>NC_053156.1:72165166-73365166 GCF_016835505.1 Polypterus senegalus
ATACTTATTCTATGGTACTCTGCTCACGTGCAGAGATTTGTGGTCAGATCAGCTCGGCTAACTGCTCTTTAGCAAACAGAGTCAATGCAGTTTTGTCGACATGTGCAACTGATTGCCACCCTCAAACCCGAATGTCAAGATTAGTCCAATACCCACTTTCACCCACGTATGTCGACATAAGTCAACTGATGCCTCAAGTGTTAAAAAGGGCATGACTCTTTGTTTTGTCAATGCTCCCTGCCTGCATTGACTATATTAACTTGCCAATAGGTTATTAAATGATGAAAACTATTGTTGCAAATGTGAGGGCCTAAAGATATTTAAGCATTCTGCTGATATTTTTTTAGCTGGATAATGACCTTTAAAAAAATAAAAGACCATTAACAGTGAAAATGTGGGAAAGATTTTCCTTAGGTTAGTAAAATAAAGTCCTGATACTGTGTAGTGTATTTAATTCTTAACTATTTAAGTGTTCATCCAATTTTACTCTGTTACCCCTTAGTGTTTTTTTTTTTTTTTTTTTGTTAGCTTATGTATTAATATTTTCTTTATTTCTTTCCCCCTTAATGGAGTACTGGAATGTTTAATCTAAAGTTTGTCTTCTGAATTCATTTGTCCCCTGTCAAATGAGAGTACAAATGGGTTTAGCTGTACAGAACTTTGTTAAAGGATTCAGAATATACCCTTTGTGTTTTATCTTCAATAGTAAATGTGTGACGAAAATTACATATTGTAGAGGAGTATTCTTAAATTAAGTGCATGTTTACAAATTAATACTTTTAATCACTGAAACGATTAAAAAAAAAAAAAAAAACTTTTACCTTTTTATATATGTTATGAAAAGGAGAGTGTTAATAAACACTCTTCTGCACCCTTTTCAGTGTTATTTTCTTGCCTTCCCTTGATGTTCACTGAATAAGTTACGCTTCTGTCCCTTGTGATCCAACATTTGTATAGGTGGATTCAGAAAATGGGTGGATATGCATGAGATATGTATTTGTCTCATAATAATTTTCCCTTTTTGTTTAGCAGCAGCTACAGAAGAACCTGAAGTGATACCAGACCCTGCTAAGCAGACTGACAGAGTGGTGAAAATTGCTGGCATCAGTGCAGGAATTCTGGTTTTTATTCTTCTCCTGCTTGTTGTAATTCTTGCTGTCAAAAAGAGGTAAGCTAATGATTGTATTCTTTACAGTTACTCTTAGCTTGTCTTGTTTTCCCCTAAATAACAAAAAATTAATCTGTAACAAATGCATAATACTTTATACCTATTATGCTTTTAAAAATGTCTTAATTTGAAATAAAAAAAACTTGCTTTGCAGTTTAGAGTACACTTATTTGTGTATATGCAATCTATGCATGTTTGTGTCTCTATGCAGTTTGTATATAAATACAATTTCTCTGTTTTAAAATCTAGTGTGTGTGTGTATATACAGTGCATCCGGAAAGTATTCACAGCGCATCACTTTTTCCACATTTTGTTATGTTACAGCCTTATTCCAAAAAGGATTAAATTCATTTTTTGCCTCGGAAGTCTACACACAACACCCCATAATGACAACGTGAAAAAAGTTTACTTGAGGTTTTTGCAAATTTATTTAAAATAAAAAAATGAGAAAGCAGATGTACGTAAGTATTCACAGCCTTTGCCATGAAGCTCAAAATTGAGCTCCGGTGCATCCTGTTTCCCCTGATCATCCTTGAGATGTTTCTGCAGCTTAATTGTAGTCCACCTGTGGTAAATTCAATTGATTGGATAGGATTTGGAAAGGCATACACCTGTCTATATAAGGTCCCACAGTTGACAGTCCATGTCAGAGCACAAACCAAGCATGACGTCAAAGGAATTGTCTGTAGACCTCTGAGACAGGATTGTCTCTAGACACAAATTTGGGGAAGGTTACAGAAAAATTTCTGCTGCTTTGAAGGTCCCAATTAGCACAGTGGCCTCCATCATCCGTTATGTGGAAGAAGTTCGAAACCACCAGGACTCTTCCTAGAGCTGGCGTGTCATCTAAACTGAGTGATGCGATCGGAGGAGAAGGGCCTTAGTCAGGGAGGTGACCAAGAACCCGATGGTCACTCTGTCAGAGCTCCAGAGGTCCTCTGTGGAGAGAGGAGAACCTTCCAGAAGGACAACCATCTCTGCAGCAATCCGCCAATCAGGCCTGTATGGTAGAGTGGCCAGACGGAAGCCACTTTTTAGTAAAAGGCACATGGCAGCCCGCCTGGAGTTTACCAAAAGGCACCTGAAGGACTCTCAGACCATGAGGAACAAAATTCTCAGGTCTGATGAGACAAAGATTGAACTCTTTGGTGTGAATGCCAGGCGTCACATTTGGAGGAAACGAGGCATTTATCATCACCAGGCCAATACCATCCCTACAGTGAAGTATGGTGGTGGCAGCATCATGTTGTGGGGATGTTTATCAGCGGCAGGAACTGGGAGACTAGTCAGGATAAAGGGAAAGATGACTGTAGCAATGTACAGAGACATCCTGGATGAAAACCTGCTCCAAAGCACTCTTGACCTCAGATTGGGGAGACGGTTCAACTTTCAGCAAGACAACGACCCTAAGCACACAGCCAAGATATCATAGGAGTGGCTTCAGGACAACTTTGTGAATGTCCTTGAGTGGCCCAGCCAGAGCCCAGACTTGAGTCCGATTGAACATCTCTGGAGAGATCTTAAAATAGCTGTGTACCGATGCTTCCCATCCAACCTGATGGAGCTTGAGAGGTGCTGCAAAGAGGAATGGGTGAAACTGGCTAAGGATAGGTGTGCCAAGCTTGTGGCATCATATTCAAAAAGACTTGAGGCTGTAATTGCTGCCAAAGGTGCATAAGCAAAGGCTGTGAATACTTATGTACATGTTATTTCTCAGTTTTTTTATTTGTAATAAATTTGCAAAAACCTCAAGTAAACTTTTTTCACGTTGTCATTATGGGGTGTTGTGTGTAGAATTCTGAGGAAAAAAATGAATTTAATCCATTTTGGAATAAGGCTGTAACATAACAAAATGTGGAAAAAGTGATCAACAACAACAACATTTATTTATATAGCACATTTTCATACAAAAATAAAATGCAGCTCAAAGTGCTTTACATAATGAAGAATAGAAGAATAAAAGACACAGAAAATAAAATAAGTCAGCATTAATTAATATAGAATAAGAGTAAGGTCCGATCACCAGGGTGGACAGAAAAAACAAAAAAAACTCCAGACTGCTGGAGAAAAAAAGTAAAATCTTCAGCGATTCCAGACCATGAGACCGCCCAGTCACCTCTGGTCATTCTACCTAACATAAGTGAGGAAGGACTCGCGGAAGGACTGATGCACTGTGAATACTTTCCGGATGCACTGTGTGTGTGTGTGTGTGTGTATGTGTGTGTGTGTATATATATATATATATATATATATATATATATATATATATATATATATATATATATATATATATATATATATATATATATATATATATATATAGCTGTATATATATAGCTGTGTGTATATATATATATATATATATATATATCTATATATATATATATATATATATGTATATATATATATATATATATGTATATATATAGCTGTATATACAGCTGCTGTACAGGCTTTTAAATGTTCAAAGTGCAGCACGGCAGCAGCTGATCAAGCAAAGAAGAGGTAAAAAAAAAAAAAAAGAAAACTATTTTTTTCCCCATTGTATCACAGTTTAAGAGAAGGTTTCAGAGGAGCGACCGCATCTCAGCATCCTCAGCCCCCCTATTCACAACACAAGCGGCAGAGATGCGAAGTGGTTGGCGAACAAAGCGAGTGGGGGAAACCCCCTGGTTTAAATAATAATCTTCAGTGCACTTTTATTTTACCAATAACCTAATTGTGCAACTTTAATTCTTACTTCATGTACATTAATTACATAGGTAACCCTACAGTTATGGTGGAATCTTAGCGATCAGTGTTGCCACTGTCAATTTAAAATAGCCTTAACTTCAAAATGAAAGCATGAGCAATAATAATCTCTTTTGTGAAATATTCTAAAACAGCTGTATTTGTGTGGTGTTATTTTTGAAGGCAAGCTCGCCATCTACTGGCATTTGTAAGATCTGAACTTTCACAATGTAAATACCATGCGTTTTGTTTCTCGGGTCTAAGAGAATTTCATTGTATTTCTGCTGTTTAAAATTGATGTTTCCAAGTCTGCCCTTTCAAGCTTTAATTTGGAAATTTATATTTGTTAATATTTTTTTAACTGATGTAATAGTTTTTGAATCAAAAGTAGTAGTAGATAGTATGAAGAGCATAGGTTATATTAGAAGCATTATATAGATAGAAGCATTACTGCATGTTTGAAGTTACTTCTGGTTGTTTTAGGTGGTCATGTGATGAAGAGCTTCTCCTTTTCCTATCTACCAGTGCATTCTGATAATCTGGCTGCTGTTAATTTCTATTGTACATGAAAAGAAATTTCTATGAAGAGTGTAATAAGGGCTTTTATTTTTTATTATAAAGCAGTAATATTTAACAACTGAAGCTTTAGTAGGTTTTGAAACACCTTTGGAACCACGGAGTCTTCATGTTACACTGTGTAATGGCAGAAGCAACATCTATAAATCCATTCATTGCTTGGCTAGAATTTAGGTGGAGACTGAGATTTCACACAAACAGTAACTGAGCAACCGACAGCTGAAGAGGAGTACTTTTTTTCTATCTGTCGCTTTACAGACAGGTACAATGCTCTTTCTGTTATGTAGGATTATTCTGCTTTGAAAATATGTTACAGGCTGCATTTTAGCCATAGCACAAGGTCTTATATCCAGATCCTAAATGATTTAACAGCTCTTAAATGGCACTGTATGAAAAAGAACATGCATGAAAGTGAGGGTGGTATTATTTGGAGACAATTGTTTTGATATACCACACTTCTCTGAACTAATGCATGCAGGTAGCAGTTCCCTGCATTAATAAATCTGAGTCTAAACATTTACCAGCTGCTTTTTTTGGTGGGTATGAGTGATGTGTGAGTGTATAAATTAGCTGTGTATAAAGTAAGACCGGATTTATACTTTACACGACACATGCTCCTGCAAGCGCTTCTGCTACACAAGTGGTGTACTGTTTGTACTTTACGTAAATCTGGAAGATTCCACCAGATGGCAGTGTGAAATATCATGGTGAGAAAACAATGTTCGGTTTTGCTGTGTTTTGAATTGCCTGAAACATCCACTAAATTCCCAGGGCATGTTGCCACAATACCTCTGAAAAGGATGGATGTAATCATTAAACATTAAACAGTATTGAGCACAAGGCAGAAAAGATTTCTGGACAGAGCATCAGCTCATCGAAAGGCGAACACACGCATATGCTAGTGTCATTTTAGCATCACCAAATTCCCTAACCTGCATGTCCTTAGAAGGAAACCGAAGCACACTGTGGAAACCCAACAGGAACAAATTCAAACTCCAGGCAGGAAACACCAGGGATGTAACTCCCTGCGAAGCAGCAGTGCTACCTGTCTGCCACCGTTCTGCCCTCACACGTGTAATTATTAACATTATTATTTAAATGAAGTTAACAATTTATCTGTATATTGTATTGTATCTATATTGACTTTCCAAATAATGAGGCATTCTTTTTTCCTTTAAGATTCACTGATAATTTCAGTGGAGCATGTGATTTACCTTATTTCTGGTTTGTCTTATATCAAAATAGTGGTCAGTAAATTGTGGAATGGGAACAAAATCGCCTCATTGAACTGTTCAGAGTACAGTGAACCGAAGCAATTTCCCCTATAGGATTGTATGTAAATACAATGAATCTGTTCCAGACCGTACAAACTGTATGTAAATATATGTAAAGATTAAGCAAAAATATAGTTAATTACACCATGGAATGCACAGTGTAATAGTAAACTAATGTAAAAACATTTAATGACACTGACACAAAACACCCAGACTCCCTGCTCAGCTACACGACCAGGCTCGCTCGCGCTCTCTCTCTCTGTAGCACACCCCCACCCCCCCCTTGTCAGCGGCACACGCTCGCTCGTGCTCTCTTTCTCTGTAAAACACACACACCCCCCGTCAGCAGCACGCGCTCGCTTTCTCTCTCTGTAGCGCACACCCCCCTCCCCCTCTCTGTCAGCAACACGCCCTCGCTCTCTCTCAGAGCTCACTCGCGCTCTCTCTCTCTCTCTCTCTGAACAGAGGGGAACATTTGAACAAATTCGAACTTTAATTTAAAAACCAACCCCAAGCAATCAAAAAAGTGTAAAACATTGCAGGAGTTAATGCTAATAGCCTTACAGCCCAATCACTGTAAACTTTTTTTAAAATGAGTTTTAAGCATAGCGGAAAAAAAGGAACATTTGAAAAAAGAGAAAAGTAACATTGCAACTAATCACGCTATGAACTAAAAAATTAACTTTTGAAAAATCTGTAATACAAAAACCACCAAGAAAACTAACCTTGCATTAGTTGAGTTCTGGCATGAAATGTTTTCCTTCAGGTGTTTTCTCTCTTGTGATTTCTTGGGTTTCTGGTGTTTTTAGCTGTTTAGCTGGTGGGAGCGAAAGCCTCATGCAGCCATTCCAAAAAGAAAGTTCTTGTGACCCAACCCTTCGTGTTTGCCCTCCACATTACTGGCAGTCTGGCTTTGTTTACATTGTGCTGCTTGAAAGCACGAGGGTTCTCAAATTGGTAAATGAGTAAACTGGTAAACAGTTTTTCCACCTCTTCCAGCACTTGAAGCCTCTGCCTGCTTAACGCTGTAACTCCTTTTGCAATATTAGCTGCTTTAATAGATTCTTTCTGCTTTAGAATAGTCGAAATCGTAGATTTTGACTTCTTGTACTCGGCAGCAAGATCAGTAACACGAACACCATGCTCAAACTTTTCAATAATTTCTTTCTTTACTTTGATTTCAATTTTCTTCAAAACTTTCTTCTCACCACTCTTCACTTGCTTAGAAGCCATAGTTAACTTCAAAAGCACACAAAATACTGTAGAGCACAAAGAAAGTGCAGGTAAAGCACGCATGTCTGACTGAGAACAATGAACAGGCAGCAGCTCGCTCTCTCTCAGCAGTACATGCATGCAAACCATCCCCCAACTCTACCCCCACCCGGCGCAGGGAGACAGGCAGGCAGGCAGGCAAACATGTGCAGCAATCTCCCCCTCCCCAGCAGGCACCTGGCTCTCTCCTCTCTCTCCAGCAGGCAGGCAGTCTGGCCAAGAACAATGCAACACACGCACACAAACCGAAAGGGAAACTGGCTTGTTCCTAGACCAAGTGTGTGGTTGTGAACCGAGGCAAAAGTTTGGTGAACTTTTGGTCGTGAACCGAGTTGTACGTGAACCGAGGTTCCACTGTACATTGCGACTTTTTTTATAAAACAGAATTTATCCACCGTAATAAGTTTATGCATGCGTGTGTCCATCCTGTTGCTGTGTCTCTGCTGCATGCCTTTTGGTGTGAGAGTCATAAAAGCAATGCTAATGTTTGTGATGCATCTGTTGGAATTATAAATTACATTATTTATTACACGCATTACAAAATATATTGCAATAAATGGTATGCACCGAAAATTATAATGTTGAATGTATCCAGCAGAGAATAACTGCTGGATGGACAGAAATAAGCTTATTCATTTTAATAAAAGGAAAAGTGGCTGTGTGTGTATGTGTGTCTGCGAATCTGTGCTTCCATGTGGTTTTTAGCGTCAGGAGGAAAATTTAAAAAAATAAGCAAACCTGTAGAAGGGCTGTCTAAATGATGATAAAAATAACCAATAAGGGTTTAAAAATAAAGAAAATTGTTCTTATCTGCCTTTTTCTGTTTTATAAAGTTGCATATCGGTAGGTATGTAGCTGTAAAACTAATGATTTACAGATCAGTCCTTTAAACCAAGCAAGAACTGAGGTTGGCTATGTTATAGGCTTGGCAGGGCATCACCAGAGAAGATAACTTTACACCTGATGATGTCTATTCACAGACAGTCATTGCCTGCAAGAGATATGCAACAAAGTACTAAATTGGGCTTTTTTTTTATATATATATATATATCCATCATTGCTGTGTCCCAAGTATTATCTGGCCCTATTAGCAAAATCAGGGATTAATCCTCTATAATAACCACCAAGCCCCAGAAATGCTCAAACCTGTTTCTGCATCTCCGAATGTGGGTAAGCAAGCACTGTGGTGTAGTGGGTCCGCAGAGCATGATAAAAGGGACACTTTTAAATAAATAATCTTCGCGCTCGCGGCTTAGCTTGTGGCTGAAGTGGTTCTCGGAGAGATTTTTGGTGTGGGCGCTTCTCCAAAGAGCACAGGTGAGAAACTGTCCATATCCGTGATTGTTCCTGGGGCGAGTCGGTTAGAGAGGGGGGAGAAAGAAGGAAAAAGGAACGGATGGGAGGTTGCAGGAGGGAAGCAGGAAGCAGTAGAGAGAGCGAGGAAGCCAGTACGGGAGAGCGAGCGACGGCTCACGTGCAGCTGATCGGGTATCTTGGGTGTTAGGCCGACACCCGAGGAGTAGCAGTAGTGGTCGCTCCTGCATTGTTTTTATGAAGGGCAGGGGTGACTGGAAGGCGGATGACACTCCACGTAAAGCCGCGGGACTTGGGACGTGGTGTCCCCAGTGTGAGAGCCTTGGTCGTTGGGGAATCCCAAGTCGCTGCTCGGTGGTGCCTACCGAAGCCAGGAATTGGAAAGGCGACCGACCAGTGTGCGAGTAGAGAGCGCCTAGGTGACCGCCCAAGACGTGAGAGTGTGCCAACTGCAAAAGAATGTCCCTATGCTTGGCAGGGACAACTAATAGGTCAATTAATCCACCCCCTAAACAATCCAAAATCGCCCAAAAAAGGCAGCTGCCTTTCTCGAGAAAGTGTGGGTTCTTGATGCCAGTGGACTCGCGCTCCTGATAGTAGGAGTCACTGGAGGAGTAAGCCTACTTGAATGCATACTCTAGTGAGCTATCGGCACGCTGCAAGTTTGCAGAATCTTCTGCTTGCATGAAGTGAGCTGCTACAGGAAAATCTGTGTTGCCATGCTTGATGTGGAACCTGTGTAAATTCATTCTCTGGTGGAGTGTTTGTCCAGTTTCTCCCACACAGAGTGCAGTGTCAAGACATTTCATACAGAGAATGAGGTAGACCAAATTAGATGATCTGCAGGAAAATTATCTCTTCATGCAGTGTTCTAGTCGGCAGTGTGGTATAACTACACAGTCTGTATTATAAATGTGAGCATGTTTTACATCTTTTCTGTAGGCTGGGAGATGTACTATTATCTGTTGGTTCACAATTAGTTGCTGCAGGTTTGGCAGTTGCCTGTATGCCAGGTGGGGAGGTTCTGGAAATACGTTTTTCAGTGTTTCTTCATTCTGTAGCATTGGCTGAAGTTCTTTTATAATTTTTGAACTGCTTCAAGATGTCTGTTATAGGTGACAACAAAGGAGATGCGGTTCTTGTTGTCTTTGTTTTTATATTCCAGAAGGTTGTCTCTGTGTGTAGCAGTAGCTCTGCTTATTTGAGTGCCAGTTGTTTTGGGGGTATGTCTGATAATAATAATTCAGCTTTAGCTTTATGTTGAGGTGGAAAGAATTATATTCATTATGGAAATGGATGAGGTCCTTGTCATTGGCAGTCCAGATTATGAAGATGTCATCTATATAACGGAGATACAACATTGGTTTTAAGACGCATGTTGACATAAAATCTACCTCCAATTTTGCCATAATAGGTTTGCATACTGAGGTGCAAACCAACAGCCCATTGCAGTCCCCATCTGTTGCAAGTAGTCAAAATAAATTGTGTCAGAGTGAATTTTATCATTTGTATAACTGTGGGTAAACCATATGTGAGTAATTTAAGACAATGGATTTTTTCCAAGTGCAAAGACACTGAAATGATAAAGAAATCAGATACCAGTATCTGTCTATTAATAACCCTGCTCAATGTACACTGAGTGGTTACTTTTTTAGGTACACCTATCTAGAATAAGATTGCACCTTGTTTTGCCTCCATAACAGCCTGAACTTGGGGATTTTGGTCCACACCAGCTCAATAGATTCAAGAAGTTCTACAGATTGTTTGGTCACAACTTCAAGCTGAGAACCTCCCATTGCACCACATCCCAAGCAAGCTCTATTGGACAGAGGTTATTGAAATCCACTGAAATCTCATGTTTGTGAAACCAGCTTGTAATAATTCAAGATTTGTAAGTCCACACATTATCCTGCCAGTATACATTTGCAAAAGGTTAGATTGTGGCCATAAAGGGAGGCAGATGGCCAACAAAAATACTTTGGGATACTGTGACATTAAACTTTTGCTCAATTTGCATAAAGAGTGCTAATATTTGCAAAGAAAACATTCTGCACACTAATTCACTACCACCAGTAGCCTGTACCATTAACACAAGAAAGAATGACTAGACAAATTCATGTTGTTTATGCTAAATTCTGACCCTACTATCTGCATGGTGTAGCAGAATTCAAGATATGTCAGTTAAGGTGACATCTTTCCTGTTTTCATTTGTCTATATTTGGTCATCAGCCTAAAGCTGTAGGTCATTTGGTCAGCTAGCACATTAAGGACCTGCTGTCCTTTTTTTTTAATGTGTCTTGTCTTGTTATAGAAATGTGTCTTGTCTTGTTATAGAAAGAACAAATCTTTCTATATACCAGTCTAAAATGTATTTTATCTTGCATCCACATCTATGTTTTTCTTCCTGACCGAAACACCTCAAACACAGCATTTGAGTACAAAAGAGCATGTTTGTACTTAATCATGTAGTATTGTTTCCCACAGCTGTTACTTTTCATTCATCGCCTGTCAATATAGATTTACTTTAGACCTCGCTGGAACTTACCAGGGCACAATTAGTTTGGCCACCAAGTTTTCATTGCAGCCTTTTTAATATTCTGATGTCAATTCTTGTTAAACTCCTGGCTTAATTCTAATTCTTATTCTGTTTTATTTACTCTCAAGAAAAATCTATGTCTGTTTGTATTCATAAGATTTCTTTTCTGTGTGAGTCATTAAAGACAATGGGTTTTTTGTAAGTGCAAAGTTGTTTGCACTGAATTCATCCATGCAAGCTATATTTATCAATTCATTATAATTCACATCCTTTCTTCCATTTTTACATCTTACTACAACTACTTCGCGAACTTAAACTGTCATTTAGCTCAGTAAAGACCAGCCAATGCAGAATGTGGATTTACTAGAGATATATTGTTTTAGTTAAGTCATAAAATGTTTTGGCTGTCTGACTGTCCCAAATACTTGCGTTTGCAATTTTCTAATTTTATTGGCTTACCTAATTTTATTTTTGTTTAATGTGGTCAGTGTTTTTGTCCTAGTCATAACTTCCATTCATGTCCTAAAACTTGTTTGATTTTAAAATAAATCTATATTTGTCTTTAAGAGTTCTGAATGTCCTCCACTGCAGAACCTGTCATCATTATTGCAAATGCTGTTTGATTGGTTTTAGTGAAGTTTATATAACTGTTTAAATTAAGCTTATATAACCTTTCAATTATTTTTGGCATTTTAAGATGTCTTTGTTGCTCACTGATTACAGTAACATTACTTCGTATTACAAACTGAATGTACTGTATTAATGTTTAGAAATAGGTAGTGACAGCATGTAAAATTTTTGTTTTAAATTTATACTTATTCTTTACATTTAGCTATTTTAGTTGCCACAGTTTGCTTCTAATTAATTTTAATGCATTCCATTCACCTAGTTTGAAATATGTTGTCACATTAATTTCAAACTTTGTGCATTTAAATTGTGAATATGTGGCTTGCTACTCAGTCAGACAGCAAAGTCAACCTAGAGGTCCACGAAGAAAGAAAGAACATCATATTTACAGCAGGAGAGGTTGTTTTTTTTTTTGTTTTTTTGGTTTTTTTTTTCTATTAACTGATGTTTTTGCATTTGACACCATACCAAGACTTGGTTCTCAGTACTCAATGTATCATTGTGGAATTTCCCACCCTAAAACTAATGATGGAGCATTATTAGGACTTGTGAGATGATGAAGTTTAATTTAAGTTTTAGTTAGTGCAGTGTGTTGTAAATGGTTTACAATATTTTTCTCTCACTTGGTGTGTTTTGGAAAGGTCAGATTTATCAGAATGAAGCCAGAAGAGTTTGTCCATGATCATCACGTTGAAAACCATCTCAGAGTGTACCAACATTATAAAAAAGGAATCATTGTAGACACTTTTTTTGTCTTTTGCTTCATGTGACCTTTTAAATAAAAACAGCAGTTTGCATTTGAATGTTTTTTTTCCTGAATTATATGTATAATTTGGAAGCAAATATATAAAATGTATTTGCACAACCTAGGTATAGAAATAATAATGCACAAACATACTGTTAATTATAGAATTTTAAAGATTATTTTCTTCAAAACAAGCTGTGAAATTCAAGCTTTGCTTATTTGAATAATGGTTCAGATTTTTTTTTGTACCACATCATTTTGCTTTATAAAAAAAAAAAAAAGGAACATAGCCTACACATAGCTTTTGTCAGCAACTGATTTTTGTTCTCAGCTCTTCAAATTTAGTTCTTTTGTGGTTTGTAATGTGTTTCGCCATGGCATTATTGTGTCATTTTTGTAGAAGCATGTTAAGGCTTTAAGCACACCATAATCAGCATCAATTCATACAGTTATTAACATCAAGTTTCCTTTCACAGGATTAATTTTTGCTCAGAAAAGCAAATACAGTGGAACCTCTGTTCACGAATGTCTCTGAACATGTACAATTCGGTTTACGACCAAAAAGTTCGCCAAACTTTTGCCTCTGTTCACAACCACAGACTCGTTATACGAACAAGCCAGTTTCCCTTTCGGTTTGTGCGCACCGATGATTTCTGCACGTGTTGCATTGTTCTCAGTCAGACGTGCGTGCTTGCACGCTTTCGCTGTGAACTCTTTGTGCTCTAGTTTGTTTCCCTTCCGGTTCGTATGTGCTGATTACTGCTTTTAAGCACGTGTTCAGCCTCTCCTTGTGCATTGTTCTCAGTCAGACGTGCATGCTTTTGGTGTGAACTCTTTGTGCTCTACAGTATTTCGTGTGCTTTTGCAGTTAACCATGGCTTCTAAGCAAGTGAAGAGTGGTGAGAAGAAATGTTAGAAGAAAATTGAAATCGAAGTAAAGAAATTATTGAAAAGTATGAGCGTGACGTTCGTGTTACTGATCTTGCTGCAGAGTACAAGAAGTCAAAATCTACGATTTCGACTATTCTAAAGCAGAAAGAGGCCATTAAAGCAAGTCGTGTTGCAAAAGGAGTTAAAGTGGTAAACCAGGCAGAGGCCTCAACTGCTGGAAGAGGTGGAGAAACTGTTGCTCCAAAATTATCCTCCTACGAGTGCCGAAAGTGAGGAATTTAAAGCCGGTAGAGGATGGTTTGAAAAGTTTCGCAAGAGAAGTGGCATTCATAGTATGGAGAGGCTGCTAGTTCAAACGCTGAAGCTGCGAAAGAATTTGTGATAAATTTCACAATTAATGGAAGACGAAGGCTACATCCCTCAACAAGTCTTCAACTGCGGAGGAGCTGACGACAGAGGAACTCGCTGAACTCCAGCAGGAGCAGCTTAGGTTGCTTACCGAAGAGCAATCCTCTGGGGAAGAAGAGAAAAGGGCGGATATAAAAAGTGATGCGATAAAAGCCATCATGGAAAAATAGAACGAGTGCCAGGATTTTTTTGAGAAGAACCACCCTGACAAATTGGCTACGAACAGAGTGATAAACATGATGGACGACAATGTCATCTCGCATTTCTGAAAAATTTTAATGCGTAGGAAAAGGCAAGTCACATTAGACTGCTATTTCGCGAAGTCTGATCCACCAGCTAAACAGCTAAAAATATCAGAAACCTATCAAATCACAATAGAGAAAACACCTGAAGGATAACATTCCTCCCTTGCAGAGCCGGACTCTCCCTCAAAACTATAACCTCCTCTCCACCCAGTTCCTTCTCACTTGCTTCATGCCAGAACTCGACACATGAAAGGTTAGCTTTCTTGGTAGTTTATGGTTAGTTTTTGTATTACGGATTTTTAAAATGTTCTTTTTTCGGTTTGTAGCGTGATTTGTTGCAATGTTACTTTATTGGTGGTTTATTAAATTACGGATTTCTCAAATGTTAGTTTTTTTCCCTGTGCTTAAAACTCATTAAAAAAAAGTGTTTATAGTGGGCGGTTCGTAAGGTTATAGCGCAAACTCTTGCAATGTTAGTTTTCTCTGTTGTTCAAGGTTTTCTCAGTGTTATTCAATGTTCTGGAACGGATTAATTGTATTTACATACAATCCTATGGGGGAAATTACTTCGGTTCACGACCAATTCGGTTTACAACCAGTTTTGGAACAAATTATGGTCAATTATGGTGGTTCGTTGTGGGGTGGGTGCACCAACACACCGTAATTACCACGTATTCCCAACCTCCTCCTCCTTTATGGAAACAAACTTTTTTTCTGTGGATTTAGAATAGTTATTACTAGCTCCCATTGTTATCAAAAAGCTTTTTGCTTGACAATAGGGCAGCAGCATCATTTGAGAGTTAAGTTTTCTCATCTTTAACCTATTGAGTATATACATTCTCATTTTATCTTTACAACACTTGTTGAGTCATCCAATTCCTCTGTTTTTATGTGCATGCAGCTTTATTTTTGAAAAAAAGCTGCTTTTTGAAGTTTGTGATTAAAGCTATATTATCCAAATAGGTATTTCTGTCCTCATGAATGGCACTAAGGAAGCAACATAAAGTAACTAGACATGTACTACCCTGAATTGTATGGGCTTTCTGTCTGTCACTGTTTAAAGATAACTGATGTAGATATCTGTGTGTGTGAGTATATAAATTGGACATTTTGTTTAATAAGACTAGGTGTTAAAATCCCTCACAGTTCAGCACAGCACTTGCCTTGAGAGGGATTGGAGATGTCTTCTTTGTTGGAGTCATATTGATGATGACCCCTCATTGTTATTTCCCCAAGAACAACACATTATCAGTTTGAATACTGACGTTATAGGGTGTTTCAATGTTTTACCATAAGGCACCCGAGGTCGAGGCAGGCCTATCACAGGTTGATCAGACCTGGGTGTGTGTTGCATGGTTACTAAGTGATCATTTGGCAGCCCATATTGTCTCCTTGCACTTCAGCCACAGCCAGTGACTGCTTCTTTGAAGCGACAGTGGCCAGTTCCTTAATTGCCTTCTACTGGGCCTGCCCTCTGATGCCCACTTCTTTCAGCAGCCTTTTGGTGGAAATGGCTACAAAACATCTGCAGACCACCAATACCAGATGCACCTGCACCTTCAAGTTTTGCTCCTCTGCCTCAGCTGCAAGATTGTCATTCCATGTGGTTTTTTCTTACATATACCTCATCAATGGCATCCTCCCAAGGGCCTGTCAGCTCAACAATGAAGACACAATGGCAGGAGTTAGACTAGAGGACGAAATCTCACATATATGTGTGTGTATTATTAAATATTAAGTGCAGTTTCATTTTTTTTCCAGATTCCTTCCTTGACTTGGTTAAACAAACATTGTCATTAATAGATACACATTTATTATTTTAAAATACATAGTCTAGAAATGAATTGGGTCATGTCAGTTTGGATGTTTTAAGTCACAGTATGACTTTTCCTTTAAATATACCTTCCCATGACCACTTGAAGGATTAGTTTAGTGTTTTTCGAGTCAAAGTAAATTTTACACAACCATGTTGTACATTAATTTGCCTTGAGAAACTGTTCTAATGTGCAGCATGTTTTGTTTTTTTTTTTAGAAATTTTAAAAGATGTTGCCTGTGTTTGTAGTTTTAATTGGCGTCCAAAGGACACCAGTCCAAATGTAGAACAAAGCCTTCAAACTATGCGCTCTAAGACTGCAAAAGTTGTGATTTCAGAAAACATGGCTTTAGTGCTTCTAAGGTATGTGTATGACAATGATAGGATACTAAAAGTAATACATTTTATCCCAAATTTCCTGGCACACTTTTCCTGAAGTAAGTTTCACTTGTCTGTTAAAAGCAACAGTCATAAGTGGTGTTTTTATGTACAGGAAATAATTTTGCTCTAACTGCAGGAAACGCTCAAAATAACAATTGCAGCATTCATGAGATTAAGAAATCATACCCCTAGGAACAAAAGGTTGCAGTGGATATGAAGAGCACTTCCAGACTTCTTTTAAAATGGCAAATATTCATTTTTTCTCCGAAACAACACAAGTATGCTGTTTTAAGGCATTTGTGCTATCTAAAGATGCTGATCATTGCTTGAGAACATTCTTGACTTCAAAAACTGACATATTTAGTAAGTTTTAAGGCTTTTGTGTTTGAATTTGTGCCCCTTGGAGCTCATTTTAGAATGCAACCACAGGGACTGCATTTTTTTAAATTTATAAAAAATGCTTCACTTTAGAGCACACTTTTCTATGACAAATTAATGTACACTGTGATTGTGAAAAAATAACTTAGACTTGAAAGTACCGCAATGGGGTGTCAATGTGCCTCAAAATAATGATGTTAATACGAAAAGTACTGCAGTTACCTTTTAAAGCAATCGGGTGTTAATATGCTGCAAAATAGCTATGTTAATACAAGATAAGTATCATGCATGCACATTCTTGATGGGGTTCCTATTGGTAAAGAAGTCAAAAAACTTATTACATTTTTATTACTGACCAATTATGTGAACCAGTTGTAGAAAAACTGTGTTACAGGTTTCAACTAAAGTAAATGGAAGAAAAGGAAATCAAGAACAAACTAAATTTTCTCACAAACCAGCCAAATTATTATAGTAGAGATTCAGATATATTTGTATATGGTATTTGCATTTGGTCGGCTTTTTTCTGCATGAGTATCAGACAAAAGTGAATGCATATGTACAGCTTCTTGCTTGATCTGAAGTAAAATATTGTAAGGGATCGTGGATAATAGTCAAGTTAATGTTTAATTGCTTATGATGAAAATGGGCCAAAAAGTGAGAAGAAACAACTATACTTGAAGCAGCTGAGCTATACATTTTAAGTAAATTGAATCCAAAAAAAAAAAAATTATGCAAGATGTCAGTTATAATTATCACGCTAGCCTTAATTTTGTTTTTTTGTTTTGTTATAATGAGATTGCTGTAAGATAAATATACTGCTTAAAAAAAAAATAAAGGAACACTTTTTAATCAGAGTATAGCATCAAGTCAGTGAAACGTTTGGCATATTGATCTGGTCAGGTAAGTAGCAGAGGGGGTTGTTAATCAGTTTCAGCTGCTTTGGTGTTAATGAAATTAACAATAGATGCAATGAGATGACCCACAAAACAGGAATGGTTTAACAGGTGGAGGCCACTGACATTTTTCCCTCCATCTTTTCTGACAGTTTTTTTCACCGGTTTTGCTTTTGGCTACGGATAGTGTCAGTACTGGCAGCATGAGGCAATACCTGGACCCTACAGAGGTTGCACAGGTAGTCCAACTTCAACATCAATACTTGCCATTGCCAGATGTTTTGCTGTGTCTCCCAGCAAAGTCTCAAGGGCATGGATGAGATTCCAGGAGACAGGCAGTTACTCTAGGAGAGCTGGATAGGGCCATAGAGGGTCCTTACCCCATCAGAAGGACCAGTATCTGCTTCTTTGGGCAAGGAGGGACAGGTTGAGCACTGTGAGAGCGCTACCAAATGACCTCCAGCAGGTCACTAGTGTAATTGTCTCTTACCAAACAATCAGAAACAGACTTCATGAGGGTGGCCTGAGGTCCAAATTTCCTCTAGTGAGCCCTGTGCTCACTGCACCGTGGAGCTTGATTGGCATTTGCCTTAGAATACCAGAATTGCTTGGTCCAACACTGGTACACTGTGCTTTTCACAACTGAGAGCAAGTTCACCCTGAGCACATGTGACAGACGTGAAAGGGTCTGGAGAAGCTGTGGAGAATGTTATGCTGCCTATACCATCGTTCTACATGACTAGTTTGGTGGTGGGTCAGTGTTGGTCTGAGGATGCATATCCATGGAGGGACACACAGACTTCTACAGGCAAGACAACAGCACCTTGACTGCCATTAGGTATCGGGATGAAATCCTTGGACCCATTGTCAGACCCTATGCTAGTGCAGTGAGTCCTGGGTTCCTCCTGGTGCACGATAATGCCCAGCCCCATGTGGTGAGAGTATGCAGGCAGTTCGTGGAGGATAATTCATACCATTGACTGGCCCCCTCGCTCACCTGACCTAAATCCAATAAAACACCTCTGGAACATTGTTTCGGTCCATCTGACGCCACCAGGTTGCACTTCAGACTGTCCAGGAGATTAGTGATGCCCTGATCTAGATCTAGAGAACCCCCAGGACACCTTCCATCATCTCATTAGGAGGATGCCCCAACGTTGTCAGGCATGCATACAAGCATGTGGGGGCCATACAAACTACTGAGTACGATTTTGAGTTGCTGCAATGAAATTTCTGCAAAAAGGACTAGCCTGCCACATCATTTTTTCACTTTGGTTTTCAGGATGTCTTTGAATTCAGCCCTCTGTAGGTTGATAATTTTCATTTCCATCAAACGATGTGGCATCCTTTCATTCCTAACACATTACCCCATCCATATCAGTATAGATATCCAGCATGATTTTTTTACCATTGAGATCTGATGTGTTTTCAAAGTGTTCCTTTAATTTTTTTGAATAGTTTATATTGCTATATGAGAATGTATTGTTTATATTTCAGAATGATATAGCTTTGCTGCAATATTTAATTACTTTAAAAGTTAAATCAGAAAAATTCAAGTACGTGGTACAGTATTTTATTATGAATTCATAATATATTAAATCTAGCATTCTGAAGCTACTTGTTCACATATCCAAGTAAACAACATTTAAACAAAATCTTGCTTGTTCAATTTATATACTGGAGGTTTATTGTAAAACCTCTAAAGGTAAGATTAATGATTCAGTGCCATGAAATTGTAATCATTTTTTTTTGTTTGTTTTTGTTTTTATTGATTAAGGCTTAAAGTTAATTGGGAATTTTTCCATGGGGCTATCCACTCCTCTACAAGTGAACAGTCATGATTATTTTATATGATTGATTTTTACTGTCTTCCTTAGTGTCAAGTTAACCTTAAACTATGTTGTTCTGGCAAACTGTGATCCTGATACAAAGTCATGTGGATCATACAGGGTAAAAAATGAATACAGTATACTGTAATACCTAGTTAGGGTGTTCCAGATTATAATTTTTTGAATATTATGATTCTTTGTATACTCTAAAATATGTATGATTCATTACTATTATAAAAAAAAATTATTAATCTGTAAATTATGTTCTATATACTTGTGTAGACAACATGTTTGCACAAACTCACTGTTATTTAAGAGATGGGCTTTGAAATTATAAGTATTGTCATTTGTTCAAACAGAAGATACTGCATCTTTAAAATGTGCCAGGGGAGATCTCTCTCTTTCTAAATTGCTTTTCATTAAAAATTTGTGCGGAAGCATTTATCATAAACAGTGCCAAGGGGAGTGTTTGTATTGTTATATATTAGACAAATGTGCAGCATTCCTCAAGTCTCATTTAATTTAGCCCTGTAACAGAATGTTATGTTTACTCTGTATTGATCTGTAAATGACCAATGCAGTCTATAGCTGCAAGACATAAGAATGCCAGTCTTGCTCACAAACATTGCGTAATGCATGATTAAAAAAAATCAATAATTGTTGATTTTAAACACATTTAGCAATATGCTTATATAACTTTTCTGCACAGTCCTTTTCAAAAAATAGTCAAACTGCATGCAATGTAAAATAAATAAATACGTGGGCAAATTGAAATGCTAACCACAAACAGAGAATGGTGACCAATTTTTAATTCACGTTTTCTGCCTTGTTGATATATCTGCTTCACACCTTGCATTCAACAATAATCCTTTATTCTACTGTCTTTGATTTGCTTGCCAGGAGGAGCTACTATTCTTATTCATATTACCTGTAAGTAGAAAATGGGAGCACTTTTACTTTTCAATATTTTAAAGATGCAGTATCCTTTTTTCAAAAAAACACACCTGTCGGCTAAAGATATTATGCATTGGAAGCCCAACTATTTTTGTGTCTGTTTATTTACTTGTTACAAGCTGTGTTTTTGAAAAAAGAATGCTGCATTTTACTTTATTTTAATGTTTTTTTGAGCACCATCCTATTGGATGAGATTTGTTGACTTTTTGTCATCCTATGTTTGCATGAATATGTGGTCATAGATGTAGCAATTAGTTGCTTTTTGATGTTAGTCAGAAAGGTTTATAGTATTTATAGAAGTATTTGTATTACATATTCTGTACAAATTTATAAGAAGGTAAGTGAATTAAAGCAGATCTGTTAGTCTTTTATAATTCTGTTTTAATAGAAATTGTGTGTTTTGTCTGTGTGTGCAATCAGACAAGGGTCTTGCAAAAATGTTCCAGTCCCAAACAAAACTGTATATTGTGAACCTTATAAACAAAATGTCAGCATGGGCATTGCGTTTACAAAGTTTATACAGTGTGTATAGAATGAAAGTGTGTGTGTGTGTGTATGTATGTGTATATATATATATATATATATATATATATATGTGTGTGTATATATATATATATATATATATATATACATACACACACACACACAGTGATACCTTAAAATACGAGTTTAATTATGACCGAGCTCATAAGTCAAAACACTCGTATCTCAAATCAGTTTTCCCCATTGAAAGCCCCCAAAAAACCACGTCAATTTTTTGTTAAATGTTTTCAACATAAGAAAAATGTATTTATAATAAACAAATATTGTATACAAACAAAATAAAACCTAATACATAAAAGAGAATCTATCAGATGTTGGCGAAGCCGATTAGCGTATTGTAATGTTTGTTTCTTTCACTTTTGCTTAACTTAATTTTCTTCTTCACTAGCTTTTTTAATTTTTTGCCATGCTTTCGTCACTTTCATTCTCAAGGCATTTCAATAGAAATCTATCCAAGGAGCTTAGTTTAGTCCTCCCCTTTTAGAATGTTTCTGAAATGAGTTAGGCAAGTGTCATTAAATAGCGCTGCTGCACGATCAGCTTTTTTTCAATAAAGTGTCATTAAATAGTGCCGCTGCACAATCGCTTTCTTTTCAATAAAGTCAAGCGTTAGGCAGGTGTCATTAAATAGTGCCGCTGCACGATCAGTTGTAGCTTTTTCAGGGTGTTTCTTTTCTTTAAAGTTCAAAACTTTTTCCCACATTGCAAACACTTCCTTTATCTCACTTTAAGTGATAACGTCCTCCGCAATGCCGATCTCCTGCAGAACCTCCGTATGTTGCTGCGTCTATAGTTCTGTCAACTACTCTGTCTTCAGTTCCTCGGAGTGTGCGGGGACAACCTCTTTTGATGGCTCATATTTCGAATTTTGGCTTGTAACTCAAGACAAAAAATCGCCCTAGTGATGGCTGGGGTATCAAAAAACTCATACGTTGGGGCACTCGTATCTCAAGGTACCACTGTATGTACTGTATACAGTGCATCCGGGAAGTATTCACAGTGCATCACTTTTTCCACATTTTGTTATGTTACAGTCTTATTTCAAAATGAATTAAATTCATTTTTTTCCTCAGAATTCTACACAAAACACCCCATAATGACATCGTGAAAAACGTTTAGTTGAGGTTTTTGCAAATTTATTAAAAATAAAAAAAAAAAGTGAAAAATCACATGTACGTAAGTATTCACAGCCTTTGCTCAGTACTTTGTTAAAGCACCTTTGGCAGCAATTACAGCCTCAAGTCTTTTTGAATATGATGCCACAAGCTTGGCACACCTATCCTTGGCCAGTTTCCCCCATTCCTCATTGCAGCACACCTCAAGCTCCATCAGTTTGGGTGGGAAGCGTCGGTGCACAGCCATTTTAAGATCTCTCCAGAGATGTTCAATCTGATTCAAGTCTGGGCTCTGGCTGTGCCACTCAAGGACATTCACAGAGTTGTCCTGAAGCCACTCCTATGATATTTTGGCTGTGTGCTTAGGGTCATTGTCCTTCTGAAAGGTGAACCGTCGCCCCAGTCTGACGTCAAGAGTGCTCTGGAGCAGGTTTTCATCCAGGATGTCTCTGTACATTGCTGCAGTCATCTTTCCCTTTATCCTGACTAGTCTCCCAGTTCCTGCTGCTGAAAAACATCCCCACAGCATGATGCTGCAAACACCATGCTTCACTGTAGGGATGGTATTGGCCTGGTGATGAGCGGTGCCTGGTTTCCTCCAAACGTGACACCTGGCATTCACAACAAAGAGTTCAATCTTTGTCTCATCAGACCAGCGAATTTTGTTTCTCATGGTCTGAGAGTCCTTCAGGTGCCTTTTGGCAAACTCCAGACTGGCTGCCATGTGCCTTTTACTAAGGAGTGGCTTCCGACTGGCCACTCTACCATACATGCCTGATTGGTGGATTGTTGCAGAGATGGTTGTCCTTCTGGAAGGTTCTCCTCTCTCCACAGAGGACCTCTGGAGCTCTGACACAATGACCATAGGGTTCTTGGTCACCTCCCTGACTAAGGCCCTTCTCCCCCGATCGCTCAGTTTAGATGGCCGGCCAGCTCTAGGAAGAGTCCTGGTGGTTTTGAACTTCTTCCACTTTCGGATGATGGAGGCCACTGTGCTCATTGGGACCAACAAAGAAGCAGAAATTTTTCTGTAACCTTGCCCAGATTTGTGCCTGGAGACAATCCTGTCTCAGAGGTCTGCAGACAATTCCTTTGACTTCATGCTTGGTTTGTGCTCTGACATGAACTGTCAACTGTGGGACCTTAAATAGACCAGGTGTGTGCCTTTCCAAATCCTGTTCAATCAACTGAATTTACCACAGGTGGACTCCAATTAAGCTGCAGACACATCTCAAGCATGATCAGGGGAAACGGGATGCACCTGAGCTCAATTTTGAGCTTCATGGCAAAGGCTGTGAATACTTATGTACATGTGATTTCTCAGTATTTTTATTTCTAATAAATTTTCAAAAGCCTCAAGTAAACTTTTTTCACGTTGTCATTATGCAGTGTTGTGTGTAGAATTCTGAGGAAAAAAAAAGAATTTAATCCATTTTGGAATAAGGCTGTAACATAACAAAATGTGGAAAAAGTGATGCGCTGTGAATACTTTCCAGATGCACTGTATATGTGTGCGTGTGTGTGTATAAATGATAAAACAAACTTCCTTTTGAGTCACAATCACATTTATTATAAAATCAAACAATTTAAAAAAAACAAAATCCAGCTTTGAAGTACTTTACTACATTAGACTTTGTCTTTAAAAAGCACACCCTTAATCCATTACCTTAGAATCTGAACAGTCTGGTCATGGGAATTTACCTGAATACACCATTTAAATTGGATACATCAGTTTCTGTAAGGTCAGATGCACTTTGTCTGTTTGATCAACTTGTAAGTCATTAAACAGTGTGAAGACCAAAGAGGTTCCTGATGAACCCACTTACACAAAACTCTGATAGTAGCAAGCATTATGGAAGGTTGGTTTTCAAGGACGTGTAGGCCTCTCAAAAGAAAGTATAAAATAGATATAGAAGAATGTATAATGATATTTGAACAAAACCTTGTACATTAATGTACCAGCAAGCTTTGAGGCTATCATTGTTGCAGCTGCTAAGTTATTAAATGATAAAGAAAAAGGTCAAAGAAAATTTGTTTGTGGTGTTTTTAGACTAATTGTGTTATAGATTATATTGATAATACAGAAAATAGTGGAGAATTCTTTTTACATTCACTGTTCTTGGGTGGGCTAAACCCTATAGTATTAAAATGGGGATTTATAGTGACTGGATTTAATTAGGTTACTAAGGTTGTATAGTTGAAGCCAAGGTCCTGCTAGCTTTATAAAGACAGGTGAATGATGCATTGTCACAACTTGGCTGCAAGTTAACCACATGAGAGCTTTGACTGATTATTCCTCAAAGTTTTTTTTTCTGAATATTAATATTGGCTTTCTGAATAATATCAAGTAATGATAATAATAATTCTGCATATGTTTTCATGATGTTTTGGTCAAACCAGGCATAGACTGGATCTGGTCAAAATTCATCGAAGTCTGTCACCATCATACTGACAACAACAACAAAAACATTTATTTATATAGCACATTTTCATACAAATAATGCAGCTCAAAGTGACTCCTAACATTTTGCATTATATTCTAGTTTGTTCGTCATAAATATATACACACACACACACAGGGTGAGGCAAAAAGCACGGACGTCTTTGAATTGCCTAGAACTCGCCACTAGGTGGAGTGACAGATGTGCGGTAGGTGGCGTTAGGCTCACAGTCTTAGCATTTTCTTTTTAGTTGAAGCCGTGGACAATAGAACACCGCGTTTTTGCATACGACTGTTTTGTCAAGAACAACCAATCTATTACTGCAGTTCAGCGTGAGTTTCGTTGCCGTTTCAATATCCACAGAAATAAAGCTGTTCCCGCTCCTAACACTATCCTACGTTGGGTTAAAGCTATTTGTACATGAGGTGCACTAATGAACAAAAGACCGCCGGTATGTACGTAATGTGTGGAAAAAGTACAACTAGCCCTGCTGCGCAGTCCAAGTCGATCTGCTCAGAAGCATTCTGAACTTGGCCTCGGTAATCATTTGGTAAGGTGTATTTTGAATTTAGACCTGCATTTCCATCCCCACAAATTGTCAAATGCTATTTCAATATGAACTAAAATCTTTCAATAAATTTCTTTGTAAGAAAAAATTAACAATTTTGTGATTTTGTAAAAAATGTCTGTCCTTTCTGCCTCACCCTGTATGTAGGTGTATCTATCTATCTATGTATGTATGTATGTATGTATGTTTGTGTGTGTGTGTGTATATATATATATATATATATATATATATATATATATATATATATATATATACACTGCTCACAAAAATTAAAGGAACACTTTAAAGAAACACATTAGATACATCAGATCTCAATATGAAGTTGGATATCTATACAAATAACGACAGGGCAATGTCTTAGGAACAAAAGGATGCCAAGTCTTTTAATGGAAATAAAAGTTTTCTGCCTACAGAGGGCTCAATTGTGTAGACACCCTAAAATCAGAGTGAAATGAAGATGTGGCAGGCTAGTCCATTTTTTCAAAAACTTAATTTCTGCTACTCAAAATGCTTTTCAGTATCTTGTGTGGCCCCACGAGCTTGTATGCATGCTTGACAACGCCGGGCATGCTCCTAATGAGACGACGGATGGTGTCTTGTGGCATTTCCTCCCAGATCTGTATGAGGGCATCCCTGAGCTGTTGTACAGTCTGAGGAGCAACCTGGCGGTGCCTAATGGACCAAACATAATGTCCCACAGATGTTCTATTGGGTTTAAGTCAGGGGATCGTGAAGGCCATTCAATTGTTTCAATTCCTTCATCCTCCAGGTACTGCCTGCATACTCTTGCCACATGAGGCCGGGCATTGTCGTGCATTAGAGGAAACCAGGACCTACTGCACCAGTGTAGGGTCTGACAATGGGTCCAAGGATTTCATCCTGATACCTAATGGCAGTCAAGATGCCGTTGTCTAGCCTGTAGAGGTCTGTGAGTCGCTCCATGGATATGCCTCCAAGATCATCACTGACCCACCACCAAACCAGTCATGCTAAACGATGTTACAGGCAGCATAATATTCTCCACGGCTTCTCCTGACCCTTTCACGTCTTTCACATATACTCAGGGTGAACCTGCTCTCATCTGTGAAAAGCACAGGATGCCAGTGGTGGACCTGCCAATTCTGGTATTCTATGGCAAATGCCAATTGAGCTCCCGGTGCTGTGCAGTGAGCACAGGGCGCAGTAGACATTTGGCCCTCAGGCAACCCTCATGAAGTCTGTTTCTGATTGTTTGGTCAGAGACATTCACACCAGTGGCCTGCTGGAGGTCATTTTGTAGGGCTCTGGCAGTGCCCATCCTGTTCCTCCTTGCCCAACCCTGCTGATGGGTTATGGACCTTCTATGGCCCTCTCCAGCTCTCCTAGAGTAACTGCTTGTCTCCTAGAATCTCCTCCATGCCCTTGAGACTGTGCAGGGAGACACAGCAAACCTTCTGGCAATGACACGTATTGATGTGCCATCCTGGAGAAGTTGGACTACCTGTGCAACCTCTGTAGGGTCCAGGTATCACCTCGCTACCAGTAGTGACACTGACTGTAGCCAAATGCAAAACTAGTGAAGAAACAGTCAGAAAAGATGAGGAGGGAAAAATGTCAGTGGCCTCCACCTGTTAAACCATTCCTGTTTTGGGGTCATCTCATTGTTGCCCCTCTAGTGCATCTGTTGTTAATTTCATTAACACCACAGCAGTTGAAACTGATTAACAACCCCCTCTGCTACTTAACTGACCAGATTAATATCCCATAAGTTTCATTGACTTTATGCTATACTCTGATTAAAAGTGTTCCTTTAATTCTTTTGAGCAATATATATATATATATATATATATATATATATATATATATATATATATATATAATATATAGAGAGAGAGAGGGGAGGTGTTTAAAGGTAAAATGTTTGGGGTAGTGAAAGAAAAAATCTATAGGTAGCCCTTCCTTAGGCAGTAAAGAGTAGAGCAGGAGTTCCCAAACTTTTTTCGGCCGCAGACCCCTTTACCAAAAACTTTTAAAACCGTTGACCCCCTAGTCACATGCAACGGTTTTTCATGTCTGCACTTGCTTTGATACGTTCGTTAAGACAATGCACAGACATGTTTATGCTACATGTATTTCATGCATTCTTACGTGTGACTCTTTTAATGACACATTTTACCTTTTCATTCGCAAGTTTGGTATGTAATGTGTTTATATCAAAAAAGTGTTTTTTTATTATTTTACTTCTTAATTTAGGTACCTATTGGAATTATAGATATTTTGAAGTAACAAACAAATAGCAGTAGTAAGAGGGTCTATTTTTGCTGTCGACCCCTAGAAAGTTCAAATCGACCACTTTGGGAACTCTTGGAGTAGAGGAATGGGTGTGTGAATAAGCCCAGCAATGGTTTAGCACCACATGCTGGGCTGGTTCCTGCCTTACGTCTGGTGTTTCCGAGTGCAGCTCTGCCCCCTATACCCACGCAACATGTAGATAAGAATAAAACTAAAGAAACCCCAAATAATTTATAGTAAGTCGTTCAAAATTGCATTATGTCCTAATGAGAGATCAACTTGGATTCAATTAGTTTGTTTTAACATGCACATACGTAACTAGGATAAGGTGAGCATGTCACTTAAGGAAGAGACCTTTATTTATTTAACTTATGTAGGTGATCTTCTGGAGTTCTCCTTTGTCAAAATACTCCAATGTCATTAAGCTGCGCAAATAACAGTTAAATCTCATCATCAGTCATGATGATCCCATAACCAAGAATGAAGCCTGTGATAATTTTCTTCTGTTGTATAAAAATAATTTTGTCCTTCATGTGGAACAAACAACCAAGACATGTAGTTGAAGCAGAAACCTTGACAACCTTTCAGAAAAATTTAGATGTGATATTGGGACAGCTTAGCCATTAGCTTTAAAAACAGGTTAGAGAGACTCAGTTTATTATGCTGTTACAGTATTTGCTATAAAGTAAATAACATCCATACCCTTTTTACACCTCGACCTGAGGACATGGTGAGTTGTGGTATGGACATTGGCCACTGCATAACCCGATCGCACTGTTTCAACATATCTATAGCAAATAGCTGGATGTAAACTAAGCTAGCACTTTATTAATAATGTTCTGTTTCCAGATTGCACACGGCACACACTTTTCTGCTTGGCTGTGCTATTGAGCCCTGCAAATGATCCAGTATGTGTGCTTCTTGCCTTACACTCAGTGCTGCTGCAATAATAATACAGGTATTTTTACTTATTGTATCAGGTTGCCTGTTACTATAAAAAGTACTCAAACTACATAACCCACACAACTTTTAACATGCTACTACTCCTGAAATTGTGCTGTTGAACTTGGCAGTGCTTGTTCAGTTAATCAACATAGACATAGCAATTTCTGAAATATTTTGACAGGTTTTTTTCAGACAGAAGACGAAGTAATACAATTGCCCAAGCTTTTACCTTAGGAAGTTGATTTTTGTGGACACTTCCACTTCTGGCTGCTAAAAGCGTTTTTGAGAAGCTAAGCAGGCAAACTGTGCAGCAGACTTATGCAGACTACAAAGTCCTTAATTTTTCCCTTGTTTAGTGTTTATATGGCCACGTAACTGGGCTCTCTGTGCAGAAACCTACCAAACTTGCAAAATTTTTGTCTTATGTGTTTGTTAATGAAGTCCCTGCTGTCCTCAAGTGAGTGCAGACAACATTCTAATAATAATATTAATTAATTCATTACATTTATATAGCGCTTTTCTCAGTACTTAAAGCGCTATCCACTCTGGGAGGAACCGGGAAACGAACCCACAATCTTCCAGTCTCCTTACTGCAAAGCAGCAGCACTACCACTGCGCCACCTGTGAGGATTCTGTTAACAAAAACAGGGTTCTTCTTCCCAAGACACTGAACAGCTTTAATGTAATTGTCATGCGTATCCAAAATATTTGTGTCGGGGTGAATATTTTTGCAAGGCACGGTTTGATATTTTCTTGTTTATGCATTTTCTATAGTGTAATTTTCTTTTTATGTTTCTTCATATATTTACTATGGCACTTTGAAATCACATTTTTTCTTAGAAGTGAAAATGTTCTAATGCTGTTTTGTGTTTGTTTGCTGTTGGAATAATTTCCACTTGTCTGGAAATTTACTTTGTCTAACAGATAATTAGTTCCATAACATCATAGCATGAAAGAGCACAATTTCACTTTAGCTCCTGCTGAAACCACCATCTGTTTGGCTTGCTTTTCATTTTAAGCACAGTTCAGATTATAAACTATTCATTCTGCTTTCCTGGCTAAAGTGACATTACTTCCTTACAGTACACACCTGTTCATAATAAATATATGTATTGTTATATTTATTATCTATTTATATACTGTGTGTATTATATGGTTGTGTATGATCTGCAGGTGACACATTGTGATAGAAATATACCAGTTTAATTACACAGTGCTCAAATTGTGTACATATAATTCAGAAAACAGCATCTTTGATTTATTTGAATAATGCTTGTTCATCCAAAGCAGCCTATACATTATAAGTAAGCAGTATGCACATTAACCTGTGCCCCAGTAACTAATAAAATAGCAACACATAGTGTATCACTGTTTAGAGAAGAATTGACATCTTTGCCTAATTAACATGTTTATGTGTGTTAGTTGATCTGTTGTACACTTTCACTGAATCTTCTGTTACCAATATGGTTAGAAGGCCTTATATTTTTCACAAGAATATAATTTGAGCTATTTTGATGTACTATATATAAAACATATTTTGCCAGCTTTGTACCATGCCATCATAATGGTTCTCCAGCAATTGCATTATCCTGAACACAGTGGAAGACAAATGTATCATACAGCATTTCTGCTTGTGGTAATCAAATATTTTCTGCAGTCAACTTTAGTGTGGTGCATTCAGAAAAACTAAAATAGTGTGAAGCTGTTACATTACACAGGTCTACAAAAAATATTTTTTGTTTGCTACTGGGAACTTCCGACCAGTTTTTTTTACACTGATTTCACATGTGAAATCGGAATTAAGCTAGCAAGTCAGATTTTTGAGATACAAATCATTGATGTTTTCCATTCATCCATTATCCAAACCGCTATATCCTAACTACAGGGTCATGGGAGTCTACTGGAGCCAATCCCAGCCAACAAAGGGCACAAGGCACAAAACAAATCCTAGGCAGGGCGCCCGCCACCCACAGTTATTGATGTTTTGACACGTTTGAATATCAATACTGTATATCAAGACAATATCTGGAGTTTGAACTCTGTCCCACCAAAATTGTTTTGATGTGTTTATTCTGAAAACAAACCAGAAGACGATACCAGCATGTTCTCCACAAGCTCAGCATAACTCTCTGCTCTGTGACTGGCAAGAAAACTCTGGACAACCTACACAAATGCTTCCCTCGCTGCTCATTCAGTTGGCTTCAGTTCCCTTTTGAACTCATCGTCAAGCATTGATTTCTTGACCAACAAAAACGCCTTCCTTAGTTTTGACTTCACTTTTCTCGAGACCAAACTTATTTTTTAAATGCTGAAACGCAGAAACATTTCTGCCCATCGCATTGAAAACATTTTCAAAGTAATGGTGAATCTAATGAATAAAATGTCCTGAAATGCAATGTTATGTTAAGGAAACAGTATGACCAACTACCTACTGCAGCATCAAGTCTGAGTTGTATCATTATGCTTAACAGTCATATAAGACTTGGTAATCAGTAACAAATATTTTTTCCGCTAATTAAAAATGAATTATTTTTAAATAAAATTAATAATGAAAACAACTCACAGCTGTTAGTAGTGTGTGGCATCCCTAGTAGAATTACCTGTATTTATCAAAATGGTTATAAATCTTTACTGTCCAGTCACCATAGTTGTCCAAGACCTGGATCTTAACTAAAAAATGGGACGTGCTGGACGAAAACGATTTTCAGATTTGCAGTCAGCAAGTGAAATTTGTTAAAGAACATGTGAAAGGATCCCAGTAGCAAAATGCTTGTTGACCAGTGTTATCAATGAGTCAAAAAGTTTGACATGGACTGTTCAAAAGCATGAAATAACAAAGTAACTGTTTCATGTGCTTATCGGAGACCAAAGAGGGGCACATCAGATCACGTACTGAATTCGTGTTAGCATGTAGTTAGTTTGACAGCAACTTTTTTTTGTCCCTGCCGTATTTTGTAGTGCTGCAGAAATATATGCTAAATGCAGTTTAATTTTCCACTGATTCTGACTTAAAAAAAAAAAAAAAAAAAGTGGCATAGATTTTTCCAATTCCTGTTCTGGAGGAGCCATTGTGAAATGAATTTTAGTTGGTATTGGGTGGTGGACTCTAGATGTCTGAAAATGTTTCAGTTTAAAAATTGTCCCAAGGTTTTCTTAAAAGAAATGTGTGTTCACTTGTTTAATCTTAGCAAACTTGCCAAGAAGCGGAAGGATGCAATAGGAAATACTCGCCAAGAGATGACTCACATGGTCAATGCAATGGACAGAAGTTATGCTGATCAGAGTACCTTGCATGCTGAAGATCCCTTGTCTATCACTTTCATGGATTCTCATAATTTTAGCAATAGATGTAAGTACATTTTTGGATTGTTTTCTTAATTAATAATAGCTTAAAAAGTACTTGGGTTTAATATACGTAATACAGTCTTCTGACTTTGATTTATAAATGAAATACTGCAGGTTATACCAGAGAATTATTTGTACAGTGAGATCTTAGGTCAGTAGCCCTGCCTTTTCCAGGTAGTAGTCTGGGATATTTCTTTTTGACATACATGTAAATGTGGATTTTAACATTCTAGTTATTATTAAGATAAACACTTAATTTTGTTGATTTTAGTCCTCTTACACAGGAGCTATATCTGTTATTGGATGAGATTCAGTTGTGTACTGGCCTGGAATAAAAATTCTTTCAAAAATGTTGTACTGTTGAGTAGAACAGTAGATGCATTATTAATGATCCTGTCAAACTGGACAAACCCATTATTATTATAACTGAATAAAAAAATCTAAAATGGCTTTACATTTTAAAATTTGAATATTTGGTGTTAGTATTTTGAAGGGCATGTCATAATTTAGTCTGACAGTGACATACCCAGTGTAATACTTACCCTTGTATGTAGCTGAATATATTTAATCTTTTTTATTAGCAAACATATGCACACTGACTATTCCTTTACTTACACTTTAGATAAGTGGTTCTTTGCAGTCAGTTCAGTCTCTCCTGAGACCCAGAGTATCCATTACTAAAGAATGCATACTGGTCTCATGGTTTCCATCATGTAAATGTTCTCATGACAGTATAATTTCTTGTAAGTATATAAAAAAAAAAAGAAAACAACTTAATGCCAGTATTAAAAATAAGGAACTACAAAGGTGCAAAATAAGTGAAAAGTTAAAAGGCAAGTTAATAAGAAAGCAATCTGCCAGGGGTATGATTTTAAAAGAAATGACTTCTGTTCCCTTGCTGGTCACTTGCTTTTCTTAAAAAATGTCACTATACCACCGGAACTAGCAACACATACTTTTCGTTGTACTTGTGAGGGTTAAAGACAATATAATAAAATTATATTGAAATAATGATATTTACATAATTCTGTTTTATCTTTAATAAGTTTTTCTTGATTGAATGGCAAAGATGTAAGCATTATACGCTCTTCTTGGCCATGAGGGTTTTAGCTAAATTATCATTAAGGGTTGTTTCTCTCTAGAAAGTTAAAAAAAAAAAAAATATATGTATATATATATATCTCACTACCTACTTTCTATTTGTTCCTTGGCAAATGAAAACTGCCAAAAAAAAAAATTACGCTTCCACAAGAAAGCACATTGAGAGTTTTTATAAAAAATTTCCATCTTATTATGGCTTCATTGTTTTTGATGAAACTAAAGCTTTAAAAAGGCAGTGTGATCTCAGTTTCTGTCCATTCTCCAATATTCATTCACTGTGCAATTCTAAGCAAATCTCAAGTGTTCCAGTTTTAGAAATACTAAAATAAATGTACTGTGTCCCTGTGATTTGTAATTTATTTTGGATAAACAGTTTCACAAGTATTTAAAAATACAGTTATTGCATTGGTATTAAATGTTTTAAAATGTTAACAGTTCCTAAAATTCATAGATTTAGAAAGTCTTTGAAGCCCTCATTTCTTTTTTTCATTAGTACAGAAAAGAGCAGTCTTCAGAATGCACTCTGCTGTCTTTTTTTTTTTTTTTTTTTTGAACTCTTACCGCCAACCCATTAATTTACATGCTTATTTATACAGGGAAAAGTAGTAGACCTCTTTTTAAATTCTATAGAGAAATCTGCTTGTTTTGCTGATTTTAAACCACCATTAACAAGTACTGTAACTGCAGTTGTGTTTGTGATAAAGTTATTTGCTTGTTGTTTTTAAAACTGTGCCATCTAGATCTGTCTCTCCATCTAAACCTAATTGGCAGAGAACAGGTGTGCTTCCGAGTGAATCTATTGCAGGACTGGTTGTGACTCTGAACGAGTTACACAACTTAGTGGATGTAAATAAATGACAACCATAGCTAAGAAATCTTCAAGGTGTTCAGCATTCCAATGGCCTGTTTTAGGAAATGGCTAGAAAAACTTGAGTTTGTGGTGGAAGAAAGGAGGCAAATATCCAGAACATCACTTAATGGACACTAATACATGGTCAGAAATCAAACACCATGAAATAATTTTTTGTTTCAACAAGATTGGTAATCAAAGAACTGTGCTGTGTCTTAAAATGAAGAAAAGAGATGTAACTTAGTCTTTCTTCCCCACCTCTTGCTAGAGGGCGTAATTGAGGTGTGTGCATAAAGATCATTCTCTATCATAACTAACAGAAAATGAATTCATTAAAAATAATGCATTTCTGATTTTTATTTTCTTAAAAAAGGAGTCTGGGACAAATTTGTAAATCTTTAGTTTTTTTATTTTTTTTGTCAAGGTATGGTTAAATACTATTATATAGTGTGTCTGGTATATTGTATTTCAAATAATGCTGTATTTTTGTATTTAGGTTTTCTACTGCTATAGGCAATAATAAGCCATTCTGGCATCTTACTACAGTGCATTAATTATATTTGCTTTGAGTCATTTCTATTTTGTGGTCCAAAGACTGTTCCAGATTTGTAAGGTAAATAGTTTTCCTCATTAGGTTTATTTTTCCGCAGTGCCCAATGATCCACTTGTACCAACTGCTGTTTTAGGTGAGGATGTAATTATTTCTTATTAGACCCTGCATGCTTAGTTTCTGTGCATGCCCATAGTTGTGTTTGTTAGCAGAGAAAATTATCGGCCTGAATACATCGAGCTGTTCTTCCTTATAACCCTTGCTTTAAAGAAATGACATTCTAGAGTGATTGTTTTATTCCCTCTTTTCAGTTAGACTTCAGAGAGATTTACATTGCTACTTAATAATTTTTCAAATTCTGGGGGATCTGAACTGATCTTTAAAAGTTCAGTATTACCCCTAGTATAAGTCAGGCCGCATTTTTTCTCTTTTTTCCTCATTAGATTTTTTTCACTACACCATTTTTATTTTAGATTTTTGTGATTAGTCTGTTCAGTGGAATTTAAGCACAAGGTTTCATTCAGCAAGTCCATCTGATTGCCTTGGTACAGAGCGTGAAAAACAATTTTCTTATTGGAAATAAATATTCATTGTTGTATAAAGTTTTTGCCAGTTAAATACAACTACTGTATATATTAAATGGGCAAATCCTCTGGAATGTCACAGGTATGCAGCAGTTCATTTGTAAACCTTAGATCTGTACAATACGTCATTTGGCTAACTAAATGTGGCCATCACATCTGTCACAGTCTCTCAAATAATGCTGTGACAGTCTATAACTGTCAATAAAAACCAAGCCTGTACATGATGCTTGTTGAATGTAGCCCTTTATTTATTATTCTTACCATTTTGCTTTCCTTTCCATATTGTTTATTTTAGATAGGCCATAACTAAAACAACTTTCCAGATGCATCAAATTGTTTTATATAATAGAGATCTGTAACTAAAAAGTGTATTTTAATTGTTTTAAAGAGTTGTTACCGCATCCTCCACTTGCAAAGGCACATATCCTATTATAGGTACTTGAATAGCAGCAGTAAGTATAAACACTAGGCAGCATATTTTATACTGTCGGTGCCCATGAAAGAGAGCAACTCAGTGCAGGGAAAGCACCATCTAAGTGAAGTTCTAAACATGTCTATGTTATCATTGTATATTTTAAATATTCAAAAAGAGGGATAGGAAACCTTTCTCGTCATTAGATCATGTTACATTTTTTAATTTACCACACATACATGCTAAATACTTGAAGTTCTAAACCTGCTTTACTATGAAAATGTTCGCATTAATTTTTAAGTGCATTTCAAGTATCTAACTGGGTAATTTTGACTACTTTCAAACCTTTGTTCTGCATAGCTGAAAATAATTATACTATTTTCATTTTTTCAGTATAGTAACTCAAGATTTTGTTTCTAATGGTTTTAGTTGAATATGGTAGCAGTAGTAGAACTGCCACGTGTTTTCCTAGCTCCAACACCATGGTAACAAGAATGTATTAAGGTACACAACTATTTTACTGAATAATCACAAAGCAGCTTACCTTATGTTCACCTTTCTCAAAAATTCAGCATTACTTTAATATTTAACAAATTTATCACTGAACTGGCCCATGAGGAGCTACCACTTGAAAGAGAATTAACATGTTGATACATTTATTATTACAAAATGAAGCACAAGTTATGGCATGTATAATCAGTTCCTTTGCTTGAATGACTAGGAAATCTGAATTTGAATAAAGAATTGGGATTAACTCACATTTGAACAAGTTAATCCACCAGGTAAATGGTAGATTATTTTGTAACTGGTATAATTGTGCCAAATATAAGCAAAAATCAGCAAAGACTTGAACATTTATTTAAGGCACAGTCACCAATTCATTCTACATGGTTCTAAAATCCTTTGAACTCGAAAGCGAAATTTATATTGTGCTGTAACAAATTTCAGCCCAATGGCTCCTAACCAAGTCACTAAACTAATCAGAAAATCAGAATTTCCTCCATGTGCCCAATTTAATTATCCTTTTCTTAAATCCTTTTTTTCCCAAACTTCTATTAATATTTTCCATTTAATCAACATGTACCATTCCTTACTGGTTCGGTGTTATTTTGCGCCTAAAAAAATTCTGCTGCCACACCAACTACACTCACCTAAAGGATTATTAGGAACACCATACTAATATGGTGTTTGACCCCCTTTCACCTTCAGAACTGCCTTCATTCTACGTGGCATTGATTCAACAAGGTGCTGAAAGCATTCTTTAGAAATGTTGGCCCATATTGATAGGATAGCAATCTTGCAGTTGATGGAGATTTGTGGGATGCACATCCAGGGCACGAAGCTCCCGTTCCACCACATCCCAAAGATGCTCTATTGGGTTGAGATCTGGTGACTGTGGGGGCCATCAAGAAACCAATTTGAAATGATTCGAGCTTTGTGACATGGTGCATTATCCTGCTGGAAGTAGCCATCAGAGGATGGGTACATGGTGGTCATTTAGGGATGGACATGGTCAGAAACAATGCTCAGGTAGCCCGTGGCATTTAAACGATGCCCAATTGGCACTAAGGGGCCTAAAGTGTGCCAAGAAAACATCCCCCACACCATTACACCACCACCACCAGCCTGCACAGTGGTAACAAGGCATGATGGATCCATGTTCTCATTCTGTTTAGGCCAAATTCTGACTCTACCATTTGAATGTCTCAACAGAAATCGAGACTCATCAGACCAGGCAACATTTTTCCAGTCTTCAACTGTCCAATTTTGGTGAGCTCGTGCAAATTGTAGCCTCTTTTTCCTATTTGTAGTGGAGATGAGTGGTACCCGGTGGGGTCTTCTGCTGTTGTAGCCCATCCGCCTCAAGGTTGTGTGTGTTGTGGCTTCACAAATGCTTTGCTGCATACCTCGGTTGTAACGAGTGGTTATTTCAGTCAAAGTTGCTCTTCTATCAGCTTGAATCAGTCGGCCCATTCTCCTCTGACCTCTAGCATCAACAAGGCATTTTCGCCCACAGGACTGCCGCATACTGGATGTTTTTCCCTTTTCACACCATTCTTTGTAAACCCTAGAAATGGTTGTGCGTGAAAATCCCGGTAACTGAGCAGATTGTGAAATACTCAGACCGGCCCGTCTGGCACCAACAACCATGCCACGCTCAAAATTGCTTAAATCACCTTTCTTTGCCATTCTGACATTCAGTTTGGAGTTCAGGAGATTGTCTTGACCAGGACCACACCCCTAAATGCATTGGAGCAACTGCCATGTGATTGGTTGATTAGATAATTGCATTAATGAGAAATTGGGCAGGTGTTCCTAATAATCCTTTAGGTGAGTGTATATTGAAATTAGAAAATAAAGGTTATTCACATGCTGATAAAAAGGGGTTAGAGACATAATTCGGCTGTGTAAGCCTTCATAGTTAAGGAAGTTTACATGACTGAAATGTCTCTTCCCCTGTTTTGTTTTCCAAATGTGGGAATAACCTTCACTTTTTTTCCTTTTGCAGATAGGTACATGTGTCGGTAACACTTGGTAACATTGGTTTGGATGACGCCTAACTACAGAAATCATTAAAGTCCTGTACCTAATACTAGAATGGTCCCTTCACACATACAAATCTACTGTTCAGTATATTTAAAGTTTGTTGTCTGTTTACAGTACTGAGGTAGCATTTTTAAATCATGATTTCTGTTCTCCTCCTGGTGAACCTAGAGTTTAATGTATTCTCTTTCATGGACCCTAAATAACTTTTTACTTAGAACAGTTAATGCTAGCCAAATTTCACTTTGTTGATTTTTTTTTTTTTTAATTCCTCACCTGCCTAAATCACTTTTTACTACACAAGACTTTTTATTATTAAAGACAAACAATTCCTCCATCACACATGATCTTACAAGTTTTTCACCTATTGTTTTTAAACAGTGTGCCATGACCTTCAGACTCTGAACTCTTCTTTGTCAGGGCCATCACTCTGTGTAACTTTTGATTTTAGAAAGTAACTATGTAAATATTTTCAGGTGTATTCATGCATAATTGTCACTTTCACAGGACTTTGGGGAAATACAAAAATTTATTCCCAGTACATATGTTTCAGAATTTATAAAGTCAGTTCAACATGGCAGTAAACTGTACTAGTTTACCAGTGTTTCATTATACTACAGTTGTATTTGTTTAGGCCTCAGAGATGTTTTACAGACTCATGCCCTCCCACAGTTTTTGGTTTATGATGTTTGGGAAGTTATTTCATTTATTTTGTTTAATTATTTTTTGCCACTAGGACTTTAAGTACTTTACAGGTGATAAAAATACTCCTCTCTCTCCCACTATTCATAGTCATTCATTGTTGAGTTTGAATGTTTTTAACAGAGGATGTTTTACCCAAACTTATTTCATTTCATGTCTTTCTTTCTGCCTCTGTTGGTAAAGTGCCAATAACGGGTAAGTGTGCATTGTAAATATTTACTCAGATAACCTGGCTCTTTGGGAGAAAAATGTCTAGGAGATTATTGCAATGTTGTATTAAAATCGCAGCATGGATCAACAGACTCATCAGAAAATTAACTTTGAGAATTAAATGAACCATAAGTAAGCCTGTTATAATCAACAGATTATCTTTGACAGCTTAGTGTTCAATTTGATTACTGGGTTTCATCCTCCTGTTGTTGTATGTCTGTCTTTGTAATTAATATTTTATTGATGGTATCCCAGTAGGATTTCTCCCCCTCCAAGTTCTAATCAGCTATTCACCTACGCTTAGTGTGCAGCATTTTTTTTTTTTTAATCGCATTGAATGATATTAGGAATCTGTCTGGCCTGAATTATACAGTATAAAACAGACATGCTAATTAATAATATCTAGTCTGATATTCCTGTATACTCAATTGTAATTTAGTAGTATATCTCAAATACTTCTCTTCTCAATAGGGTATTTGCTTATTCATTCTTTTTAAGTGAACTATTTGGATCAGAGTATGTTAGTATATCGTAGACTGTGGTCCAAATAAAGTGAGAAGGGATGTTGTTTTAGGAGTTACTTTCATAATTGTTAATATCATTTGTATGTTCAATTGGATAAACAGATTACAAAATAAAAGTATAGAAACATGTTTTCATTTTTTAAATACTGAACAAAACAAAAGGTAAATACAATATATTAATTATAAGCAGAAACAATCTGCACAAACACAGTATTTTACAGATGAAAAGGCCTGTCTCCAGGTTTTAAACTTACCCCCCACATACAATAGATATGCAGGTTAAATTAAGTGGCAAATCTAAACTGGTGAAGTATTAATGATTTTGGATGAGCATTTAAATGAGTTCAGAACATCATCTCAAGGTGTTCATTCCTAAATATTGTCTAGTATTATCAGAATTACCTCAGGGATTTGGCAAAGCAGTTTGAGGAAATGAGTACTGTACATGAACTTCAGGGTCATTAGATTTCTCCCAAAATACCCAAAAGATTCCAGCATTCTTAGACCATATTCAGATAACTTGACTTTTTAAACTATTTTTTTCTGTGTATATGACTAATTGTTGCACAAGCAATTGTAAAAAAATACATATATTTTTGAAAAAAGGGGGTTATTAAGATGATTATTTTGAATTTTTTTGGATATGCTGATTTTCTCTCGTTTGATGGATTGAACACCATGTGGTCACATATTTAATTAAACTGGAATATGGGTAGTCAAATTTTTCATGAAATTACATTTTTTTCTTCCCCCCTCTCTCTCTCTCACACACACACACACACACTCCTTTACTGCTTGTAAGTTTATAACCACATTTGGATAATAAATACATTTCAGTCTTTGGTGTATACTTTTCTGTTGAGGAGGACAGAGCCCTACCCATTTAGGAAGTCTTCATTTGTAGAAAAAGACTTTCTAATTGCCAGCTGTTCTTTCAAGTGATAGACAGCAGTTATTTATTAAAAAGATTGAATGTCTAAGTGCCTCATGCTTGTTTACAATCTTCATTTATTCATTCTTACATTAGACACAGATCATCTTTGCATGCATAGGCTGGCATGTTACTCAGTATTGCTATGCAGTAAAACACTTTAGTGGAAATGCTTCAGGAAAAAAATGTTTTTGTAATCCTTATTTACTCATGATAAATTCACCCACTTTTATCCATACTTTGACCTAGCAGTATAATCTCAAAATTTGTCATTTCTTATGTGTGTGTTGCTACCTTTTGTTCAAACATTGACAGAGTAGTCAAACACACTCTTCTTTTTTCTGCTCCCATTTAAGTGTCGCCACAGCGGGCTATCTGTCTTCATCTATCACTGTCTTTTACAGCATTTATTGCAATACCAACTGCCCTCCTGTCCTTCCTGAACCTAACCGTAAACCTACTCATTAGCCTTTATCTTTTACTCATGCGTGGCAGTTCCATTCCCAATGTTTTTTGCCAGTGTACCCCTCATGTCTTCTCTGCACGTGCCTAAACCATCTAAATTTAGCCCCTCTCACTTGGTCACAGTTCTATCTGAATTTAGCCCCTCTCACTTGGTCACCAAACTGTCGTACTTGTGGTGTCTCTCTAATACTCTCATTTCTAATCCTGTTTGCCCTTGTTACTCCAAGAGAAAAATCATAGCATTTTCAACTCTGCCACTTCCAGTTCTGTCTTTTTGTCAGTGCCACCATTTCCAAACCATACAGCATAGCTGGTCTCACTATCTTTTTATAGACCTTCCCTTTCACTTTTCCATTTACTCTTCTATCACAAATCATTCCTGTCTTTCTTTTCCACTCTGCCTACACTTTCTTCTTCAAGACTCTACTGCACTCTCTATTGCTTTGGACTGTTAAACCCAAGTATTTAAATTATTCCACCTTGACCATCTCTGCTCCTTTTAGTTGCACCCTTCTACCACCTTTCCTCTCATTTATACACAAGTCTTACTCCTACTGACTCTCATTCCCCTTCTCTCAAGTGCGTATCTCCACCTGTCCAGGTTTGCCTCAACCTGCTGTCTACGCTCCCTACAGATGACAGTGTCATCCGTAAACATCATAGTCCACAGGGACTCCTGTCTGACCTTATCTGTTAACCTGTCCATCACTATTTCAAACAGGAAAGTATTCAGAGCCTATCCTTAATGTAATGTAAACTCAATCTCACCTTGAACTAGACTATCATTTCAACTGCACACGTCACCGCAGTCACATTGTCCTCTTATATATCCTGTGCCACCTTCATATACTTTTCTGCTACTCCTCATTTGCTTGTACACTACCATAACTCCTCTCTTGGCTCTCTATTGTACACTTTCTCTAAGTTCACAAATACTAAATGCAGTTCCTTCTAAACTTCTCTGTATTTCTCTATCAACATTCTTAAAACAAACATTGCAGTTTTAACACCTTTTCCTGCCATGAAACCATATTGCTGCTCACAGATCACTACCTCTCCACTCAGCCTCACATCCATCATTCTTTCTTATATCTTCATGGTGTGGCGGATCAACTTCACACTCCGATTGTTACTGCAACTCATCACATCTCCCTTATTCTTGGAACTTGGTACAAATATACTGCTTTTCTACTCCTCGGGCATCTTCTTGTTTTTCAAGATTTTGTTAAAAATCTAGTTAGAAACTCTATGGCCAGCTCACCTAAACATATCCATGCCTCCACTGGTATATTGTCTAGGTCAACTGCTTTTCCACTTACTTCATGAATTACTGTATCCACTTCATCCAACCTTCAATCTCTCTCATTATCTTAAGGCCTTGTTCACACGGGCGTTAAAATCGAACGTTTTTTTTGCGTTCGTAGCGTCCAGTGAGCGTGGATCAAGCGCCGAGTGTTTTCTACGTAGGAGTCAATGAGAGTGTTCACACGGCTTTGGTGACGTCGTTTGTCCGCAGCGTGTTTATCGGGCATCAAAAACGTTGCATGCAGCTTTTCTTGGTGTTCAAAACCCAACGAGCGCAAGGAAACCGCTTCTAGTTCGTTTTCTGCGCGTTTATTTTACGCGGAGGACCGGATATATCCCATGATATTAATATTTTTATGTTTTCATATACAACATATATATTTTCATATATGCTTATTTTATTTTATTGTCTCATGTAATTTGTAAACCATGAACTTATTAATTTATGTTCTAATATAATATTTGATAACGATTATGTAGGGGGGGCAATCCATGGCGGGGGGGCATTTCAGTGCATAACACCGGTGTAAGCGCACACTCGACTACTGTTTCCTTACCTCAAAGTGACAAGTAGTGTTTCTTCGGGGCTAACACCAAGTCGCATATTGGTTGATCGGCGTGCAATGTGGCATTGCACCAGCTGCAGCAGACAATCAAAAGTGGAAACCGACATCCGACAGTAATTAAAAACTTGCGCAGAAATTTTCGCATTTCTTCATAAAGCACAAAAAAACTTCCTTTAACCCGACGTTGTGCAGTCAGAGGATGAACCCAGTAGCGGCGGTGATTTTTTCTCTCCCTACGTCGCCGTATTAAGAGTATTTTTAAAACAAGAAGATTAATATCTAACATAGCAAAATGGTCCATATTGAAAGGAGGCACCTCAAATAAAACGACAAGGGCTTTCATATCCAGTTCCCGACACTGCCTCCACAGGTTAATACACAAACTACAATTTGGGCTGCAGGCTGGCGTTAGACAGAGACAAAAAAACGCTGGTGTAGAAGTCAATCGATCACCACCACAAAATGCAACATAAACGTCTAGGACGTTCAAAGCAAGTTCGTTTATCCAAAAACTTAACGCCCATGTGAACAAGGCCTTATTCATAAGTTCTTCAAAATGCAACTTCCACCTTTTCAACACACTCTTCCTGCTTTTCAGGAAATTTCCTTCTGCATCCTTTATCACCCTGACCTGTAGCATGTCCTTGCTCATTTGGTCTCTGTCTGGCCAATTGGTGTAAGTGCTTTTTTCCTTTGTTTGATTCCAGCTTCTCATATAGCTCAGCATACACCTTTTCCTTAGCCGTCACCACCTCTCTCTTCACCTTTCACAGCATCTCTTTGTACACCTGTCTGCTTTTGTCATCTCTCTGCTTAGCCCAGTTCTTTTTCAATAACCTCTTCCTCTTTATGCTTTCCTGTACTTCCTCATTCCACCATCAAGTCTCTTTGTATTCCTTCTTTTTTTCATATGTCACACCAAGCACCTTCATAGCTCTCTCCATTACCGCTTCACCACCACCCAGTGTTTCTCTCACTTCCTCTCTGAATTTCACAGAATAGTCTTTCTTTCAGCTTCCACTAACTGATCCTTGGTCCCATTCTCACTCTGTTTCTCACATCGAAATTCATCCTATTCTAGCTGCACTTTCCCTTGCCCCACCACCTTACAGTCTCTAAACTCTTCCACATTGCATCACCTACACAGAGAATAGTCCATCTGTGTACACCTTCCTCCACTCTTGTACATTACCATGTTCCTCCTCCTTCTTAAAATATGCACTCACCACTGCCATTTTCATCCCCTTTTGCAAATCAACCACCACCTGCCCTTCAACATTTCTATCCTTAATGCCATATCTGCCTATCACCTCCTCATTACCACTGTTCCCTTTGGCAACATGCCCATCAAGATCTGCTCTGATCACCCCACTTTCTTCTTTGGGTGTACTCTCCAGCATTTAGTCTAACTCACTCAAGAAATCTTTCTCCTCCAACTCTTTTCCCATTTGCAGCATGTGTGCACTGATGGTATTTTATATATCTTCTATTTCCAACTTTATGCTTATCACTCTGTCAGACATTCTCTTCACCTCCAAAACACTCCTAACATACAATTCCTTTACAATTACCCCTACCGTATTACTTTTCCCATCAACACTACGGTAGAACAGTTTGCACTCGCCTCCTATGCTTCTGGGCTTACTCCCTTTTCATTTGGTCTCCTGTACACATTGTACATTTACCAGTTATCATGCCAACATTCAAACTTCCGACTCTTCATTCCACACTCTTTCCCTTCCTCCTTTCTCAATATCTCCGAATCCACTTTTCTATTGTTGTTCTCCTTTGCCTTCTTTGTCCAAGAGTAGCATAGTTTCCACCGATACCCTACTGAACAGCATCGGTGGTGGTCATTGGTAACCGGGCCTTGACCGATCAAGTCTGGACATTCTGTTTCTCGTCCTCATGTTTGATTTGACACAGGTATTATGCTGAATGCCTTTTCTTGATGCAACCCTCCCCAGTTTACTTTGGCTTGGTACTGGCACTAAGACAGCATTGGCTTGTGCGACCTTGGTGGCTGGGTTCAAACACATTATATGCTTTTATTTATTGTTCTGCTGTAAAGATTAAAAATGCAATTGTAGCTATGAAAATCATAATGATAGAATTTTTTATGTTGTTGTGAATATCTTAATGGTATGGCATCTTTGATTTTAGTCAGTGTTTTTCTCTTTTGGTAGATGAAAATCACACTGCAGCAGCCGAGTCTAGCAGGCTACTAGATGTGCCACGCTATCACTGTGAAGGCACCGAATCTCCATATCAGACTGGACAGCTACATCCTGCAATTCGGGTGGCAGATTTGCTTCAACACATAAATTTGATGAAAACCTCTGACAGTTATGGATTTAAAGAAGAATATGAGGTCAGGCATTGGTCAGATTGTAACCCTCTGGGCATACAGTAGCAATAACATTAATAAGCTTTTTTTCAGTTTTAACCAAGTTGTATTCGTTTATACTAAAATATTCAGTTCTAACATTAAGGGAAGTAACTGTTTGTTGCTTTACTAATGACTACTAAGCTTAGCATTCAACTAACAATGTAAATTTTACATTTTCCAATTTATAAGTACACTTTTTTAAATAGTTAATCTTTTTTCTTTATATAGAGTTTTTTTGAAGGACAGTCATCATCTTGGGATGTAGCAAAAAAGGAGCAAAACAGAACAAAGAATCGATATGGCAACATAATTGCATGTAAGTCTTTTTGCTTGGAAAAGAATTGGTTTGATCAGTGACTGTTAAGCATTCTGTTTGTTCATGGCTAATTTAGTTATTTAGTGATTGTGGGCAGTAATATTTCTACATGTTTACTTTTACTGGCAAATGTATTAGACATGATCACAAACCTTTAGTCTTTTTTTAACAAACCCCCTTTTACGAATATAAAGGAGAGAAATGCAAAGCATATAAAACATGGATCCTACATAGCTGAACTTTGCAATTTGTGTAATATTTCATATGCTGGGGAAGATAACTTGCTGAATGTCTCTCCTTAAACTTCTGGCCAATGGGCACCCACAGAGTGGTTACCATTTACAAATTTGTGCAATTTATGTTAAAATGGAATTGATAATGTAAACCTTATATTAAAATACTGTTTGAAAATTAGGCTGCAGCTGTCATAAGCATGGATTGGTTTTCCTTAATTTATTAAGTAAAATTCTTTTGCATTGCAAATATTACAGATCAGTAAAAATACAGTATTACATCTGTAGTCCACAGAGACTCCTGTTTAATCTAATCTGTCAACCTGTTGAGCACTTGCCCCCCAGATCTGCAACATACTGGAAGATATTTTTTTTTTGCCTGAAAGTCCTTCATACTACAACTTTCCTTTCCTTTTTACCAAAGCCTATGAATAAACTCGCAAACCCGGCCCACCTTAAATCTGTTTGCACCTCTCCGTCAGCATCTTTTGTTTTGTAAATGTGTCAATAAGCACAAGCCGTCTACTGTTCCATTCTCCCACTTCCGCAGAAACAGCAAAAATCGATCTCCCAGCTCAAGCCTTGTTTATCTATTAGTGAGGTACTGGGAGCTGTATAGTGTAGATAATCTATCGTTATTTGGAACACATGCATTTCATGTGTGTTCCTTGTCTACAAAGATCTATGTAAGTGTAGCATGACAGAAATGTTGAACACATACCTAAAAGACAAACTTTTTACGTTTTAGTACTAACGACAAAATGCTGACAGGAAGTGTATAATGTGTGAAGACAGAAGTCCAAATATCAAATAAGCACTTTCACAAAAGGTACAAGTATAACAAAACAAATGTACTTTTATTCAAGACTATAACAGAAGAAAAAGAAATCGGGTTAGCGTACATCATTGTTACGACCACTTTGGTAGTACAGCGGTAAGAGCTGCTGACTCATAAATAACAGTTCATGGGTTCGAGCCTTGCCACATCACAAAATAAACATTTTGAATAGTGAGCTGCACTTATTGTTACTATTATACAATAAAATCCTATGTTTGATTTGAGCCTGTAACAGCCAGTGTAAATGTATAGTGCTTGTAAAAGTTAGCGTGTTCTTTTTTTTTTTTTTATTCAGTTTTAGTCTCTCAGCCATGTTCAAGCTCGCCCTAATCTGACACTGTTTTCAAATAAAGACGTCCTATAGCAGAGGATGAGGGTTCTACATTAGGGAAAGAGAACAGAAACCCTCCCCGCAAGAAACGTCCACTCACATATAACAACACAGCTGCACTAGGCATAAAGGCGAAAGATGGCACTATTTGGATGCAGCAAGAGGTCCGGCGTCATCCTGCCAGTCAGTGTGCCCCACACACCTGTCCTTCAAAGAAAAAGCACGGCTTACAGAGCTTGCCATGGTATCATGCAAAGCCCAGTTTGTGATTGTTTTGTGATGGTCTTTATATACAAACTACAAAAATTTATATTTTACTTATATAAAAGCCAGATCGAATGATTTATTTACTTATCTTCCTACAGCGTAAAGTCACAAGTAGACTGCAGAGCTTCCTCTGTTTGATCGACATGGGCATACTCGCAAAATATGAGCTTTATGACCTTAGTCTCAGAAAGTCTTTCTCCCATGGGGCGACTGGGATTTTTTTCTGATTAAGATCAAACACAGTTGGGTAGGGTACGACAGGAGCTTCTACCTGCAGCTGAAGTCACTTCAGTACACATGTAGTTTGTGAGCATGCCCGTGTCAATTAAACACTGGAAGCTCTGCAGTTTACATATGACTTTACGCTGTAGGAAAATACATAAATAAGTCAAGGTAAATAACATTTGATTTGGTTTTTATATTAGTAACATATAGATGTTTTTATATAATGACCATTACAAAACATAATCACAAACAGGGCTTTGCACTATACCTTGGCAAGCTCTGTAAGCAGTGCTTTTTCTTTGAAGAACAGGTGTGGGGCACACTGACTGACAGGATGACACCAGACCTCTTGCTGCATCCAAATGGTGCCATTTTTCACCTTTACGGCTGGTGTTGCTGCGGCGTTATATGTAAGTGGATATTTATTGAGGGGACGGTTACTGTTCTCTTTCTCTAATGTAGAACCCTCATCTGAGTTCACCTCTGTTATAGCACGTCTTTATTTGAAAACAGCAGTGTCAGATCAGGGCAAGTGCGAATGCGACTGAGAGAATAAAGCTGAATAAAAAGAAGTGCTAACCTTTGCAAGCACCATACATTTATACCGGCTGTTATAGACTCAAATCAAATGTATGTTTTTATTGTATAATAGTAAGAATAAGAGCAGCTCAGCACTCAAAATGTTTATTTTGTGACATGGCAAGGCTTAAACCCGCGAACTGTTGATTATGAGTCAGCAGCTCTTATCGCTCTACTACCAAAGTACAATAATCCAATTTCTTTTTCTTTGCTTATAGTCTTGAATAAAAGCGCACTTGTTTTGTTATACTTGTACCTTTTGTGAAAGTGCTTATATGATATTTGGACTTAAGTCGTTAGTACTAAAACATGAAAAGGTTTTGTATTTTAGGTATGTGTTCAACATTTCTGTCATACTACACTTACATAGATCTTTGTAGACACGGAACTCGCATGAAATGCATGTGTTCCAAATAATTATATACTTTTTATACTATACAGCTCCGGCATCTCACTAACAGATAAACGAGGCTTGAGCTGGAAGAGCAATTTTTATCATTTCTGTGGCAGTGGATGGGATAGCAGGCTCCTTGCACTTACCGACACATTTACAAAATAAAAGACGCTGACTGAGAGGTGCGAATGGATTTAAGGTGGGCCAGGTTTATGAGTTTTTTTTCACAGGCTTTGGTAATTCTAGTGTAAAGGAGAATTTGTTAATATGTATCAGAATGTGTTTGAAAAAAATACATAAGTTTAATAAGAATGTTCATTTAATAATAATTTTACCAGTTAATGTAAGAATAAAGATGACCAGCTGATGCAGTCTTGTTTAACACATTCCATCAAGCTGTTTAATTTTAATAGATCTTTAAATTATGTTATTATAATTCTTAAGGAAGTGAAGTGTGGTAACACAGTGAGAACTTATTAAGTTTAAAGAATATTTTAAAGTCAGATATTTTTTTCATACATCCATTTTCAATGGAAATGTATATTGTTAAATGAGCATTTTTTTATATATAGAAGTGTCCCCAAAAGTGGTTTATATTTATTGTCAGCACCAGAACAAAAATTATAATGAAATTGGATCGGAAGCACAGTTCAGTTATCCATTTTTATTTTTGGAATCCATACTGCTTAGGTGCTCTTGTGAATAATTTGTGCCCTTGCAAGATTAGTGGATCAAATGTAATTCCTACTTCTTTTGAACATCCAAATATCTGTTAGTCCTGTATTCATTAAACTGTTGATGTTCACATGACAAACCTTACATATCTATAACCTTACATAGCTAATATCTTAAGTGCGTAAAAAATAAGAATTTGGGAATTTCATCTCCATTGCCATTTCATTATTTTTATTCATTGATCCTTTCATTGTCCCACTCACATGCACTGTAATCCTAATATGACACTGTCTAGCAATCCTGTATTGGTTAGTAAATAATGGTCCACTATCCTGAGGAATACTTTGATTTTCTATGCAATTGATAAATGGTTTAGGCTACATAGAAAGGAAGGTTTACTCAACTGTAAGTAATGTTTTTAAACTTGCATAAATCACACATTACAATCGCCATTGCTTAACTTTAAGATGTTTTTAACAGAGCAGACTGTGACTGAAGCAGCAAAGCACCTTTATATCTAGGCTAAATGAAAAAAAGTCTACATTTTGTGTTTTTGTCATGTTCCATGTTTCCTAATGAGGTATTTTTTCCAGGTTGGTATAAACTTTGACAGGAAAATTAATAAACCAGCTACTAAGAAATGCATGGAAATATATGATTTTAGCACATTATTGCATTTCTGGCAAAGACCAGGCAGATCTCTTTCATGAGTAACTATTGTGCCTCACCAAATTCACTCCCAATGGAGTTATTAGAACATCCTTACATCATTTGTTTGTACTCCTCCATAAGGTACATTTCAATAAGTTTCATATATACTCAGCAAAAAAAGAAATGTCCTCTGACTTTCAACTGTTTTTACTTTCAGTAAACTTAATGTGTAAATATTTGTATGAACACTAAAAGAGTCAACACCATAAGACATAAACTAAAAATGTTTCACAATGTGTCCCTGAATGAAGGGAGGCTCAAAATCAAAAGTACCAGTCAGTATCTGGTGTGGCCACCAGCTGCTTGAAGTACTGCAGTGCATCTCCTCCTCATGGACTGGACCAGATTTGTCAGTTCTTGTTGTGAGATGTTACCCCACTCTTCCACCAAGGCACCTGCAAGTTCCTGGACATTTCTGGGGAGAATGACCCTAGCACCCACCCTGCGATCCAACAGGTCCCAGACGTGCTCAATGGGATTAAGATCCGGGCTCTTCCACTGCGAGGATGATCAGCTGTCCTTCCTGTCTCCCTGTAGCGCTGTCTTAGGCGTCTCACAGTGCGGACATGGCAATTTATTGCCCTAGCCACATCAGCAGTCCTCATGCCTCCCTGCAGCATGCCTAATGCACGTTCACGCAGATGAGCAGGGACCCTGGGCATCTTTCTTTGGGTGTTTTTCACAGTTGGTAGACAAGTCTCTTTAGTGTCCTGCATTTTTAGAACTGTGACCTTAAATGCCTACTTTCTGTAAGCTGTTAAGGTCTTAACGACCATTCCACAGGTGCATGTTAATTAATTGATTATGGTTAATTGAACATGCATGGAAAACATTGTTTAAACCCTTTACAATGAAGATCTGTAAAGTTATTTGGATTTTTAAAACATTATTGTTGAAATACACAGTCCTGAAAAAGGGACGTTTCTTTTTTTGCTGAGTATATTTGGCTTTACATCAATGTACACATGATTCAGATTACTTCCATTTCACATTCATTCTATTCCAGCAATTTTGTGTCAGATTTTTTCATTGTTTACAGTACACAGGCTGTTGCTGTGTGTAGTGTTTTATAGCATGGTTTACAACATAATACAAACAATATATTACTATTATGTTACATTCACAGTTTAAAATGTATGAGTTCACTCACAGTTACCCAAAGCCGAACTGAGGTTATAGGGGCTGTATGCTTATAACTGTAGCTAAGACTGGTGTGAAAGGTAAGACTGTAGGATGTTTAAAATGAATGCAGTTTCTAGAAAAGCTTAAATTTGCAATTTTTGTCAATCAGTTTGCACTCAGTAATCCATAATGACAAAGTGAAAACATGTTTTCAGAAATGTTTGGAAATTCAAATTCAAAAACTGAAATCTCTCATTCATACTAGCATTCAGACCTTTAACACTAGAATTACCAGAGCCTACGAAAAAACTCGTAGATTTGTCCCACCTTAAATCGCTACTTAAAACTGTTCTCACCTCTCCGCCAGCGTCTTTTGTTAATCTAAATGTGCTGATAAAGACAAGTTGCAAGTAGCCGGCTATTCTATCCCCCACCGACTTAGAATGTGCACAAACTTCTCCCAGCTCATGCCTTGATTGATTATCTGGGAGTGAAGTGGAGTTTTAGGGTGGAAATAATAGATCATCATTTGGAATACGTGCATTTCACGTGTGTTCCGTTTCTACAGTAATCTGTGTAAAAACATTTTTAAAACAAACGTTTTTCATATTGTAGTAGTAAATAACAAAATGTAGGCATAAACTATATAATGTATGAAGCCTGAAGTCCAAATATCAAAGAAACAGTTTCACAAAAGGTACAAATATAACAGAAAAAGCATATTTTTAATCAAAAATATAACTACAGAAAAAAAAGCCGCCTTAGCATGCCACATTGACACATACTTATTACAACTGCCATGGTAGCGTAATGGTATAAACTTCTGACTAGTAATCAAAAGGTCATGAGTTCGATCCCGCACGATTCAGTTTTGAGAAGTAAATTACTCTTATTGTTACTATTTTAAAATAAAAACATACATTTAATTTCAGTGTGTAACAGCCAGTGTAATGTATGATACTTGTAAAGGTTAGTTTTTTTTTGTTATTTACTTTTCATTCTCTCAGTCGTGTTCAAGATCCTTCCCTACCTCCCCCCAATCTGACACTGCTTTTTTCACATAAAGATGTGCTGTAGCTCTGCAGCGTACTTGTGACTGCATTCTCGTACCAATGCTTGCGAACTGCAGTGGCTACGTGCACTTTTCGTGGCATTACATGTCTCTTTTTTGAGCATGCCCGTGTCGCTCAAACACAGGAAAATATGTTGGTGTACAAGTATAACAAAACAAGTGCACTTTTATTCTAGACTATAAGTGAAGAAAAAATAAAGCAAGTTAGAGTAGGCGGTTGATACGACAGCTTGCGTGGTGCAATGCCAACAACTGCTGATTTCCGATCCGTGCTACAGTGGTGTGAAAAACTATTTGCCCCCTTCCTGATTTCTTATTCTTTTGCATGTTTGTCACACAAAATGTTTCTGATCATCAAACACATTTAACCATTAGTCAAATATAACACAAGTAAACGCAAAATGCAGTTTTTAAATGATGGTTTTTATTATTTAGGGAGAAAGAAAATCCAAACCTACATGGCCCTGTGTGAAAAGTAATTGCCCCTTGTTAAAAATAACCTAACTGTGGTGTATCACACCTGAGTTCAATTTCCGTAGCCACCCCCAGGCCTGATTACTGCCACACCTGTTTCAATCAAGAAATCACTTAAATAGGAGCTGCCTGACACAGAGAAGTAGACCAAAAGCACCTCAAAAGCTAGACATCATGCCAAGATCCAAAGAAATTCAGGAACAAATGAGAACAGAAGTAATTGAGATCTATCAGTCTGGTAAAGGTTATAAAGCCATTTCTAAAGCTTTGGGACTCCAGCGAACCACAGTGAGAGCCATTATCCACAAATGGCAAAAACATGGAACAGTGGTGAACCTTCCCAGGAGTGGCCGGCCGACCAAAATTACCCCAAGAGCGCAGAGGCGACTCATCCGAGAGGTCACAAAAGACCCCAGGACAACGTCTAAAGAACTGCAGGCCTCACTTGCCTCAATTAAGGTCAGTGTTCACGACTCCACCATAAGAAAGAGACTGGGCAAAAGCGGCCTGCATGGCAGATTTCCAAGGCGCAAACCACTGTTAAGCAAAAGAACATTAGGGCTCGTCTCAATTTTGCTAAGAAACATCTCAATGATTGCCAAGACTTTTGGGAAAATACCTTGTGGACTGATGAGACAAAAGTTGAACTTTTGGAAGGCAAATGTCCCGTTACATCTGGTGTAAAAGGAACACAGCAATTTCAGAAAAAGAACATCATTCCAACAGTAAAATATGGTGGTGGTAGTGTGATGGTCTGGGGTTGTTTTGCTGCTTCAGGACCTAAAAGGCTTGCTGTGATAGATGGAACCATGAATTCTACTATCTACCAAAAAATCCTGAAGGAGAATGTCCGGCCATCTGTTCGTCAACTCAAGCTGAAGCGATCTTGGGTGCTGCAACAGGACAATGACCCAAAACACACCAGCAAATCCACCTCTGAATGGCTGAAGAAAAACAAAATGAAGACTTTGGAGTGGCCTAGTCAAAGTCCTGACCTGAATCCAATTGAGATGCTATGACATGACCTTAAAAAGGCGGTTCATGCTAGAAAACCCTCAAATAAAGCTGAATTACAACAATTCTGCAAAGATGAGTGGGCCAAAATTCCTCCAGAGCGCTGTAAAAGACTCATTGCAAGTTATCGCAAACGCTTGATTGCAGTTATTGCTGCTAAGGGTGGCCCAACCAGTTATTAGGTTCAGGGGCAATTACTTTTTCACACAGGCCCATGTAGGTTTGGATTTTTTTTTCTCCCTAAATAATAAAAACCATCATTTAAAAACTGCATTTTGTGTTTACTTGTGGTATATTTGACTAATGGTTAAATGTGTTTGATGATCAGAAACATTTTATGTGACAAACATGCAAAAGAATACGAAATCAGTAAGGGGGCAAATAGTTTTTCACACCACTGTATATAAAATCATCATATTCAAATATTAACAATTCCCACACACCCTTCCTACATTCACGACATGTGTACTTGTTGCAGTGTACACATCTCTCTGTGCTATGGTTCCTATTACACTGAATGAGCACCTGACACTGTACTTTCTTCCCTATATAAATAACAATCGAGCTATAGCGCGTCTCCAAATAAATCACATTTGAGCTATAGCGCGTCTCCAAATAAATCACATTTGAGCTATAGCGCATCTTTATGTGAATACAATTATCATGCATTTACACTGGCTCTTACAGACTGACTGAAATCAAATGCATGTTTTTATTCTAAAATAGTACAGTACATGCAATATTATTTGAAAACGAACAACGTCAGATCGGGTTTGAATACACGCTGATGCTGTTACAGAAGGTGTCAGCTTATTCAGTGCAGCAGTTTCAACGCACAGTACATGCAATATTATCTGAAAACGAACAGCGTCAGATCAGGCGCATATTCAAACCCGATCTGATGCTGTTCGTTATCAAATAATATTGCATTAGTGCGATGATGTTTTTACATATATTCTCTCTTTTATTCATCTTGCATTTTGTAATCAGTGATCGCATGTTTTTTTCCTGATCTTGCCAGTTTGCACATGTTGCTGTATGGTGGTGTTTCTTTTGTACTCCAGGACATGCAGAGGACAGAATAGTACAGAGCAGTAAGTTCAGCGCTATATGCAATCAGACAGACAGGCAGAGAAGGCACTAGATATATAAATAAACAGGGAAGGCACTGTGTAATAGATATATAAAAAACAGCTAAGGGGATAGATAGGAAGGAAAGGCACTATATGATAGGCAGACAGGGAAGCTCCTATATAATAATAAAATTACTGTTATTACTATATAGATAGACAGGGAGTTCAGGCAGGCAGAACGGCAAACGTTAAAAATAAATAAATAACCTTTGCCGTTCTGCCTGCCTGAACTCCCTGTCTATCTATATAGTAATAACAGTAATTTTATTATTATATAGGAGCTTCCCTGTCTGCCTATCATATAGTACTTTTACTTCCTGTCTATCCCCCTAGCTGTTTTTTTATATATCTATTATAAGGTGCCTTTGGGGTGCCAAACAAGCAATTACAATGATTTTCAGAATATATAAAGTCATTCCTGAATATAAAAAGTCAGCGTTGGATTATATAAAGTCAAAATCTGATTGTATAAAGTCAGCGTCGGAATACTGTATATGAACTCATTTTTGAATATACAGTGAACCCTCGTTTATCACGATTAATCCGTTCCAGACTCTACCGTGATAAATGAATTTTCACAAAGTAGGATTCTTTATTTATAAATCGAATATTTTCACAGTTAGAGTATAGAAAACCTGTTTACAACCTTCTAAATATGTTTTTTACTATTATTAGAGCCCTCTAGACATGAAATAACACCCGTACAAAGTCGTACAATGTCAGCCCGAATCTGTACCGCTAAAGAAGGAGTTTCATGCACTAAATAAGCTATAGATGAGAATAAGCAAGCACTATCTCCACTGATATTTACTATGCGGTGAGGCGTTTGTACTTCATCAACATTAATTATTTCCAGAGACATAATTTTGTCTATTTTTCCAGCGCATCGCGCACAAAAGCAAGGGAACGATGAGAACACCAGAACTCTGCTCACATCGCGTCGCTTCTTACCGACTTTTATCCTCAATTTTTGTGTGTTCCATGTGTACTTCAGGCATGTAAGTGTAGGGAATGAGAACATCAAAGTGCCCATTCATAACATTTCCCGAAAACCGAAGTTTTTTTTTATCCCCTCAAGTGCCTGTCCAAAGTCGTACAATGTCAGCCCGAATCTGTACCGCTAAAGACGGAGTTTCATGCACTAAATAAGCTATAGATGAGAATAAGCAAGCACCATCTCCCCTGATATTTACTACGCAGTGACGCATGTGTACTCCATCAACATTAATTATTTCCAGAGACATAATTTTGTCTATTTTTCCAGCGCATCGCGCACAAAAGCAAGGGAACTATGAGAGCAGCAGAACTCTGCTCACATCGCGTTGCTTCGTACCTCAAGCTGCAAGTAGTAAGTCTGTAATAAGCTGAATAGCGCTACGCTTTGCACTCACAGGACGGAAGGACAATCCGGAATGCATTTATATAGTAGATTATTGTACTGTACATTTAATTGCACACAACCACTAACCTATGAAGGCACAACCTCAGTAGGAGAGTCTTCAGAGGTAGTGCAGTATCTTCAGCAGGTGCGTTGTTGTCTTCAGTGAAGAAGTACTAGGAGTAGGCAGTGGGTGTCTGGGTGCGCGACTGATGAACATCTTGATAGGCAGTTGCTGGCACTGTCTTTTCATATGCGTGAGGAGGCTTTTGTAGGGTATTGCCATCTTTAATCATATCCAAGAGTTTCACCTTCTCCTGGATAGTAAGCATCTTCCTCCGGCGCTTAGTTTTATTGTTAGAAGGCTTAGAAAAAGCAGGAGCCTTCATAGGGCTGATATATATCGAGGGATCACTGTATAAAGTCAGCGTTGGAATATATAAAATCATTCCCGAATATATAAAATTTTTGTGCTTGTCATTTCACTCGTACTAGTGGAAGGTAAACTTCGACAGAAGCCACTCAGAGTCGATCTAGCTTGTGAGGTTCGTCCAAAAATGCACCCATACAAAAAGAATGAATAAATATAGTGTTCAAAATGCCAGGCACATACATCATTTTGAATAAATTAACTGGGCAGTGGGTTTTTTTTTTTCAAATGTTTTTCAGAAGATGTTTTTGCTAACTTAGTTCATTACGTTGTAGTAGGAACTCATTGAATTTACTAAAAATGTGCCTGAGTCGTTTTAATCTATATCAATAAAATCTGACTTTAAATTTATATATTCAGGAATGAGGTTATATATTCTGACGCTGACTTTATACAGTATAATCAGGCTTTGATTTTACATATTCGGGAGTGACTATATATTCTGATGATGACTTTATATATTCAGGAATGACTTTATATATTCCGAAAATCATTTTAATTGCCTGTTTGGCACCCCATAGGGCACTGTATAATAGATATATAAGGAGATAGATAGAAAGGAAAGGCACTATATAATAGGCAGACAGGGAAGCTGCTATATAATAATAAAATTACTTTTATTACTATATAGATATTATTTATTCCTACAGCGTAAAGTCACAAGTGCAGAGCTTCCCATGTACATATACAAAGTACAGCAATGGCAAAAGTACATTCTTGATCCAATGTAGAACCGTCATCATGCAAGTAAATGACTTTAGATCTGGCTTTTATGTAAGTTACATATAAATGTTAATGTTTTGGGCGCATGCACCGTCCTTTGTAAGAGCCAGATCTAATGTTATTACCTTTATTTATTTACTTACTTCCTACAGCTTAAAGTCAAGAGGGCAGTGCTTCCCATGTACATATACAAAGTACAGCGATGGCAAAAGTACATTCTTGATCCGATGTAGAATAGTCATCATGATTTGAGTTTGCCTTTGTTATAGTGTGTCTGTGAAAACAGCAGTTTTTCAAATGTGGGGGTTGGGTTTGAGTTGGGATCATGAACGTGGCTGAGAGAATAGCAGAATAAAATAAAAAAAAAAGCTAACCTTTACAAGTATCATAAATTACACCGGCTGTTACAGACTGGAATCAAATATATGTTTTTATTTTAAAATAGTAAGAATGCTTGCAGCTCACTTTTCAAAACGGACTCGTATGAAATCGAACCCGTGAAGTTCAGACTTCAGTCAAGAACTGATACTGTTGCACCACCACAGCGCTCTTAGCAAATGTGTGTCAATATCAAACTCTAACGCGGGTTGTTTTTCTGCAGTTATATTTTGAATAAAAACGCATTTGTTCTGTTATATCTGTACCTTTTGTGAAACTGTTTCTTTGATATTTGGACTTCAGGCTTCACACATTATAAACTTCATGTCTACATTTTGTCAATTATAACTAAAACATGAAAAACGTTTCTTTTTTTAACGATGTGTGTACATAGATAGATAGATAGATACTTTATTAATCCCAAGGGGAAATTCACATAATCCAGCAGCAGTATACTGATACAAAGATCTATGTAGACATGGAACACACATGAAATGCAAGTGTTCCAAATAATGATATAGTATTTATAAAAGGTGTGATTTTCTTGACTTCTCACTCTATGCAACTCCAAGCAACTGACACGCAGGTAAAAAGACCTGAGCTGAGAAAACTGTGTGCTAGTGGGCGATGTGATAGTAGGCTGTTTTCTGCTTAGCCACAAATTTAGAAGACAAAAGACATGACAGAGAGGTGTGAAGCGTTTTAAGATGGGACGAATGCTACAAGTTTTTTCGTAGGCTCTGGTAATTCTAGTGTTAAACTTTCATATGACTTTTACTAAGAATATCTTCCATTTAGCCACTCTACCATAAACAGCTGTTTGATGGAGTCCTGCTGAAATTGCCATCCTTCCAACAGTTTTCCTATCTCAACAGAGGAATTCTGAAGCTCTGTTACAGTGACCATTTGTGTCTTGGTCAAACAACCTTCTTCTCCCATTATTTACTCTGGCCAGGCAACCAACTCTAGGAAGAGTCCTAGTGGTTCCAAACATTTTCCATTGCAAAAGTATTAAGGTCACTGTTCTCCTGAGAACACTCAATGCTTTTACAAATGGTTTATGTCCTTGCTCAGATCTGTGCCTCACCATAGTTTTATTGTAGTCTACATAGAGTTTGTTGGACTAAATAAATGGTTTGTTTTTTGTCCTGGCATGCAGTGTGAATTGTGGAACCTTGTAAATGCAGGTGGGTGGGTTTGTAAATGCAGGTGGGTGGGTGGATGTGTGTGTGTGTTTTTTCTAAACAATGTCCAATTAATTCAGTCGTCCACAGGTATAATCCAATCAAGTTCTACTGTAGACACCTCTAAAGGATAATTAAAAAAAAAAAAAAAAGGATACACCTGACCACAATTTGGATTGGGTCTGAATACATATAGGAATGAGAGATTTAAGTTTTTGATCTTGAATAAATTTGCAAATCTTTCTCAAGACAGGTTTTCACTTTGTTGTTATGGGTTAATTGTAGATTAATGGGCAAAAATGGCAAATTTAAAATAACATGCATGCAGAAAGTGAAGGGGTCTGAATACTTTCTGGATCCACTGTAGCTCATCCTATTTGTAATATCTTCTTTTCAATCAAAGACCTGTGCTGCTTTTTTTTTTCCTCATGAATCTGAAGCATTTAGATGTTGTAGCTTTGACCCTTATAACAAATTAGTGTACAGTCCTAAAATCATTAACCTGAATGTGTTGCACTGTTTTATATATATATATTTTATTTATTTTTTAACTTTTACAGATGATCATTCAAGAGTTATTCTGCAGCCAATGGAAGATGATCCTTCATCTGATTATATAAATGCCAATTATATAGATGTAAGTAGTTTATATTTATTTCTGAAACATGTGGACTTTTTGTATGTGAAATTATTTGCATGGTTTGTGTAAACAATTAAACAGCTTCTTTTTTTACTTGTTCAAAGTGCTTGTACTCACTGACATTGTTGTGCTTTCTTTCACACCTGGCTTTGATTTGGGCTGTAGATATGGCTATACAGGGATGTAAGTATCACTATAGGTGAACAATCAAACACCATTTTATTGTGCAGTACTACTTATTAAATGTACCAACGTCTATTGTTTTATTTTAATTTTATACATGAGCTTTTTCATTTCCGTGTTCCATGCTTGAATGCATTTTCATCTTTCTTGCTTATGTTTTTTGTTTTGTTTAAATGCATTGGTTTTTTTCTCTTTGTCATTTGGCCATGTCGGGCTGTTAAGTAAAATATTAATAAATAATTGTATTTCTGCTTTGTTGTCCTGACAAATTAAAGCTACAATTTGGGTTGCTCATTATAGTTTGTGTGTGTGTGTGTGTATGTATGCATTTATCCTATATATGTGACATGATAATTTATATTATCTGAAAGTTTACTCGTGTCGAAAAACAGCCTATGCTGAAAATGCAGACTGTAGATTTCCAGCTTAAATAATATGTGCTTTACCTTGATTAAACATTTAATGCAAAATAATGCACCAACAACTGTTCTCTGTAAGTTATTGGCATTTACTTTAATAAGAATTTTTTGATGCGATGGATGAGATCGATGCTAATCATGAATTTATTTTAAATTTTGTTGCCTTAGCCAAAATACAGCAAGCAGATATGTCCCATTGTTTACAACCAAGCAGATGTGTGTTGTTTTTTAAATGGTTAATACAGGGTGCTCTAATAAACTCTAACTTTGTTTCAGGGGTATCAAAGGCCCAGCCACTATATTGCTACTCAAGGTAGGAATTGCTTAATCTTTAATAACAATAGTGCTTTGTTTTTGTACAAAACTTCACATTTCTTTAATGTGGGATGTTAGCAGCACCTCATGATATGTGCCTAATGTTGTGCTTAATATGTTTTAATTGAATGCACAGAATATAATTTCCTAAGCCAAGTTTGACACATTTCATTTTTTTTTTTTTTTTTTTTTTTTTCTTCTTCAATAACCCATTTTCATTTCTCACTTGGCATGTTCTTACCAGCATGTGTTTTTTTTTTGGCTATGTACAGTATGACAATAAAAAGGTGGTTACATAATCACCATCTGACATGTTTTGCAAAGGAAATAAAACCAGTATCTCACAGTTATCTGAGGTTCAATCAATCAATCAACATTTATTTATATAGCACATAGTCATACAAAAAATGTAGCTCAAAGTGCTTTACAACTTTTTTACTTAGAAATTCTAGAATTCAAGTTCATATTACTGCTTTTTCTTAATCAAATATAATTAAATAGAGAACATTTTAGTGAGAAAGTTTCCATTTATGTGTAACCTTTAAACCATACATGAGAATGTACTATTTATGGTAAAACTCTAGAATTATAAGCTGTAATAAATGACAAGCCTGCAATGCTCCAATGCTCCCAGAAATCTTTTGGGGTTTTTTTTTTCCTCAGATGGATAAAATAATGGCAAAAGTACAGTTATACCCATGCATTACATTCTAATCTGAATCTATACTTTAGTATATACTTTTTATATATATATATATATATATATATATATATATATATATATATATATATATATATATATACACACACACACACACACAGCACATTCAAAGGCTGAATCACAATCTGATTGTATGGGTGGTTACCTACCAGGTAACGCGTGTGGTTGGTCTGCAAGTCGGCAAACATCCGCCACGGGTGCCCTCTCAGTTGCAAGAAGCAGATCATAGAATATTACATAGTTAACTGTCAAATAATGCAGAGTATGCTACATGTGTTTTGTCCTATTTTGGGCTCATCAGGCATACACACTCTACTGCACCCCTCATCGGGGATCGAACCTCGGATGTCGGACAAAAGCACTTCGATTGTGATATTGTGAGAAAAAAAATCCTCTTCCAGTTCCACATTCAACCCATACCCTCAACAAAATTTTTTTTTAAATCCCTACTTTATCCAATATAAATTGGAAGGCTAACTAGATCGCAGCCGGAGTTTTGCAGTAGCTCGCGCGTTTGATCGTGCATGCGGGATGACCAGTGTGTTTGAAGAAAAGAGATCTCAGACTGGCCACCCTGTATGTCAGTCAAGTGGCAAATGCATAGGGAGAATATATTATAGTAACGTTTAAAATTTTTTTTTTTTTTATGCAACGCGATCCACCTGCACTCCCTTTGCAATCTACCAGTCGATCGCGATCGACACATTGGGCACCCCTAATTTAGAGGAACTGGTTTGGCCAATGTGATGTAGCTTTTGTTTCTGTTTCTAAATTGCTGAGTCACAAGGGCTCAAATGTAGATCATTTTTTATAATGTGTACCTTTCATCCACTGGTGGTTGAAAGCTTTCAATGTGCCATATATAGTGGAGAAGGCTAGCAGAAAATATTTGCTCAATATAACATTGCAAAAAGGTGTTAGAAGATTTTTATGCTGTAGCCAAAGGAAAATTTACTTTAAAATGTCAAATTATTCACTGTGTACATTTCAATTTTTTTGTTAACTAAATAACAATAGTTCTCTGTAGATACATGTAATGCCTTTCCACAGTAGCAACAAGAATGTAATCACATTGTTTTACAGTTCCACCACTAATTAAAAAATGTAATGTATACATTGTTGTTTGCATCTCTCTTGCTAGCATATGATATAGTACTAGGATGTTGTACCATGTTAGAAATTATGAATGTAGTTAGAAGTCGAGCAAAATGACACCTTTTATTGGCTAACTAAAAAGATTACAATATGCAAGCTTTCAAGGCAACTCAGACTCCTTCTTCAGGCAAGATGTAGACAGTAAGGGCTCATTTATACTTCACGCTCAGAGCAGCGTCAGCGCCCGCATCATGGCTGCCACGCGTTCCCAGCGTTCATTTCACGCGTCCTTTGAGCAGGTCCTCAGAAATTAACACGACGCGTGCGCGAGTTGCAGTACCAGCAAAAAGTCAGGGGGTGCAGTGTGCTAAAAGTCAGAACGTGACGTCAAGAGTCTCTGTTTACTATCTACATGTGACAGCAAGCCTCTGTGGAGATCCTTCGGGGATCGATGTGCGCACTTTGCTGTTTGGTGAATGGCTCAAATACAGCTCTCTACATTATGTAGCCGATGTGAAGTTGCAAAAAAATAAAATAAAAAAGAGACGGCACAAAAGATGGTATGTGAGACTTTTAAAATGTATCGTGTCATTTATATATGTCTTTTTTATTTTTAAATTTTTGCAACTTAACAACAGCAACATAATGTATAGCGTTATATTTGAGCCACTGAGAAAAAAATAAAGGACACGGTGAAAACGTGTTTTTGTGATTAAAGTGGAAATTTCGGCTTTAATCTCGAAATGTCCACTTTAACCTCGTAGTTTACTTTATCATTAAAGCAGATGGTCATAAACGTCATCCCAGTTTTTAATCGCTGTGAGCTTCTTGGACCTGACAGCAGGTAAAGTAAAACAATAAAAAATAGATGGCACAAAAGATGGTATGTGAGACTTTTAAAATATATCGTGTCATTACGATCGGGAATATGCGACTCTTGAATATAAAAGCACCACGAATGCATCTGTATGTCGGCATTTTGCTTCAGCAGCGGAAAGCAGTAATAGATCGCCAAACAGAACAAATTAAATGTATGATATTCCAACTCTCTGCACATTTAGAATCTTTAGATTTATACTTGATCTCACTTTCATGATGAAATGCATTAAAATGTGTATGTTACATTTTACATATAATTTCGTTTAAATAATGAATACTGTTAATAAATACACACATGGGGGTGTCACGATGGCGGAGCGATAGCACTGCTGTCTCGCAGGCAGTTATGTTGCTGGGATTTCCTGCTTGTATTCCACACTGTGCTCCGGTTTCCTTCCAAAGATATGCAGATTTGGGGATATAGTGCCGCTAAAATGACGCTAGTGTATGTGTGTGTTTGTATTCACCTTGCGATGAGCTGAGGCCTCGTCAAGGGACTGTTTCTCACTCGTGCCCAATGCTTCCTGGAATGGACACATACATCCCTGGATTTAATCAATAAACATCCTTTTCAGAGATATTGCGGTAAGGTGTTATCGGAATTTAATAGGTGTTTTAGGCAATTCACAACACAGAGAAGCCGAACATGTTCTCACCGCGATAATATCTCGCACTGCCACCTGGTGGATTCCTCCAGATTTATGTAAAATGCAGCGCAAGTATAAACACTACAACGCTTGCGTAGCAGGAGTGTCCGCTGCAGCATGCGTCGCGTGAAGTATAACTCCGGCCTTAGGGTCCACCGGTCCTTTTAAAAAAAGTGCTATAATTTTATCAGTCTGGGCAAGGACAAAAAAAAAGCAAACTCTGTACTGCATTTAGTCAAAGGAACTGAGACATAGGAAACTTGTATTTTTTCAGGATTATCAAAGTTCTTATGAATGACATTGACAAGGAAATATGAAATCTCAATTTCTAACAAAAATAATTGTGATGTTTATTACCTCTCTAGCAGGGACTATAGGTGGAATAGCCCGACATGTGCTATCTGACATTGAGAAATGAATCCATGCCATTTTACTACACTTTGGATTATTACAAAGAAGTAGTATGATTAAAATACTAGATTTTAAAAAAAAAAGCTTTGCAAAGCAATTGGCTATTATAAAATAGCCCATTTTTACATAAATAAAAAGGAAATGTTGAAGATAGATCTATGCTAACTTTTTGTAGCCTTTACCAGCAATATTGGGTATCCTACCAAAAAAGTCCCAGTTTAGATTTTAATAATATACTTTGATAATTCAACTGATACACTTGAAATGAATTTTAATGAAATATTTGACTGTTTTAATCTAACTTATACATCATAGTCTCCTCTCTGTTGAATTATTTTTTTCAGATCATAAAATGATTGTTTGATATTAGCCTACCTCTTAGTAAATCAAACGTTCAGCATGCTATTATATATCATAATGTTAAGCATGTAGATCCTGAGAAATTTATTGGTTTACTTAACCTACAGCTTGTTTTTCCTCTTACTGCCACTCTATCAGAATTAATAGCCCATTATAGTGCTTGGTCTTCTGCTTTCAATACGATGAGTCCTTTCAAACCATGGACTGTTTGATTTACTCATACTGCTCCTTGGTTTACATCTGAACTCCATCAACTCGAACCTATAGGCCGGTGGTTGGAGCGTCTGTTTAAGAAAACTCATCTTGTTGTACATAGGGGAATGCACTTAGATCATGTGTTACACTACAAAAATGCTGCTCCTGTAAAAACTGTATATTATTGTAACATTGTTAGTGCAGGAGGGAATCATGCTAGAGCTCTTTTTTCTACAGTGAATAGGCAAATTGCACCACCAGAAACTGTAGTCCACTTTAACTTTACTGCTAAACATTGTTATGACTTGTTGGACTTCTTCAATTGTAAGATTAGGGGGATTCACCAGCAGGTTGTATTTTTTATCCTTGCTGAAAATTACATGCTTTCCACTATTACACATATTGCTTTACCAATTACCTTATTCTCAGAATTCAGTCTACCTACTGAAAATGATATTTCTGAACTTACAACAAAATCCAGTTCCTCTACTTGTCAGCTGGATCCAGTACCAACTAGTCTTGTTAAGTTCTTCTTGCCGTGTATTTTTCCTTTCATAACCTTTATAATTAACTCTTCCTTTGCTATTGGCATGGTTCTTTCATTAAATATGGCTTCAAATACACTAAATTTGGAAAAAACCTGGTTAAGACCCTGAAAACTTTAATTACTGACCTATTTCTAATCTTTCATTTATAGCAAGATCCCATCTTTCAAAAAAAAAAATAAATAAAATAACCTGTTTTAACAGTTTCAATCTGGCTTTCATCCCGAAACATAGTACTGAAACTTCATTGGTCAAAATTACAAATGATCTTCTCCAGGCAGTAGACATGGGACTTTAAACAATTCTTGTACTGTTGGATCTCAGTTCTGCATTTCATACTATATCCCTTCAGATACTTTTGGAAACATTTAGCTAGTTTTGGAGTTAGTGGTCTTGTGTATCACTGGTTTTCCTCTTATCTTACAGATAGAAGACAGTTTGTTCAGGTGAAGGGCTTTAGGTTGGAGTGTACAGTGATTACACAGGGCTCAGTGCTGGGGTCACTTCTTTTCCTTATTTACATTTTTCCAGTAGGTAATATATTTCTGCATCATTGTATTCAATTTCACTGTTACACTGATGATGCACAGCTTTTTTTATCTACTGAATGTACCTCTGTTCTTCTTTTTAATATTCTTACTTCTTGTATAAAGGGCATACAGTTATGGATGACACAATTTTCTTTAGTTAAACAATGATAAAACAGAAGTACTCCTTGTTGGTACTAAACCTGTACTTGTTAAAGCTAACAATTCTCCAATTTTGATAAACAATACATTTACAAATATCTCCTCCCAGGTCAAAAGTCTGGGTGTCATTCTGGATAGTACCCTTTCCTTTATCTCATATAAATGTTTCCAGGATTGATTTTTTTCACCTTTGAAATATTTCTAGAATTCGTCAAGTTTTGACAAAACACAGTACTGAAGTTTTGGTCAATGCCCTAGTTACCACACATATAGACCACTGTAATGCCAATTTGTCTGGCTTGCCTTAAAAACTTTTCTATCATTTGCAAGTTATACAAAATTCTGTCGCTAGGATAAGCACTTGTTCTAAGTCCACTGAACATACTGCACCGATTCTTTTCCAACTATATTGGCTCCTTGTCTGCTACCATGTACAATATTTACAGACTTGTACCCCTTCCCGCACTCTCGGATCCTTATCTGCTGCTTTAGTTTCTGTGCCTCACATTAAACTTTGTTCTATGGGAGCCAGAGCTTTCTCTTACAGTGCTCTACAACTCTGGAATTGTCTCCATGCTCAGGTTTGCCAGCTAGATTCAATAGCAAAATTTAATACTATTATTAAAACACACCTTTTCAAATTGGTATATCAAATATGATTGTGTTATTTGTCAATGAATTTGTTGTGTGTTCCTTCTAAGGTAACCTTGAGTGTTTTAAAAGGTGCCCAGTAAATAAAACAGGATTGTGTTTAGCTGATGTTTTCTTAATGCATCTGAATGGATATTATCAGTGTAGTATTCTGTTATGGACTGAACTTTTAATTTCAGCTGAAAGTGAGTAAATCTACTTTGGATTTCTAGTAAATAAAAACTGGAAAAATACAAATGAATCTGACTATGCAATATTTTCCAAACTATTTCAGTAATTTAAAATGTCTAAAAGATTTATTGTAATTATTAAAAATATATATAGTGTATACGCATATATGTATGTGTGGTTGTGTATGTGTGTACATATTTTATAAACTGTAGTTTAGTATGTAGAGCATGTGATGACTAGGAATTAATAATGGCAATGTAGCATCCTGATGGCCATCCCTTCAACAAATATGTCCTTACGAGTGGTTTTCAATAATATATCAACCTGAGTATGAAAGAAAGTAGCACGCATGAAACAAATCTGGACGTGTTGTGACATGTCTCAAGGTTACTCATGCATAGCTTTAGCGAAGTGCAAGTCTAACATTCCAAGAGACAGTATGTCAGGAGAGTCCTTGTATGAATCAAGTAAGAAAATGCTAGATTTGGAGCAATGGTGAGTGATATAAATTTCTCACAAAAGAAAGGAAAAAGCCAAAGGAGATCCATGAACTCATGACTGCAGTTGATGGTGAGTGTGCCCCATCACTCTTCAAATTAAGGTATGGGTAAGTGGGTTAGAGAGTCCATTGAAGGTGACCCTCACACCAGATGGCCTGTGGAAGCAAGTCTAACGAATTAAGTTTTCCTGAACAGCTGAAGAAAAGGGCATCTCAGAAGGTACAGTTTGGAAAATAATTAATGAAAAGTTGGCATGTCAAAGGTCAGTGCAAGATGGATTCCAAGAATGCTGATGCCATGTGAGAAGGCCACAAGACTCCAATGCTGTCGGGAGAACGTGAAGAAAGTGATTTTTTTCATCGTTTGGTGACTGGAGATGAGACTTGGTCTATCACAGAGATCCTGAGTCCAAAATGGTGTCAACGCGGTGGACGCAGAAGTCATCCCCCATCCCAGAAAAGTTCAAGACAGAAAAATATGCAGGCAGAGTCTTGGCAACTGTCTTTTGGGATATTGACGGACTCTTGCTTCTGGAGTTAATGCCACATAAGACAACCATAAATGGAGAGAGTTATGCCAACACAATGATCACTTTGCGGGAGTCAATCAAGGAGAATAGACGAGAAAACCTCAAAGCAGGTGTGCTGCTGCTTCATGACAATGCAATGGTTCACATGTCACATCAGACACAGGCTGCCATCCGAGAATGTGGGTTCCAGCAGCTAACCCATCCACCCCACAGTCCTCACCTAGTTCCCTCAGATTATTTCCTTTTCCAAGTTTTGAAGAAATCTCTCCTTGGACTGTGGTTTTCAAGTTATGAAAATGTGAAGGCAGTTGTAACGTCCTGGTTTGAAGGTTCAAAGGGGTTAAAGGCATTGCAGGAAAAGTGAATTAAGTGTATGGAACTATGAGGGGACTATTTTAAAAAAATAAAAACAAATTTTTTGAAAACTCTTTCCTACTGAGGTAGATAAATTACTAAATGGCCCTCATATGAGACCAAATCTGAAGATTTCTCCTACTGTTGAGGGGCATGCCAGTAATTACAGGTACAATAATCAAAATGTATTTTCTGTGGTGCACAGTGACTGTGTGCTGTATAAGGGCATTTTGTTATGAACATTAAGGGTGTGTAGCGAAAAGAGGCTTTCATTCTAATGGCATGTATTTCTGTGTTTCAGAATACTGTGTAATTCTAATTTTAGCTAATTGCTCTTCTGTTGCTAATGTTTCTTTTTCAAAATCCCATTTTTCAGTGGCTGATGGACTGAAGTTTGCATTTATTTACAGTTAAAAACAACATACAATTGTTTTGTTTAATCATTTGAAGTTGTTAGAAAATATTTTTAAAAAATGGTTTGGGGCAGGAGCATAAGAAGCTCCTAACAGCAGGTGCACTACCTTTGACACCAGTTACAACTTTTCTTTAAAGTTTATAATCTCTGAATTAAGCAAAATATAAGGTAGACACTAAATCTTTGTGGATTTTTCCTTTAAAATTTGCTGTTTATTCAACTTGTAAAAACAATTCTTTCATGTACTCTTAAGGTTTTTTCATTTTACAGAATCATATTTTAACACCTTCCCAGGTTTGTGTGTGTGGTTTTTTTTTTTTTTTTTGTTTGTTTTTTTAAATCTGCTTTGTTTTTTTCTGACATTTCCAAAACTTTTGGCTCACATTAAAAATTTTAGAAGTTATTTTTTTCTGCCCAGTTCACCATTCGCCCATACTATTACCCTTCCATTTCCCGTTGTGGCAGTTTATTGTACTTTTCAATTACATTGCTGCTTTAGCTCTCATATATCACAATTTAATGTGATTTTTCCCTAAGGTTTTGTTTCCTTTAGCCAGCCTATGGCAGCTCCTATATCACTCCCCATTGTTTCTTTCTTGATGATATCTGTTTTTGTTATCTCATATAATGTTAAATATAGTTTGTACTTGTGCTGCCTAGCTTCAAATAAAATCTGGTTTTATGTACACAATATTTCTGTATGCGTATTTTTATCTCCTTTGTACATAGAGTCTGATTCTTTTGCACAGCTTTAGCTCTATTCATTGTTGATAGTACAAAATAAAATAACTACCGGTATTTAGTGTAAACTAGTGGTGTGCATGTTCACATCACTGCATTAATATAATTTGCATGGTGCCTCGGCTGCATCTCACATTTTGTTGTGTTGTAATCTAATTACGCTCTGCCAGTCTATACAGCAAAATCTCATGTGAGTTTTAAAGCTACTGGGGAAAAAATGTATGTGATAACAGTGGAAATTGCTATAAAAATTTAAGTATTTGCTTTGGAAAGGATATTTATTTTTATGCTATCAAAAAGTATTACAATCTGGTTACAAACAATCAAAATTGCATTGTTCACCTTATAGTGGTTATCAGTCAGCCACTGTGCTTAGGGAAACTTTATTGTAAGCAATTTTCTAAATCACTGTGAAAAACTTAAGTTAGATGAACAAAAATTCTTAAAGATAAATTCACATATTAATGTAACTTCTCTTTAATTCTGCACTGGCTGGTACCTCTGAAAATAAAAACGGAGCAGCTTCATTCAGTGCTTCTGAAATATAGGCAGGTAGATTATTCAGGAGTTCATTAAAGTTTAATTTTTTTTTTTCCCTGAGATTTGAGTAAACACTTCCATCCAGTGTTTGCAGTGAACTATAAGTTTTGATAATTTAAATGGAATAGTTATATGGAAGCTAAGCGGTTTAAGACTACAGTTCAGGTAGACACAAATGAAACATTTTTTCATTATCTTGCAAGGGAAAGTAGTTTTGCAATATTTGTAAACTGAAAGGTATGAATTTTTGGTGAATAGATGGAATTTAAATTTGGTAATTAGTATTTAAATATGAAAGGAGGTAGAAGTTTTCAGTTTTTTTTTTTTTAAATAAAATTGTTACTGAATAACACTAGAATTCCCAGCCAAAACTTTTCCCAACATACAAGAAGAAAATCTATTTTCTTAAAGTAAAAGTACACTTGTTTAGTCATACTTTCAGTGAAAGTGTTTTATATCCTAGTAACAACTTCAGTGGCATCAAATCTTGTCTGTGTCTCTCTTTCTTTGATAGATATAAGACTAATTTTAGGGTAATATAGCATTCATCTTTGAGAAATAGCATAAAGGCTTAATATACAGTATCTCAAAAACCTGTTCAGGCACACCAGGAAACCAGATGAAGGTGAAGTGAACAACAAAATTTACACTGAAATGTAACAATTGGTTTAGGAAAAATACTGAGATGGTCAAGTAAATAATGTACCAGAAGAAAGGTTGATGTAATATACAAAATGTACTGAAGGGTGAAATTTCAAGGGTGGTGGAGCAACTCAAAAGGTATAAGAAGAACCAGAATATTATATAACAGACTTTTATTTTATTTAGATCATTTGGGTGTAAACCAATGAACCAGCCAGAGTAAAATGTATGTATTGATTGACACTGTATGTAAATTCAACAGTTTATAAAATGAACCTCTACTCTTTGTTTCTCGGACCATGCTGACCAGGCTGTAACTGACTGCTTTCGAAGAATGTTCCCTCCAAGGTATTTTGCTGAGGAGTAATTAAAAGATATAATGAGCAGCTTTTCTCCTGCCTGATTACTGAATTGTCCTGTTAGAGGATGTTTCTTTCTTTAATAAGATGTTAAATTTCAACCACAGTTGGGAGTTGCAACACAGCAATACCCTCAGGTGATGCCCATTCTTCACTCCACCAGGATAAATACCATTTGAACGCTTCTCATACATTCAATAGGATTATTTTCTGTCATGCTCCTTGTTTTTTTTTTTTGTTTTGTTTTTTTTTTGTTTTGTTTTTTTTCCCCTGTTTTGGACACATTAATGTCATATTAGTATTAAATAAGAAGCAGACTCAAATCTCTACCTTTACACCACTTGTCTTGAAATCAAAAGTAAAGTCTTTTTACAAAAAGGCACAGTCTAAACCCCTTCACAGCAATGTCATTTGACCTGTCAGCTGTAAACGCACACTTACTCTACAAGGCATGCACTACATCCACTGAGAAAAGACGAGTGCTTCTTGGCTTGCATTGCAGAGGAACTTTGTCGTTGCTTCCTACAAGAAACATATCCTGGAATATAAAATAAACACTTTCACACAAGGTATAACAAAGTCAGTAAGATTTTAATCAAGGATAAAAAAAAAATCCTTCAAATGATGTTACTGTGAAAGGATTCAGACTGTGAAGTCCAAATGGGAAAGGCGCTATATAAATGTATTTTCTTAAATGTCATTTTCAAGTATTATCTGTTTCAAATTTAGTTTTATTTGATATGATAAATACATTTTATTTGAGTAATAGTTTGTGTCTGTTTGAGTGAAAGTTATTTACTGAGATCATTGTAGACATGGAACACACTTGAAATATATATGCTGTATTTCAAATAACGATATTGCATTACCTATATAATTCCTTTCAGCTCTTTAATGTATAAAATCTTAAAGGCAGATTTGAGCAATAAGTGAGAGAATTCGGGATGCGATGGTAAAGGTTTCTGTGTCAGGAAATGTATTATGCTGGCTAAATGGGGGATGGGCAGGTGCAGTTTCAGTGTTGCTGACACATTTGCAAAACAAAGGCTGTGATCAGCAGGCAGTCGCTGTGCTGTTAAGCCCCTACAATATTTCTCTTTTCAGGAAGATGACATTTGTAGACTTTGGGAATTCTAGTGTTAAGAATGTTTGCTTTTGTATCTAAGCATAACAAAGTCATCTATTGGAATTTTAGCAATGTATAGTTAATTCAAAAAGAAGATGGTCAAAAGTCAACTTAGATCTGTAAAACAAACTTTAGACTTTAAAAGCCCTACCACCACCCATACTTTTTGGAGGTATTTAAAACTCATTAAAATTGCCAAACATTAACTGGTTGTCATACATAATGAAAAATGTTAAGGTCTCAACATGGTAATTGTTGGTATGCCTATGCCAGTTTTCAGGTTAAAAAAAAATCAGAACTTTTTCATTTGAATTCATGCAATTAGAACTGTTGTGTTTTATATAGTATAAAAAAATGCTTTGAGCTAAGTGTATTTCGGGATTGTTTATAAGTAACAGGTTATTTAACTGGGTGCTTTGATCAATCTCACTGTAGATGTGGTCTCTGTAGGCTATTTCTTTTGTTTCTTCAAGACTTTTAATCACTAACAAGTTTTGTGGTGCTGCTTAGAAATTATCTATCCATCTATATATATATATATATATATAAATAAATAAAACACCGGATGAACATTTCAGGATTTAATGAAATTATGAATACAGCAGTACCGTCTTATTAAAGCAGTATACGGTACTACCGTAAGCATGAAAAACAGGTACGGTAGACGTCAACTTTCTTACCAATGATGCCACCAGCACTGGCCTGCACCAGTCCAAATTTCGCACGAAAGCGCTCATCAGCCCAACAAGTCCCCTGCGGAACATAAGGAAATGCAATAAGCTCCAAACTCACGCATATACATATACATTGACATGAGACTGGATAAGATACACCAGGCAATCGTTTACTTGCGGCACCTTTTTCTGTCACCGTTTTCTCAATGTCAGTCATCTGCTTGCGCCATTCTCGGATACGTTTTGGATCCACCCCAAAATGTCGTGCAGCTTCTTCGCCTGAATGTTCTTTTGCGTATGTTACCGCACGGAGTTTGAATGCTAAATCAAATGACCGTTTCCTTCCCATCGCTCACACTACAAACACGGGCAATAAGAACACACTGACTTGAACAGACACCCGCACAACCCTTCCAAAGGCAAAAGTGTCAGTGGAGGTAAAGGTTAACAGGTCACCGAGGAAGAGGAAGAGACTTTTTCACGTGATCATGTACTGTCTGTCCGGCCACAATACAGCCCCTTCTTCCCTGGTCAAAGGAGAGGACTAACGTGTCGAAGATGGCATTTTCATGTTCTTCCCGCCACCTCTGCCCACCCTGTGGGGTTATAATTGACGTGGAGACGAAAGGGCAAAATGTACACAAAGAAATTTGTTTTTGACTTTCTCGCTTCCTCAATAGCATCCGACGACAAAAGTTTTTGACACGAAACGGTACTTACCGTATGATTCACTGCAGGAGGGCGGTAGCCCAGGTGGTACGAAAAGAGGATTAGCGTTCGAAAAAGGCGGTGGGTCATTGGAGATCGGCATTTACTACAGACCAGCGCTTAAAGGAGACCGGCTACTATTAGACGTATGCACAGACGTATGCAAGACATGGGTTTCAGCTGTCGGATTCCTTATGTCAAGCCACTCTTGAACAAGAGACAGCGTCAGAAGTGTCTCGCCTGGGCTAAAGACAAAACTGCTGCTGAGTGGTCCAAAGTTATGTTCTCTGATGAAAGTAAATTTTGCATTTCCTTTGGAAATCAAGGTCCCAGAGTCTAAAGGAAGAGGGGAGAGGCACAGAATCCACTTTGCTTGAGGTCCAGTGTAAAGTTTCCACAGTCAGTAATGTATTGGGGTGCCATGTCATCTGCTGGTGTTGGTCCATTGTGTTTTCTGAGGTCCAAGGTCAACGCAGCCGTCTACCAGGAAGTTTTAGAGAACTTCATGCTTCCTGCTGCTGACAAACTTTATCGAGATGCAGATTTCATTTTCCAACAGGACCTGGCACCTGCACAAAGTGCCAAAACTACCAGTACCTGGTTTAAAGACCGTGGTATCCCTGTTCTTGATTGGCCAGCAAACTCGCCTGACCTTAACCCCATAGAAAATCTATGGGGTATTGTGAAGAGGAAGATGCAATACGCCAGACCCAACAATTCAGAAGAGCTGAAGGCCACTATCAGAGCAACATGGGATCTCGTAACACCTGAGCAGTGCCACAGACTGATCGACTCCATGCCACACCGCATTGCTACAGTAATCCAGGCCAAAGGAGCCCCAACTAAATATTGAGTGCTGTAAATGCTCATGCTTTTCATGTTCATACCTTTTAGTTGGCCAACATTTCTAAAAACCCCTTTTTTACATTGTTCTTAATTTATATTCTAATTTTCTGAGATACTGAATTTGGGACTTTCATTAGTTGTCAGTTATAATCATCAAAATTAAAAGAAATAAACATTTGAAATACATCAGTCTGTGTGTAATGAATGAATCTAATATACAAGTTTCACTTTTTGAATGGAATTACTGAAATATATCAACTTTGTCATGATATTCTAATTTTATGACCGGCACCTATGTAATTCACTGACACGCAAGACAGAAAGCCACGCCCGCCAACTCTAAGACCATGGGATACACTCGACAGAGCCCCGACCGCCAACTGTAACCCTCCTACCACGTCATGGGATACGCACGACAGAGCCACGCATGCTACCTCTAACCCTCCTACCTCGTCATGGGATACGCACGACAGAGCCACGCACGCCAACTCTAACTGTCCTTCCGCGTCCAGCATCACTCTCAAGGCATGTGCACTGCCTGCTCATGTGCCCGCACGCAACAACTCACCAAACACAGCCTCAGTCGCTTCCGTCTGTGCAAAAGTCCACATGCACCTCTGAGAGCGACGCCCGCCAACTCTTAAGACCATGAAATACGCTCAACAGAGCCCAGCCCGCCAACTCTAACCCTCCTCCAGGGCAAGCAAGATGCACGCAAGAATAATTCACTAACGGCAAGCGAGACGCACACAAGACAGAGAGCGCATGCAAGACAGAGAGCCCTGCCCGCCAACTCTAAGACCATGAGATATGCTCGACAGAGCCCCAACCACCAACTCTAACCCTCCTCCAGGGCAAGCAAGACGCACGCAGGAGAGAGAGCCCCGTCCGCCATCTGTAACACCATGGGATACACATGACAGGGCCAGGCACGCAAACTCCTCTGATGGCCAAAGAAGAGCATTGCAAGATGTACATACTGCGGTAGGTAGGCCAACGTTATGTTCTTGGACGGGAATGGCGGTAAAACTGAATGCGATAACTGTGCATGGGGTTTGCGAGTTGACACTGAAAGGAATTCAGCGTTTAGCATTGAGATATCTCTGCAGTCTGAACGTTTTCGAACAAATAGTGCATTGAAAGACCTGTGTGCAATGCGTTTGTTCAGTGGAGTGTGTGTTTAAATGTGCTTTGAGATTTCTGGAGCGTGAGGGTTTTTGAGCAAATGTTGCATTGAAATTCCGGTGTGAAATGCGTTTGTAAAAGTTTTTCAGTAAGAGGATCTTGTGACGGTGACGTCACATCAGCGTGGCTGCAGAGAAATGTTTATGTTGAATGAAATTGCACATGGTTGAGGAGATCTGTCTCCGTAATGGTACTAGACTTTCTGTTACCAGCATTCACCGCAGTGTACTGGAGTCTAAGACTATCACATCTGCTACCTCAAAAACTGTCCTTATTCCCCGGATTTCCCTGACCCCATCAGATTCAAATTTGCCTTTTACTTTTACGCGCAGACAATTTCCTGTAACATTGGCATTTGCAATGACAATTAATAAGGCAAAGGGCCAAACTTTCAAAAAGATATGCCTGTATCTGCCAAAACCTGTTTTCAGTCACGGACAATTGTATGTTGCTCTCTCCAGAGTTCCATCTTTTCATTCACTGACAGTTGTATCCTCAAACCCTCCCCATTTGGATTATGCGGCGCCACGGGTTGGCTAGAAGGTATATATTTGTTGATACATTTTGAGCTAAAGTGAACAATCCACTCCAGTCGGCATAGCAATATCTCTAAGACTATATCGTTCCCAAAGCTCATCTCAATAATATTCCAAGATGTTCTATAGTTGAGTGAATATAACCTACTGTAACTTCATTTCCAATCTGAACTTGAAGAGCCAAACAGTTAAATACATCCATTTTCTTTTTGCTTTTGAGTGTATTAATATGTAGATCCTCCAAAACACCTGATAGCTGAAACCATTCCAATAAGAACAGACATGAAAAAAAAGGAAGAAAGCTCAATTTTCCATAACACATACCACATTAGTTTCTTATGACGGTAGTAGAGGGCTGATAAAACAACATCTTCAACTCTTGTTCACAGAAAGGGGTCACTAACCTATAGCAGTGTGTACAGTATGCCTTTATCTACTGTCTATACATAATTCAAGGTAGCGTGAGCTAAGGCCTTATAGCAGCAGTTTTAGGCGCAAGTATAGGCTCAACCCTGGCTTTGGATATATAGTATACTGTAAAACCATATACTGAAAAAAAGATTGGTTACCTAACTGTTTTTCCCTAAAATGGTTTAAAAGATCCATAGCACCAAAACTTTGCATTGTTGAAACAAGGCATCCACCACATCTATTTCTTCCAGTTGGGGCCACAAAAAGTTCTCTAGTATTTCAATGTACAGTTCTGAAGTGACAGTTGCTCCCCTGTCCTCAAAAACAGTAAGGGCCTACAATGCCAAATTCTGCAACATCACACCACATGCTCACTGTGTAGGGGTCTCTGATGTTCACGAGGGTTGGTTTCAGCCCTGTAACGAAAGTTATGTTTATTTACACAACCATTCAACTGGAAATGTGCCTCATCACTGCACTTGACGATGGCATCTCGATCAACGATTTGCAGAATGTTCATGCACAACTCTGTACGGCTCTCCCAGTCTCCCTCAGTGAGTTCCTGCACTACCATCATTTTGTATGGATGGAAGTTAGGTCCTCATGCAAAATGCTCCTCAAAGACATTTTGGAAATGCCTAAGGCATAAGCATGTTTGTTCACTGAATATCTAGAAGACTGCAAAATTGATACGCTTACAGCTTCAATGTTTGTTTCCAGGCATTTATACAGTCCGAGGATGGCCTGGAGATTTTCTGTTCAATGTTGTACCCGTCTGTCTAAATTTAGCCTCCCACTAAAGAATTGTTTTCCGATTTGGGATGTCACCGTTAGGAAAAAGGCTGAAGTGCATTTGGTAGGCGCATTGCATAGTGATGATGAATTAGTTTTTGAAGAACACCGACAGCAAATGCACAGTGCAGACCGGACCAAGGCATGTTGCCAACTGAAAACTACAAGGGGTCGCCTATCAAAGGACCCCCACCCCAACTCACTTGGCTGCCTCTACCTCTTGCAATGATCTTGAGAAATGTGGTAATTTGTTTTGGATTACCCTATAATATGAACTAAGCTTAGTTTTGCTCCTCTTTGTTGTCCCCCCAATTTAAATGTCTTCATACAGAAATTACCAATACTAGTGGATTAATAACAATTGTTTTGATGCTAAATTATCCAAAATGATCTAATGGGTAGAACCTACTGTATTAAAGCAGTTGATTTGAAGGAATAAAGCTGCACTATCCTTTTCTAGTAATTAAGATTTTCTGAGGTATTAGTAGAGTTTAAAAAATTGCAAGCAACATAATATTCAATTTCCATTCCAGGTTTGCCCCCCTTTTTTATTTTTTGTTTATAAAAGTTTTGTGCATTGTGTGATGGACTAAATTATTAAAAGTTCTTTTCTGATGGTCAAATTAGGGTTCTTTTATAATCATGTTCTTAGTAGTGTGGATTAAAAAAAGAAAGTAACGGTCATTTAGTATAGTTGTGCCAGGAGAAGTGATTATTTTGTGATGTTTTTTTATTGTTTTGGTTTTTGCCTTTCATTGTTTAGAACTGCTCAGAATAGAATAGAGTGTGTGTGTATGTATGCTTATATATGTATATACATGGCGGTCCAGATCTAATTATGTAGATCCAGATCGTCTAGATGACTTTGGTTTATGCGGGGACAATTCCAGTTTGGTGGTGTCAGTTCGCACACTTCTCGATGCTCCGGGATTTTTTGGGTGATTGTCTATGTAATAAAATGAATAAGTTATAGCATAATGAAACTGTATGTGCGTGTGAGAGTATATATATATATATATATATATATATATATATATATATATATATATATATATATATATATATATAATATGGAAAGAAATCAGCATTAGAAAATGCATCCTCTTGGACCTACAGGATGCTTAGCACAAACCGATAACACTAATAAACCATTCAAACGAAAAAGCCACAGTTAAGTAGTGCATAATGTTTCTCCCCTTCATTTCCCAGCCTGTTCACTTTTTTAGCTGCTCCCAGATTATTCTTTATTAAGGTTTTATGTTCACTGTGGTGAAAGTATTATAATTTACCAAAATACACATTTGCATTGTAATCTGACCCCTTGGGCAAAATAAACCAAGTAAAAACTGTATTAAAATAGTCTTTCAGTTGTATAAAAAATTTTGCTTGAGGGTTAACCTGTTGTACCATAGTGGCTTAAAATAATTGTGACTTTAATTAGTCACACCTAACTATAGCCAAATTTTGTTTCTTTTAACATTCAGACACACCATCCTGATTTTGTATTGCAGTCAGTACATCATATTCACATAAGTACATAGAAAACATGTGCAAACTGATAAATCCCTGTCATTCTCGTAAATCTCACACTTGATCTTTGTTAGTGCTTAATGTTATTTAAAAATATGCCCAAAAATTCTTCCCCAAACCACCCATCCCATTACATTCACTAATGTTTGTATCAATTTCCATAATCATGTCATATATGTAAAACACAATAATAGTTTCATAAAGAAAACATTTTGGAATAAAACAAATATTTATGTAGCAATTTTCAGTTTATGTTAAGAGTAGCATTTTGCATCTGAATGTAACAACTGACTGTTTCTTATTAGTTAGTGTAGCTGATGATTCACTTACTAGTCATATTTGATTTTATCTAAACTGTCATGGTGATAATGTTGTCAACAGTTATTACAATAGTTTAATTCCTGAGCCTCTGTTACCATTGAATTTGAAGTGTTAGGGAGGTCAAACTTTCTCAAAGAATGTGTGTGCAGTTGTGAGGGGAATAATGAAATTGTATTGGTTTTCGTTATTATATACAGTATTGAAAACCCTGATTAGCATTTCAGCAGTGCATATTGTGACATTACATAGTTCATTATTTACTATAATGTTTTTGGAAATATTCTGAATGCTAATCTTTGCAGTTGTATACAGCTACTGTATATCGTTAACTGCATCCAGTGGTAACATTTGTTAATGGCATATTCATGGCTAGAGAAAAAGGATATTTTGACAAGACTGTAGTTCATTTAATTTATGGCCCCGTAGCTTGTTTTTGTTAGACCAGACTGCAGTAGTTTTTATCATCTTGTTAATTACCACTTTATAATAAATACTTTTTTAAAACTTAATGGCAAACTTTCCACTTTAGTAAAATGGAACTCCTTAAATTAAATTTATCAGGAAAATCATCAAAAGTCTTATTTGTGCTTAATTTAAAACTACTTTGTTCAAGCTAGAAAAAAAGTTTTGCACTGAAAGAAATCTTTTGAAGCATCTAAATATATTTAGTGTGAGGCTTAAATTATCAATCTTTTAATCACTGTTAATATGAAACAAAAGATTCTGAGAGAGTAGTTTGGGCAAGATATAATGTACGGAGAATAAATCTGATAAAAAGTAAGAGTTTACATTTGTTGAATCTTAATACAGTTTTTAGGAAACTGACACAAGCAGTGTTCTGTTTTTCAAGTACTACATTATGTGTATCTACTTTAAATGAGAGCATTTCCAAACTTGCTTGGAGCTCTACAGTATATCCATTAGGGCTTCCTTTTGAACCAACTATTGAAACTTTAGTATTTTAGTTACAAATGTGTACAGTAAATCCGTGCTATACGTGGATTCTGTTTCCACGGATTCATTTATCTGCTATTGTAAAAGTGTAACTCTTTTCATGACACCTGTGGCCTAATCTCAACTATTTGAGGCCAAATGCAATAGCAAAAAATCTGGGAGGCGTATCATGTAGCAGTACACCGTGAAATTGTGTAATTCAAGGTCCGTGATGCACTTGGATGATTGTGGCTGCACATTGTGCTGTGGTGTGCAGTTGTTCTCCATGAATGAGGAATTCCGAGTAAGTGTGAGTCATAAGCTCATAAAATCCCTGACATTTATACACACAGCTCATCACTATTACCAATTGGATGGTTTAGTGAGGTATTTGAATCAGCAGTGCTGTCTGTGGTCACTCACTGCCACTTAGGAGTGCATAAAAAAAATTAATGAATTGAAATTGGGTTGGACTTGAAATGTAGATAGAGGTGTCAAGTAATTGAAAGGAACTACTCTGGGCATCTCTCTCTGAGGAGGATTTGTTTTGCCTACATGCTCGCATCACTTGTACATTAGTGGCGGAAGGAAAAGTAAAAGGGATACCATTTTGCCGATGTTAAGCGACTGTCTTCTGAGGTTTCGTTTTTCTGACGTGCTGGCCTTGCTTGTGTTATTAGCGGCTAAGCAAGTTTTCTGTTTCCTTGGAGATGGAGCCATTACCCCGACTCCACCTCTCACTTCTGAGCTGGATAGACACACACACTTCTACACGTAAACGTTTATATATAAGATAATTTACTACAGTGAATTATTGAGTTAACCTGGTTAAGCATTTAATTTATTCAAAATGTCTTGGTCAGCCATTCTAAGATGTTTTAGACTATGTGATTATTTCCAAATTAGTCTTCCAACAATTCAAACATGATGTACAGCATCAAAGCAAATAGTTCTGGTAAATGCTCGCCTTACACATCAGTGACTACAGTATGTTTCTTATATTTTAAAAGTTAAAATGCAAATTGAGTTGGATTTCTAAAAACATTCTGTTGTAAGTTTAGGTGATTTTTTTTAATTTGCTTATAATATAATGCTTGCTAATATTTGTGAAGTGCTAGCAGGTCATTCCTAAATATGCAGGATCAGTTTAAAAGAAGGACAATGCTATTTAATTAATTTTATAACTATTTAATTTGATTGGCTCTGTCTATTGATGTTTTTTTTTTTACTCTGTTTGGTATTTTCTTTAAAATATAGCATTCAGTTCTTATATCTGCTCTTGATAGCCCTCTAGCTAGAAAGTAAAATTAATCTGGTCTGCTGCTGCTGAAGTTCAAATGCATCTCTGTGGTTGCTTTTTTATTCAAATGTTAAAAATGAGAAAGAAAATATTTTAACCATTCCTTTCTGCCTTGCTTTACCTGCACGGCCTTTATAGGCCACATATCCTGCCAGTTTGTACAATGGTCACTTTTTTCTGTGCTTGCTTTTTTATGTTTAGGTCCTGTACATGAGACAGTGTATGATTTTTGGAGGATGATTTGGCAGGAGCAGTCTGCTTGTGTTGTAATGGTAACAAACCTTGTGGAGGTTGGAAGGGTAAGTTATTTTGATAATTAATTGTAAGTTGCCTTGGGTAAAAATGTCATCCAAATATACAAGTTTAGGATACAGTACAATTCTTACTAAATAAACAATTGGAGCACAAATAGGTTAAGTAGCATTGTCATACTGTAATAATGGGTTCATGCCAGGAATTGATTCCTTATCCACTGTGACTTAGACAGATATATTTTTAGATAAACCTAACCCCAAAAGAATATACAGTTATGGTCATTTAATTTAAAATAATATGGGTCTATACTATTTACTCTGACTTGCAAGGTCCCAAGGGGTGGAAACAGAATCACAAAGTCTTTGAATGGTGTAAAGTCACAACTTGCAAGTTAGAAAAGTATGTCCTGACACAAACAAGTGGTTTACAAGCTCCCAATGCCTGTCGTCAGGTGTGAGAGGGCCTATGAGCTAGTTTTGAGTTTTGTTTACTGTTAACCAATCAGGAAGCAAGTCTGTGTTTATTGTCTAAGCATGACTGCAAAACATGTTGATTTACAGGAAGGATAAACTGCTGAAGTTGTGTCAAGAAACTTATCCATCCTGTGATATTTCTTCCAAGAAATATCATTATTGGGTCTTCAAAGAAGAAAACACTTAAGGAAAACCACCCAGCCACTATAAATTCCTAGTAGAATTACATGTTAACACAGTCCAATAGTCGTAAAATACCTACTAATCAAGTAATTGCTATTAGAATAATACTTTGTCCCCAAGGGGAAATTAACTTTCCTGAAGCTGAAGAGAAGAAAAAAGTATATTTTTTATATAAATATTATAATAAACTTAGGGGGCTTTGCCCCTGCTCGCTTCGCTTGCCCACCTTCACCACCCCACAAAACTGGTGCGCGCTATTCTCCAGCCAGTTCGCATCTCTGCCACTCGCATTGTGAAGGGCGGTTGGGGGGAGCTGAACACACACTAAAGATATGCAGTCTGATCAGCTGCTGTCAGGCTGCGTGTTCTGCTTATCACGCTGCACGTCCGTCATTTAAAAGCCTGTACAGCATCTGTCCTTTTGTCTCACTGCCTTGTCTCGCGTGATGTTAAAGTGTCTCTCACGGGACGTCAAATCATCTTCCAAGAAGATCACGTATCATCTCCTTCCAAACCTTCTAAGATTTTTTTTTTTTAATACAGAGACAAACAGGCACCCAGCCCAAACACGCATAACAAGTTCTAGCTTGGATAATGAAAAGCTGCTACTGTCATTGGCTTGTAGGTGTTGACAAGGTTTACATTTAGATGCATTAACATTTAACTACAACAGGTTCAGTTTGCAGTGTCAACAAAAAGAACATGCTATTGGAAGTCTATTCCATCTAAAGTTGCCTGGTTAAATACCCCAGTGCTCAGAATGACAACAGAGTGAATCATTTCTGTTGCAGAGTTTAAAAATACGCATCAACAGATGATTCAGCCCCCTCATATTTGGAAATGCAGTTCATACTGCATTTCAAAGTCTGGATCACATCTTTCAATTTTAATGTGCTCACTTTTTTAGTACATCTTATTTACATAACTTTCCATATCCCTTTCTGCTTTTTCCAATTCTGATCGGATCAGATGTAACCTGTTCAGTATTAAATAGCATCTGGAAAATAAGGTTCTCCACAATATCCAAAATGTCATAATTATGAGATATGATAAATTTTTTCAAGTTACAATGAGCAGTCAAGGATGGTCAGTTTTAAATTGTTTCCTGCTTACATTTATCATTGCTTCACATCTTCACCCTTGCCATCATATGATGTGCAGATGATGTGCAGTTCATTCAGTATGGTGTGAAATAACTCCTTTGGCGGTAGTGATTGCAATGCTATCAGCTGAATATAAGAGTGTTTAATATATCCCACTTTACATTCCTCAGTGTCTCTTACATTCACAGATCTTGTGGACATAAAGTAACCTTCAGTCTTTGGCTCAGTGCTTACAACATGACCTGTCAAGTTCACAGCTTGCACCAAAAGATAACTGAGATGAGTCGAACCTCACATCAGCAATGACAGAAGCATATCCTTAATTTTAAAAATCCATTAAAAAATATAGTACCTTATAGTAGGAAACCAGTAGCTAAGATTCAGCATTGATAATGGAAAAAACTTATGAAAGTTAAGGAAAAAAGGGAGCATCTGTACAAAAATAGAAATGCTGCAAGGTACATCTAAATATCGTTATTCTTCATAGTGTCAAGTTATACAAATACCATATAATCGCACCTAGTGGTCTTGCTACACAGTCGCACATGCTTGTTCAGGACACTTCCACTATTTGTGATACTGTTAAATGGTGTATACTGTGACTGCTTTCAATCATAATCATCTATTAGTACAAAGTATGAGAGGGCACCCGACCCCCTGATTTCATAACACACGAGAAAAATCACGTAGTGTATTCCCTTCCCACATTTCATGGCATATACTCATTTTTAATGATTGAATATTTTTCACTGTGATGCTGTATATTTAAGAAATCCCTTTAAGGTTATCTGTTTCATCTCAACAGTGGTACTAAATTTCTCAAGTACTTAATTACAGCTATAGTCTTATATTTTGTTTAGCTGTTACAGTATTGATGCACTGTCAAAGTCTGCCTTAACAATTACTTAAGAATGTTTGTTTGTAGTATGCTCAGTGGAGGCTGTGCGGTCTTTTGGAACCCCTGCAGGTTTTTTTTTTTTTTGTTTGTTTGGAGTCTTTGTTTTCCCACTCCTGGCCATTTGAACTACTTATTGGACCCATCTTTAATGAGTTAAAAAAAAAAACTATCCTTTATATAAAGACTCTACTTCTCTAGTAATTATGTGTGTATTGATTTCTATTTTGAATGTTATTAAATAGTTATCTAATTTTTTTTCTTGTTACTATTTCTCTGACTTCTTATAAAGGCACTTTGAGCTACATCCTGTGTATGAAAATGCACTATAAAATGAATGTTGTTGATGCCTAATAAATCAATGTTTGTTTTTACATTTTAGGTGAAGTGTTACAAGTATTGGCCAGATGATGCTGAAGTTTATGGAGATTTCAAAGTTACATTTGTTGAAGTGGAGCCTCTTGCAGAGTATGTTGTCAGGACATTCACATTAGAAAGGGTAAGATGATTTGTCTTAGGAGAGTTTTTTCCCCCACATATTCTCCTGACTCAGACTCATTTTTTGGCTTAAAGTGAAAAGAAATTTAAAAATTTTACAATTGCAATTACAAAGACACATCATTATTTATTTCTTTTAAACTAACTAGGAAAATCTTATTAAAATGTATGTGTCTTAATGCCTTATCTTGAACATACTCAGAATCTGTTGTAATTATTCATACAGATGTCTTTGCTATGCTGGAGTGTTTTTCCCAAAAGCATGATTATGCTAAGAATGACTTAGACTTGATGCTCAGAAACTTAACCATAACTAAAGGAACACATTAAATTCTTCATAAGCTATGTGCTTTCTGAAATTCTCATTTTGAAAAACACATTTTAAACTTGAGATGATATTTTCATTATATTTCATGATATATGATTATATTTTGTATATACAGATTTAGAACACCTCAGTTTTTATGGAAATGCCCAGTCTTTTGTCTGTGTTTCATGAAATTAATCAAGGCATAAATAAACAGTGGCAAATAAAAAAAATAAATAAGTCAATGAATCATTAAATGTACAAATTTTAATCAGATTTTTGATTTATCAAAGTAGCCACCTTTTGCTGATATAACAGCATATAACAAACATATACATGGCATTCATTCTGTAAGGGAACTCAAATATTGGTCAGAAATATCTACCCAACACAAAAGTTCACACTCCGGTAGGTTGTTTTCCTTTCACACTTCTGTTCAGTTCATCCTCAGTTAACTTAATGGAGCTTAAGTCTGGAGATTGTGCTGTCATTCTTTGTTTTGATGTGTACTACCTTGTTCATTCTTCGAATGTAGTCCTGACTAGCCTGGAGATATGGTTTGGGCTTTCTTATTCCTTCCTTTAAGGATTTGCTTACTGCCATTTTCCCTGTCAAAGCTGCAGCACAATGTCTCCACATCACAGTAAAAACTGAGACTTGCTTTCTTTGATCACGTTTAAGCTGTGCATGAAACTGTTGTGCTGCGAGGTTCATATCAAGCAAACCTGGTGACCCTCAAAAACTTGTCTTCTGATTGGGTTGTAACTTTGTGTCTGCCACATCTCTTCCAATTAGAATTTCTTCCAGTTTCCAGTATATCAGACTCCGTACTCACTAACACTTGAGGCTGTTTTGCAATTTCTATAAATGAAAGGCCTACTTAATAATGCTGTGCTTCATTTAATTTGAGAATTGCTGTTTTTTTGCCATTATCACTGGAACTTACAACTTTCTACAATTTAATATTTTTGAAGTACTACTTCAGAGGGTGTAGTAACACAGTCTGTCCCAGCTTTAAGACAGACAGTGGTTTTTTAAGTATTCAACAGAAGTTGGGACTCCTATGTCAATTGTTGGCAGTTTTTAATGAACTTTTATTGCTGAAGAGCATCTTGTAGTTTGTAACCTATCAGTTGTACCCTGTAATATTCTGATTTTCTTTTCAGTTTTTGCTAACCTAAGCTTTTAATTTATACTTCTGGTAGTTTACTGCTTACCTTTTCACCTATTTTGGTCAATCATTATATTTGAACTGATTGCATTTGAAGAAATACTGGAAAAACTGAGGCGTTCTAAAAATTTTGACCCATAGTGAACATTAAGTTAACTTGTTCCTGCTGTTACCTATTATACATGCGCATTATAAGATGATGAAATTTGTGTCCAAAAGTTTTGAAAAATCTGCCCTCAAAGGTGTAGTGCTTTAGAGACTTGTCTGTTTTGCAATTGGTTATGGAGAGAAGTAAATAAATAAAATTGAAGGACTGAATGGATTGGGGAAATGGTACAGCTGAAATAAAGAATATGAGCAGAGAAGAATATATAGTATGTGTGTCTTTGATCACCACCTCATAAAGCCAGCATTCACACGTAGTTTAGGCTAAATCCTTGGGTCATTGTTGATATCCATTCATACAGTGCATCCGGAAAGTATTCAGAGCGCATCACTTTTTCCACATTTTGTTATGTTACTTTGCTTCATGGCAAAGGCCGTGAATACTTATGTACATGTGATTTTTCAGTTTTTTTATTTTTTATAAATTTTCAAAAACCTCAAGTAAACATTTTTTCACGTTGTCATTATGGGATGTTGTGTGTAGAATTCTGAGGAAAAAAATTAATTTAATCCATTTTGGAATAAGGCTCTAACATAACAAAATGTGGAAAAAGTGATATGCTGTGAATACTTTCCAGATGCACTGTATGTGGAGACTCTTGGAACCTAGTCTGACTTTCTGTAAAAGATCCCTGAAACTAATGTAAAGGTAATTTGCAATTGTCAAGGACATTTTTACAGGTAGTATGACAAAGTGACCCTGTTGTACTCACAATGGTTTAATCTGCAAGTCAGTTCAGTATTGGGTGAGTTTGCTAGTGGTAACTGGTATCCACTTCATGAAGGTATGATGACTTGTGTAACTTACCCTTACACAGTGGCCATAACCACACAGCACAATATGGCACATCAGCAAACTCCCAGCATGGTGATATAGCTGTATGGAAACTGTTATTCTGATGTCTTCATAAATTGTGAAATGGCATCAGGCTTCACTTCAGCCGCAGTGCACGATGATAGCTTTCTAGAATGCTGCACAACACTGCTGTAAAGGGTGTATGTGGGAGGGAAATGTCAGATTTCTATGTCTTATGCTTTAGGGTTTATAGAAGGCTTATGTGGATGCTAGGCAGACCATCTACTATTTTAACATAGTTGTTTTGTTTACCTGTTTTTTTGATTTAAAATAATGTTTTTATTCCATTTTACTTGAATTACACTACAGTATTCGAAAAATAGTTACACTGTGCATTTTTCCAGAGGAGTGAAGGAGTATTTAATATATAATGGAATTTTCTTACTTCATTTAATGTTTATGAAGAATTGACACATTATATAAATCAAACATATATACAAATTGCCACTGAGCTGTCCATATACTATGTGCATCTCTGAAAAAGAGTAAAGTTAGTTTGTGATATGTAGGCACTTATTCTCTTTGTTGTCTCATTCTATTTTTATTTCTTTAGCTTTAGAAAAGTGTACTGTCTGCCTTGACAACACGTTTTTTGTCCACAGTGAGAGTCTCATTTCTTTTATGTTTATCTTAGAATAGTCTTCAGATTTTGTTTAAGTTCATTTAATTTTTCATAACTTTGTTTCTGAAATAGCTGAAAAAAACACCATACAATGAAAGTACTGTCAACTAACTGTCATTTTATCAAATAATGCTTTTTTATAAGCAAGTTTGGGGGCTTGGTTAACAAAGTACGAAACTCACAAAAAAGTAGCTTGTATGTTACACTAATCCCTCATGAAGTTGATTATTAACCTCCAAGAATCATCAATTTCGTGAAACTCACCCCTGCTTGGGAAGCATATATCTCTCTATATATAAAATCCAGTGTGTCTCTGTCTATATTTTTGTCCGCTTTTCATGAGAGAAGTACTTAACGGATTTAGATCTGTTTTATTTTTTTCTATAATTCACATGAACATTCCGGTTGATTTTGCAACTTCTGTCATTGCGCTATGTATCATAGTTCACTTGCGATATCGATTCATTTGCATGAATCCGTGACAGGTGCTTTGGGGGCTTTTCCCTCCTCACTCAGGCACCAGCCTCAGGAAATTTCTTACCATACCATATTTATTTGTTGAGCGCTTAAAAACACAGCATTACAACTGACCGAAGTGCTGTACAGTTACAACAAGCAGGACTAAAAGCAAAATATTAAAAACAAACATTAAGAGAATTAAAACAGAGATACTAAAAACAGGTCAGGGACCAAATAAAATAGAGAAAATAGCAAAAGGCAAGTGGAAAATGAAACAGGTTAAGAATTAATAGCCAATGTGAAGAAGTGCGTTTTTAGGCGAGATTTGAATGTGGCGACTGAAGCGGCTTGCCTAACCACTAAGGGCAGGGAGTTCCAGAGCCTGGGTGCACAGACGGAGAAAGCCCTTTCACCACGAGCTTTAAAAGCGTGCCTTGGGAACGGTTAGGAGCAGCTGATCTGCGGATCTAAGAACACGAGGGGATTGTGACAATGGAGCAAGACACTCAAATAGGCGGGGCTAGACCGTTTAATGCCTTATAGGTTAGGAGGAGAATCTTAAAATCGATTCTGAATCTAACCGGCAGCCAGTGTAGGGTTTTTAAAATCGGTGAAATGTGTTGGATTCTGCTACTTCCAATTAGAAGCCTTGCAGCCGCATTTTGAGCCAGTTGGAGTCTAGAAAAAGTGGCTTTACTGATACCAAAAAGGCAGGAATTAGAGTAGTCAAGCCGGGACGTAATGAATGCATGGATTACTGATTCCAGGAGGTGGTTAGACAGAATAGGCTTGAGTTTGGCGATTAGCCTTAGATGGAAAAAGCAGGATTTTACTGTGCTGTTGACTTGAGCATCCATTTTCAGGAACGTATCCATTTTGATTCCAAGATTGGAGACAGACGAAGTTACTGGAATGGGAAGAGAAATGAGGCCAAGGGGTGGAGCCTGTTTGCAGTCGGGACTAAAACAATGACCTCGGTTTTGAATCGTTCAGGTGAAGGAAGTTTACAGCCAGCCAGTCCTTAATGTCAGATAGGCAGTCGAGGAGAGGTTTGGTGGAGTCAGTTGGCTTGAGGGAGAAATAAATTTGGCAGTCGTCAGCATATAGGTGATATGAAATTGCATGTTTTCTAAAAATTGCACCTAAAGGCAGGATGTAGATTGAAAAAAGTAGTGGCCCTAAAATGGAACCCTGGGGGACCCCACATGGGAGTGGGACTGATTCAGATGAAAAATCGTCTAGCATGACTCTGAGAGTCCTGTTGCAGAAATATGACCTGAACCAGTCGAGGGCTAAGCCAGATACACCAGCCCAGGATTGAGTCGGGAGATCATGATGTGGTCGATTGTGTCGAAAGCAGCAGATAAGTCGAGAAGAACCATAACCACGTGGAGTCCTGAGTCCAATGCCAAAAGGGGCGTCATTTAGGACACGTAAATGCGCGGTTTCTGTGCTGTGTTGGGGCCTAAAGCCTGACTGAAAAGATCCATTACCTGATGGTCCTGTAGGTGATGAGTTAATTGCTCATAAACTACTTTTCTAGTATTTTGACAAGAAAGGTAGTTTGGAGATTGGACGAAAATTGGAAAGAACGGCAGGGTCAAGATCAGGTTTTTTCGCAATTGGATGTACAACTGCATGTTTGAAAGCACGAGGAACTATAGCCGAGGATAGACTACTAGTTATGATCTTTAGGACATCATATCGAATCACAGGAAACACATCTTTCAGCAGTCTGGACGGCACCACATCGTCCGGAGAGCCCGAAGGCTTCATTGAGGCGATTTTTTCCAGATGGGGGAGCGAAATGGGTTCAAAGCTGGTGAGGGAACCATGCGCAGGAGCGGCTAAATCAACAGAGCCAGAAGAAGAAATGGAGATCTGGGATCTAATGTTCGTGACCTTATCCAGAAAAAACGTGAGGATCTGATTACAAAGAGCAGTGGAGGCAGAAGAGAAACAGTTACGGCTGGAGAGAGGACAGCATTTAGTGTTTTGTATAAGACACGTTGATTGCCAGAGTTTTTTGAGATGATGTCAGCGAAAAAACGGTTCCTTGCACCTCTGACTGCTCTCTGGTATTGGGACCACGCGTCTCTCATGCAGTCGAAGGTAACAGTGAGACCATCTTTCCTCCATTTACGTTCTAGCCGCCTACAGTTTTGCCTGATGGAGCGAGTTTGTTCGTTTAGCCATGGGTCATGCTTGACTTTGGATTGTCTCCGTTTGAGTGGGGCTACGACATCCATCACAGAACAGCAGGAAGTGTGGAAAGTTTGCAATAAAACATCAGCATCCGTGGATTCACATGATGTGGAGATTGGTGAAAAAGCAGCTGCAAAATCTTCAGCAGCAGCGGGGGGAATGACACGGGAGGGACGGGTGGTGGTGGATTTACCATGCTCAACAGAGACCAAATCCAGATTAAACAGAACAGGCAAGTGATCAGAAAAGCTGGGAGGCAGAATGTCCAAGTCACTGATTCTGAGACCGCGAGAAAGAACCAGGTCCAGTGTGTGAACCTGTCCATGTGTTGGTCTGTTCACTAGTTGAGAGAGACCAAAGGAGTCAATGTCCAGAAAGTCTTTTGCTAGAGGATTAACGGGACAGCAGACATGGATATTAAAATCACCCAAACAAAGGAAGCGATCATATCTGAAGGTAATATTGTATTTTGGAGGGCGATAAATGAGTGTGCACAGCAGCGGTGGTGAGCAGACTAGCTCAAACATAGTGAGCTCAAAAGTTGGAGGGGAAAATGAAAGGGGAAAGGAAGGGCGGTTGCAAATAAAATCAGATTTAAATAAGGTCAATAAGCCACCGCCGTGGCGCTGCGCTCTCGGCGTGTTGATAAAGGAACACCCCCGGGGGCAAAACTTCAGTGAGTTGGGAGCGTCTCGCCTGGTAAAATCCAGGTTTCAGCGGTACATAAAAAATCCAGGCCATTAGAATGAAAAAAAGTCTTTCAGGATGAAAGTTTTGTTCACGACCGATCTGGCATTTATCAGCGCGAAACGAACCGGCTGGGAGGATGTTAACAGAGACGTACCAGCCGTGGCGGCTGATATTGTCATGATATGGCGTAGGTTATTAAAGTTCACCCCCCGGCGGCGGTGACGGAGTGAGGCAGGGAGGTACACCGGAGCGTCCAAGGGCAAATGGCATTCCGGCAACATTACCTCATGTTGGGAGCCAGGAGAGTTGTTCCCCCGGCGGCGGCGTTTCCATCAGCGACCGGCCAAGCCGTAGGCAGTGATGAGGAAAGCTGGGACTTCCTCAAACAGTCGGCCAAAGGCTTGACTGAATTCAGGGGTCAGATGTTGAGAAATCCCCACACTCGTTCGAAGAGCCAGAAGGGTGAGGCAATCATAAGAAATGATCGAGTCAAGAAGAGCATCACAGGAACAGGTAAGCCGAGGAAAAAGCAGGACTAATAAGAAACAAAAAAGCCAGAGCGGCTGACGGCGTGCCTCAACAGTCGGCGCCATCTTCAGATGTCTAGCTAGCAAAAGAGAGAACTACTTAACGGATTTAAATCGGGTTTTGTCCTAATTTGCTTGAACAGTGTAGGTTATTTTGCGACTTCTCTCAACGAGCTAAGAATCATAGTACACTTGGAGGAGCGATATATTCGCACAAATCCGAGACACAGGCTGCAGGCCGAGGGGAGGGGGAAGCATGACATCAGGAGTAGGGAGCTGGGTAGGGCCCTCCTCACTCATGCGCCAACCTCTGTTTGAGTCCATCTACTTCTGCGTTTTGGAGTGTACCTTGTCTTCACATAGCTAGCGATACCTCCTGTTTTTTGTTTTTTTCTGATTTGTAAACTTTGTCCTTTTTCACTACTGTGTTGGAGTTGTGTGTGTGTATATATTTGCCAAGATGATGATGGTTGGCAAAGGAAATTTGGTTCTATGTCTCCTCACATTTGCATCCCGGTTAATCAGGAAGTCATTGATTTCAGCTGGAAAGTTCCTTTACACTACAATCAACTTGATAATGTCCCATTTAAATGGGAAACATTGTTTCACATTAATTACCAAGGGTGCCAATAATTGTGGCACATGTTTTTGTTAAAAATATTTCTTGATGAGGGCTTTGTTTTTCTTTGAATGAACTTGTTTCACTTAAAAGTCAGATGTTTCTCATTTTTACATTGCAAAATAACGATTCTTCAGCTAACTGATTTTTTTTTCCTCTAACCCTTCTTACTAATTTTTACAAGGGGTGCAAATAGTGGAGGGCACTGCACTGTAGATGTACTACTGTATGTGTGTACTGTATGACTGCCTGAATAATCCCCATCAAATTGAATATAATTCACTTTACATGAAAGTAAAGCGTAGCATATGTAGTTTATACTGTATTTACTTGATGTGAAATTTTATTAATGAGTTAAATGGGTATTTTTTGTGTATTTATAGAGAGGCTTCAATGAACTGCGTGAAGTAAAGCAGTTCCACTTTACTGGCTGGCCTGATCATGGTGTCCCTTATCATGCAACTGGTTTGCTATCATTTATTAGACGTGTAAAAATGTCAAATCCACCAAGTGCAGGCCCAATTGTTGTCCATTGCAGGTACTTTTTTCTTCTTCTTTTTTCCACTTCTGAAAGTTTTACACAGAAAATATCTGTAATATACATGTATATTTCAGCAATTGCATGTTGCAGAACATGTGTCAATTTTTATAATTTGTCTCCTTTAATATGAAAACTCAGATGTAAAACTCAAAAAAAAAAAATATATATATATATATACAGGATGTGGTTATGTATGAGTGAGTAGGTTCTTACAGGATGGGTTTTTTGTTTGTTTAAGGTGGGGTTGGTGAAAACAATCTTATAAAATGAACAGTGTGTGTCTTAAACAGATTCAACATGATGAGAAAAAAAACAGTTTTAGTTTTTTGTAAATACTGAACTTTGTATAGCAATAAATTCTTGTTTTCTTAATGTTATTCAGTGCTGGAGCTGGAAGAACGGGTTGCTACATTGTCATAGATATAATGCTGGACATGGCAGAAAGAGAAGGAGTTGTTGATATTTATAACTGTGTCAAAGCGCTGCGTTCTCGACGCATTAATATGGTTCAGACAGAGGTATTTGTTGTAATAATCTTTTGCAGAATTTTTATCTTATCCTGTATTTTCATATAAATTACTATATTGATTTCTTTCTGTTTTGCCCCCTATCTCTTACTTTACTACAGGAACAGTATATCTTCATTCATGATGCAATTCTTGAAGCATGTTTGTGTGGTGAAACAGCTATACCTGCCTGTGAATTCAAAGCTGCCTATTATGACATGATTAGGATAGACTCCCAAAGCAACTCTTCTCATTTAAAAGATGAATTCCAGGTAAGTTAAACCTTAGTTATGATGCACTCAAGAGGTTTCATTTACAGAAATATGTCCTTTACTCTAATAAATACAAATTTTCATTTAATGAGTAAAATAGAATTGTGTATATTCACTCATAAATGTATACAATATTTGAATTACATATTACATCTCCAGTTTCAGTATCTTAATTTGCTTGTAAAAAATTGTTTTAATTCTACATAGCAGTTACAGTTGACTTCTATTTTCCTCCCCCTTCCCCTTGTGTTTTGTTGGGATGTTATAATACAGACACTTAACTCAGTAACCCCGCAACCACAACCAGAAGACTGCAGTATTGCTCTGCTTCCCAGGAACCACGATAAGAATCGCTTCATGGATATGTTACCACCAGATAGATGTCTGCCTTTCCTAATTACCATTGATGGAGAAAGTAGCAATTATATAAATGCTGCCCTTATGGATGTAAGTATTAATCTCATAAATATCAAAATAAAGAAGCAGAAAATTCATGAACACAGAAAATGAAAAACATTTTACATTGATTTTATTATATTACTAGATAAAATAAACAATGCAAATACGTCACTAATTAGTTTGTTCATTCTGTGCAAAAGGAAAGTAAGTTTATGACAAATGAAGTTCATGTTGTTGTGCTCTTTGTATGCTTAGTGTCGCTGTCATAAATATTTTACAGTCTTCTATATGGATACTGAGAATATATCCATGTAGTAACAAAAGTGAAATTAAGTCTTTCAAATTAGTTTGATAACTTTGGATGAAAATCTGACTATCCCAATAGCAGTTTTGAATAGGAAGGATAAATTTAGAGAAAAAAAAACATTTATGGAATTATGTAATATTCACTATTCCATAAACCTTACATTGTTTTGGACTTTGTTTAACCAAGCCATCAGATATATGCTTATGCATATATGCTATATGATTAAAAAAAATGCATTTCATGAAATTGTTGTTAAATGTAAAATACATAATTTAATAAATAATAATTAAATTACAGCCTTGTCTTATTCAGAATATTGTATAATGTTGCCAGGCTACTGACATTAAATTACTAATTAGCAATTTTTCAGTTTCTTAAAATGTTTTATACTTGCTTTTAGAACTCCTTGTACAGGTACTTTTTTTTTTTTTTTTCCTCCCCCTACAGAGCTATCGACAACCTGCTGCATTTATTGTTACTCAGCATCCTCTTCCCAACACAGTCAAGGACTTTTGGAGACTTGTATATGATTATGGCTGCACTTCTCTAGTGATGCTAAATGAGATTGATCTAGCACAGGTAGTGTTAACCAGCTTTTGTTCCTGTACACACAAAATAAAATATTCACAAATGTAGATAGGAGGCAGCAAAGGTTAAACTGCAGATTCTGATTTTTATTGCAATTAAATAGATGTTGTTGATTGAATAAAACTACTACACTTTTCTCTTCACCTTTTTAAGGGATGTCCACAATATTGGCCAGAAGAAGGCATTTTTCGCTATGGACCTATACAAGTTGAATGTATGTCTTGCTCTATGGACTGTGATGTGATTAGCAGGCTTTTTAGAATATGCAATTTGACTAGGGTAAGTGTACTTGTTTTTCCTAAAAAAATATATATATGTACTCTATAGTAAAAGTTTTTCTTTTAGAAAGAATACTGTAGGGAAGAGTAATTCACAAGTTATCGAGATCTATCATTATATTCAGTAATGTTGTAGTTTGTTGCCAAAAAACCGTAATAGAGAAAAATGCCACCTATTTTAGAATGTTAGTAAGTCAGGCTGTCAGTTTTATTTTTTCCCTGTGCAAATATAGGTTTTGCAGAAACTCTATAAATACAACAAAAAACAACAACTTTTGTAAACACAGTCACATACAAAAAAAACAAAAAGAAACTTTGATTTGGGTAATAAAAGAGCACAGTCCCACTGAGGCATTATAAAGGTGTATTGCTATAGGAATACTACAGAATAATTTGTTAAAAGTTCTCAATGTTAGCATGTAAGAGAGAGGATGCACTGCATTGTTCACAATGACCATCAGTATGGTCTTCAGTCTCTCCTCTAATTCAACCACCAGTGTGTCGAGAGTGTGTCCTATAACAGCCTGCCTTCTTAATTGACTGGTTGATTTGGTGGGGCTCTGTTAAACTGATCTTTCTGGCCCAGCACACTGCAGCATAGGAAATTGTACTGGCCATCACAGAATGATACAAATGAATGAAGTCAGCTAATAAAAAAAAAGCCTTCCCTTTCTTATATAGTTTCAATCCAACCAGCCATTAATATGTACCCCCAAGTACTTGTAGTCCAGCTTTGTGACTGTGTGGGTCGGCTCTACATTCTCAGTTGATCTCCGAAGCGTCTTGAACCCGACACCATTGATAGTCGTCATGACTGGGATGAGCTTGGCAGGTGAGGACAAACACACACGAAGCAAGTATTAGGTGAAACAGTGCTTTTAGTCCTTTTATTACAAACCGGCATAAAAAAAAAATTGGTGTCCAAATAAATTGCGCTATACTTCCGAAAATGTTCAGTTTCTTTTTTATTTTTTTTTTATTTTATTACAATCCATACAAAGCAATCAAGTTTTTACAAAAAGAAGAATTGAGTTAAGAGCAGATCAATCCCCACCCCCAGTCTCTTATTTATATATATATATATATATATATATATATATATAATCATATATATATTTATTTCTCTTCTGGTTCGTCCTGCTTCCTCTTCAGACCCAGTCCCACCCACACGGCGTTTCTCGATTCCTATTCGTCCTCTTCCAAACCCTTCCCCACGCTGCCTGCGGCTTCCCATACACCCCCACGCCGCTTTTCTTGATTCCTATTCCTACTTTGGATTACCGCGTTCCCTGCTTCTCTCTCATGACCCCATTGGTGTCACATCACCGCCCGATATCTAGCCGGACCGCGTGACCTTTCACTTCGGCCATGTGTGCGCCTGGGAGTCTTTTCCGTAGCCTGCTACAGGGAGGTACTCTCTCGACCATTGGCATTGGTTTCACTCCTTGCTATATTCGTTATACTGCAACGGTTGTTTCCTAAGCCTTTGTTATAAAATGAACGACAGTATCTTCTCTGTCGACGGGTTTTTGTATAACGTCATCTCTATTCCAACATCTGGCAACTGCCTGTTCCTATCAGTGGGTTATTTCTTGACACAAGCGGTTGACGAAGGCAATGCACTCTCACTAAGACATAGGGCAGTAGATTTCGTTGCATCACATTGGGACAGATTTGGAGACGTTCTTCCTGTTCTTTCCAACACAAGTCAAGTTATCACAAGTTGCGAGTACTATGAATACATGGCAACATCTGGAGTTTATGGTGGTGAAGCTGAAATTCAAGCTCTTTCCAAGATTCTCCATGCTACCATTGTCATTAACTTCAAACACAACCCCAACATCCCGCCTTGCATTACGTTTGCAAAGATTTGCGTTAATCTACAACAACCAGTCTTCAGCCACGGTCAGTTGTACATGGTTTTTTCTAGGGTTAGATCTTTCAACTCATTATCTGTCGTCTCCAGCAAAACACCTATTCACAACTGTGTCTTTCAAGAAGTATTTCTTTCTTCTTGATTTCTGAATTCCTTTCTCACCGTTATGCCACGACGGGCGTTGGCTATTAAATAAATAATCCAGTAAAAAGAATGGTGTCCATGTGGAGGCTAAAATCAAGCAAATAAATAATCCATTAAAATGAGATTAAAAATTTGGCAGGAAACTGTCCCTAAGAAAACTCAGTTCCCAGTGCATCATCTTAAAACAGCTGTCTTCCCAGCTTAACCCTAGAGCAGGTCCTTGCAGCTGAAGAGATGTCTTATCAGCAGATCAGCCCACCTTCAGAGCCTGCTCCTAGGCTCAGACCTGCAGCCTTCTTTGGCCCCCTACAGGGCACTACGCCAAGCCTCTGACTCCCACTGCCAGGCTTGTGTCCATGTGGTCCTAGGCATCAGCCATAGGGCACCTCTCCAACAAGTCACTCGAACTGAGCAACTCTTCTACTGTTCCAGCTCCCAGGTCATTCAGCTGGAGATTGGCCATCTGCCCCACAAGCACTGTTAACACACTCCACCCAAGGGACTTTCTCCTGGCTGGCTGTCTTCTCTCTATCTCGTCTACTTGCACACACTCTCTACCGCTCATGCCTTCTCTCACCCTTCTTCAACCTTCTTTTCTCTCTCTTTCTTTTTGTTCTCCCTCTCTAGTACTCAGTCTTTCCTTTTGGGTATTGGGGGTGGCAGGGGTTTGTTGGGTTGGTGTTGTGGCGCACAGCTTCAGCAATAAGCAGCTTCCAGTGCCTGTTGGGCCACAGGCGGTTCTGCATCTGTCCACTAAGTGCAGGGCTGTCCACTCCTGCGTCGCATATGGGAACCGCTCAAAGTGATTCATCACTGGAATGATGTTAACAGAGTGAATTGTTTTTTTGCAGAGGGAGTAATACAAACATTAATAAAGAAAGGTAATAGTTCATTCATCTTAGAGTGACTATATGTTTCACATTTTATAGTGTCTGTCAGACCAGTTCTGAGTCCTTTCCACGTTGCTTTAATTACTGTTCCTGCTATTCACACTAAGTGTTAGTACAGTTAGGCAAATTCTTACTTCATAAGAGTTATCAGTTTTTTTTCGAAAAGTGATTTTATGAAGTCCTTTTTCAGGTGTGAGATTTCTGCTATTTGCCCAATAATAGAAAATGATGCTACTGTCCTGACTTGTCCAACCTGAATAAATGTAGTAGCTGCATCTAGCTCAAAAAGTCATATTTAGTCATTAAACATTTAATTTTACAAGTATAGTTTAAAAGGAAAAAACTATATGAAAACACTATTTTTAAATGTTGTACTAGTGTAGTTGTAAGTTTATTCTTTTTGTTTTAGCCACAAGAGGGTTACCTCATGGTAAGACAGTTTCAGTACCTTGGATGGGCCTCTCACCGTGAAGTCCCAGCTTCCAAGCGATCCTTCTTGAAACTTATTCTCCAAGTTGATAAATGGCAAGAAGAATGTGAAGAAGGGGAAGGTCGCACTATAATTCATTGCCTGTGAGTAGAGAATCTAACTTTGTCATATTAAAGTTCAGCATTGTCCCAAGTATATTTTTTTTCATGTTATCTATTTTGTTTACCCTGTATTTTTAAATATTTTTCCACTGTTTTTTGATGATCTAGTTTTATCTTTTAAGTTATTTCAGAATAATACAACATTCAATTCATGATTAAAATAGGAACTGCAAATGTATTCTCATTTGTGTAAGCCTACAGTATGTAATCTCCACCTCCATTTACTAACATAGATTCAGACAATTCTAAAAAGCCCATTTGTACCCGAGGACATTTTCTTTACTGCGGTATAAGTAAACATGTCAGATTGACTATCAAGACACAAAAAACATCCTGATGGTAAAGGCACATATCAGTACTTGTTTTGATGCAAGTGATAAGATTTTTCACAGTGATTCAATCAATCTCAAGCTTGTGAAATTACACCTTTTACCAGATTGAAAACAAGTACTCAAATAATTATTCCACCTCAAGTGAATAATCTTATGCTTTGACAGTTTAAAAAAAAAAAAACTATAGTGATTGCACAATATTCTTGTGCAAAGTAAAGAAAGGTGCTCCAGTATAGAGATAGATAGTGTCAATCTGCCAATGACCATAATTTGACAGACGTACCTTTATACTGTATATGAATATAGCACAAAAGAAAGTATGCCTTCATAAAATGCATCAGCTACAGTTAATTTACAATGCTTTCCCCTACCCATCTTTATTCAACATTTATGGTGGGACTGAATTTAATTTTCAGTTATTGAACTAGATGAAGTGGTTTGAGAAAAGGTGGGCAGATATTTGGATTTCTTTTACATATCTGAGTGATCCTGGGAAAAAGAAGCAATAATTGACAAAGAATCCAATTCCCACAGATAAAATCTTCTCTATATTACAGTAAAATCATGCAATTGTTTAACATACCATTAGGTTATGGATTTTTATACTAGTGTTTAAACATTTTTGTGTTGTTTTGGTTAGGCTTTTTTTTTTTTTTTTGTAATAACCCCTGGTCCAAAGTTTCAGGCTCATGATTTATATCTTGCTTAAACCCCTGCTCATGAGTTTAGCTTCATTTGTATTGAACAGTTGTAGTATCTACTTCAACTGCAGAAATGGTACTAAAATATTTTTATTTACTGTGTTACTGTATAGTAATCTAGTCCATTGTGATTCAACATGAAATAATATTCCTCATTTAAAATTTGTGCTTTTGAAACAGGAAAATTAAGCTAATGTGCCAATGTTTATTTCTCTTTGATTCTTTCTCATTTTAAAATGCTCTGTCAACTACATGTACTACTTGTAGGGGGTCGCTGTTACATCTTCTCTGAACCCAAAATAACACCATGAAAGCCAGACTGTACAAAGAGATTTATTTTGCGAACATAATAATCAGAAGGGCATGTGGAAACTGGAGAGAGCCGGTACAGTTACACAGAATAAATAAGACCATGTAGCCACTCCATCTTTACATATACACCTTTTTGTGCCCAGTCTCGCTGTTTGAGTCACTGAGCTATTTGCTGACTACTTCTGATTTTCCTTACTTCTTTCTTCCCTTGCCCTTGTCTTTTTATCATGCAGGCATAGCCTATGTCAGGCACATTCTTCGCAGGACCACACTCCAAATGGGCCTATCTAGTCTAGAAAATTTTTTGGTGACATTTCATTACTATCTTACTTTTGTGGGCAGGAGCGATCTTTGTAATTCCCAGAATGGTCATCCTAGTACTTCTTCTAGTGACCCAAGGTAGTCCTGCAATACTGAGTCCCATCACCCAGTTGTGGAAGCTTGGAAACCTGGGCATACTATAATGGGAATGGAAACCTAGATATTTTGTGTACAGCCTTCCTTCATATTCTATAGTTAACTTAGTCTTTCTCCACTCCCCTTTGAGTGTGCTGCTCATTGCCAAAGGGTCACTCAACTTTGTATAACTGCTGCATTGACACCCTTTTAGTATCCTGTAAATGCAACACTTTTCTGCATTTTACATCTATGCCAACTAACAAATGTATGTTTGAATGAACCCCCAGACATGATAAATTTAAAGTGTACAGTTCTGTTCAAAATTGCAAGCATGGGATTTTTCTCAGTGGTTTGCTTTCTGATTATTGATATAGACACCCACTTTCTTCCTTTTGTGACATTTTAAAGGATCAATTCTGTTGATCACCTGTTGATTCTTTATGCAGAAAGTCCATTAAAAGTAAATTGGAGAAATTCAGGTGGGATGGTATTTGTGGGGGGTTTACATCACAGTATAGTAAACATAGGATGGATGGATACAAAAAAGCTAAGGATAAACATATTAAAGTCCTAATACTTTGAAATAACTAAACTGCCATCATTTCTTAAGCATATCCTGGTTAATCTACTGTAGTTTAGCTTCCACCATGTCCACAACACTTGAGAATTACAGTTACTCAATATAAATGGCAAACTCCAGAAATATTCAAATATTTACTCTACATTTTTGCAGCAGCTGTTAACTAACAAAATAATACGTTTTAATCAAAGCTGTACTGCTCTGTTGAAGTTAGTAAATCTAGAGGAGTACTGTCCTTAATCAGTTTTGATGAATAACTATCTTGCAGGCAACTTGTACTGAAAATGTAGTTTTCTCCCATAAAGATTATCATCAGTGTTGATCATCCCATTGTAAATTATTTTCTGCACATAATGTCATGAGTAACTGATACTGTATTCCCAGAGGTTTTTAATCTGCAAATGTGGCAATTAACAGTAAGAAATGTTTTATTTTTTTCTAAAGAAGTATTTAGTGTCGTCTGTCTGTCTATCTGTCTATCTATCTATATAAACTGCTGTGGCAGTGCTGACTCTGCAATATATGTGATGGTTTCCTTATAGAGAAAACTAATGTTCACTTTAGTGTGCTTTTCAAGTTGGCATGAGGTAATTGGCGGGCAGCTGTGCCCACTCCCAAGATATTCATGAGCTTTGTGAAGGTCATTTGTGAACACTTTCAGATCTCTTGAGTTTGTGGCTTTGGTGGGCGAGTGATGTGTCTATCAGGGTAAGTCAAAGCAGGGGCAGGAAAAAGTCATAAAACATATTCAGAATGAAGTGTGTGATTTTGACTTCAACCTTTTATGCAATAATTTATTTTTTTTTTGCAGCCTGGTTTTGTTTTTGTAAACCTGTATTTGATTATTAAGTGTAACTCTAAATTTAAAATCTTTGAAAGCATTTAATGTCAAATTTTAATTTTAAATTACCCCTTTATCTGCAAGTCAGTGGCCGGCTATTTGCATTAACCTCTAACTACAAAAAAAAATCTCTCCAAGGCTTAGGCCCTGTCTACACTACATTTTCATTTAAAAGTATAGACATTTCTCTATGTTTTCGTCTTTTATCCAAACAACTTGGGCGTTTGTGAAAATGCTCTCCAGAGCCAGATACTTTTAAAAACTGCCACCATGGCGATTCAGTGTGGATTTCAATAAAAAAAAAAGGAATCTTCAAATCATTCAGTTTGTTGTGTTGTTTGTTTGTATATATCTAAATGAACATTTTGTGCAATTTTTCATGTTATGGTTAAGTGACTTGTCACACTATCTGTTAGTTGCCAGTCACGTATGTATTAAAACTGCACAAGCACTTTCACTCCGATTGACTTGCCACAAAGTGGGTGCTCAGGCTATGTGTGTACAGTGCACTCTTACTGCAATCACTGCAAAAAGAATTTCAGGAAAATTGAGGTCAACATCACATACTGCATGCGAAACAATGAACCTGAAATATGGACTGACTCAGTCAGCGACTGCAGGTGGTGACAAAATTGCACACCATATGTCGAGTTAAAGATAATTACAGTATATTGTGCGCATGCCTAGTGAAGGTGGATGATTACTTCATATATGTTTTGGTCATTTAGATGAAAATTTCATAAACATGTGAAAATGCTAGTGTGGACAGAGATCATGTGGGTGTAGCCTTAATTCAGGAATGCTGGGGACCTGACACAGAACTTTTTTTTTACTCATTTGACATTGTTTTTTTAAACAAAAGCTGGTTACTGAAAACTATACTGATTGAACCAATTCATTTGCATCAATTTTTAATATTTGTTTTCCTCTTTTACTCAGAAATGGAGGAGGTCGCAGTGGAATGTTCTGTGCCATCAGTATTGTATGTGAAATGATTAAGCGTCAGAATGTGGTTGATGTTTTCCATGCTGTCAAAAGCCTCCGTAACAGCAAGTCAAACATGGTTGAAAGTCCGGTGAGTTTCCACCATTTCTTCTGTAGCTTCCTCCTTGGTAATTGTGGAGTGATTTAATATAATAGAAGCATAAACAATGTTTCAGCATGGATTTATGCCAGGGTTGACATCATATATATAATCTGTCTTTTCAGATATTTTCCCACACAACTTGGGTTTTCAGCAACAATATTAGTATGAAATACTGCACTACCCTTAGATACAGAAACGACGAATGAATGAAATTGCATATGAGAGAAACCTAAATGTTTGCATTTGAAGCATTACTTTCATAAGAATCAACTGAATTAGGTAGCTTAGAAATATTGTTGTAACTTTCACTTTCTTTGTTTCAAAGAAAAATATATTTATTTACCAGGCAACAGGGCAATAACAAGCCTAATTGTTTCCTCAAAAATGCCATCTCCAAAAATCAACCCAAGAAACCAGTTACATTAAAGTTTAGAATATTAAAGTCTAGTTTTAAAGGACCAAACAATAGTATATACACAAAAAATAATCCTTTACAAACCCCTCACACACAGGGAGACCAACCAAGATGTATACAACATAAAACCAGTAATCCTGAATAACACAGAGTGTAATGGTGTACAGTTTAAATGTCCAAAACGGGTTACATGATGGAAGGACCATGGTTCTTCTAAGGGTAAACAGCAGTCCTGTTGTTCAGTTAAAGAACTGTATCATGGCTCTTGGCATCTGTTTTGACAATATGTAGGCTAACTGGCCATTGATTAATCCACATTCTTTGGAAAAAGAACCAGCTTCTTAGTTCCTTCTCCTGCTCCACATGGTTTTTGCAGCAAAATGTATAGATGATGATACTCCAGAAGTGACCGCTTCCTTTTAAAAAAAGTATACAAATGGTTATGTAGAGTATTGCCCATCCCATCATATGAACAATGCCATTACCTTGACCACAATGTTGACTAGATGAAACCTAATTAATATGGATTCTCTAGATTTTATCCTGGGCACTGTAGCTGTACCTACTCTCCTTAAGAGCTAATGACCCTATTTGATTTCTATACTTAAGATACTCCTGCTGCTCCTTTTAGTCTGAAATTAATTGCTACTCTGTTATCTGCAAAACACTTTGTTCAGTTTCTAGGTATATTTGTATTATGTGACCACTTTTGTGTTAATGCTCTTGCAAATTGTTCATGTTGCTGAATAAATATAACTGGCATCTGAGAGTATCATGTTACTCTTATTTTGCATTGAAATTGCTAGTTGACGGGAACGGCCGCCTTTCTTTCTTTTCTTTTTTTTTTTTTTTGATCAATGACCCACCCATCTTCCCTCATTTCACATCTGTTAGATATGCCTATGTTTCTTACATAAATGGTGACAGTCTGCTCAACCTCCTTAAGGTGAGCTTTTCATGTTAGATGTTTGTTTGTCATAGCAGCTTATTCTTGAAGGACAGTCTATAGTACCACACTCCACAGACTGATGAGAACATAACTTGTGTGGAGTATTTACAGATAAAGAAATTTTAACCTTTTACGGGTGAAGATTTACAACAGAAAGTTATGTGCTAGAAAGGATATATGTTAAATGTTGATGGGAGCCTTTAATGTGGGGAGTGTGTAATTTGAAAACATTCCTTGTCATGTGTTTATTAATAGCGCATGTAACTGTAACCTGTGTTAATGCATTCTGAGATACTTGGCTATATAAGTTTATGCATCCTGCCAATGAAGGATTAAATGTATTGTCTTTTGTGCCCATTAGAAAATATCAGCAATATAAATTGTTTACAGGAACATTTTTGTGTTATGTCTTATTGTGTTCTCTCTTTCCACTTGTTTGATGTAAAATAAAACCTGATCATATTTTATGTGAAATTAATGCAGAAAAACAGACAATTGTAAAAGACACACAATCTTTCTAAAACCATTATACTGTATATTAAACTTCCACCTCTAGTTATCACTACTTTTTGACATTTTTTTAAAGCAGGGCCACTTTTTTTCTCCCCTCTTTGCCTTTCTTTGACTGTCCCAATTTCTAGTTTATAATTACCTAAATTTAGAGAAGTGCATACTTGTCCAGCTTTATTATTTTATTACTCCTGTCATGTTTGGAGTATGGCTTTCCATTTGTAGTCTGTGTTGTCAAGCTAAGTGTAAAGGTAAGGTGATATTTTAATGGTAGTCTGTCAGAATTTAGCATGAATTTACTTGATTTGCAGTTAATTGGGATGGGGAAAGGGGGTTGTAGCATCCTGTATTTCTCAGAGAGTTGTTCAGATAATGCACAAGTATATTCAGGATGTAGATCTCATAGGATTCAAGATCCATACTTGTGCCAAAAGTAAAATGCTGGCAATTTCGGTGATGAGGAACACCCAGTTTACATTTAAGGCTGCAAGTGACACTAATTGCTATGGTATTAACCTCCTTTTATTCTAGGAGCAGTACCGTTTCTGTTATGACTTGGCCCTGGAGTATTTAGAATCATCCTAATTTGAGGAGATGTTTGAAAGAGTGAAAGCATTGGATATGTATAAGAATATGGATTACAAGAAGACTGAAGAATGAGGGAGGCCGTTCCTGAAATGGACCTTCGCTTTAAAACATTAGATATTCATTCTTAATATGCTGGGAATTATAATGTAATTCATCTGTAAATGTCTATACATTGTATCAAGCAGTGTTCAGTGCCACATGATTAAAACCCTGCTAAGGGTGGTATTTGCTTTGCTATGGTTTAAATTTATTTTTTTATGTGCAGCCATTGTAAAAGACAACACTAAAGCCAAATTGTTGCATGGGTAAAATATGTTTTCTATGTTATTGTTGGTTTATTTTTTTAAAACAATGGAGGTAACACAAAATGAGAACTATTCATTGTAAATGTGTTTAAAAAAATCTGCAATGTAACATTGGCATAATAACATTTGTAATGTGCAATGATGGCTGATTCATATTTTTTTTGTAGCAAATCTGAATCATAAGCCAAAGACTTTGTGTAAATATGTCTATATGGACAAAGCACATTGTATTTATTGCTTGTTCACATTCCCTTTTGAAGGCTGGAGAAACAATCCTTTGTAATTTTACGTTTGCTTATTTGTATTGAATTTTTTATTTGCTGTAATGGAAAAAATGTTAACATTTTATGTAGTTTATTTTTTGTATGACAGCATAGCAGGTACAGTCTCCAAGGGTTTATACCTGCACAGCTTGTTACTGTGGTTTGATTTTATGTAAATGCTTTTGACCTTAAGCCTTGCAGATATAATTCTAGGAAGGACACTTGTGCCTCTCTTCCATCCAAATGTCGTTTTTCATACAGACATCTATGTGGTCTGAACAAATAAAATTCATATGCAGTATGTTCACAGTGTTCAAATCCAGCTTGTTCCAGGCTTGTTTGAATTATGCTATTTCATAAGAACAAATAGACAGCCAAATTTACTTGAAAGGTATTGATGAGCATTTGCATATATGGAGTATGTAGAGAGAAACCATGTTGTTAAATGTGCTGTTCCAGTTATGTTTATTTTGATGTTGATCCCTGTTGGCTTTTGACTGTATCAAAAAATTTTGAATAAAAAAATTTGAATTTTGATTATGATTCATCACATTTCATTTTCAGTCTTTACCACCTCCTTTGGTGTTAAGCTGTACTGTTAAATTTAGACATCAAACTTTTTCTTATTTAATAAATATACAAAGGCATTTTCAGTCGGGACAGAATAAAGGTAAAAATGTTATTCAAAACTAGTAAGTATCTTTCTGTGGGCTAAATTTACAGTTTCTGAATTTTCCCAATTTCTTCATTCTCCTTTAGACTTTAGACCTGATGTTTCCTGTCAGTTATTATGATTGATATAATTTTGACTATTTTAACTTGAAAGGGGTTATATATAAACATGATCAAAGATTTCTGCAGAAATTACCATTTGGTTTAGAGAGGATGCATCTTGTATAAAAGGCTTAAGCAAGGCTTGTACCCCCATCCTGTGCCATGTAGCACTGACAGCAAGTGTTTATTTTAACAAAGACTGTTAATATCAGTGCACTCCAGTTTGGTCCTGCAGGTCTTTATTGGAACCAATTTGAGCAAACAGTACAACTTTTTGCATTTTCATGTCTGGATTAATTGTGAGAAGGAGCAGCCATTCATTGTTAAATAACAGCAACTGTGAGTTCATGCCTTGATGTCAGTATCACAGGAGTGTGATGGCTGTCTTTTGTCTTGCTATTATTTTTATTAGGTAATAGACTGTAACAAAAAAAAAAAAAAAGTTTTCTTCTTTGTTTAATTGTCCTCATTTCTCATCCTCTGTAATTCACTTTTTTTCCTTCCTATATTTTAACCTATTGCTTGTCTGTGGTATGGCAGGCCACAAATGGTGCCAGATAATATACTTAAATATTGGAGATATATATATATATATATATGATATATATATATATATATATATATATATATATATATATATATATATATATATATATATATATATATATGTATATATATATATATATATATATATGAATATTAATATATGAGAGAAATCATGGGAGAATTTGATTTAAAGGTAAGCAAATGCTGGAATAGACTATAATTAAAAGGCTATAATTAATTTAATACAAAACTCCCACAAGTCTACTCGGAGCGTAAAAGTTAGTTGTATGAACACATGCAGTTACCTCTGTGGCCCTGATTTAACTACATTATTGCCTAAAATGTACAGAAATATAGCAGTATGTAGGATTTTTTTTTTCTTTTAGCATTTTTTAAACTGAATACTTAGTGGCACCAGAAACCTCTTTGTTGATTGGATCATTACAGCAGACCCTACTTTCTTTCTCCCGCACAATCTAGTTCACATTGAATGATGTTGCATACAGTTTTGCAGATTCATATTTAAAGTATGTGGGTGGCATGTTTGCTAAAACTTGATTTTCTTTCTTTATTTTTCACTTCTTCTAGAAACTAAAGCAGAGAGTATTTTTTGTTGTTTGTTGTCTAAATGGGCATTCTGATTTCTGAATAGTTAACCTGATCTCTGTCAAGATCTGCTAGACACAGGGTTGGCAAGCAGGGATTATTTTATTGGTTTTTTTAGTATTTCAAATTTGAAACTTAATAGTTGATAAAGCCTTTTATTTTTTTTTAGGATTCCAACAAAAATAGGATTTTTTGTTGTTCTATACATTTATGTTTTAAATTTAAATTACATTAAAAAAAAAAAAAAAAGCATACAGGAATGTAAAGCTGCCTTCTTTTCTTGCTATCTTATTCATTTTGTGGTTTGTTTGATTCTCTGCAAGTTCCGGAGTATGTTAGCAGTGTTCTTCAACCACAATCTCAATTAAGACAAAGCAAAAACTGACTGCATTCAGTACAATGCAGCATCTTTGAGAAAGGCATAAGTCTTCAGAGTGACAGAAATATAATTAATCAGAAAATGCTTGATATATTTTTAGGTTAAAGGTATTTTCACTTGCAGGTTTTTTCTTAAGCAATATACTGTTGGGAAAATCATCTCATGAAAATGGCTTTGTCACTGGAGCAGTTTACCTCTTCATTGGATTCCAAAACTCTTCCCAGGATAATACAGATTCAGTCAGGGATCTATTTTCAAGGTAAGTGACTTACAAATTAACAATTCCTTCTTATGAAGACTATTGTTTTTTAATTGTTTGATCAATGAAATGGAAAAATAAGTTCATATATAAACAATGGACTTTTGTTATTTACTAAAATCTTTGTTCTGTTACCCTTGTAATGGTAACTGTGTTTTTAAGCTGCACTGTCCTCTTATATGCTTCTATTTTCAATAAATTATCTGTTGTGCACAAACATCTATAGATCGGTTATTCAGTTCTTGTTAATGACTCTGAGTTAAAAAGCTATTAATTATACTAAAGAACCAAACCATCCAGTCTGCAGTTTCTTAGCATTATGGCTTGCACTGGAAACAATATGAAATTGTAAGAATGTATGTGAATTGTATCTGTTTTATGAAAGACACATTAGGTACTAAAGGGATAGAGCTTGTAAAAAAAAAACAGCACATAGATTTTGGGAAGGAAAGACTGCACTGGTATTTGCAAAATTGATAAATTAGTTTATCTTAAAAAAGAATAGTAAGCAATATGTGTATGCAGTGTGAAGTGTAACTTTAGAAATTTCTCTTTATTTTGAACAACCAGCCAATACCTGTTGTTTACATACAATACATAAGGATGAGAAACTAAATTACAAATAATTAAGAGTGATTTTATTAAATGTATGCAAAATACTTAACAAATGTGGTTTGTGGTGCCAGCACATCCATGATGTTGGAAAAATAAAAATAACCCCACTGAGGATGAAGCCTTTCTAAGAAATGAATGAATAATTGCATTAAAAAGCCTAGCATATAATGAGTTTACTTATTAGTTTCTTTTTGATTTAGTTTTTCTTTTAATAATCACAGATCCTTATGTTTGGCAACATTTTCGGGATGTCATTTTGACTGAAAAAAGAATGCAGTTTTCTTTTTGGCCTAATTCTGAATGTGCCCGTCTGACGCAGTGTGAGCCTTTTGCCCGTTAATATTAACTGAATCTGTACAGACCCAGAAAAAACAATCAGGATTTGACTTTTTAAAGGTGACACCTGGGCTCCCCTGCAAAACCATTTGTGTAGCAAACCTAGCATTGCTCCAATCTTTCAGCATGGATAAAACTCCAAAAAGTAGTCTTTTTGATTTGATATGTTTCCAAAATATTTTTACATACTGTATTTGATCCCTTGAATAAGTTTTGTTTTGGGACTTTGACAACCTGGCCAGCCTACCCATATTAGTTGTTCTTCTATGAGGTACTAGTTTATCATGTTTGGAACAACTACTTTTAATATACTGCACACCTTGGACCTGCAAAGTCAGCACTGATAACATGAGGGCCAATACTTGTCTGGTTGTCCAGTTGTCCTTGGTGCTCTTCTTTCAACACAGACCCAGACTTATCTATATTTAACAATTTGGACTAGAATATGGTAAACTAACAAAAGTGACACAATAACCAAATTCTTTACAATGGTTGTAGCTTAAAGCTGAGCTGTGTTGCTGTTGGCTTATTGTGTTGTTAGAAAAATTGAAAACCAGATTCTTGAATGTCAGTTGATGTTTGTCTCTCTTTGTCTCTACTTGTCTGCATTTCATCATTGATGCGTGTTTATTTGTAGTTTTACCAATGTTTTTCACCATCCTCACTGCTTTGTCAGGAAAATGCATATTGCTCTCTCTTTTCCTTAGTGTGTTTTTTTTTGCTTTTCCTTAAAACATTAAGCAAAGTGTGTGCAACCTATATTCTGTGTTGAGCAGCTTCTTGTATTGCGTGTTTTTCAGTGAATTCGGCTAACTTGTAAAAATCTAGAAAATTGCGACTTATCCACAGTCTCAAACGACCATGGAGGCTCCCTGTGGAAAAGTTCTCTCTTGTTTTTATTTTAGACCAACTGAGGTATTCTGCTTCATAAATGGTAATCCTGTTTGTTTTTATCTTTAATGTTTTCAATAAGCTCACATGATCTTAAAAAATAAAGCACGGTTATCAGTTTTCAAAAAGAAGTAATGAGCATGTTGATGCCAGATCTGTCAAGTTTCTGTGTGCAGTTTAGATTGGATTTAAACACCTTAGGAGGTAAAGAAACCGGGAGGGTGAGCACAGTAGTTAGTAACAGCCTTACAGGCCCCCAGCCTGCATTCAGTGCTCGGCCTAGTCATAAAGGTTCTCTCTCTGTGTCTCTTTGTGTTTTCCCTCGCAGCTCAAGGAAGTGTAGATTAGACTAATTGGTGTTAGAGAGTGAGGTGTCAGCATGGCCCCAGTGAAGGAATGCATTTGATCAATTTGTGTTTTCTTCAAAGAGGGGTACTGACTTCCCAAAATGGCATACTGGAAAAAGAAGAATCCATGCATGGATGAATGGCTTCTTAGTCTGATTTTGCCCAGAGGGGACTGGGCGGTCTCTTGGTCTGGAATCCCTACAGATTTTATTTTTTTTTCTCCAGCCTTTGGAGTTTTTTTTTTTTGTTTGTTTTTTCTGTCCACCCTGGCCATCGGACCTTACTTATTCTATGTTAATTAATGTTGACTTATGTTTATTTTTTATTGTGTCTTCTATTTTTCTATTCTTCATTTTCTAAAGCACTTTGAGCTACAATTTTTTTGTATGAAAATATGCTATATAAATAAATGATTGATTGATTGATTTCTGCTTGTGTGTTTGGGTAATGGTATCACTTTTATTTGGATCGGTCCAACCATTGAAGTCGGCTGAAATGTCCATTTCTTTTTTGCCACACTCTCTGTTGTTAATATCCGGTCCTCTTGAGGTGTCTCCTGACATTTATATCTTTTCAATTAAACATCTGCTTTATATTTTAATCAGCTAGATGCTGGATATTTTAACCCTTAACTACTTGCAGTGGTGTTTTTTGTACACCAATCTCAGTTATTTTTATCCATCATTCTTTTGCTTGAACCTACTGACAGCATCCGCCATCTGTCGTCAGCTTGATTCACTACAAGTACAGTGTTGCAATGGTTTCCCTCCAGTGTGCCCCTAGCCGGTTTTATGAGTGGATGCACAGTCACAAGTTCCATGTGGTGCATTTGGTACATCGTGCAGGTACTTACATTGTCTGCAAATAGCATTCAACCACTGTGAAAGTGAAATATGATACATGTGCAAATCTTGCAGTGGATGAAAGTGTGACCAGTGACGAATGAGCACTGAAGAAGTTGATCAGGTTAATTTTAAGATAGTCCTAGACTGTGTCATACTATTCAGTAATATGGTGTTAAATTACATTAAAAACATGTTTAAAATTATTGCAGTGTGTTCTATTACAGCATGTATATAAATGGCCATAAAATATACCAGGTGATTTCTTATGAGATGAGATATGATACAAGTAGTTTAGAGTTAATATGAATCCTTGTTATAATGTTATTTGCTTTGTAAAACACCTTGTTATGGTTATTGCAAATAGCACTATGTTAACGTGTGAGTGCCTAAACAGACTGCATTTGAGGGAGTCAACAGTTAAATGATTGTTTTTTCAGTGACCAATGACTATGTGCATCCATCCATCCATTATCCAACCCGCTATATCTTAACTACAGGGTCATGGGTGGTCTGCCGGAGCCAATCCCATCCAACACAGGGCGCAAGGCAGGAACAAACCCTGGCCAGGGCACCAGCCCACCACAGGGCGCGTGCACACACACTAGGGACAATTTAGGATCACCAATGCACGTAACCTGCATGTCTGGACTGTGGGAGGAAACCAGTGCACCCAGAGGAAACCCACGCAGACATGGGGAGAACATGCAAACTCCACGCAGGGAAGCCCCGGGAAGCAAACTCAGGTCTCCTAACCTGAATGTTGATACCTAGACCTATACACAGCAAAATCACCAATGTCAAATTAACACTTTTATTGTCAAAGTAACCCCTAAATGTGTGTGTAAGGAAACAGTGGACCCTTATACAGCATGCACCTAAAGTGTTAATGTAACACTGACTGTTCTGAGTAACTGTTAACTGTCACCCATATAGGCAAATGCCGTTGTCATTTTAGTCCCCACATGTCTGCTACCTTGATGTAAACTTCATCTGCATCTTTGGATTCTTTTTTCTTCCTTTTATTGCTGATAATTAAGAGTGGAACTGCAGAAAGTGCAATGTTACAACAGATATCAGCTTTTCAGTTGGAATTTTAAACCTAAGCTCTCATTTAACCATTTTTGTGCTATCAGCTGTTTAAACTCCAGTAGGCTCCTCCTGGGATGTCAAAGCTCCATTTTATTTTTCATGTATTTCTACCTTTTTATTATACTGACTTTGCATATTTGATTGTGCAGTGCTTTTTCTTCTGACAAACCCTAAAATACAGCACTGCTAATTACAATACATGATTTAAGTCATCTGTTTTCTTAAGTGCTTATCTGCAGAGCTGGAGCCTATTACTAGCAGCATTGGTAGCAAGGCAGGAATACACATTGAAGAAGCTGCAGATGTTAATAGGACTATGATTCCCTGTTTGCCTGCAGCCATGAGCATCTTTGATCTCGTGTGACATCGATAGTCATCGAGTTTTTACTAGGGAGAATGGGACACAACAGTAGTTCTGGTGCAAAATGTTTCTTTATTTAAACAATCAACAAAGTGTGGAATTGTTGGAAAAATCCAATAAATATGTTCTATAAGTAAACGGCTAAATCCAAGGATAAAATCTTAGTCAAGAATCATCTCTACTGCTCACCTGGGATGAGATCTCAGTAAATGCAGTCCACCGGCTCATATCCTAACCAGCTCATTTTGCGACCGCTTGGATATACACCAATCTGACTCACTCATTCTGCCATCTTCTTTGGTACTCATGGGACCTCTGGAGCCCAAATTCTCCTGTGCTCCAACCACTCAACAAGGTTCAGTACACCATTTCACTTACTCTAACATGGTGCATTCACAATCGCTCCTTCTACTTTCTATGACACTGGACAGGCTACCCAACCTTGCTCTCTTCTTCTTTTCTTTAATTATAATAATACATTTTATTTATATAGCACCTTTCCCATGCTTGTCTTTCTTTTTCATTATCTTCTGTTTCTTTTCCCTTTCTGATCATCTGAAATGTTTTTATAGTCATGTGAGTGTTGGTTCTTCCATAATTAATCAAAGAGCTTTAATAAATGATGGCGTGCCAGTTACGCCTGTGCATATGATCAAGCAATCAGCCAATTGTTCCATTAAGCACTCCATAGTCTCATGGCTTTCCTCCTGCGCACACCTGTAATTATCTGAATCTCACTGTTCCTTAAAAATATACTGCACTGTCCAGATCTTTTGATCCCAGACACGCTTTACCACAACAACACACTCTTGTCAAGCTAATTCACAGTTGCACACGCATTAAGCTGGCATGAGAACTGATTGATGGAGTCACACAGTCGTATCTAGGAAGTGAGAGACCATAAAGATTCCCAGGGCAGTCACAGATCAGACTAGTGCACCTGTGGAACATCTCAACCTTTTCATAGCAAAGATGAGTAGTCACAGAGATTTGTATCCAGTGTAGTCAGGCCAGTCTGGTGGTGATTTGCCTCAGTATGGGTGTCTGAGGCCAATATTTTGAAACAGCTACAGTCCATGGATGTGAGAGATGGAAAATGTTCTGCATGGTGTAGTAAAATACCATAAACTCTCTTGGCAACTGCCAGTAAATACGGCACTCGCTAGGCTCTTATGCCTTACAGTTCTTAAACATCATTGTCAAGTGCAGAGAACACCGAAAGTCTTACTTGTACAGTGTGTGCTTATCAATGTGAAACACATCAACACTCTCCAGCTTCACAATTAGTGATTAGAGCTGCCTTGCCTTCAAACATCTGCCTTTCTTAGCTAAAAAATCTCAGAAAACAGTTTAGTGATCACATTGTCAAAAGCAAGTAATCTTGAAAGTCTTAAGGTCTTGAAATGACCCGACTGATGATGGTAATGTTCCCGACTCCCTAAACTGACATCCAGAAAAATCATTTGCACTTTAATTTTCAAATAGACAATACCACTTGATCTTCTTCAAATTCCACTCTATAAGCACATTGTTTTGTCATTGCTCTCTTTTTCAGTTTCCCTTCATTTTATTTTACTTGACTATTTTATTATGCAATTAAAAGATAATTTAATAATCCTGCTTAAGGCTGTAGTCGATGGAGCACTTCATTATGGCACTGCTCCACTTGATTTTCCATTTGGGAGCCATTTTTGTAAGAGTGGCCAATATGGCTATCCATGTCTCCAGGCACATTTTTAATGTTACTTTTTATGGATGTTACTGAGATGTTTTTAGTGAATGATTTGATGGTGCACGTTTCATTGGCAGTGCAAGTTGCATCTTCAAAGTTAGGACAGAACTCACAGGCCACCTGACCACTTATTTAAATCCTTTTTTGCTGATTAGTCTTCAAAAGTAGCAAGAGTTCATCCAGGCTAAAACAGGCAGAAGGCAGAAAGCAAGCTTGGTTGGGACACCAGAGAATCACAGTGTGAACCTCATGCTTGGCAAGCTAAAATTCAGTTTTAACTCAGCACACGAGGAAGTGAACTGTGAGGTATGTAGATGATGCTACTTTTTTGCCACGTACTATAGAGGTGATCAAATTTCAGTTTGACTCTGGAAGCTTGCAAAACAAACAGGCATAGGTGAATGGCATTAGAAGTCAAACAGAGGGAAAACATTGATGTCAGGGTGCTTTATGACAGTATTGAGACTCTGGGCCAATCCTTTTAATTAATGAACAGTTTAATATTTAATCGATGCTATATTTCAACAGTTTTCAGTGCTATTTCTCTGGTTTCTCCTTTTTCCCCACTTCTGTAATTTTACAGAATAAAAAAAGCCTATACTGAAATTTTGCTGTCTGTAATATTTGGAGTTTCAGTGCTTTAAAATATTTTTTTGATGTTGGATTGTCTTATGTTACCCTAAATAAGGAAACATGCTTTATGTAACCCTAAAGATTTAAGTTTTAGAGTGTACTCACACTGGCAATTCAGTCGGAGCATGTAAATTATATTTGGGAAGAAAAGCTGCAAATTCCTCTCTTAACATCATTTGTCTCTGTAAAAACCTTCTTGTACGTGCAGCACAATTAACAACAAAATGCTGCACTGTACACTCAAATCTGTAAGAGGGTAGAGCATCCTGCCCTACATGACTCAACAAAACAACCACCAAAAAGTGCAATCATTTTGATATGCATGCAGTCACTCGAAGTTCGGATCTTGTTTTGGCTTTACTCGAGGTCACGTGGTGATGACAAAAGCGTGCCAGGGCCTATAACGCTAAGTACAGTGTGAGTGCAGGCCAGCAGAGGGCAATTGCGTTTGGGCACGGTACCGGACAAACATAGTGTGAGTACACCCTTAAGTGTTACTGCTGTAAATGTAGGCTTAACAAAATAGCAAGCTGCTATATTGTCATATTTGAGAAATTACAATGGACATCACAAACCCACCCCAGAGGTAGAAAAGAAATGCAGGAATAGCAAATTCCACTGCTCCCCTGGTGGACCTGATCATACAGCTACACCTCCTTTGCTCACTGGGTGTAAATGTGTCCTGCTAACCCATATAATCTCTTGGGACAGGAATCTGGGATGTTCACTTGCAAAGATGCAGGAAAAGTCAACCTTCACTTGGAACATCAAGAGGTGAAAGGAAAAGACTGAAACAAAATCCTGATGGCCAATCTCACCTCAGAGGACAAGGCTGTGTAGTTGGGTCACATTCTGTGGCCAGTGTTAATAGTCGTATCTGATATGCTCCCTAATATCCAGAGTGTAGAGATGGATGACAGACAATGAAAATTAGGAAAGCCCTTACTGATGTTGGGGAGGCTTGATTAACATCTTAACATTAATGGAAGGTGAGGTAGAGCACCATTTTTTATTTATTTTTTAAGTGACATAGTGTTTCTTACTGTATCCCTCTTTTTATCGTCCTGAAAAGCTTCTATTATGACGAATGCCGACTTTTGTCTGGTAGTCAAACCTCAGATTCCAGAACAGCAGCTTACCAAATGTTATCATGATGAGCAAATGAAAAATATCCCTTAGAACTCTGTGATAGCCAAAGCTACTATTGCGTTTAACTGAGCAATCCAGAGTAAGGAGTGCTGACTGTACTGAATTTTCCATCCATTATTCAACCTGCTATATCCTAACACGGGGGGTGGGGGTGGAATGGTGTCTGCTAGAGCCAATCCCAGCCCCCACGGCGCAAGGCAGGAACAAATCCTGGACATGCCACCAGCCCACCGCAGGACACACACACACACACACACACACACACAAACCAAGCACACACTAGGGACAATTTAGGATCGCCAATGGACCTACCCTGCATGTCTTTGGACTGTGGGAGGAAACCCACGGGGAGAACCTGCAGACTCCATGCAGGGAGGACTCAGGAAGCAAACCCAGGTCTCCTTACTGTGAAGCAGCAGTGCTACCACTGCGCCACCGTGCCACCCCACTGAAGTTTCCCTCTGGGATTTTTCAACAGAGTTTAAGAATGTGAAAGCATAGAAATAAGAGTAAAGAGTGCCTCAATTAAGCTGATTTCTGTGTTCTGTTAATGACATGACGTTGACGTACTTTACCACAATTATTTACTACTAGTAAAATACCCGCGCTTCGCAGCGGAGAAGTAGTGTGTTAAAGAAGCAATGAAAAAGAAAAGGAAACATTTTGAAAATAACGTAACCTGATTGTCAATGTAATTGTTTTGTCACTGTTATGAGTGATGAGTGTTGTTGTCATATATATATATATATATATATATATATATATACACACATACATACATATCACATACATACATACACACACAACTATATAAACATATATATACATATACATACATATCTACATATATACACACATAGCTATTTCAGATCAGTGCAATACGCTGTTTGTTAAAACGGTTGACTCCGCCTTACGTGCAATAACAAATCAAATCATTCAGTTGTCTTTGCTCATATGTCATTTTAGAGCTGGACGCCTGGCATCTTTTTTGGCCACAAGTTCGCTTCTGTTTGGTGTGAGGTTCTGTGTTGTGGAGATTCTCAGGATGGATTGCAGGTGCTCATCAGTGAGGCGACTCCTGTGTGCTGTTTTGTTAGTCTTTATCACTGAGAAGAGCTTCTCACACAGATATGTGCTACCAAACATGCACAAGGTTCGAGCCGCATGTAGACAGACTTTTTGTTCTTCAAAGTCACCAAAGCGCCGTGCAAACTCAGTGCTCAATAACTTTAGCTTCGCAATAAGTTGCAGCATCATAAGGTAGACTTGATTAACGCTTAAATGTTCGGCAAGGCAGCTGAAGCGCTGCATTATGGGATCTGTAGTTTATTGTGTTACCAGCGCTTCATATACCCGGGCCATTAATAACAATAATACAGTATATAAAATGATCTCGGGCGGATATAATTACACCGGCCGGATGTGGCCCGCCCCTTGAGTTTTACACATATGGACTAAATAGAACTTGAAAAGATATATTTTTCAAATGTGATCGCAATTCAGATAGAGTTGACGCAAGACTACAGCCTGCATGCCTCAATGAGTCATCCTCCCTCGCTCTTACTTTTTACCGCTCATCTAATGAATACACTGAGTATGGCTTTACCAAAACAATCATTGATGGCTAATAAAGTATCCATTATTCGAGAATGTAGATCGGAATATATATATACATATATATATATATACCCGCGTATCGCAGCGGAAAAGTAGTGTGTTAAAAAGCTAGAAAAGAAAAGGGAACATTTTAAAAATAACGTAACATGACTGTCAATATACAGTATTTGTTTTGTGAGTGTTACTGAGTGTTGCTGTCATCAAGGATTTGATTATCATTATTTCTTTCAATCAGGCTCGTATTTGTAGGATGTGTTGTGTTCAAGTTACATTCCGTGTTTGTCAATCGTAAAGATGACAGGTTTCTTTCATCGATTCGCTTCTTACTGCATCAATAAAGAGCTCGTCCTTCTTTATCTGAGACGTGACACACTGCATGCACGGGTTTTTTTACACTGTCTTCCTTTAGCGGACATTGACTTTTTCCACCGTGTGCTTTGTTTCCGCAGTAGCTGGATTTATGAATATGCTTATCAGACGCTCATATTTTTTTTGCTGCCTTTTCAATTGTGTAATTCGGTTTTGTTCAGCCTTTGGAACTGTTGCCTTTTATCTGTGCACTGCGCCAGTTCACGTGAGCCGCTCGGTGTACATGCATCGAAGGTTCCCAGCTGTGCTGGTGCCATCTCGTGCTATGTCCATGGCTGTATTTAATGTTACCTTAGTCCTGGCACTTAAAACTTTCTCTCGCAGTTTCGCTGAGTTTGTGTCAAACACCACCCTGACCATCTCATCTTCCTCTCCATAAGCACAGTCCTTCACCCGTGAATATTTACCCGTGGCAGTTTGCTATTGGATTGCCGCTGACGGACGGCCTTATATGGGCAGGCACTAAATTACAAACGCCAGCGCAGCCTGTCTATGAACTTAATTTAAAGTGTAGGTTTACATCGTGCTTTGTTTCCGAAGTAGCAGAACTCATGAATATGGTTGTATATGTCACTCGCTCACTTCTTATTGTTTCGCTGCCTTCTCAATTATATAATGCATGTTTTCTTCAGCGCATTTTTGAGGTCTTCCTGGTTTTCTATGTACTGCGTGATTACATGGGAGGCGTGATGATGTCACATGAAACTCCGCCCTCACGGCATTGAAGCTCATCTCCATTACAGTAATTGGAGAAAAACTGCTTCCAGTTATGACCATTACGCGTAGAATTTCGATATAAAACCTGCCCAACTTTTGTAAGGAAGCTGTAAGGAATGAACCTGCCAAATTTCAGCCTTCCACCCACACGGGAAGTTGGAGAATTAGTGATGAGTGAGTGAGTGAGTGAGGGCTTTGCCTTTTATTAGTATAGATTATCTTGACCCCAGAAAGTAATGATGAATTGCACTGTATTACTCTGGGCTCTGTAACAAAAGCTCTAAAGAAACATGATTCCATCTGTTTGGCTTTATATTTGAGAAGTTGTGCGAGTTTCACGTTTACTTAATGGACTTAGAAGAAAGTTATCACTGTGTTCACTGAAACATCTTGAGGAAGGTTCTTCAAGCATGTGGGGGTCCCAGGGTGACTGCTATATGCTAATCTTTGGGTGCCTGGATTTACAGTGCAAAGGTTGCATTTGTATAGTTCTTGTTACACTGAATTTGATCGGTATGCTTGTAGAATTGTGATGAAGGGTTTCTTCTTAGCTTTCCTGTTAGTTACTTTTAAGTCATTGCTGAGTTTGTACTGTGTCTAGTTTGGGAACTTAAAAGTTACTTCCTGCTCTTGAGGATGTCCTTTTGGCCTTATCGTACTCTGATGTCTGATGCACCATGGAGCAATTGACAACCCACTGTGATATGACAGAGATAAATATTAACACCTGAAAATCTCACCAAATGGTTTTCTACCTTTGCAGATTATAAGGCAGCAACAAAACCAGCCGAAGTGAGCTTGACCAACAGGAGTAGCTATACAGGCATTGTGCTGGATTATGTTGGTGACACTGAAGCCAAGACCTGGGGCAGAGTATTAGATTTATGTCTCTGCATCCAGCCCACTCCACCTGTAGATTTCAGCAGTAGGAAGGAATTAAAAACATATGTATATATTGTGGCTACAAGATACCCAAATGTTCTCTCATAGCATTGTTGGGTTCACTGTCTGAGAGAGAGTGAGAAGCTCCACAGGAAAAGGGTAATTTGGAGTGGACTTACTGCTACTTTGGATTCGGGTCATGAAGTTGGGATTCCGTTTGGACCCTCACCAGGGCAGGCGGGTGGAAAGTGAGTCATGGTGATTTTTGTTCCTAATTCTCATTGAAAACATGTATCAGGATTTTTCAGGTTGTTGCTTCACAATTTAAACTGCATTGTTTTCTTTATGAAGCTGCTGTGTTTGCATTTATTTGTAATTCGCATACCATATAAGCAACATTTTGCATTGAGAACTGTAACACTAGAAATAAAGCACAAGCTGGCTATAATTACCTTGGAAAAAGTATCTGTGGAATATTTTAGTAAATTTAAAATACTTTCATAAAGTGTGCTTAGCCTGAAAACCGCTTACATGCACATTTCTCAGAACTGAATTTGAAATGCCATTGCTTAAGAACGTAATCTCCCCACCAGCAGCATGTAGATGTTTTCATTCTTTGACTTCTTTTTCTGCTTTAATTTCATTTATTGATCCTAAACAGTTTTGAAACTGAATTTAATTTGTATTTTTTCTGTGGTTGTGCGAAGAATAGTTTTCTCGACTACAGCTGGCTTCTAATTTGTTTTTATACTGGAGTAGCTTGAAATGATCAGGTTTGGTGATCCTTTATCAAGCACAAGTCATTATCTTTTATTTCAGTTACCGAACTAGATGATAGGGCAGATAATGTGAACTCGGCTAACTTAAAAGTTTGTAGCCTTATTGGCCATTTGCACTGTGGGCCCACCCATGTTACAGCTCTCCATCATCATTCTGTACCTTGATTTCACAATTGTCGCAATGGCCTGTCCAGCTATGTCTTTGCATCATTCCCAGTATTTCAAATGTTCTTGAATATTTTTTGCAATGTGTCCTTTGTTTTGTGTAAAAGAAAACTCCTTTCTCCTTATTGTTTATGTGCAGTAATGATTAATAAATGGTGGTATATACTGTAAATTATTTCAGCAAAACCCAAATGTAGCACTAAGAACAAAGTTGAATGATTTGATTACACAACTAGAACTCACAGAGCAGGATGTATTACCCAACTTCTCAGAACAGTTTCACATTTCCAAATTATCGAGAGCTCACCTTTCGACAGCCTTTTAATGTGCTGCCTGCCAATGCCAGTGGCTGTATGGATGGTTTCCTGTATGGTTGGGCGCGAGTTCAGCTGCAATCTTGCCTCGTCTTTATTTTTAGATTCCGCTGGACAGACAAGCTCCAGTTCTGTTTTCACAGATCAAAATGCCTACTTTCCTTGCGACCGCAGTGCATGCATTGCACTTCTAGCCTGGCCCTCATTTGTTTTACGCATGCTGTCTCTGTGACTTAAGCCTAAATCAGACCTGTTTGCTTTTGCTACGGTGAGTCGCAGACTTTTAAAGCAGTGTTGCCTATAGATTTCTGGTGCTCTCCACAGCTGTTTTAAGATTACATAAATGTCTTTGCATCCTATGAACAATTACACTCCAAATGTAACTTTCCATCAACACAATTCTTCCACTACCTCAAAATTCAAAACTTTGTTAAACGAAACCTGCCCAAATTTCCTCACCTCCCACCTACTTCTATTCTGTAAAAAGTATTGATCAGTCTTGAGGACTCGGACAGCATTTCTGTAATATATAAAACCTTTTTAAAGTCCTTCCTTTTCAAATATCCCAGAGTACAGTGGGAAAAGGATCTCTCACTCAACAGTTCAGAAAAGGAGTGGAAGGCAGAAATGCCGAGAATTAACTCGAGCTCCATATGTGCAAAGTATACAATTATTCAATTCAAAATTATATATCGAGCACATCTCTCTCATTTAAAATTGTCCAAAATGTTTCCAGGGCAAGATCCAAACTGCAAACGTTGCAATGGGTCACATGTTTTGGGCCTGCACCAAATTAACATCATTCTGGACCAAAATCTTTAAATGCCTTTCAGACAGCCTTGGTGTCACAATCTCTCCTAACCCATTAACAGCTGTGTTTGGGGCACTTCCAGATGGGCTTAAAGTGGAGAAGGACAAACAAACTGTGATTACCTTCGCTATACTATTGGTACGTCTTGCTCAACTGGAAGAATCCTAACTCTCCTATTCTAAGTCAGTGGCTAACTGATGATATATACTATTTGAAACTGGAAAAAAAATCTAATTCTCACTTAGAGAATCTATCAAAAATTCTGATCAAAATCTGGCAGGATCTAATCAATAACATTTTAGAATAAGTACTTAAATTGAGGAAGGAGATTCTCTTCCCTTTTTTTACTCTATTTATTTGTATTTATTTATTTACTTATTTTTCCTACTATTAAAGTTTTACTCTATAGGCCTAGCTCTTTTTCTCATGGATGGGGGTTGATTTCTTTTGAACCTAGTTTTGTAAAACTTGATTCACTTGTATGAAATGTTATGTGATTTTAATAAATTCAATAAAATGTTAAAAAAAATTACATAAATGAAGGGTATGACTGAAAATCTCTTGAAAAGTTAAGTAGTGTAATGCTGGCCGTACTATCAAAGAGATGAGAGCAGCTAAAACATCTGTTGGATTTTTAGGAACAGGTTATAATGGTAATGGCAGATGTGGAAGGAGTTTGGTGAGTTCATGGATAATGACTTTGATAGCATCAAAGTGATTCTAGCTAACTGTCAGATGACACAGGATGGGAAGTAGTGCTTTGTACATGCTGTTTATAGCACAAGTGGAGTGGTGCTGACCTCACCCCAGATATAGTGGGGCGGTGGAAGGAGCACTTGGAGGACCTCCTGAGTTCCATCAACACACCTTCATTTAATGAAGGAGAGCCTGGGGTATTACCCATTACTGTAACAGAAGTTACTGATTTTAAAAAAAAAAAAAAAAAAAAAACTCCTAAGTGCCAAGGCCCCACGGGTGGATGATATTCGCCCTGAATTCTTAAAAGATCTCGGTGGTGATGGGATAACTTACTCTTTGACATGTGTGGCTCTTGGGGAAAGTGCCTCTGGACTAGCAAACTGGGGTTGCTGGTTCCCAGCCTTAAGAAAGAGGACTGGAGGGTGTATTCCAACTTTTGGGGCAATCACACTCCTCCGCTTCCCTGGGAAGGTCATTACGGGGATCTGAAAAGGAGAATCTGGCTGTTATTTAAACCTGTGGACAATGTGGATTTCATTCTAGTTGTTTAACACTAGACAAGCTTGTTGACAAAGATTCTGAATGTTTCGTGGCAGTATGCCCAATCAGTGTGTTTTGTGACCTTGAAAATACATAGGACTGTGTCCTGTGGCGGGTGCTTTGGGATTATGTGCTAGCGGGCCTGCTGTTGTGGGCTATTCTGGCCCTGTTCCACCAGAGAAAAAGCTTGCATATTATCGTACGATTTGTGAGACTTACCAACTCTGTGTACTGGGTTGGTCTACCCCTGTAAGTTTAACATACTCTGAGATCCTGTCTACAAAGTGATTTTTAATTAATTTCCTACTGCTAGTCACTCTGTAGTATTCCATATAGAATCCCCCACAACATACACATACAGATCCTAATCACACAATTACAGAGTGATGCCCAACTGCCAGTCTATAATATACCACATAGGATCCCCTTCACTTAAGTACATAAGAGTGATACCTCAAGCCTGTCACTCTCAGTACTTACTCTCAGTGTGAGCTTGCATTGCTATAGAATATTGTGATATGATGTGCCATACTGTACTGTATGGTATGTTGTGGTGAAGGGAGTAATGGCTGTTTCAGATAAAGAGCACTTTGCACAGCACGACAGCAGCACTGACTGCTGTGAGGTGAAATTTAGTAACCCTGCTAAATGAAGATGGCCCAGTGCTGCCGTGTCATAGCTCACTTCTCTTCAATTCAGATTCTGGGCCCTCCACTGAGTGGAGATTGTGTGATCTCCCAATGTTTCTGTGTGTTTTTTCTTTGAAGTCAACTGAAGACCCTCAATTGTCTTTGTGCAAGTGAGCATAGTGTGTGATGGACTTCTGTCCTGTCCAGGCTCTGCCCCCCTGCGTCTCTGCAAAGAGGTTTACAAAATGAAAGAATCTACTTGTAGTTTTTTTGCAACTTGCCTGCCTGCAATAAAAACATTTCTTTTTACATTTTATAAGTACAGATAATTAAAATTCAGAAATATTTAGTGTCAGTTTGAAGGCTGGAATTGTCCTTTAAATATCAAATTTAAATTCATATTTTTATTAATATCCTTGTGTGATGTTTTTCTTTTTTAGCAAAACAACAAAGCAATATAATAAAGAAGTCATCTGACTCATTAGCACATTTCATATGAGGTTTTGTGCTCTTCTAAGGTGACTTATTGTCTCGGCGGCCCCTTTTGTGTCAACTACATCTGCATTTTTAATACACCAGAGGAAGGAATTCTTCCATGTCGACAATAACAGCCGCAGCTCAGGGTTACTGGCAACTAATAATCTCCCTGTTGTCTAGGAGAGCAGTTGGCATCTTTTAGTTGTCAGGATAACTTGACGCTTACAGTGATGACGGAGGAGAGATGGTCAATCACTATCGGCAGGTCACATCACACATTGATTAAAGGTGGACAAATAATGAAAGCAAAATGAAAAGAAAAAAAAAATCCTGTCAATTGTGATGCCAGTGTGGTGGCTGATAACTCGTCACCATCCCGCAGGCTCGGCCTCTCCTGCCATGCCGTCTCCTCTGCGCGTTGAGCTCGGGGAGCAGACCTCGAGGGACTGCTAGTTACTGTCGCCCACTCGTTGCCTTCATCCAGTCTGCACAGGTTTTGTAAATAAAGACATTTCAAAAGCATTGACTGTCAGGGAGTGAAACAGACTTTTGTTCTAGAAGAAAACTGCGTAACTATAAAATGTTACTCTTTAGATAAACCAGTAAAAGTGCATTTGAGTGGGCTGCTTCTCCAGGTTTAGGAGTGTGGGGCACTAACATCAGTCCCTCACTGTGCATCATCTGCGTCCGACGTGCTGCCTGCTTGAATTCTTTTTCACCTGCCTTGTCCTTCCTCATGCATTAAGAGCAGGTGCGGTGCTGCATGAAAGTGTGCCATAACCACAAACAAGAACTTCATTAATGTGTCTGCCAAAGCATTTATATTGTAGTAGTCCTCTGAACAGCAGATGGTAACGGTTGATATTTCTGAAAGTTTAAAGTTTATATATATACGGGAAGTATTCAGACCCCCTTCAATTTTTGACTCTTTGTTATATTGCAGCCATTTGCTAAAATCATTTAAACACAGCACCCCATATTGACAGACAAAAAAAAAGAATTTTTGAAATTGTTGCAGATTTATTAAAAATGAAAACTGAAATATCACATGGTCCTAAGTATTCAGACCGTTTGCTCAGTATTTAGTAGAAGCACCCTTTGAGCTAATACAGCCATGAGTCTTCTTGGGAAAGATGCAACAAGTTTTTCACACCTGGATTTGGGGATCCTCTGCCATTCCTCCTTGCAGATCCTCTCCAGTTCTGTCAGGTTGGATGGTAAACGTTGGTGGACAGCCATTTTTAGGTCTCTCCAGAGATGCTCAATTGGGTTTAAGTCAGGGCTCTGGCTGGGCCATTCAAGAACAGTCACAGAGTTGTTGTGAAGCCACTCCTTCGTAATTTTAGCTGTGTGCTTAGGGTCTTTGTCTTGTTGGAAGGTAAACCTTCGCCCAGTCTGAGGTCCTTAGCACTCTGGAGTATATATATATATATATATATACAGTGGTGTGAAAACTATTTGCCCCTTCCTGATTTCTTATTCTTTTGCATGTTTGTCACACAAAATGTTTCTGATCATCAAACACATTTAACCATTAGTCAAATATAACACAAGTAAACACAAAATGCAGTTTTAAATTATATTTTTATTATTTAGGAGAAAAAATCCAAACCTACATGGCCCTGTGTGAAAAAGTAATTGCCCCTTGTTAAAAATAACCTAACTGTGGTGTATCACACCTGAGTTCAATTTCCATAGCCACCCCAGGCCTGATTACTGCCACACCTGTTTCAATCAAGAAATCACTTAAATAGGAGCTGCCTGACACAGAGAAGTAGACCAAAAGCACCTCAAAAGCTAGACATCATGCCAAGATCCAAAGAAATTCAGGAACAAATGAGAACAGAAGTAATTGAGATCTATCAGTCTGGTAAAGGTTATAAAGCCATTTCTAAAGATTTGGGACTCCAGCAAACCACAGTGAGAGCCATTATCCACAAATGGCAAAACATGGAACAGTGATGAACCTTCCCAGGAGTGGCTGGCCGACCAAAATTACCCCAAGAGCGCAGAGACGACTCATCCGAGAGGTCACAAAAGACCCCAGGACAACGTCTAAAGAACTGCAGGCCTCACTTGCCTCAATTAAGGTCAGTGTTCACGACTCCACCATAAGAAAGAGACTGGGCAAAACGGCCTGCATGGCAGATTTCAAGACGCAAACCATTGTTAAGCAAAAGAACATTAGGGCTCGTTTCAGTTTTGATAAGAAACATCTCAATGATTGCCAAGACTTTTGGGAAAATACCTTGTGGACTGATGAGACAAAAGTTGAACTTTTGGCAGGCAAATGTCCCGTTACATCTGGCGAAAAGGAACACCGCATTTCAGAAAAAGAACATCATACCAACAGTAAAATATGGTGGTGGTAGTGTCATGGTCTGGGGTTGTTTTGCTGCTTCAGGACCTGGAAGGCTTGCTGTGATAGATGGAACCATGAATTCTACTGTCTACCAAAAATCCTGAAGGAGAATGTCCGCCATCTGTTCTTCAACTCAAGCTGAAGCGATCTTGGTGCTGCAACAGGACAATGACCCAAAACACACCAGCAAATCCACCTCTGAATGGCTGAAGAAAAACAAAATGAAGACTTTGGAGTGGCCTAGTCAAAGTCCTGACCTGAATCCAATTGAGATGCTATGGCATGACCTTCAAAAGGCGGTTCATGCTAGAAAACCCTCAAATAAAGCTGAATTACAACAATTCTGCAAAGATGAGTGGGCCAAAATTCCTCCAGAGCGCTGTAAAAGACTCATTGCAAGTTATCGCAAACGCTTGATTGCAGTTATTGCTGCTAAGGGTGGCCCAACCAGTTATTAGGTTCAGGGGCAATTACTTTTTCACACAGGGCATGTAGGTTTGGACTTTTTTCTCCCTAAATAATAAAACCATCATTTAAAAACTGCATTTTGTGTTTACTTGTGTTATATTTGACTAATGGTTAAATGTGTTTGATGATCAGTAACATTTTGTGTGACAAACATGCAAAACAATAAGAAATCAGGAAGGGAGCAAATAGTTTTTCACACCACTATATATACATATGTGTGTATATATATATATATATATATATATATATATATACACACTGTGTGCACAATTATTAGGCAAGTGAGTATTTTGACCATATCATCATTTTTAATGCCTATATTCCAACTCCAAGCTGTATTAACTTGAATGCTTATTGGATTTAAGCACGTCAGGTGATGTGTATTTGTGTAATGAGGGAGGGTGTGGCCTAAGGAGATCAACACCCTATATCAAGGTGTGCAGAATTATTAGGCAGCTAGTTTTCCTCAGGCAAAATGGGCCAAAAAGAGATTTAACTGACTCTGAAAAGTCAAAATTGTAAAAAAATGTCTTTCAGAGGGATGCAGCACTTTTGGAATTGCTAGGATATTGGTGTGTGATCACAGAACCATCAAACATTTTGTTGGAAATAGTCAACAGGGTCGCAAGAAACGTGTTGAGAACAAAAGACGCAAATTAGCTGCCAAAGATTTGAGAAGAATCAAACGTGAAGCTACCAGGAACTCATTATCCTCCAGTACTTTCATATTCCAGAGCTGCAACCTACCTGGAGTGCCCAGAAGTACAAGGTGTTCAGTGCTCAAAGACATGGCCAAGGTAAGGAGGGCTGAAACCCAACCACCACTGAACAAGAAACATAAGTTGAAACGTCAAAACTGGGCCAAGAAATATCTGAAGACAGATTTTTTCAAAGGTTTTATGGACCGATGAGATGAGAGTGACTCTTGATGGACCAGATGGATGGACCTGTGGATCAGTAATGGCACAGAGCTCCACTCCAACGTGGAGGTGGGGTACTGGTATGAGCTGGTATTTTTAAAGATGAGCTAGTTGGACCTTTTTGCATTGAAGATGAACTCAAAATCAACTCCCAAACCTACTGCCAGTTTTTCGAGACACTTTCTTCAAACAGTGATACAGGAAAAAACCATGATTTTTATGCAGGCCAATGCTCCATCACTTGCATCGAAGTTCTCACTGCGTGGCCAGCCAGTAAAGGCCTTAAAGATGAAGGAATAATGACATGGCCCCCTTCCTCATCTGACCTAAACCCTATCGAGAACTTGTGGGCACTTCTTAAACGCTAGATTTACGGGGGAGAAAAACAATACACCTCTCTGAAGAGTGTCTGGGAGGCTGTAGTCACTGCTCCACAAAAGCTGATCATCAACAGATCAAGAAACTGACAAACTCCATGAATGGAAAGGCTTATGACTGTTATTGGAAAGAAGGGTGGCTATATTGGTCATTGATTGATTGATTTATTTTTTTGAAATGTCAGAGATGTTTATTTGTAAATTTTGAGGTGTTTGTTTATTATTCTCACTATAACAGATGAAAATAAACAAGTGAGATGGGAAAATTTTCATTTTTCCTTTAGTTGCATAATAAATCTGCACACTAATAGTTGCCTAATAATTGTGCGCACATATGTATTCCCCTGATGATGTTCACACTCACATTTCCGTTGTGAAACATTCAGGTTTCAGGTTTATTAACATTTTGGATTGACTGATAGCACTGTGTTTGTTCCATATTAAAATTAATCCTCAAAAATACAACTTGCCTAATAATTCTGCACTCCCTGTATATGTGTATATATATATATATATATGTATATATATATATATGTATATATATATACATACAGGGTATATATATGTGTGTGTGTGTGTGTGTGTGTGTGTATGTATATATATATATATATATATATATATATATATATATAAATTTACTTTTTCCAGCCTCTTATTGCTACTTGTCCCAACTTTTTTGGGATTTGTTGACACCGTGAAATTTTGAATCAACATATTTTTCCTTTAAAATGATACATTTACTCGGATTAAACGTTTGATCTGTCATCTACGTTCTATTACAAATAAAATATTGACATTTGCCATCTCCACATCATTTCATTTAGTTTTTATTCACAATTTGTTTAGTGTCTTAACTTTTTTGGAATCCGGTTTGTGTGTGTATATATGTATGTATATATATGTATGTGTGTGTGTGTGTGTGTATATATATATATGTGTGTGTGTGTGTGTGTGTGTATATATGTATGTATATATATGTGTGTGTGTGTATATATGTATGTATATATATGTGTGTGTGTGTATATATGTATGTATATGTGTGTGTGTGTATGTATGTATATGTGTGTGTGTATATATGTATGTATATATATGTGTGTGTGTGTGTGTGTGTATATATGTATATATATGTGTGTGTGTGTGTATATATGTATATATGTGTGTGTGTGTGTATATATGTATATATATATATGTGTGTGTGTGTATATATATGTGTGTGTGTGTGTGTATATATGTATGTATATATGTGTGTGTGTGTGTATATGTGTGTACAGTATATATATGTATATATCCCACCTATGTTCCTCAAAGTCTATAAAAGATCAAACCCAGAAAACATGCTACTCACCTAAGTTTCTCCCAGCCTAATGGTCGTCTCCTCTAACATACAGCCTTTAAATAATCCACTACTTAAATTATTGTTCTGATCTGATTTTCCATCTGCACAAGGATCACCCTTTTTGAAAAACAGGGTTTTATCAGAAGCAGACAATTTATGTTTGCTGAGAACTTTAGTTACAGTGTCATCTCCAACCACCTAGATGAGATGGCACTGCTGGGATATGAACGTGGGGTGCTAGAATCAGAAGCGGGCAGTTCGTCTGTGAGGCAAACTGGAATCTCTGCTTGTAACCCTAATGGTTTGAGCTTGCATCCCAGGAATCCCGGCTCTGGCTGGATAGTAATGGGTTGTGGGTAACACCCTGAATGAATTCCTTAGCAGAGACAAATGGTGCAATTTCCTGGAATGTGAGTGGTACCATGAGGGGCACAAGCCTTTATGCTCAAACAGAGTTTGACACCACAGTCTCTACTAAGCACAACTGATCTTTCACTGGATATAGGAAAGTTAACCCAATGCATTGTGGGTCATAGTTTTAAGGTTGTACATGATCGTAAACAATTTTTAAAAAACTGGCCAGCGTCAATTGCTTTTTAAGTCGAAAGAATTATCATATCTCATCACGAATTACGACAGTGTCAGGTCTTGTGGCATTTTGGGTATTGCAGAGAACTGGCTTAAACCTCCTATTTCAGATGCTGGACACGTTGGTTATATCTGATACAATAAGACAGAGTTGATAAGCAGGCCATGGTCTGGAGACCTATGTGTATATGATATATTAAAAAGCAATTATATGAGAATTAAAGTTGAAATTTGTGATCCAAACTTTGAATGCAGTCTCAATTTGTCCACGTTGCCGTCTATGAGAGGGTGCTTCTTACAAACCCTAACCCTAATTTTAAACTCTGCATAAGAAAAGGTTCACTCAGTTGTGGACACTCTAAAGATATGAGTCCTTCTGAATGGTTGAGTCTTAAACCAAGCAACTCTGAATCTAACGGTAAGTTCCTTTTGTGGACACAGCCAGGTCAACCGGCATATTCAAGTGTTGATGCCTTTAAATCTAAACTTGTGGTACATCTGGACAGGTCTCACCATCTTACTGCCCCTACAAGCATATTAATGACAGCAGTGGCACTTCAGTATCCAAGCCAGAAGTTCTTAGGTGAAAGGAATTTCAGACAGATTGAAGGTGTGATGATGAATATTGTTAGTGCATATGCACCACAAGTTGGGTATGCGATGGATGAGAAAGAAGAGTTCTGGATTGAGTTGGATGAAGTGATGAACAGTGTACCCAAGGGACAGAAAGTGGTGATTGGAGCGCATTTCAATGGAAATGTTAGTGAATGGAACAGAGGAGATGAGGAGGTGATGGGTAGGTATGGTGTCAAGGAGAGAAATGAAGAAGGTCAGATGATAGTGGATTTTGTGAAAAGGATGGGCATGGCTATGGTGAATGCGTATCTTAAGAAAAGGGAGGAACATAGGGTGACGTACAAGAGTGGAGGAAGATGCAAAAGGGTCAGTCTGAAGGAGATTGGAGACTGCAAATTGGTTGGAGGGGAAGCCGTAGTTATGCAGCAGAGGATGGTGGTTTGTAGGATGACATTGAATATCAAGAAGAGGAGGAGAGTGAGGGCAGAGCCGACGTTGAAAAATGAAGACTTTAAGGAGGCAGTCAGGGAGGTGATAAGACAGGCGCTGAGTGGTAGTGAAGAGTTACCTGACAGCTGGGCAACTACAGCGGAAGTAGTAAGGGTGACAAGAAGAAAGGTGCTTGTGTTGCCAATGGAGGACAAAGAAACCTGGTGGTGGAATGGGTAAGTACAGGAGAGCATACAGAAGAAGAGGTTGGAAAAGAAGTGGGATAGGCAGAGAGATGCAGAAAGAAGACAGGAGTACAAGGAGATAAGGCAGGCGTAAGGTGAAGAGAGAGGTAGCAAAAGCTAAAGAAAAAGCATCTGATGAGTTGTATGAGAGCTTGGACACTAAGGAGGGAGAAAAGGACTAGACAGAGGAACCAAGCTGGGAAAGATGTGCAGCAGATTAGGGTGATAAAGAGGAAAATGTACTCACTAGCAAGGAGGGTGTGTTGAGCACTTGGAAAGAGTACTTTGAGAGGCTGATGAATGAAGAGAGAGAAGGTTAGAAGATGGAGAGAGAGTGAAGCAGGAAGTACAACAGATTAGCAAGAAGGAAGTATGGACAACTGTGAAGAGGATAATGAATGAAATGACCGCTGGTCCAGATGACATACCTGTGGAAGAACATTAGAACAATTAGGACATTGGAGGCCAAAGCCGTACACAGTACTCCAGATAAGGCCCCACCAGTGCATTATAAAGCTTGAGCATAACCTCCTTGGACTTGGACTCTACACAACATTCTGTTAGCCTTCTTAATGCCTTCTGAACACTGTTGGGAAGTCGATAGCTTAGAGTCCACTACGACTCCTAATTCCTTCTCATAAGCTGTACTCTCAATTTTCAGACCTCCCATTGTGTATTCAAACCTAACATTTCTACTTCCTATGTGTAATAATTTACATTTACTGACATTAAATTTCATCTGCCACAAATTTGCCCAAGCCTCTATGCTGTCCAAATCCTTCTGTAATGATTTAAAGAATTTTAAATTATCGGCTATTCATGGCATCATCTGCAAACTTAACCAGCTTGTTACTTATATTCCTATCTAAATCATTTATATATATATATATATATATATATATATTAAAAATAGCAGTGGCCCTGGCACTGACCCCTGTGGAACACCACTCTTAACATCGGCCAGTTCTGATGAGGTTTTTCACACCATAACCCTCTGCTTCCTGTGTCTGAGCCAAACATCACCCTGAACTCCCACTTCTTTTAATTTGATGCCCAACCTCTCATGTGGCACCTTATCAAATGCTGAATCTGAAAGTCCAGATAAATAATATCATTTGCTCCACTTTGATCGTATCCTTTTGTTGCTTCTTTCTTGACTCTTCTTTTACTACTAAAATACTGAAAGAATCTCTTTGGGTTGTCTTTCACCTTATCTGCACTATTCCTCTCCAATTGCCTTTTATCTCTCTAATAACATTCTTAATTGTTGCCCTCATCTATCTCATATGCCCTCCAATTCACTTTGGAGTTGTTAATCTTATATACATTATAAAGTTGTTTTCTCCGTTGAAGCTTCATTTTTAAGTCTTTATTAATCCACTGTGGAGTGTTTTAAATTTCCTACTAATTCTAAATTTAGGTATGTACCTGTCCTGCATTACGTGTAAAACATTTTTCAACCTGATCCACTGCTCCTCGATTGTCTCCACATTTAAAAGCTTATCCAAGTCTACTCAACCCTGCCTATCACCTTAGAATCATTAGAGACACCATCCAGCTGTACAGATACCTGAAAACGGTTTGACACTTCCAATTCTAGGGTTGATACCCCCAGACAGTGTGCACCCATATACCTGTCTGGTCTGGGATCTCCTCCCACCCCACCATAGGGGTACACATATCTCTCTGAAGGACACCTGGGCCAGGTCTGCCAATTCTCTACTTCAATGCAGGCTGTATTTCTTTTCTTTTTTTTTTCTTTTTTTTAACTAAAATTAAATGGTTTAACTTAAATAGTAAAATTAACAAAAATTTAAGTCAAAGAAATGTAATTAAAGAATTACTACAGCTATTTTATACCTTCTGTCCCCTTAAACTCCTGTACTATTCTCCCTCTTTCTTAACTGCCTGCTGTTTGTCCTTCCATGAGGTTTACTTTTCTCTGTCTGTTTTTATATCTCTGTGTTTCTCTTAGTCCTTACGTGAAAGCTCTCCACTCACACTGTTTTTAATCCCTCATATTAATGAACCCTTATGCCATCGCCCACTTAACTGTTCTACCTCCAGACTGCTAAGAACTGTTCAATCTAAAATTAATTAATAAATAAATAAAAGTAGCTTAGTGAATATCTGCTGCTAGTTCATTTCTTAAGATCTTATCTGCTCCTACAGCCCCTTGTGCCTGATCAGGTGTCTTAAAAGCTGGCTGGATGCTTGCTTACACACTGCTGAGAACTTCCCCTTTACTGCTTTGAAGTCAGCCGAAGCTTTTTTTTTTTTAACAACAAATCTTGTTTCTGTTGCTTATTAACCATTTATTGCTATGACGGGTAATTTTCTTACAGATGCTGATATCAATTACTGCTGCTTCCTCTTTAACACTAGTTCAAATACAAATAACAAGAACAGGTACACATTATAAGTAACAAGTAACTTTTCCAAGAGCTCCACCAAACACCCGGCTACTTTTGCTCCTGTGCTGGCAAAAAAACCCTCTAAAGGGAAGAAATGCTTTGAAAATCCCCACACAGTTCCTTTGCGGCAACCAAAACCCAAGTTTAAAGGAGCAAAATTTATTTTTTCAATTAACTCTCACACTCACAAAAACTCTTGCCAGCTTTCAGCTGCTTCTCTCGTTTGCAAAGTTGACGTCTACAAGTCTCAGCCTGGAAGCATAGATGTGTTTAGGAGAGATGGCAGTGGAGTTTTTAACCAGATTATTTAATGAAATCTTGGAAAGTGAGAGGATGCCTGAGGAGTGGAGAAGAAGTGTAGTGGTACCGATTTTTAAGAATAAGAGAGATGTGCAGAGCTGTAGTAACTACAGGGGGTTAAAATTGATGAGCCACAGCATGAAGTTATGGGAAAGAGTAGTGAAGCTAGTTTAGTGAGGTGATGATTATTAAGCAGCAGTATGGTTTCATGACAAGAAAGAGCACCACAAATGAGATGTTTGCTCTGAGGATGTTGATGGAAAAGTATAGAGAAGGCCAGAAGGAGTTGTATTGCGTATTTGTGGACCTGAAGAAAGCATATGTCAGGGTGCCTCAAGAACAGCTGTGGTATTGTATGAAGAAATTGGGAGTGGCAGAGAAGTGCATAAGATTTGTACAGGATATGCACGTGAGAAGTGTGACAGTTGTAAGGTCTGCGGTAAGAGTGACGAATGCATTCAAGTTGGAGGTGGGATTACATCAGGGATCGGCTCTGAGCCCTTTCTTATTTGCAATGGTGATGGACAGGTTGACAGACAAGATTAGACAGGAGTCCCCATGGACTATGATGTTTGCTGATGACATTGTGATCTGTAGCGATAGTAGGGAGCAGGTTGAGGAGACCCTAGAGAGGTAGAGATATGCTCTAGAGAGGAGAGGAATGAAGTTCAGTAGGAACAAGACAGAATATATGAGTGTAAATGAGAGGGAGGTCAGTGGAATAGTGGGGATGCATGGAGTAAAGTTGGCGAAGGTGGATGAGTTTAAATACTTGGGATCAACAGTACTGAGTAATGGGGATTGTGGAAGAGAGGTGAAGAAGAGAGTGCAGGCAGGGTGGAATGGGTGGAGAAGAGTGTCAGGAGTAGTTTGTGACAGATGGGTATCAACAAGAATGAAATGTAAGGTCTACATGATGGTAGTGAGACCAGCTATGTTATATGGGTTGTAGACGGTGGCACTGACCAGAAAGCAGGAGACAGAGCTGGAGGTAGCAGAGTTAAAGATGTTAGGATTTGCACTGGGTGTGATGAGGATGGACAAGATTAATAATGAGTACATTAAAAGGTCGGCTCAGGTTGAACGGTTTGTTAGAGAGGCAAGATTGCATTGGTTTGGACATGTGTAGAGGAGAGATGCTGAGTATATTGGGAGAAGAATTTTAAGGATGGACCTGCCAGGCAAGAGAAAAAGAGGAAGGCCTAAGTGACAGTTTATGGATGTGGTGAGAGAGGACATGCAGGTGATGGGTATAATAGAGCAAGATGCAGAAGACAGGAATATATGGAAAAAGATGATCTGCTGTGGCAACTCCTAATGGGAGCAGCCGAAAAGAAATAGTAATGTGAGAGTCTGGCAAGGCATGGTCCACAGATTAACACACGCATCGCCCTGAATTCTCAAAGATAACCATGCTAAACCGCCAATGCCTCACGCCTCCTTTCACATGAAACACTGTTGTCCCCTTATGTCTAACCATTTGTCTTCTGAAGACTCTTGAAAGTTCAAGAATAAAAAGTTCTTTGATTTGTGCTTCACTCTTGTTTTCCACAGATGTAGATATGAGATGAGAGAGATGTAGATAAACACATAGTGTATCATCAGAACATTTATCGATTCCCTTCGGCCATTAGATCTCACTGTGATGTGATGTTTTGAGCTTTCCAAAAGATGGAATTTTATTTTTGTGAATTAGCCGTTTCAGTTGTTTCAAACTCTCAAATATTTCATTTCTGCCATCACCACAAGGAAGAGTCCTGGGGCTTCATGCATAACGCCGTGTGTAGAATTCGCACTATAACATGACGTAAGCACAAAAGCTGAAATGTGCTTACGCACAAAAAAATCCAGATGCATAAATCTGTGCGTTCACCAACTTCCACGTTCTTCCGCTACATAAATCCCGGTCAGCGTGGAACGTAACGCGCCTGCTGTCCCACCTCAACTCCTTCCAGAATTACGCCTCTTTGAATATGCAAATCAATATAAATAGCCCTCAAGTTCAGCATTCTGTGAAAAGATAAAAGCACAGGGGGAAATAGCTCAAGTTCACAAAGTCGCGCAGTGCCTGAAATAAAAAAGAAGTTGTCACATATCAAAATCGCCGTGAAAAGGCGAGTCGTAGCCCACCGCCTGAGTGTCATATGAAAGCTTATTAGGGTACAGAGAAAAAAAATTAGGCACACAGTGTGAAAAAAGCACGAAATGTCAACTTTAATCTCGAAATTTCCACTTTAATCACGTAGTTTATTTTGTCATTAAAGTAGAACATCATAAACTTCATCTTAAAATTGTTTCATTTATTAGTTTCTCAAATCACATCGTAATTAAAGTAGCACATTAAATGCTTTGTCTTGTATTTGATTTTCTATGTGCTCTATGTGTGTGAATCACTACGTGCTTCCGGGCTTTCTCTTCCTCCGACAGGACACAGAATCCATTACATTCATGATATTACAGCTCTCTGAATAATTAAAATACTGAGAAGTACTGTATATGTGATAACATTTTCATGATGATAGGAGTTAAAGGAGGTTATTAAACATGGGAACATGGTGGTGCAGTGATTGTTCACGTCACACGCAAGATGCTTGCTGCGCCATGTGCGACCTTTGATGAAATGATTTATTGTAGCAGTACTTTCTATTTCAAACGTACTAACCCCCAATTCCTGTCCTTACTTTTCTTTCCCCAAATACAGAGCTGATTGTGTGGTGATTGGGTAATAGATATTAAGCCATCTGTAAGTTTAGAACGCTGATTCTTCAAAACTTTGAAGGAACAGTGAAATATCTTCATAGTATGTGTTTAATTATTCTATCCATCTATCCTTCCAGTCCCAGTAAGAAACAGCGTGAGGCAGGAACAATCCGTGAACGGAGCACCAGCAGCTTACTAGCGATGTGGCACCGTGTCTTCACGTTTGTTTATTAACAATATAGATTATTTAAATGAAGTTAACGTTTTATCTGTATAATGTAGTAAATATATTTTGCTGCATTTCATCTTAAAAATGATATTGTCATCATATGTAAATATGCGCTTTATAAAGTAGCTCAGGTTGTGTAATAATATATCTGTACAGTAATCCCTCGCTATATCGCGCTTCGACTTTTGCGGCTTCACTCCATCGCAGATTTTAAATGTAAGCATATCTAAATATATATCACGGATTTTTCACTGGTTCGCGGATTTCTGCGGACAATGGGTCTTTTAATTTATGGTACATGGTTCCTCAGTTTGTTTGCCCAGTTGATTTCATACAAGGGATGCTATTGGCGGATGGCTGAGAAGCTACCCAATCAGAGCATGTATTACATATTAACTAAAACTCCTCAATGATATACGATATGCTTCCCGCGCGCTACTTCGCACACTTAAAAGCTCTAACAGCCCATATTGATTTTTCATTTTTTGCTTTTCATTGTTTGCTCACTCTCTCTGAGAAATACAGGCAGATACTTATCCATCATGCAGTACCATCAGGGAGACATATGATTGGCCCCATTATCTGCTCCTTACGGAAGGGGGTGTGAGCAGAGGGGCTGTTTGCTTAGAAGATACAGACGCGCCTGTAAAAAAAAATGCTGAAAGGCTACCTTCACATTGATCCCTTCATTGCGCCGCTTTATCGCGGTGCTTGCTTACTTAAAAGCCCAACAGCCCTATTGATTTTTCATTGTTTACTTTTCTCTCTCTCTGACATTCTCTTCTCCTGATGGCGCTCTTTTGAAGAGAAGATATGTTTGCATTCTTTTAATTGTGAGAAAGAACTGTCATCTCTGTCTTGTCATGGAGCACAGTTTAAACTTTTGACTAAAGGGTGTTATTTCATGTCTAGAGGGCTCTAATAATGTTAAAAAACGTATTTAGAAGGTCGTAAACAGGTTTTCAATGCTCTAACTGCGAAAATATTAGATTTATAAATAAAGAATCCTACTTCTTGGAAATTCATTTATCTGTCTGGAGCGGATCAACTGCTATAAACGAGAGTTTACTGTATAACTGTGGAGAATATTTATAAACAGTGTGGGAGAGTTTCTAAGAGCTTAAAATATATAAAAATAATCATACAAACATATGGTCTCTACTTCGCAGATTTTCACCTATCGCGGGGGGGTCTGGAACACAACCCCCGCGAATGAGGAGGGATTACTGTATCACAAGTTTACAGTGAGGTGATTGTACTAATAAGTACTAACAGTTCTACAAGGAGCACTTGGTGGACTGATTGAGTGCGTTTATATAGTTCTTGGGATGAAACTCTTTCTGAACCGCGAGAAAAAGCTCTGAAGCGTTTGCCGAATGAGAGCAGTTCAATAAACCGCATGGCTGAGGCAGCGTGTGTTTGATGCTGTATACCAATAATTCTCTTTCTGATCAGCTATTCTGAGTGGTGCAGTGAGAGTCTCATGGAAAAAGATGATCCGTTGTGTCAACCCCTAACAGAAGCAGCTGAAAGAAGAAGAAGAAGAAGGTGCAGTGAGAGTAACAACGCTAAAGCAGCTATGGTATTTGGAATATTTTGACCATTCCGTGGACCATTATATTGTTTCAGGTTAATTACAATCAGATGCATTAAACTAATAAACAATATGCGGTTAATTTCAGTGTATTTATAAAGCCGGTCAGGGATGTGGATCTGAAAAAGAAAGGGTAACCACACAGGAACAGTAGCACTGCTTTGACACTGGGTGCCGCCAGTCTGCAAAACTGAGAGAGAACTTGTGTACACCAGGGTATGAGGTACCGTGGAAATGTGTGTGGCTTTACGCCAAGTGTAGGTTTTATACATCGTGATTTGAACGTGGAAACATTCTTGCGCAACATTTCTGTGCGTACACATCGTTTATGCACGAGGTCCCTGATGCTTCCAAACTTCTTCCATTTTACAATTATCAAGGCCGCCATGCACTAGGGGACAGTCAATGCTTTGGAATTGCTTTTATACCCTCGTCCTAATCCTTGTCTCACTACGGTTTGATCACAGAGCTCAGACAGCTACCTGGACTTCATGGCATGGTTTTTGTTCTGACGTGCAGTGTGAACTTGTGGGACCTGACATACTGTGTGTGTGTGTGTGTGTGTGTGTGTGTGTGTGTGTGTGTGTGTGTGTGTGTGCGCCAGTCAGCTCATATTGCTAGAGGTGGACTCTAATTAAGTTCTAGACGCATCTCACCCTCCTGAACCCAGTATGGAGGGCCAGAGCAAACACGTATATAAATCTTTGATTTTAATACATTTGCAAACCTTTCTGAAAAGTATCAGTAGACTGATTAGAACAATTTGGCAACTTTTTCCATTTAAAATGAAATGTACAACAGAATAAAGTGTGCATAAAATAAAGGGTCTAAGTCTTATGTGGATAATGACACACCCACTCCAGAATGAATTCCTGAACACCTTGAGAGCAAAAATCTTCAAAGTTAAGAGACAAAAGTAAACCGTGAAGCTGTCACCACAAGTGTTTGCCGCACAATTCTGGAGCACCAAGCTTTGGCTCACCCTACTGTTTATTTTGGTATCGGCACAATAATTCATAAAACTAAAACACTCCTGCAGGTTAGTGAGGACAAGAAAAGGAGCCGCTGGAAAAGAGCAGGTCCAGCTAACCGCTGACATGAACAGGGGGGTCAACTCTTCATATGAAGGAGCGACCTTGGGTGGTACCAGGACCCGAACCCTGAAACGACTACACTGGTGGGACAGCTACTGATGGGAGAGGGAAAGAGACACCTCGTCACAACAAACATCCTGAAACAAAGAAAACCCTTGGAGTCGAGAAATAGAATGGACACGTAGCTGGCCTGTGGGGAGCCCAAAGTCCATGTGAAGACCATCCTGATTAGAGTCCTGTAAGTCAACACTCAGCTCTTCAGTCCAAATAGCAAAGGTTTAGCTTGAAATCCATCCGCCAAGTCACACAGCCTTCTCAGCACGAAATAAGCAGAATGTTACCAAGGTCTAAATATAACGCAGAAAAGGAGACATAAAAAGTAATAATTTAGCCTGGAGATAATAAGCATTTTGAAATTCTAATTGAGCCTCAATGTGTAACTGGTTCTTCAGTCTCAGAGGTATTTCTAATGTACTGTTTCAAGCTAGCGGATAATTGTTTTCTCTTATTCAGGTCCAGAGGAAAACTTAAAAGGCTACACGTTTTACAGCTCTTGATTAAATGCAAATTACTCAGAGGGCACCCACCGCACGGAGCCGGAGAGACGGCTTTGTTTGTTATGAGTGCCACACTACTCCGCAGAACTGTAAAATTAGACATTTAACATCAAGCAATACTCTGCCATGTTAGTTGTTTCTTCTTCTTTTTTGCCTTCCAAACTTTATTTTAAAAAGCCGACTGTTTATCTGGAGGCTAAATGATAAGTTTTACATCAAAATCCTACAATTCTGAATAAAAACATTTTTTTTGTTGCTTCATGCTACTTATTTTCTGGCTCCCAGACCTTCATCTCTCTGTGTATTTCATCTTCACCTACATTACCAATTCATCACATTCAGCTTTACATAAATAACAATAAATCCAGCAGTGCACAATGGGGGGGCCCTAACTCTTCTCACATCTCTGGGCTTATAATGTCGTCATTGGCACATGTACAGAGCGCAGCGAAGCTCCAGTTTGGTTGTGCTGATCATCTTGCCACAGGTCGCTGCTCTCCATGCCATGGCTGCCTTACTGCGACATTTCAATCTTCCTTACGTATTCAGTTGCATTTCAGACATGTCAAATCACTTGATAATAGATCTGCCATATTGACTGGTAGCTTCACAGTTGCTGGCTCAAAATAATTTTGGATTGGGTTTACAGTGCCAGAGTAACCAGTTAATGCCATCCATTAATTCCACTTTTAAAGTTTGTTGTTGTACCCAACGCACACTACAACACAGCTCACGACTGATCAGTTTTTAGTCCGAGGCAGACCCCAGGATGCCAGCTATTGGCAAACATCTCCTCAGATGTACTGCAACAAGTTACCGGTGCATAGCACTGCTTTTTAATTCAGTTTCATACACTGAATTAATTAATCCCACAGAAATCACTTTGCCTCAAGTGTAGCAAAAATGCAGAAATATTTGGCAATTTTGGTAGTTGGTGGGGAAGGAGAAATGGAGTTAGTTTTGGGTGGATTATAATGGTGCAATGGTCATTTAAGTGTCCCTGACCGCTAGGGAAGTGTCTGCCAACTATGCTGGGCTGATTATAGTGGCCTAAAATGGGATCTGAGCTGTGAGACAGTCGTGTGAACCACCGTGATACCACGTCACCCGCAGATAAAATTGTCATGTCGCAGGTTACACTTTCTGGAGCTGGCTCAGCTGCAGAGAAAACACACTTTCATGCCGACAGAACTCAGGAAATGCTCGATCAGCTGTGGTCATACACAAGTCTCATCTCTTTTTCTTCTTCCTCTTCATCTTTTCCCTCATCTATGAGGGCTCAATGTTTTATACAGGGTGGTCCAGATCGTCTGGATGATTTATGCAGGGACGATTCCAGTTTGGTGCAAAGACGATTCTTCTTGTCGTCAGTTCACACACTTCTCAATGGTCCAGGATTTTTCGGGTGATTTTCTATGTAATAAACTTAAGTTATAGCGTAATGAAAATTGCTAATTACTAATTGTAATTAGATCTGGACCACCATATAGATTTCAATGTGATTTTTCCGGCCAGATTCTTTTTCTGAAACCAACCTCTCCCCATTTATCAAGGCTCGGGACCATCTCCGAAATGGAGGCTGGGTTCCTATCTCATGGTAATAAAAACATTTGTGAGTGATTGCATGATGCAATCGGCTTTTACTCATCTGAGATGCCTCGTACAGCTCGGCCCCCCCTGCGTGGGGATAGCCCCTTCAAAGAAATAGAGAGAGAAAAACAATTTAACCCTTGAAGTGCCACCACCAACCAAATTGGTGGTGTGTTTTTAAATCAGTGTGTGCATCACACTTCTTTCCTTCTGTAATGTTTCCTAAATTGCTGCACTTGAAATGCCCATATTGTTGCAACCTTGAAATTCTTCACAGAAAACATGATTGATGATATTTTTCTTTGTTTTTAATTTAACATGAAAGACCCCCTATTATTGTGAAAAGCAATTATAATGAAAGCTGGTGTGAATCGCTGTTTCTCTCCTCCTGCTCACATATTTATATGTCCTTTTTACAGCGACAGATCCTCTTTTGCCACTGTTATGGACATTAATGAACGTGGCTTCCAGTTGTGAACTGCTGTCTTGTCTTTGGTAGACAACTATGAAAATATCAATGATAAAATGTTACGCTATTTGTGATTTAGTAAAAAAAAATAAATATGAAAACTGTTGGTGCAACATAATAAAACAGCTATAAACTCACTGAAAATGGCATCACAGTGTTTTTCCCACACCATGGAATATTTAGTACACAGCCAGCACGAGTTTGACGTGGGGAAGGGAGGACAAACAAAAGAACACACAGTGGATGGAGCGATCACCCCGTGATTGTAGAGTGCAGTTTTAAAGTACATGGCAGAACTGACAATCGTATGCAAATGGAAGAGTAAATGATGGGCCGCCTTTGTGAAAATGGAGGAATCAATGCAACATATTACTTGACCATAAATGAGGTGCCTTTTAGAAAAAATATACAGCTACAGTGAAATGCTGCCACACGGTCTGAATTACACACACAATCTCACATCTTAAATCACATACATGATTTTATGGCAGATGCATACTCATGCAGAGAAACCTGACTGTTTATTTGTGTATTTGCATTCACTGTCATGTCTGTGATAGCAATACAAGTGAGTTACATTCACTCATGGCCTACTCCATCTGCAATGTGCCATCTCGCATGTTCTCCTTTCCCCATGTCAAACTGATGCTGGCTGTGCACATCTTTGCTGTGATGTCAGACACTTACTTTGTGCAGAACTGCATTAGACATTACAAGTAAGGCCAGACTTACCTACTCAACGTTGTAACCGCCGACTCACTCTGCCAAACTGGCAGTTACACAACCAAGACCCGTGGCCTGGTAAAATGAGGATGTTAGACCTGACAAGCCATACTTCTTCCAAATAAACTTCCCCCAATCGATGATCAAAAATAAGCCAGAAAACAAATAGTATGTAAAATAATTAAGTTAGCCTATATTGATAAAGAAAAAAACTCCAAACAATCAATATATATATATATATATATATATATATATATATATATATACTAGCAAAATACCAGCTTGTGAGAAGTAGTTGTTAAAGAAGCAATGAAAAGAAAAGGAAACATTTTGAAAATAACGTAACATGATTGTCAATGTAATTGTTTTGTCACTGTTGTGAGTGATGAGTGTTGTTGTCATATATATATATATATATATATATATATATTTACACACACACACATAAACATATATATATACATATCTATACATACACACACACATATATATACATATATATACATATACATACTTATCTACATATATACACACACAGCTATTTCAGATCAGTGCAATACGCTGTTTGTTAAAACGGATGACACCCTCTTACGTGCAAGTCTGCGTGGATATTATGAACTATCGTATTTGTTCAAGTTCTATTTAAATTTTAAATAGAAGGAATTTTTATTTAGTCGACAGAAATCTCTTTGGTAGGAATGGTAAAAACAGACAGGAATATTACTCCTGAATAAATCAACTCAAACCTTAAACAACTTATAATATTTTGCTCTCCATAAAAATATATCCTGTCTAAATTATACAAGTTAGAAATAAAGTAAACATTAAAAGAACAAACATTCAAAAATCTTTACTCTTATGTAATTTTATATAAAAATAAAGTTAGATTTTAAATATCCCAAAAGATTTTGCTCTCCATAAAAATATATCCTGTCAAAATTATACAAATTCAAATATGAACATGCTGCATAACAAAACCTGGAAATATAAATAAAATGTGTTCCTTTCAGCAATAACAAATCAAATCATTCAGTTGTCTTTGCTCATATGTCATTTTAGAGCTGGACGCCTGGCAAGTTCGTTTATGTGTGGCGTGAGGTTCTGTGTTGTGGAGATTCTCAGGATGGATTGCAGGTGCTCATCAGTGAGGCGACTCCTGTGTGCTGTTTTGTTAGTCTTTATCACTGAGAAGAGCTTCTCACACAGATATGTGCTACCAAACATGCACAAGGTTCGAGCCGCATGTAGACGGACTTTTTGTTCTTCAAAGTCACCAAAGCGCCGTGCAAACTCAGTGCGCTCAGTTTATCAGCAAAGTGCGTGTTTGGGAACACCGTAGTGACGACTTGGTTTAACATTACTTGGCAACAGGGAAAGTTGCACTGGTGCATTTGTGTCTCCCATAAAAGCAGCTTCACTTGAAATCACTTTGTGATTGTGCACGGGTAAAAACGTCCGCTGAAGTGTCAGATTCTTATTTAATTATTCTGCTTTCTGTATCTTCTGCATTGCATTCAGGTTACCCTGATGTTTTGTCTCATAGTGCCGTCTTAGATTAAATTCTGTAATTACAGCCACATTAGCTCCACAAATGAGACACACGGGTTCAGTAAACATATACTCGGCCTCCCATCGGTTTTAAAGGCTCTATTTTCAGAATCAACTTTTCTCTTCAGCATCGTGTGAGCTAGCCGCAATAACTTGCAGCATCATAAGCTAGACTTGATTAACGCGGTAAGTGTTCGGCAAGGCAGCTGAAGCGCTGCATTATGGGATCTGTAGTTTATTGTGTTACCAGCGCTTCATATACCGGGCCATTAATAACAATAATACAGTATATAAAATGATCTCGGGGCGGATATAATTACGCCGGGCGGATGTGGCCCGGCCCTTGAGTTTGACACATATGGACTAAATAGAACTTGAAAAGATATATTTTTCAAATGTGATCGCGCAATTCAGATAGAGTTGACGCGCACTACAGCCTGCATGCCTCAATAAGTCATCCTCCCCTCGCTCTTACTTTTTTACCGTTCATCTAATGAATACACTGAGTATGGCTTTACCAAAACAATCATTGATGGCGAATAAAGTATCCATTATTCGAGTATGTAGATCGGGATATATATATACATATATATATACCGCGTATCGCAGCGAGAAGTAGTGTGTTAAAAAGCTAGAAAAGAAAAGGGAACATTTTAAAAATAACGTAACATGACTGTCAATATACAGTATTTGTTTTGTGAGTGTTACTGAGTGTTGCTGTCATCAAGGATTTGATTATCATTATTTCTTTCAATCAGGTTCGTATTTGTAGGATGTGTTGTGTTCAAGTTACATTCCGTGTTTGTCAATCGTTGTAAAGATGACAGGTTTCATTCATCGATTGTTTCTTACTGCATCAATAAACAGCTCGTCTTCTTCTTTATCTGAGACCTGACACACTGCATGCACGGTTTTTTACACTGTCTTCCTTTAGCGGGACATTGACTTTTTCCACGTGTGCTTTGTTTCCGCAGTAGCTGGATTTATGAATATGCTTGTATGTATCAGGCGCTTCATATTTTTGCTGCCTTTTCAATTGTGTAATTCGGTTTTGTTCAGCTCTTTGGAACTGTTGCTTTTTATCTGTGCACTGCGTCAGTTCACGTGAGCCGCTTGGTGTACATGCATCGAAGGTTCCCAGCTGTGCTGGTGCCATCTCGTGCTATGTCCATGGCTGTATTTAATGTTACCTTAGTCCTGGCACTTAAAACTTTCTCTCGCAGTTTCGCTGAGTTTGTGTCAAACACCACCCTGACCATCTCATCTTCCTCTCCATAAGCACAGTCCTTCACCCGTGAATATTTAGTGGGAGTTTGCTATTGGATTGCCGCTGACGGACGGCCTTATATGGGCAGGCACTAAATTACAAACGCCAGCGCAGCCTGTCTATGAACTTAATTTAAAGTGTAGGTTTACATCGTGCTTTGTTTCAAGTAGCAGAACTCATGAATATGGTTGTATATGTCACTTTCGCTTCGCTTCTTATTGTTTCGCTGCCTTCTCAGTTATATAATGCATGTTTTCTTAAGCGCTTTTTTGAGGTCTTCCTGGTTTTCTATGTACTGCATGATTACGTGGGAGGCGTGATGATGTCACACGAAACTCCGCCCCACGGCGTTGAAGCTCATCTCCATTACAGTAAATGGAGAAAAACTGCTTCCAGTTATGACCATTACGCGTAGAATTTCGATATAAAACCTGTCCAACTTTTGTAAGGAAGCTGTAAGGAATGAACCTGCCAAATTTCAGCCTTCCACCCACACGGGAAGTTGGAGAATTAGTGATGAGTCAGTGAGTGAGTGAGTGAGTGAGTGAGTGAGTGAGGGCTTTGCCTTTTATTAGTATAGATATCCCCAACCACGCCCGACATAACGTACAACCCCAAAAGTGTCCAACAGAAAGTTAATATATAATACAATCCCTCCCTTGACCCCCACACTGAACACGAACTCAATATGACGCACAGAAAGTACGAAACACACATAAAAGTCCAGAAGATTTAACAGAAAATGAATAATGTTTGTGAACCTGGCTCAGTGGGAAAAATAGTCCTACGGAAATTATACAGATGAAAATGATGGCTCGCTCCTTTCCCCAAACAAGAAACAGTCTCACCGTGTTTATCCTCGGAATGCAGCGTGATCCTGAACCCCAGGGTTTTGAGGTGCAAAGCTGTTGTTTTCGGGCATTGAAAGTGGCAGGTAGACAAAGGTATGAATGATCTGAAGCGGTGCTTTCTCCTGTTTCTGTAGTGGAATGACGATCTTGTAGAACGAGATGTTTTTTTATTTTGTTTCTGTCCTTCTGTTTAAATAATGACTGATCAGGTGCAGGTGATTGGATTGACAGGACCCATCATCATGCGGGGCCACGGTTCCACAGAGTTATCCTTCCCAATTGTTTCCAGGGGAGCATATTTATATAGACACACACACACACACACCATGTAAACAGGACAACGCTACAAAAGACTGGACTCGGCACAAAATTAATTTACGAAGATGTTAATAATGTAGCACCTCTACAACATTATGTGCTCAGTGGGGGCTGTCCTATCCAACATTGGCTGCTACTGCTCTGTGGTGTTACATTGGCATCATAAGCATCATGGGGGTCTTGGAAAAAGAAAGTTTGCCTAATCAGGCCAGACTGCAAAGTTACAGGGAAAATTTTGGGTGAGCCTGGCAAATTCCCTGAAAAAACGCCACCTTGGCACTAGTGCTTAATGCTGTCTCAATTCGAATGAACTTAAAATGCAGTTTTAAGATGTTCTCCCACTCAGAGGTAAAGTTCTGACTTAACAGAAAGTTCTTCAGGACAACCCTAGGAAATCTGGAAAAGCAGAATCCACACATGAAGAAAAAGAGGGATTTGTGAATGTATGCCAAGGTAATAATATGGAGAAAGTCCTGGTTGGACTTAATATTGTAAAATAATCAGATAATTGTGAAGAGCATAAATATTACTACAAGCATATCTTATGTGTATAAGCTGTGAACAATGAAGCTTTCGATGTTTGGTAGGAAGGAACAAGTGAAGGCATGATAGACTTCCATCATATAATGTTATACTGTACATTAAGCAGAGTTTGGGGATTTTCCTTCTACCCCTAAAACATGTGCTTGTTGGGTTAACACAACTCTCAGTTCACCCAATAACAGTCCACCTCTAGGGTTGGTTTCTGCTCTGTGCCCATGTGATGCCAGGAGAGTCGGTGGCCTCCATGAACTGAATGGTACTAAGTAGGTTTTGGGTGGATACAGGGATAAATTGAAAGATATAAGAAAGTAAAATTTCAAAAAGCAGAGGAATCCAGTCAGTCCATCAAGGTGGGCAGCTAACAGTTAAGTGGTCTCAATACCGCAACCCAGTATGCTTTAAAGTTGTCGAGGATTCTGCAGTTTTATCTCTTTGTTTAAAGAAGTGTTTCCTGGTTTTCTTCATAATTTACCCTTAATTTGCGCCGCTGTCCCTAAATCTGCAGTCGATCATTTAATTGCAGGAATTCTGCTTTATGGATGCCCCCGAGAATTTTAAAGGCCTGGATTAGTTTCTGGTGCAGCCTTCACTGCTTGCTACATTACAAGACCTAGACATGGGCTGCTTGTGTCGGCCAGTTTCTCTGTCTTTATGCCCTTGTGTTTAAAGTCCGATAAAAGCATTTTTCTTTTTGAGTAATGCCCATGTTCTTCATATCATCCTTTTCAAGGGTAAGATTATGAAACAGGAGGTCACAAAAACAGAAAATCTTTTTTTTTTTTATTTTTGAGTTCTGTTTTTTGCTGATATTGCATGGACCGATTGGACAGTTGTAAAATATTTTGATGTCACTGCTGCGGCTGAAGCGTCTCCAGAGGGAATCCTTTAGTACTGTGCCTAGCAGATGAATTGTAATCAGTTCCATTATTCTCAACATTCAAGTGAGCTGTGGAAGAAATAACATTTCAAGAACAAAAAAAATGACACACATTTTTGCCCAACAGTGGATCATTAATATATTTACACATTAATATATATTACCTCCATATATCTTTTTTCGTGCAGGGATGCTTTAGAAGCGAATAGAATGAATTTCCATTGCAACCTGAATCATACCCAAGTGGCAACCAGCAATGCCAATGCATTTCTCATTCGTTTCTGAGATTTCATTTTGTTATCAATAAGCTTTCAGTCAATTGCAAGGTCAAGGGCCTCGTCCTATTGCTAGTCATGAGACATTGCAGCCGGCATGAATGCTTTTAGCATTCATCACAAGGAGCAAAAGGTTTGAAAAGTTCTCGCCGGAGTTTAACGGCTTAGATCTGCATTTGTGGGTTTGTCACTTGATGGTTTCTTATCGTGCGGCCGCCAGTTTAACTCCTACCTCTGCCTGCTTGTGTTTTCCTGAGCAAATTACAATCACTTCTTGGAAAATGATCATATTTAATCATAATACAAATGGATGGACAATGGGAAAGGCACCCATTTCAGTTCAGGCTTGGGAGGGCAAGTAGTAGACGTAAATGAGGGCCTCATGCCTAAGACTTCCTTAAGCCGTTTCTTACACAAAAGTTGGGATGTAAAAAAGTTAAAGAACGTCTCGACCATCTCTGTGTCGCAGGCACACTGTCTTGGTGTTGGCATTTTAGCAACTCCAGATGGCGGGACAAAGAAGTAAACGGAAATTCTCATCTCTGTGCATATTTCAGTGACACATCAGTCATATTCTGATTCTATCCCAGTTAATTAGCATGTTTATTAGCTCGTCTTCAACTTTGCTCAAAGTGCTTAATGTTTATTCATATTTTGTCTATCAATGGCGTGCTGTGTGTTGTACAACATAACCGCCAATGGCAGCATTACCAAGAAGCCTACCATCACACACACAACATGACCCAGAAGTCGTCTTTCCACACTATTTGATAAAAACAAACGAATCGATATTTGATTTGGGTGACCTCACAACGACGTTAGTCAAACGCATATTAGTTGTACATTAGCCGAATGAAAGTTACCAAAACAAATTCATTCTGCGCATTCTGCGATGGCGCCTTTATCACAACTTGTCAGCCCCCAAAGCTCTCCAGAGTACCTCTGTAACCCATTGTGAAGTGTCAGAACCAAAATGGGAGTTAAACTAGTGATTCATTTCCATTTTAAGCACTGATTGTACCGTCCCATACAGACGGCAACACTCAACTACGGGATGACTGTAAGATTCTGGACCGATCAGCCAGTTCACGCTGAAAAACACCAAATAGCCTACATTTCTTAAAACCTGTAACGGGACAAAGGATCATGTGATTTCTGTGGGTCTCTGCAATGCAGAATAGTTGTAACCTGACTTATACGCCGGTCATCATCGTCATGAGCCCAAAAAATCGTTTTGACCCTGAAATCTCACTCCTTGTGCAGCCCACCACACTACTGTTTGGCTGCACTGTGACGGCTTGTCCTCAACATACCAGCCAAATGCGGACTGCCTCTGAGACCCGAGCAAGGACAAGATGAGCACAGAGATGTCCCGGGCCCTGTCCCCTCATTGACACAATGGCAATTCAAAGCTGTTTGGATGCTGTACGTCGATTCCAAAGAGACACATACAGTGAGTAGTACAATATTAACATTGACTCGACAGTCATTTTCTTTTTTTTTATTTTTGCTCCCTCCACTCAGCTTCTGTCACTTGCTTCTACTACTGTTTGCGTGTTTTGTTTGTGAATCCCAAAGAGAGACCACCAAAAAGAACGTTTTGGCAGCCCTCCACTTCAGTCAGCAATTCTTTAAGTTCACATTCACCGAAGTTTCATCTTCTGCATTGTCCTGTGGTTTGCTGTAAAGACGTCAGTGAAGAACACGGCCAAGTTTATTTGGTGATTAGATCATAAATATTCAAGAAGGGCATCTTAAGCTTTACGTGGTTACTGGTGGGAGATGATGGAGTGGCTAAAAGTGAGCCTGCATAATTCGTTTTAACCGCCATGGAGTTAACCCCAAGTGTGACACGGGCTCGGAATTCTATACAATCACGGTTATCTACGAGTTACACTCGACGTGACATATGATGATATTTTTTGTAGTGTTAATTTGAAAAACTCTTGAGACAGAATTCTGCTGCTGTCTGATAGATGAAATAATTTTATGTTGAAAAAGCAGGAAAAAGGGCGGCGCGGTGGTAGCGCTGCTGCCTCGCAGTTAGGAGACTCGGGTTCGCTTCCTGGGTCCTCCCTGCGTGGAGTTTGCATGTTCTCCCCGTGTCTGCGTGGGTTTCCTCCCACAGTCCAAAGACATGCAGGTTAGGTGGATTGGCGATTCTAAATTGGCCATAGTGTGTGCTTGGTGTGTGCCCTGCGGTGGGCTGGCATCCTGCTCAGGGTTTGTTTCCTGCCTTGCTCCCTGTGTTGGCTGGGATTGGTTCCAGCAGACCCCCGTGACCCTGTAGTTAGGATATAGCGGGTTAGATAATGGATGGATGGATGGTAAAATGGGGAAAAAATTAATATTTCTCTCTTTTTTCCGCTTTATGGTAACTCTGTGGCAGCTCATCAATATTCACGAGTGGGGCAGAGATGCAAAAGGAAGGCCATAAAGGAAGTCTGAGAATGAGCTGATGTTGAATCATTACTCGAATCGAGCGATAGTGATGACAACGTGAATTGGTCATTAAACACAAACACAGATGATGCATATGGCAGTGTATGCCCAAACCGCCACGTTATGCCCGGTGAATTTGGTTATTGTGGTGCAACAGTAGCTCCGTGACAGAAAGACCAAGTGATTGTAATTAAGTGGACAGATAAGAAAGATGTTTGCCCGCTAAGCACTGTTCACAAATCACAATGTGGCAGCTGTCAATGTTCGTGTCGAGGGAAATGTGGAAGTCAACTAAGTCTTGAGTGGTGGCCTTCGATAACACAAGGGGTGCGTCGATTGTGTAAATCAGGAACAGACATTCTACCCTGCATTGCAGAGGCAGCAGAAAATATTAGGAGAAAAGTGTGAAAAGAAGTCCTGATGGCAACATTAGGCTCGGCGCTGGTGACAGACTCAAATCCCTTGAAGGACGTCTACTAAATCTGCGTCAATACAGCAGTGGACCCTGGACTTACCTTTTCCTACTGTATTTATGCTGACATTTTGGAATTTACATTTCTGTAATAATAACTTCACATAATAACTTTTTTTTATTGTTGACAAAAATCTCTTTTTTTTTTTTGTGGGATAAACACAACTCTAAAGAAGTGAAGTTGATTTGAGATTTATAAAGGAACTTGGTGTCTTCTGCATCCAGCCCTGCATGTAGGCCCTCCAAACCTGCAGGGAAGTACCTGGGGGTCTGTGACAGAACTGGCACTCCAGCCACCATAAAAAACCTCCCACTGGTTCCATTCCATCTGTGGTGCTGAGGTGTCACTCATTGAATGGCTGCACTCGGGTCCTAATCTGGGATCTTGAGGTAGTCTGTCATGTGGTGGGTGCGGCACTGCGCTGTATCCTCTCTCGGCATGGGATGAGGGTTATGTACGCTTCCAGAAATCTAACTTTATTCATTTGTGTATGTACGTCCCCAAGTGGAGGAGTTCAAGTATCTCGGGGTCTTGTTCACGAGTAAGGGAAGAATGGAGCGTGAGATCGACAGGCGGATCGGTGCGGCATCCGCAGTGATGCGGGCTCTGCATCGGTCTGTCGTGGTGAAAAGGAGCTGAGTCGTAAGGCAAAGCTCTCAATTTACCAGTCGATCTACGCTCCTACCCTCACCTATGGTCATGAGCTATGGGTAGTGACCGAAAGAACGAGATCGCGAATACAAGCGGCTGAAATGAGTTTCCTCCGCAGGGTGTCTGGGCTTTCCCTTAAAGATAGGGTGAGAAGCTCAGTCATCCGGGAGGGGCTCAGAGTAGAGCCGCTGCTCCTCTGCATCGAGAGGAGTCAGATGAGGTGGCTCAGGCATCTGATCAGGATGCCTCCTGGATGCCTCCCTGGTGAGGTGTTCCGGGCTTGTCCAATCGGGAGGAGGCCCCGGGGAAGACCCAGGACATGCTGGAGGGACTATGTCTCCCGGCTGGCCTGGGAACGCCTTGGGATTCTCCCGGAAGAGCTGGAAGAAGTGGCCGGGGAGAGGGAAGTCTGGGCCTCTCTGCTTAAGCTTCTGCCCCCGCGACCCGACCTCGGATAAGTGGAAGAGGATGGATGGATGGATGGATGTACGTCATTTTTGGCTTTCAAGTGTAAGTGAAATTTTGGTATGGAATCTTTGCAAGGTCTTAAAAATGAGACCCCAGGTCATTTTGATAAGTCCAGTCAACCTAATTGTGAGTGTCTTTAGGATGAGAGTGGAAACCAAAGTGCAAGTAAACTCCCATGCTGCCACAGGGGGAATTCCACACAGATCATCAAAGGGCCAGAACTCAAAGTGAGCACCTGTAACCACCATTGTCATGATGACAAAAACTTTAAACCGAAGACCCAGGCGTGTCAGTAGGTCATTCATTGTGGCCCAAACAGCTCAGGTGCTGGATTTGAAACCATACGTCTGCTGGTTGAGTCCACGACTCTAAAATGCAGTGTGTTGGTGACTGAACAAGGAAAATCTAAAGAAAGATAAATTATACCAACACATGTTATCAAATGAACCAAAGTCACATGCTAGTAAAGTGTTGTGGATGGTACTCACTATGGGATGGTCTTGTTTAGGACCTTTCTTTGTAAGAAGAAGCTGATCTTGCCAGTCAAAGGTGGCAGTCAGGCTCATCTTGGCCTCCTGCTGTGCATCAATAGCTCTGTGTTGACTTTTCTGGGCTGCTGGCCACAGACACATTTCAACATGAATTCAAAAGCTCTGGTTGAAAAGTAGTTGCAGTTTCATTTCCTGTTCTCACTATTTGCAGCCATAAACTTGCAATAAGACAGAACATTTGTCGCTAGTGAAACAGAAAGCACAAAAGTCACAGAAAAGAGGTGATCCAGAATATAATATATAGATACTGTATATACCTGTATATATATATATATATATATATATATATATATATATATATATGTATATATATACATACCTGTTTGCCATGTGCATCAGAAGGTCTTCTTCCAGGTTCCTCCCAGGCATGTCTTACTACTGTGGGCTGATAGTGAAATGATTTACATGAAAATGAATTTGCAGCAAAATTCAGCGTTTCGCTTCACAAAACGAATGGAGTTTTGCTTCCAGAGATATTCTGTCCATTGGCACAAACTGAAGGGTGTTTATTTCCTGCCTGGATGACTTCTCATGCATCAGTTCTGCATGTGCTTGCCTGTCATTTACTATTTAAATAAAGAAGAAAAACAGACAGTCCCCGGACTCATTTTCTGTCACCTGTAGACATTTTGTTGAACCATCAAGTGATTGTTGTATTTGTTCTGCTAATACAAAGCCCACTTTGCCGTGGTAATCCCAATCCTAAAGGTGCATCGGAGGCAGAACTTCCTCTGAAGAGCCACATCTTGTGGTGCATGTGACAGGAAGGGGCAGTTGCTAGGCAACCAAGGGTAGGCGGGACAAAAGTGTATGAGATGAGGCGCTTCGGTGTGTCTGCATGTGGAAAATATGCAGCATATCATATTAAAAAAAAAAATAAATAAAACATACCGCGACTGAGAGGCATACATAGAATTACTTGTACTGGTGGGCTGCCAATTTCCTGCGTTGTGCCATGGGGGGAAAAAATAAAGTGCGAACAAGTCTTCAGGGAGTAATATTACTTGTTTTCTACTCCAAAAACCCTTTAAACTCCCCACAAAACACTTATTAGTGACATTTGTGTTTTACTATTTGGAACTCATTAACGAAATTAATTTGTGTTTTGCGAAACTGTATGCAAATCGATAACTTCCCCGTTTCATTTATCACTGTCTGCTAAGAGAAACCTTATCATGAATGAAATACGATTGTTTGGTGAAAACAGTTCGCATTTTAATCATCCTAACAAAGTGTATCCTCCGTAATGTGTTCCTGAAAGCTCACGTTTTTGCCGTTCCCCGAAGTCTGTGCTCTTAGTCGATCGTTTGTGAGATTTGTGCAGTCTTGTTAGAACGTACTTTTCTTGTGTACATCAATTTTTTGGAAGTTGCTTTTAATAAATGTGTCTGCTAAATAAAAACTCTAGTAAGTTATAGACATTGCTATTGCTGTGTGCCACCTGGTGACTGTGAAAGTTACATTGAGAGTAACCGTTATTTTCATTACTTTTTATTTGTTTTAAGGTTCTATCTATGAGATGTTTGGGAATGAATGCTGTCTTCCTACTGGTGAGGTTATAAAGATTATAAGCATTAAAATCTCAAAAGTGTCTGCAGAAATTCACAATGAAGATGAAGACAAGACATGTTTTGATTTGCCACTAGACTTTCCAGGTAAGATCTTTTTCAGTAGACAATCTCTCTATTAGGCGATGTGAAAATATTATAAAAAAAATTTGGAGGTGAGCGTCAATAGGCTTTGTGCCCTAGAAACCAAGTTACCCAAACTATTCTATAACATTTCAGTAATTCTTTACTGCTCTGATGCTGATCTTTGTGATAGGTCATTGTGATAGCAATTTACAAGAAGAATTCATAATTAATTGCAGAATTATGGTATATGAGGCTTCCTCCATAGTGCTTCTTTCTGTTCCAGGATTTGGCTCAAAGACTAATCAGCACATCATCATCTTATAGCAGGCTAAGTTTTGAGTTTGGTATTTTTTCTGTCCAGCCATTTTAGCTCCAGACCGTTCTCAAGAAACCGTGACACACAGACACACACCCATCATCGAGATATCAGTGTTTTCGGTAACAGGGGACCTTAAAACAACGAGATCCATCGAACACCGGAGATCAAAATTTTTGACGAATCTAAAGCTTTCTCCCCCTCTGATGGGTTAGATGTTAGGGTTAGGCATTAGGGTGCAAAGCAGAAAACAAACAAAAAAAAAAGGTCTTCTCTAAGCATGTGACAGGTGGCTTGAGAATCAATTTAGTATCTCACTTCAGATCTTTAACAGATTATTGGAGAAGTGAAAGTGTTGACTTGCAAAGGAGAAACCTGGCAGCAGGTGCCTGAAGAAGTCGGAACACCACAAGTCCTCTTTTCTCCTCTGCTCCAGGCACGCTCTCCAACTTGTCTGTGTGGCAGGAAGAGGGGAGGATCACAATGAAACTCTGTGCCCACCAAACTTTCTGAGCCCACACAACCTCAGGCAAACGCAGGCTGAGCTGCACAGATTTTGTTATTTTTCAATTAATGTCGTCAACTACAGCACACACTTTCTGGATTTTTGCATTCAGGACCTGCAGCTCTGCATTTCTGGCTCTGTTTGTTTTGGGAGCTCACCTTGTAGCTTGAAGTAACATGTACAGTATGTGCTGTTTCAATTTAGTTACTTTCCTCGACACTCCTGCATACAACATGGTAATGCAAGTCTGATTTTATTTTAACTTTATAAGGGGTTGTTATTGCCATGGAGGAAAAACGGGCATCCCTTTTAGATAATAGAATGACATCTTGCCCGGCTGGAAGGTTATAAATGATGGACCAGCAGAAGCTGGAGACCAGGAGCAGTTCTGTCCTCCAAATGGCAGTGGTCCTCTCGAGGTATACCAGTTTGGATACTTGCAGGAGTGCATGAAGCTTGGAGTCCCAGAAGTGCAGCCCTGTTGGTGTCTCTGGGTGCCATGAGAGGGCACTGTCAAGGGATCATTTCCCCAATTCCCTAGTGACCTGGAAGTGCTTCCAATAGGGTGCCCCAAGGTACCAGAAGCATTCTATGCTCCTGCTTAAAAGGGGTCCGTCACCTCACCTCGAGTCAGAACCAGGGAGCATCAGACGACACCTGTAGGGCAAAAGGAGTCTTGTGATTGTGTAATTATCGCCCAGAAAATACGAAGTGCAATAACAGTTCCTTTATTTGAACCTGAAATGATGTTGGGAGTTACTGTGTCTGGGGTTTGGTGCTTAGTGGCGTCCCCTACTGGTTACAAGGTACACGATGATATTGTTCAGAAATGAAGAGCGATATACACTTCTTATGTTACTTGAGAATTTAAACTTAACAAACTAAGCTGCTTTGTTTTTGCCTCGTGCAGAGTATGAAAGGTGAAACACTCCACTTGTTAAGATTTGTTGGAATGTCTCCACTTTAGAGAAGAAGAAGAGGACGTTAATGAAGAAGAGATTGCTTGTTATTTGTCAGTGATCTACTTTTTCTAATTACTGCATTACTTAGATCCTTAGAGCCACAATTTCACTTCACCATTGGCAGAACTCAATTTGCTGCAGTCCTTGGGACTTTACATTAAGAACAATAATAAAAAGCAGAGATCTTATAGATTGAACGTGTCTAAGCAATCAAAAGGGTGTCGCACTCATAGCCACCGGCAGCAGGATTGTCTTGCTCCATATTTTGTAAAATTTTGTTATATTTTTCTTTCTTTTTTTATATTTGTCTGTTCTTTCCTATTCTTTTTTGGGAATTCAAGCAGTTTCATTAAAGAACCATTAAGAACAAATCAAATTAATAATAATATATTGAACAATTATTATAAAAATAAAGGTGAATAAATCAGACTCTGTAGCTGCATCAAAATCTCGAAACTGAATTTTTTGGAGGATTCCAATAATTTCCCCATACTTCGTATACGAGAAAGTCAGGGAGGTCTAAAATGTGGAGATTCATCATAATCTCGACATCAAATTTTTGGACGATTTCAATTTTTTCCCTGTACTTCATATATGAGTAAGGGAAAAGAGGAGGTATTCAAGAAAAACGGCTAAAACTTTGAGGAGTTCGATCTCCTTTACCGACTCTTAGAATGTGAACTGTTCAGTCTGTCCAAAACGAAGAGGGTGAAGTTCACGCAGGTGTAGGCTTTCAGGCCAGCTTCAGAGATCTGGGAATGTGTGGCATTTACAGAAACCTGACTGAATGAAAACGATTTGGAGGACCACTTGAAGGTCGATGGAGTTGGTGCACCACTTCATGGATGTACAGCATGTGTCCAGTCTATGGAAACGGGCAACTGTTATTTCATTAGCAAAAACTAGACACTCAAAAGCATTAAGTGACTTCGGACCACTGGCCTTTAACTTCTCATATCATGAAATCGTTTGAGAAGTGAATTAAACAACAACATCTTAACAAAACCCAGGCCATACAGAGCAAACAGGGGGATGCCGCAGCAACACTTCTGAATTTGCTGTACGAGCACTTGGAAAAGGCCAAAAACCACACCGGGGTTCTGTTTAAGGATTTCTCGTCAGCTTTTAATACAATACAGCCTCAAACTTCAGTTGACAAACTGATCAATAAATTCTGTTCGGACCCTCACTTGCCAGGGCAGATTCTCAACGTCTTAACTCATAGAACACAAAGAGTGAGTGTCAATGGCAGTTTTTCTGATAGCCTTAATACATCTAGCGGGACACCTCTAGTTTGCGGTCAGTCACCTCTTCTGCTTATCGTATACACACATCACTGCAGGAGTTCACACAAAGACAGACAGATCCTGAAATCTGCAGATGACTCTGTCATTGTGAGTCTTCTGCAGAGAAGGAGGACAGTCATGGACCTGTCGATGAGTTTGTTTAATGTTTACAGGTACGTATCTCTAAGACCAAGGATATGGTTGTAGACCTGAGGTGCTTCCTTCCTCCCACTATCTCAACTTTAATTTAAGGGAATACAGCGGACATGATAGAGCACAACAAAAATCTACGGACAATCGTTGATATCAGATTAACCTTTGACCTTAACACAGAACAAACCTGTAAGAAGCGGCAGACACATCTTTTCTTTAAAGTGGACATAACCAGAATGACACTTTTTTATTGAAATTGTCTGCTTTTATACTGTATGTTGGTTTGACAACCTAAAAATTACATTTGTAAAGATGAGCAGTGACATTTCTGGTTCGCAGCAGACTTCTGTCGCTGAGCTGTTATAACAAAGAACGTCGACTCACTTCTGTCAGACAGTCACCATCCTCCTTTTCCTAAACTTCAGTGGTTGCTATCGTTCTGCAGATTGAAGTTTCCAACGGTGAGGAGCAACAGATTTCAGAAGTCTTTCATTGAATTCTGTTACTTGTATGGATGCTGCTAAATACTCAGTGTGTACTATTAATGGTAATTATTCGCCTTTGTCTTCAGTGTGTACTTGTGATAACGCCGGTTGTCAGCTGCTTTGACTTTGCTTATTTCCTTGTAGCTCTGTAACAATGTCTTCAATGTCTTATGTTTTTGTGCTTTCCTGCTGCAAACAGATTTCCCTCTTGGATAATAAAGTCTACCTAATCTGAGCCAAAAGTCTATTCTGGTGACTTTGAAAATTGTGAAGTAAATTCTGTCCAGCTGTCTTCCGAAGATCATTTTTCCAGTACCAAAGGGCGTGCTAACTGACTATAAAGAAAGAGCGCTGAGTCCACGCCAGAGGCCTGCTACTAAATCAACAGGCTAAGGTTTAATGCGTAGAATGAATAAAGCTCGGCAGGCTTATTTCCCAGGTGTCCCCTTACTTTCTAGTTTGACTGTATTACAATGCCATTCTGTGCTTACATATGAATTGTTCCTCACTGACCTGTCACATGAAATGAATGCTGGAAAGTTCCAGCTCTGAGACTCCCAGGAATGCTATGGATGGATTTGGCCCTCTGCTTACTTTTGTCAAGAGGTTTTCCGTTTGCCAGTGTTGCACTGCCCAGAATCGTTCTTGTTCATTGCCAGTTCTGTCAGCATATCTGAACCACTTAGTAACACAGATATTGACTATTGGAGAAGACCACTTTGTGTCTTTGCTAATTGTTTTATCATTTTCAGCCTCAAAAACTGTAATCTTTTCTAGCTCACGAGGCTCTCATTTTGTGAATTTACAGTCCTAGTTTATTTGTTCTGGTGATCTGGGCTGTAACAGCAAGTCCTACAGAACCAACTGCTTGCCTTCATTATTGCTCACTTAAAAAACTAGCTTATAAAATGTGTAAAAATATTATGCATTCTCAGCATAGCTAACACTAATTTTAAATTTTGTCACTTTAATCATTTTTACACTAAATGGCTACAACAGATGTCAAAGGGTTGGGGCACCACACTCAGGACCCCATAGAACTGAAGGTTTGTAGGAAACAAATAAGCACACAACAAGTTGTCTTTTAAGTCCACAGTTCAAAACAGAACTAACTCAAAGATGGCCAAAATGCTGGTCATATGGCATCTAGGAGGGTGGACAATGGAAGTGACGTCAGAGGTGGAATGGCTGTCAGTCTTCTGTTCTATAGAGGGAGGGAGAGAGAAGGCGTTCGTAAACAGCGCCGACCCCTACTTCGGCTAACTACCATCACCAGAGCCCTTTAGCTGTTTCTGCGCATGGCACAGGAGACATTACTTAACATTGTGCCTTAACGATTGCTGAGGTTTAGGGCCTAGCGCTGCTTCCCAATAAGAGCAAAACAAGTCCAAAACATTTTGAAGGAAGCCAGTCATGCAGACTTTTAAAAAGTGGACAAACACTAGAAAAGCAAATGTAAGATACAAAAATACAAACTGTTACAGGCAGGAAAAAGGAACATTAATTATAAATACAAGGAACAGGAACAGGAAGCAACCTCTGAAAAGGGCTTCATGACTACGTTGTCATCATCCTGGCAATATGCAGAGCTAATTAGAAAGATAAGTAAAATGTTAGGCTATAATGTTAAAACTGCAGGATGTAAGATGTGGTATGGGGAGAGCTGCTGCCGATTTCAAATCTCATACACAGTCGTCGTCTAAGTGGTTTTACCGCTATGCTGTCTGCTTTTATCTCTGAATTGGATTAAACAGATTAATTTGATAAAATACATATTGCATGTATGCTACCGGTCAAAAGTTTCAGAACACCTCAGTCGTTCCAGTTTTTCTTCAAATTTAATCAGCTGAAATACAATGGATGACATAAAATGGTGAAAAGGTAAGCAATAAGCAGCCAGAAGTTTGACTTTACAGTTTAGGTTAGCAAAAACTGAAAAAAATGAAATTTCAGAATATTACAAATGGGCCGCATTCAGGGAACTACTAATAGGTTACAGCCTACAGATGTTCTGCAGCAATTAAAGTCAATTACGCCTTCCAAGTTGAAGCAAACAATTTGCACAGGTGTACCCACTTCTGCTGATTACTTCAATATTTTCTATCTGTCTTCAAGCAGAGTTGGAACAGACTGTGTTACTACACCCTCTGAACTCCTACTTGGACAATATTAGACTATAGAAAGTTGCAAATTCCAGTGATTAATGGCAAGAAAACGACAAACAACAAATGAAATTAGACAGGCCATTATTAATCTTAGAATTTGTAGGCCTTTCATTTTGAGAAATTGCAAAACAATTCAGTGTCAGTGAGTCCAGTAATGTCCTACACAATGCAAAGGCAATTGGAAACTGGAAGACACTCTGATAGAGATCTGGCAGACCCAAAGTCACAACCCAATCAGAAGACATCTCTGAGGGTGACCAGCTTAGCGTGATCACAGGCGCCTTATAGCACAACAACTTCAAGCACAGCTTAACAGTGGTCGAGAAAAGCAAGTCTCAGTTTCTATTGTGGAGAGGGGACTGCAGGTTTGACGGTGTAAGTTTGGCAGTAAGAAAGCCATTCCTTAAAGGACAAAATAGGGCCTTGAAGTACTGGCTGTGGGCTACTGCAGACTGGAAAGAAAGTCTAATGGACCAATGAGTCAGAATTTGAAATCTTTTGTTCATCACACAGGATGACTGCTTCAAGTTAAGTTGAAAGAAAAGGATGGTTCCTCAGTGTGCGGATGGTCTGAGATTCTTTTGCTGGAGGCAGAGGTGGTGACTGGCATTCTGAATCAAAAGGGTTACCCCATTTTGGCTGTTACATCTGCAAAAGGTGGCTACTTTGATGAATCAAAAATGTACACTTAATGATTCCTTGGCTTATTTTGGGCTTGCTAACACCCGGGTGTCCATTACAATACATAACTTCAAATGGTGTGGAAAAATTCAAAAGACAGACAGAGAGGGTATTACAGTTTTATTTCTACAGATTAGAGGTATGCAGATCTACCGAGACCTCTTGTTACAGACCTCATGTGTGTGTTGTAAAGTGTGGGTCACAGAGTTGTACCAGAGACAGGCAGGCAAGTCCAATAAGATAACTTCATTGTTGAAATTAGGCTGAAGCACTCCCAAGGCTTTATTCAAAATATGAGTTTTTCTTCAGCACACTTCACACACAAAGTGTAGCGGCAATTGCTCTGCTTCAGCTCGCTTTTTCAGGTTAAAAGAACACAAAGCCTTCCTTGTCAAGCAGGTTCAGCAGCTGAGAAGCTTCGGGTGGGTCAGATGTAGTCTGAAGAAGAGAGGACAGGAGTGCAAGAGCATAAGCTTAAGGGAAGGCTCAGCTTTAAATGTTCTAAGCACTGCGTGAGAAGCACGTTATACGGTAAAGGTGCCGCTGATCCTGCACACGACTTCTTTATAAGTGTGTTTGTTTCTCGTTGAAATACAGTTTAACAGAGTCGCTGCATGCAACTGCTGGTGATGACACCCACCATCTCGGACACAGTATCATTCACGTTTGGCATTCTGAATCAAAAGGGTTACCACATTTTGGATGTTACATCTGCAAAAGGTGGCTACTTTGATGAATCAAAAATGTACACTTAATGATTCTTTGACTTATTTTTTTTATTTTTGATTATTTATTTGTTCTGTGCTTTAATTTAATGACCCATTAAGATATTAAACTGCAAGAATTTCCATAACAACTGAGGTGTTCTAATACTGTTGACCGGTAGCGTATGTATGTGTGTATACAAAGGCATTACATTACCTTTGAGGGTCAAACTTTAGCATGCTAGAGAAACGTCATGCTGGTAATGTTGTGTTGAAAAGTGAAAGCCACATGCCAAATGCTTATTTGATTCTATGCATTGCTACAGGCTACATATAAAGTTGTAGAGGTACTTGTCCTGTTAGCGTAACGATAGCCAGTGGCGGCCCAATCATAATCTTACCAAAAGAAAACCTATAACCCTGCATTGTGACACGGAAGTCACTATTGGCACCCATGAGAGTCCAAACGCTTCAAGAAAACCAACTTTATTCCACGCCAAACAGGAACAGTCAGAGTGTTTATTCAAATGAGAGCTACAACTTCAATACACAGAGACACAGCGACGAGCAGCGACGAGACCAGGTCAATGGCCCGGTTACAATGTTCCCCACATCAACCATCGGGTGACAGACGTGTTACGTAGGGATGTTCCGAACTTCCAGTTGGCTCAGTGAATCCACGACAAACAAGCAACCCTCGACAGATGCATCAACCGCATTTCAGCATGCAGCACCGTTGGGGAGGGTCTCAAAAGACCTCAAAATCTCATAACGTATATATTTGTAATGAACGCCATGATGGGAAGACTTAGACACCCACAGTTTAATCCATCAATCAGTGCATTTATTAAACAAAGATCAATTATAACCCGTACTTCCAAACGCTTCCTTGCAGAAAGTTCCTACTCGTACTGTCCCGCTGCCTGGACTCACTGGGAATGCTTCATAAAATCAGAAATACATGCTGTCATCAGTCATATTTCACATCCAAATTACACTACGCGCATCCTTTTTATACGAGCTTGCAGCATTCTTGTGATTTTTTGGAACCTTGGCCTTTTGGGAATGTTTGCCTTCTGTGTGGAAAATTACCTTGCGTGCCATTTTGGTATCTTTTGTTGTCAATCTCATGTTCAGGACTGTACAAGCTGGACCTTCAGTAGCATTTGTTTCATCTTCTCCACCTCGGTGTGGTCCCGACGGTGCTGACTCTGGATATCTTAAGCCTTGGAGGTGGAGCTGCCGTACATGGTGATGGTGTCTGCTTGCTTAAAAGTGTCATTGTCCCCAGTTTGTGCCATCAATCACCTAAGTGGAAGTGGCAAAGAGTAAAGGCACAGGACTAAAGAATAAATGACACTGAAGTGGATAGATGGATAAGAAAAATGAGAAAACATATAAGACACACTGGAGTACATAGTATAAGTGTGCAAACAGAAAGATAATAAATTCTATTTCGGCCACTAATTGAAGAATATACATAATGGCTGCTCTACACTCTCAGTCCAGTTCATTCTCTTACATTTGACAAACCTTACTGGAAGGCTTTCACCAGACAAAGGCAGAAAGTTTGCTGTCATTTATACTGCAGCTTTTTTACTCTTTTTTTTTTTTTTTTAAATTAAACTTTGCCTAAGTTTTGGGGCAAATTATTAAAACATTGCATTCACTCAGATTTAATTTACTAGCATGAAGTGTTGAAGATAATATTGTCTTGCACAGAATTAGCTGCAGGCAGTCTGTGAGAAAGCAAGGATTTAAGCTAAAATGAGACAATATTGAAGTAAGAGTAAAATGTAATTATAAAATAATAACTATTTGTTACACTGAAGACTAGAATGTATATTAAATATTTTCCCGTTAATTAAAATTAAAATAAAGACATAACATCGGCCAATTGTAGGAATCAGTTTCATTTCGACCGGTACGCCAGACCCAACGTTCTCCTTCATTCCACTGAAACACTGCCATCTAGAGCTCAAAGCTCAAATTTCCACAATAAAACCAAACACAAACTTCATTTATTTTAGACTTGCTGTTGAAGAATAATAAAGACACTGAAGAAATGGAAGTTTTAGACTAGAAGGTCATCCATGTGAAAACATGAATACTTTGGCCAGAGTTTCAAGCACGTCTTTAACTTCCACATGAGAAGCAAAACTAGCAGAGGCCACTAATACTGATTCAAACTAAAGTCCTAAACATTTGTTTTGAGTACTTTTTAAAAAGTTACAATAGAATTTTAACATAAGAATGTCAAGTAATACAACAGCTTATGCAGTTAACCAGAAGCATATTCATGAGAACGGACGTCAAACTGCAAACCGCTCTTCATTCTTTATCGCTAATCTGAATTGTGGTAAAGCAACAAGCACATTCGTCTTCTTTCACTTTAAAGAACTCGTTTTATACATTGTGATGTGGCAATTCTGCCACTGTTCGTATTTGATTGACCAACATAAAATGCTGTTGGCAATGTGCTATTCGTTCTTGCTTCAACACTGAAATGTGGAGAAAGTGACAAATGCAGGGTCTAAAGGATGGGATGCTGTACAGTGAAAAACAACGAAACCTGTTTAAGTGGCAGAAAGCCAGAGGCCACCACACCATCCACTGTGTACTAAGCAGGAAACAACATGGACGTTTGTCCTTTAAAGGGGCTGCTCCTGCCAATGCCCTCAGTGACCCACGCTGGGACGATCTGCAGTTGCCATTTTAGCTTGACTTGAAAACCAGAAAAGAAAGCCGACATGAACACTTCACCCAGACAGTGGCCGAGACAAACTGAACCTGTGGCTTTGGAGCTGAGAGGCGGCAGTGTGAACCTCTGTGCTGCCATACCACATCTTCAGTGGTTATAATAGAAGGTTCCTGAACCGCAAAAGAGAATAAAGTAAAAAAAAAAATAAAATAAAATAAAGGTATTCATTATACCCAAAAGATTAACACAGAAGAGGTATACAAAATGGTGAACAACAAACAGAAACCAACCCCTGCTGCCTCTCTGGTCCTTACTAAACTGGCTTTGAACTCCTCAATGTCCAATGGAGTTACACATCCATTCGGCAACTATGCCAGCTCCCTCACCTGTCACATTGGCACCAATGCACCCCCCCAGACTCCACACTCAAAGAGGTAAAGGTGCTGAGGTGGCATTATGGCACTCCCTAGGACTCTTTCTAGGACGTTTTCCTGCAACTTCTTCCCGTGTCAGTAAGTCCTGAGGCAGCTTCACCACAGCTCTGTCTTGCTGCCCCAGGTGTCCCTACACCTCTAAGCCAAAATACGTAATTTAACGACCGCTCTTATGGCGCTTTTCCACTGCATAGTACGGCACAGCACGGTTCAGTACAGCTCACCTTGGTTCGGCTCAGTTTGCGTTTTGACTGCAGTTTAGTACCGGTTTAGAGTGGCCGGGATTATTCACGTGTCGTTACAGTTGCACCGACCTCCTGAAAAACTTTTTCATTCCGCGTCGCCCCATCCAGCTCTCGCTGGATCCGCTCCTCGGCTACCAACGAGAGGAACGTCTGTACTTCCTCAATAGACCACAAAACACCCATTTTTGGTTAAAACAAAATGGTGCGTCCGAACCTTCACTGGCTGTGCTAAAAATCTAGCGGGTCTGTTGTGCCTCATGTCGCAAGTTCAGTGACGCAGTAATGACGATTTTCTCCGGCCAATCAGTGACCAGCAAAGTTTACACCTCACGTTTTGGTAACGGTTTGACGCGCTTGGAACCTCGGCTGAGGTGGTACTAAAAAAAGGACCAGGTACCAGGTACTGTTCCCAGTGGAAAACCCCCCAAAAGTGAGCTGAACTGAACCGTGTTGTGCCGTACTATGCAGTGGAAAAGCGCCTTTAGAAGGACACCACAGTCCCAAATGTTCCTTCTTAGGGCCATGTGTCCTCTTTGACCCCACTCGTGCTCCATTGCACAACTCTACCCAGGTCTGAGCTCTTTCGTTTTTGTTCCAGTGCCCCCTGCTTACTAATATTTTGGGGGCACGCAGCACACCTGCAGGGCATTAATGGTCCCAGTTGACGGTTTACCCACTTGGCTTACGAGGAAGCTTTCACATCACCAGTGGGATTTCCTCTTTTCCAGGCTCATGTAGTATATCTTGTCTTTTTTAGGACTCCTTTTTACCAGCCTGACACCTTGGCATGTATCTATAATGTACAAACATATTCATGTATTTTTTTTTTTTTTTTATCTTTATCATACTGGATATGCAGTTCGTAGTATGAAATAGAAAATAGAATTTTGAAAGCTAAGGCAGCATCTAATCAAGTTAAAGAATCGAAGAGAATAGAAATGAAGAGTGCCGACAGCACAACTGTCCCCATCAGAAGTAGAGCCACGTGACAAGTGATTTTTAATTTCCTGACATTCTGAATGACTCTCAAGGCAGTGCTGTCAGTACCAGTTGCACAGTCATTTGCCTGAAGTGTGTGCCAACACCCTGCAAAAGCACCATACGGCACAGCAGAATATTCTAAAATCAAAACAGTTTGTGCCAAGCTGTAATTCAATTTCCTTGTTTACATCTGTATTTCAGAATTTACCTGACATATTGATTCACATTGACATATGTATCGCATCATCGCAGTTATTTCCATATCTCTCGGTTTAGCAATGGCAAGGTAATTGACCTGCTTAGTGTCACAAAGTGGGACCCTTGTGACAATTAAACCAACAGTCTCGTTGTTGACCTTTTCCGCTCTGATGTCTGGATAACAGCACCATTATTGAAATAGTTTTTTGTCTCTTCAGGCACTGTGATGCTTGATCCAATAACCATATTGTTGATGCGCTTCACTGTGTGATTTAGTCCTTAATTTTATGCTGTGATCTTTGCAGCACTTTGCCTTCTGATGCTTGACTTCACTTTGAGGGTCTCTGTAAGGAGTCTGCCTGTTTTGTACCCCAGTATTGATTTTTTTTTTTTTTTGTAGGTATACTCGGGTTTAACCAATCTTCTCATCAAATGTCCTGCTCTGTTGGTGACTCTAAAAGTGTGATTGAATGTGAGTTCAACACTCTGGACTGAAACAACCATATATTTTAAATAAAACTGTAAAAACAAAAAAGTCTACGAAAAACTAGAAAGGCGGAAGAGAGAATGAATGAAAAAAAAAGGCCCGCTTTGCTCTCTATAAGGCCTGTGACCTGGAGCACCTCATCATGGAGTGGAATGGAATTCACTGAAGGATGAAGTCAGTTTGATTGAATGACTTGCATTATTAATATCCTTCCTTCCATGCAGAACTTTTTAAATTACAGTCAGAATGTACAGACGTAGCGATTAAGGCCATTTTAAGGGAAGGGCTTTAAGATGATGTGGTTGTCTACATTACTATTCCGTAGTCATCACTGCCACATATATTGAATCAATCCGAGGAATTCAGTAGGATGTCTGGGCTCCGGATTAACTCGAATCAGACCATACTGTTCTCTGTGGCCACTCATGCACAGCAGCTTAAACTGGATCAGCCTTCTTTGATTGTCACCGAAAAGTTCAAATACTTAGCAGTTCTATTCACCACAAAAGACCTGTTCACATGTAGTTTTTATAGTTTGATGGAAGCAGTATAGTATCAAACACAGCGTTAATAAAGGGCCATCTGTTCATTTCATATTAGCTGGGAGAATTAATGTTGTTAAAATGGATATCGCGCCAAACTAATCTATTCTGTTTTTAAATTGAAGCAAATAAAACGAAATATAAGCTTGCTATATATGAAACAAGACACCTTTCTAAATGCTGAAAGCAGGGAGGGACATTACACTTCCTAACTTGCACTTTTGACAGTGGATTGTGAGCATCCATATTGGACACACATACAGACTATTAAAGGACGCAGAAGGCGATTAACTATTCAATTTGAAATAATCACGGAAAGGAGATCCAGTTCAAGCTCTTCTTTGTGCCCTTTGCTCTGTGCTCCTGCCATTATTATTTATCGGTTATTTTCCAGCAGCCCAGTGGCACATTATTTCCTCAAAAAGTTGTAACTTGCTCCTTACTTTTATTCTAGCCTTGCTTTAAACTATGCAGAATTTAATTCATAGAATAAACTAGCTGAAGTCTTTGGTAAATTTGTGGGTAAGGATAAGGTAATAAATAATATGTATAAGATTTTTAAATAATTGACCCTTTTGTCTTAATCCTGTATTTTAAGTTGGACCCACAGCAATATATTTGTTGAAATGAGGTCCTTAGTGTGCAAAATGGATATGTGGATGCGACACGGGCTGGACGGACATCCCGGCCAGGAAAGGGAATAGGTGGATGGACAGCCCATTATATAGAGAAAATGTGGATGGAGGTTTTTAACTTCTCCAACACGCTAGATGGCAGCAGCCCCGGAGTTCGGTGCACATCTATCAATCAATCAATCAATCAATCAATCGGAACCAGCAAGGCATGCTGGGATATGTAGTTTGGCAGAGCAGCACCACTAGGGTCTCTGGGTACCACGAGAGGGTGCTGTAGGGAGGATAATTCCCTATTATGGACTTCTGTGTGACCCGGAAGTACTTCTATTGGGTAATTGCCCTGGCACCGGAAGTACTCCTGGGACTGTAATAAAAGGGACTGCACTACCTTATTCAGGCGAGTCGGAGCTGGGAGGTAGAGAGGTAACACTTGACTGGAGGAGGGCAGTGCGGTGGTGAGAGAGATTAGGGAGGAGAGGAAGACTTGTGGGTTGTGTTTTTTGTACCATATTGGAGATATTTTTGGTTAATAAACAACCTTTATTTGAACCTGGGACTGTGATTCTGTGTTCGTGTCTGGGTTTGGGCTTGCTAACACCCGGGTGTCCATTACAATACATAACTTCAAATGGTGTGGAAAAATTCAAAAGACAGACAGAGAGGGTATTACAGTTTTATTTCTACAGATTAGAGGTATGCAGATCTACCGAGACCTCTTGTTACAGACCTCATGTGTGTGTTGTAAAGTGTGGGTCACAGAGTTGTACCAGAGACAGGTAGGCAAGTCCAATAAGATAACTTCATTGTTGAAATTAGGCTGAAGCACTCCCAAGGCTTTATTCAAAATATGAGTTTTTCTTCAGCACACTTCACACACAAAGTGTAGCGGCAATTGCTCTGCTTCAGCTCGCTTTTTCAGGTTAAAAGAACACAAAGCCTTCCTTGTCAAGCAGGTTCAGCAGCTGAGAAGCTTCGGGTGGGTCAGATGTAGTCTGAAGAAGAGAGGACAGGAGTGCAAGAGCATAAGCTTAAGGGAAGGCTCAGCTTTAAATGTTCTAAGCACTGCGTGAGAAGCACGTTATACGGTAAAGGTGCCGCTGATCCTGCACACGACTTCTTTAGAAGTGTGTTTGTTTCTCGTTGAAATACAGTTTAACAGAGTCGCTGCATGCAACTGCTGGTGATGACACCCACCATCTCGGACACAGTATCATTCACGTTTGATCTTCCATTAACCTCACTACTTCTCCTATGTGCTGGTCAAAAACTGCACAAAAGGATTCCTACGCGACTTTCCTAGTCTCCCTTCGGTATCTTTGGTTTTAAACTTCCCATCTACAAAATGATGAAGGTTTAAGCAACATTTACATCTACCAGCTTACCCCAGAGTGCACCCCAAATGTTCAGAAGCAACATTAACTGCAACATCTTTCAAAGAGATTCTCACATATGTCATTGAATCCGGCGGTTAAGAACATCCTTTTTTCATCAGTTGTCCAAAGTGTGGTAAATTCAGCCAGAAACTATACATTGCGCACACATACTGTATGTTGACTATGGTTATCTAAAATGTTAACTTGAATTGTAAAGGATGTCATCAAGCATCCGCCACGCTAGATCATATGTTTAGGGAATAGCCATATTCGAAGATCATGTTGGGGGAAAAAAAATCCTTGCTTTTCAGATAGTTCTGAGTTTACAATTACACCTAATCCTAATCCTCATCCAGCATTATGTGGAGTAACTTCAAATCGGACAAGAAACATATTAGGATACATATTAGGATATTGTACACTGGGGTGCACACACTTTTTCGGCTTGCAAGCTACTTTTAAAATGACCAAGTCGAAATGATCTACCTACATTAAAAATGCTATATATATATATATATATATATATATATATATATATACACACTAGGCTGACCCGCCTTTTAAGGCGACCACTTCTTAAGGCAATTCAATATGTAGATCAATTTGATATTTTATACAAACTCATTAATTTGGTTATATTGCATTTGAGCGGTATTACTTTAATACTCGTAGTTTCTGTTATTTTTGTGATGAAATGTAAACTTTTTTTCTATATTGAGGTCACCCTTTTGAACTCCCCTGATATTTACTACGCAGTGAGGCATTTGTACTCCATCAACATTAATTATTTCCTGAGACATAATTTTGTCTATTTTTCCAGCGCATCGCGCACAAAAGCAAGGGAACGATGGGAGCACCAGAACTCTGCCCACATCATGTCGCTTAGTACCGCAAGCTGCAAGTAGTAAGTCTGTGATAAGCAGAATATCGCTACGCTTTCCACTCACGGGACGGAAGGACAATCCCGACCGCTTTTATATAGTAAGAAAGAAGAAGAAGATATCGCACAGTCTGGAGTAGAAAATCATCTTTTACCTGGAAAAACGAAACTACAAATCCCATTGTGCATTGCAAAATGGACAGGGCGTGTGTGAAACTCCGCGCCTGCGCAGCACTCATTGGATGGAAGGACAATCCCGACCGCTTTTATATAGAAGAATACTGAATATACTTTATACATAAAATATATGTTGTCGTACCTTGCATAACTGAATAACCTTTATGGCACAATAACAATTCAATACATATATGGTTACAACAATATCCGGATTTAATAATCTTCATGTGGGAAAAGGCTGACTCGCATAAATAAGTAGAGCTGAATAACGCAGTCAAGGAGCTTTTGAATTCAGCCGAGTGAAAAATGACGGCTGTCCGATTAACTGCGATTTTAGTTCCCTCTTCTTTCTCTTTCTCAGATCGCTTTTCGGAAGGAAGTCAGTTTCGTAGTTTTTATGAACAGTTCAAAAGTGCCTTTCCACATTTTCCTTCTTTGGAATAGCAATGATAGATTGACAGATCAGACAAACACACTTTGATTGTGATATTGTGAGAGAAAATAATCCTCTTCCAATTCCACATCCAGCCTGTACCCTCCCCAAACAATTTTTTTTTTAATCCCTTCTTTAGTTAATATAAATTAATCACAGCCGGAGTTTTGCAGTAGCTCGTGCGTTTGATCGTGCGTGTGGGATGATCAGCGTGTTAGAAGTAAGGAGATCTCAGACTGGCCGCCCTGTATGTCAATCAAGTGGCAAATGCCATAGGAGGATATATGATAGACTAACGCTTAAAAAATATATTTTTTGAATGCAATGCGATCTACCTGCATTACCATTTTGTCTACTTTCTTCCTTTCTTTCCTATAGTACAGTATCCCTCTGTTAACTCAAATCATTCTTCTTGTAGACCTTTCTAGCCTTCCGCTCAAAATCTCTGAATGCAAGTTATTCTATCTGGGTACCGTGGCAGCTAAACTAATTGTTGCCTCCCAATGTAAGACACCTGAATGCATCACTGTCGACAACTGGCAGTCCTCCTTCTACAATTTAATACGTCTCGAGTTGTCTGATTAATGGTGCTTCCAGTAATACAACTGAATCCTGGTCTGCTGTGGCTCAATTGCTTAAATCTCAGCTTGCAACTCCTTGATTTTTTTATATTTTTTAATTATCCTTTGGCTCAGAATGGTTGAGTTGGGTTAGTTTATATATTATGGCCGTTTATTCCTGTCTGTTTGTTTTTACTTAATAAAAAGGAAATCCCAAAAAAAGGCTCAATAAAAAAACCAACCCATAATTGAATTTACAGTAATTCTGTGGAGAATATTCGATTTCTGTTTATGTATTGATATGAGTGTAGATGAGTAGAACACGTAGTGGACTGGTTCCCTCCTTATTCTCAGTGTTGCCAGAATAGGCTTCTGCCTCCAAAACCATTAATTGGATTCAGTTGTTTTTTTGCTTTGTTTATAATATTCATAAATAAGTGATTTTAATCCTGTAGGAAATATCTGATTAGTATTTACTTACGTGTGTGAGCGGGCCTTGTGATGGGCTAGTGTGCTGTTCAGTGGCGTTTCCTGCTTTGTATTGCCAGAATGGACTCTGGTCCCCCGTGGTCATGAACTGGATTAAGTGGATCTGAGAATGTCATGATGTGTTATTATCAGGTGTGTTTATATTCTTTGTAAATAAATTCAGTATTAGACCAAATTGTTTTCTGGCAACTGTAAATCATGAAATGCAAGAATAAGTCTAAATCCTAGAGTAACATCTAATTCAAGACATCCTTCTCCCTGTTATAAAATGAGTCTTAAATCACTCTGATTGAAGCAGCATTCCACCATCTTGGAAAGCTCAAATACTCCTGATTTAATACAAAGGTGATTCAGGTGGCTAGTTTGCTTCTCCTCAAATCTAGGTAGAGTAATAACAACAGTGAGATGTGTCCTGTCGAACTTGCCTTAACCACTCCACAGGTAACAGTATCCAGTTCAACTCCTTAGACAAGCTTTTCATTCAGTTTTGCCTTCTCTTCCCACACAGGTCTTTTCAGGATTGTGGCAGATAGAAAGCCCTACATCACCCTGGGTGAGATTGCAATGACTTTTGAGATATGCCCCAGCAGAGTGAACCAAATCAAAATCACAAGTGCAAATGTGATCCAAGTGAACGATGAGGTGATCCAACGCGATGAGAGCATCATATTGTCTTCCTTAGCGGAGGAAGGCAGTGAGCAGCTGGTGAACTGTGAAGTTATCCGGAAAGACAAAAAGCTCGCCTTTACACTACCTCTGTCCTTCAAAGGAGAATTTTATGAATGTGAAGACGACCAGTTCTATACACTTGCTGAGATAATAGAGTGGAAGATGCCAAAGGGTCGAAAGCGAACAGTGAACATGGCAAAGACGACTGCAGTCCAAGAATATTTTTTCAATTACTTGCCTGAGAATTTCAAAGGTGAATTAGACCTTGCGCCCGTATACGAACTGCAAGCAGTAATGAAGTGTAAGTAAATGAGTTTTTCTTTCTCCCCAATGCTTACTGCTATAAAAATTAATGAACGTGTATGTTTGAGTTTATCTTCAACTGAAACTCAGCATTCTGACAGTTTTTTTGCTTTTTTCCAATACATATCCCTCAAAGGCAGAAACTAATTGGTCAAAAAACAATTATTTTAGTCTCACCAAGGAAAAAATAAATCAATGTTTTTAGCCTAGAGCATTTAATAATTATTCTGGAGGCATCTAGGTGGTCTTTAGGGTGAGCGGGAAACTTATTTGAAATACACTGTAATCAAGGAAGAATTTAGTAAAGTAGTATAAACGATCAATTTCAATTTATAGTAACACATCTAATCTCCATGTTGGCATACTGCACATGAGATCAAAAGCAGAAACATCCCATTTTCTAAATCTTTTTCATTATTTTTTTCAAGCTTTTGATACATTTTTTATATATACTATATATGAATACTGATTATTATTTAAATAGTATAAATATACTATGCTTCTAAGACTGGAATCCTACTAGAATATACAAATTCCACTAATTGCTTTTCCACTATCAGGGCATTGTGGTGAGTTAAATGTAGAAGTCTTTCCATATTAACTGCATTTGTATGTGTGGATGGCTGCTCTTAACATTTGAATTATCAAAAACATATTCCTTGTAGTTTAACACGTTCAAGGCAATGAGAGGTCATGGCTTTATAAATAATGTGGATGCTAGGGGTCACTGTTGCCCCTTTAACCCCTTTAACCCAACAAACAGACACGCAGGACACAGGGTGAAAGCACCAAGAAGAATTTTTTTTTTATTCTTTGTTCTTCTTATACAGTGCCCTGTAAGCACCACAGCCACAATAAACAGGCAAATAAACGACAGCAACACACATCTTTTCTCTCTCTCTCTCTCTCTTTCTCCTCCACACCTCCCAGCAAGCTTCATCCACCTCCGCCGAGTTCACAGCTGGGTTCACAGCAGTCCTTTATATACGGTCCGACCAGGAAGTGCTTCTGTTCTTCTGCTCATGTGACTTACCAGCAATTCCAGGTCAGATGGAGAACTTGAGTTTTCTTCAGACTTCTAGTGCTGTGAGGGGAAGCGTGACTCCCCCAGCGTCTCCTGTGTAGCCAAACTCCAGATCCCATGGTGCCCTGCGGTTATCCGGTGCACCGCTATTCTGCAGGGAAGTCTCCATCTGGCGTCTTGGGAGAGGCTGTGTCTAAAAGTGTCTGTCTTCCCCCATCCTTCCATTCTCAGGTGTCTGGTTTTTTAGGTACATGTAACTTAGCCTTAGGCCTAACCCAGCTGCACTGGTCACAAGGTAATTCACCGTCCAAAGTTTTGTTTCTTCACTGTTTTATGTGAAATTTATAATTCATTGCAACCTATAGAAATTAAGTTACTTGGTTTATTTTATAAATATCATGCTGTCTGTTATATTAAATACATAAGAAATTGGACAACTCAGAAGACACCATTCAGTCCATCAAGCCCATTTGCTTAACAAACAGCGAAGCTGTCTCAGTGTCTCATCAAGATTCAACTTAAAGGTTGTTGGGGCTTCTGCTTCTACTACAAGTTTCGTTAGTTTGGTTCTGAGGCACACAGCTCTTTACATAAAGAAGTACTTCGAGGCTTTAGTTTTTAAATGCACTCCCCCTTAATTTCCACTGATGTCCTTGAGTACTTGTTCCCCACTGAAGCTGGGGAATGATCCTGGATCTACTATATTGATGACTTTGAGGATTTTAAATCCCTGGATTTGGTCCCCACATGGTCTCGTCTGCTCGAGACTAAACAGGTTTAATTCTCTGAGTTTGTTGGAGTTCAGCATGTCCTTAAGTCCTTGGAAGCATTTGGTTGCTCTTCTCTGCACAGCTTCAAATTCTTCTGTGCCTTTCTTATATCCCGTTGACCAGAACTGCATACAGTACTTCAGATGCAGTCTCACTAATGCATTGTGTAGTCTGAGCATAACATCGCTTGATTTTTATTCAACAGTCTTAACAATATAGCCTTACATTTTTTTGCCATCACAGAATGAACACAAACACACACACGCACCAATTTAGCATTGCCAGTTCACCTAACCTGCATGTCTTTGGACAGTGGGAGGAAACCAGAGCTCCCAGAGAGAACGGTTCTTCATACAGACAAGATTTATCAATGGCTGGATATAATGTGGTACTGCGTATGTTAAAAAAACAAAAATGATCTACTAAAATAAAACATGAAGATATGATCATTTTTTTAGACTTGTTTTGGTAACTTAGAATTGTTTCTTGCCCTTAAAAGACCAAAAGATATGTACTGTACTTCATCATCATAACCAGGCCATTTATTTGAAATTTACTCTGGCTACCTATCTTTTTTTCTCTGTGTGGAATGTGTTTTTTATCTTATAGATCACTGCCTATCTGTTTGACAGTTTTCTTGAAATTGACTCACTCGATTACTCTTTGATCTTTTTAAGAGTCATGACAGCAAAGTCACTAACTGACGTAAGAAACCACAATAAACTGTGTGGACTGTTAGAAGAGAGAGTAAGCTGACTGAGTATTAATGCATCATTCGTTTAGGACTCTCTCTGTGACACCCAAACGTGGAGGACTTTCAGCCAATAACTTACTCAGCAGAAACGCTACGGGGGCTCCTTTATACCAACAGCAATACGTCTGCGTAATACCTCAGTGGGACTAGGACAGCCGAGTCTGAAATGTTCTTTCTTTTGAATTTTATTGCTTTTTAGTTATTTTGGTGTGTGTTCACACTATAGTAATACGCATGTAATAAGCAACATTTCACCTAGGGTGTAAATAAATTTCTATCTATCTATCTATCTATCTATCTATCTATCTATCTATCTATCTATCTATCTATCTATCTATCTATCTATCTATCTATCTATCTATCTATCTATCTATCTATCTATCTATCCATCCATCCATCCATCCCCAGACAGGGCAACAGAATCTTTAAGATGACAGTCTGTTGTTTAGTTATAGCTACGTTTGTATCTAATTTCTCTTGGCATATACAGTTAAGTCCATAAAATTTGGACAGAGACAACTTTTTTCTAATTTTGGTTCTGTACATTACCACAATGAACTTTAAATGAAACAACTCAGATGCAGTTGAAGTGCAGACTTTCAGCTTTAATTCAGTGGGTTGAACAAAACGATTGCACAAAAATGTGAAGCAGCTAAAGCATTTTTTAACACAATCTATTCATTTCAGGGGCTCAAAAGTAATTGGACAATTGACTCAACGCCTGTTTCATGGGCAGGTGTGGGCAAGTCCGTCGTTATGTCCTTATCAATTAAGCAGATAAAAGGCCTGGAGTTGATTTGAGGTGTGGTGCTTGCATGTGGAGGATTTTGCTGTGAACAGACAACATGCGGTCAAAGGAGCTCTCCGTGCAGGTGAAAGTAGCCATCCTTAAAGCTGCAAAAACAGAAAAAACCCATCTGGGAAATTGCTACAATATTACGAGTGGCAAAATGTACAGTTTGGTACATCCTGATTAAGAAAGCAAGCACTGGTGAACTCAGCAGCGCAAAAAGACCTGGACGTCCATGGAAGACAACAGTGGTGGATGATCGCAGAATCATTTCCATGGTGAAAAGAAACCCCTTCACAACAGTGAACCAAGTGAACAACACTCTCCAGGGGTAGGCGTATCGATATCCAAGTCTACCATAAAGAGAAGACTGCATGAAAGTAAATACAGAGGGTGCACTGCACGGTGCAAGCTACTCATAAGCCTCAAGAATGCTAAATTGGACTTTGCTAAAGAACATCTAAAAAAGCCAGCACAGTTCTGGAGAAACATTCTTTGGACAGATGAAACCAAGATCAACCTCTACCAGAATGATGGCAAGAAAAAAGTATGGAGAAGGTGTGGAACAGCTCATTATCCAAAGCATACCACATCATCTGTAAAACACGGTAAAGGAAGTGTGATGGCTTGGGTGTGCATGGCTGCCAGTGGCACTGGGAAATATCTGGTTTCTCCAGAGTGTAGAAAAACATTCAAACTGATAAGTTATCAGCTTCCTTGCTAAGATGCCTATATAAATAAATGGACTCCTTAAGTGTTTGTAAACCTTCTTAGCAGTATGTAAGAATATAATGGACTGTTAAGTTTGCAGATGATCCTGAGCTATAGGGAATCGGAGTCAGCAAAATAATTACAAGTGGGCCTAGACAAAATCGAGACTTGTGTAAGTTAGGGACCTGTAAAGTTTAATGTAAGGAAAGATTTGTGTTTACACATATAAAGTAAAGACATTAGTCATAATACATACAAAAATGGATTCTCTCTATTATAAATGAAAATCTTGAGACAAGATGAGACTAAGAGATTTTTTCAAGTCCCATGAGATGAGACTATTGCCAAGAAATTTTTTAAGTCCTGTCCTCCTCTCAACCATTTCACGTTAACAGCCCTTGCCCATGGTCCTCTCACCTCTCATTCGTGCGAATGCTTTTGTCAAACACTGTTCCTGCACTTTTAGCTCTTATAATTTTTTACAATCAGGTTGGCAAATTGGTTAAATGCGTATCAATAGACTATGCTGAAACAGTTGGTGATGATATTGCGAAAGATGAAAACATCAACTTACAATATCCCGTAGAATATCTACAACCGTTAAGACTGTTCAGTCTTCTACCAGTTGAATTACTGTTGAAAGAAGGAAGTATCGTAATGGTATTGCGTAATTTATGTATGAGTGAAGGGCTACGCAATGGGGCAAGATTAGTTGAATTCAAAATTGGTCGAAAAATTGTGACATTGACTCAGGCGCTGTCACGAGTGGCAGCCTTTCCAGCAGCTCTGTATATGACTTTATCTTTCTACCTTTTTCTCTACTTTATTCTTTATTTTTCACTATTTCACTGATCACTCATACCACTTTCTTTTATGTGGACTCGTTCCCTGGACACTTTTTACTACTTGGACATGGATTTTTACACACCAAGACTCGTCTATTCAGGTAGTCAACTTAAAGCGCTGAGAACAAAGGCTTGGGCCAGTGTGGTTCCCTATTTACCCAACGAGGTAAGAAGGTCGTATCGTGGCAGCAGAGCCTTCGCTAAGATAAAAGCTAAGTGGCTAGCGAGAAAGTGGCGCTACAAACCTTCGGTGCCTTCTGTGATCCTGGGAAATGTGAACTCACTGCCAAATAAGATCGATGAACTGGCTGCGCTGGTGAAAAATGTCAGGACCTACAGAGAATGCAGTTTGTTGTGTTTTTGTGAAACATGGCAAACTAACATCCCAGATGCTAACATGGAGCTACCCGGGTTTAGCACAGTTAGAGCAAACAGAGACACAAGTACCTGCGGGAACTGGAAAGGAGGAGGACTCACTCTCTATGTGAATACAAGGTGGTGCAACTCTGGACATGAAAATGTCAAAATTTCCACTTGCTGCAGGAACATCGAACTGTTGGCCGTAAGTCTGCATCCCTATTACTTGACTTGAGAGTTTGGACACGTCATTATTGTTATTGTTTACATCCCTCCTCGGGCGGACATGGACATAGCAGGTGACGTCATCCATTCCGCTGTTGCTAAACTGCAAAAGCAGCACCCTGAGGCGCTTGTGCTAATCGCTGGAGACTTTAACCATGTGACGCTGGACAAAACATTACCTGCCTTCTCCCAGTATGTGGACTGTAACACCCGGGGAAATAGAACTATTGACCTACTGTATGCAAACGTTAAAGATGCATACAGCGCCACCCCGCTGCCTGCGAATGGGAAAGCAGATCATAACCTGGTTCTGCTTCAGCCTCACTACAAACCAAGAGTGAGGGAGCTACCTACAACCACACGCTCATTCAGTAAGTGGTCCCCTGAAGCAGAGCAGGCTCCGAGAGACTGCTTTGGAACTACAGACTGGGATATCCTGCAGGGATCTTATAGTGAAAATATTAAGGAGGTTGTTGAATGCACTACTGATTACATCAACTTCTGTATGGACATTGTAGTTCCAGTAAGAACAGTATGCTGCTATGCTAACAACAAGCCATGGATTACAAGTGACATCAAGGGCCTTTTGAACCAGAAGAAAAGGGCTTTTAAAGGCAGTGAGCAGCATGAGCTCAAGCACGTGCAGAAATAAATCCCAGTCCAGCTCAGGGCGGCGAAGGAGCAGTACAAGAGAAAGCTGGAGCAGAAGATGCAGAATAACAGCATGAAGGAAGTGTGGGATGGGATGAAGATCATCACTGATTGCAGCTCGAAGCGGGGTGCCACCATCGAGAGAGACGTGGAGACTGCAAACCAGATGAACAACTTCTTTAACATTTTTGACCACCCTAACCTACTCTCACCTCAGAGTACTGCACCCTCCACCTATCCTTCTGCTGATACCAGCATAGGAGAGACATCACCAGCCCACAATTACAGTAGCCCAGGTAAGCAGAGAGCTGAGGAGACTTCGTGCCAGCAAAGCAGTGGGTCCAGATGAAGGATCGCCTTTGGAGCTGGGGAGTACTCTACAGTGCATCTTCAACCTGAGCCTGGAACAGGGGAGAGTCCCGAGGCTTTGGAAAACATCTTGCATCACCCCAGCTCCAAAGGTATCACATCCTAGTGAGCTGAATGACTTCTGGCCTGTCACTCTGTTCTCACATGTGATGAAGACCATGAAGTGGCTGCTGCTTCACCACCTGAGGCCACAGGTCTGCCACACCCTCGACCTACTGCAGTTTGCATACCAGGAGAAGGTGGGAGCGGAGGATGCCGTCATCTATATGCTACACCAATCCCTGTCCCACTTGGACAGAGGCAGTGGTGCTGTAAGTATTATGTTTCTGGACTTCTCTAGCGCCTTCAACACCATCCAACCTATGCTCCTTAGGGACACACTGACAGAGATTTGAGTAGATTCATACCTGGTGACATGGATTGTGGACTATCTTACAGACAGACCTCAGTATGTGCGTCTTGGGATCTGCAGGTCTGACATTGTGGTCAGCAACACAGGAGTGCCACAAGGGACTGTACTCTCTCCAGTCCTGTTCAGCCTAGATACATCAGACTTCCAGTACAACTTGGAGTCCTGCCACGTGCAAACTTTTGCTGACGACACTGCTATCGTGGGCTGCATCAGGAGTGGTCAGGAGGAGGAGTATAGGAACCTAATCAAGGACTTTGTTAAATGGTGTGACTCAAACCACCTACGCCTGAACACCAGCAAAACCAAGGCGCTGTTGGTGGATTTTAGGAGGCCCAGGCCCTTATGGACCCCATGATCATCAGAGGTGAATGTGTGCAGAGGGTACAGACCTATAAATACCTGGGAGTGCAGCTGGATGATAAATTGGACTGGACTGCCAATACTGATGCTCTGTGTAAGAAAGGTCAGAGCCGACTATACCTCCTTAGAAGGCTGGCGTCTTTTAACATCTGCAATAAGATGCTGAAGATGTTTTATCAGATGATTGTGGCGAGCGCTATCTTCTACGGATAACATTAGACACCAAAGGAGATCTTGATATGCCATTTGTATTAAAACATTTACAGTTAGAATAGCTTTTGCTATGACAATTAACAAATCACAGAGACAAACATTAAAAAAATTTGGTTGATTTATTAGAGGGAAAGAAACGACATTCATTCACAGGCAGTTATACGTTGTGTTGTCACGATGTAACTCCAAACACGGAATCAAAATTCAATGCAATATTGATGAAAAGTTCATTCCAAATATTGTTTTTACTGAAGTTTTACAGTAAAAGTGTAAATTTAAAAAGTATTTGCGTGTTAATTTCAAACCAAACAGAACGAAAACGTATAACGCAACGAATACCTCTAACGCAACATGAAACATAATTTTTTACAAAAACACAATTTATTACGTTTTACTATTTTATACTATAATATAATGTAAAATAGTTAGGTCTATTATGCATATGTAACAAATTCCATGAAAAAAACAATCTGTTTAAATTGTACATCCATTTCCCCATACGTGAGTGGCAGAACCGCGAAATAGCTACTGCATAGCACCCGCCTGGGGTTTATCAAGCGAAGTGAGCAGGGGGACAGAGCCCCCTAGAATTAAATAATTATATCCAGAGCTGTATGAACAGCTTTTGCAGCAGGAACAGGAAACCGTCAGCCATATCTTTGTCCCAAGTGCCATCTACACTATGGCAGACGCTCCACCTGCAAAGCTACAATTCTCTGGGCCTCTGCTAAAACTCCATATCTTTTCTACAGCATTTAAAAAGTGACATTCTTTAAAGTTCCATCTTTGATTGCTCTCTTGATATGTACATCTCATGTTATGTTATCTTCATATACTATTTATACATTATTATATGGGGTCTGTTAGTTATATGCTGCTATGCGTTTTCACTTTAATGTCTAATAAAAAAACACACACTGCATCACCTTACCTTTTCAACTTGGTGGGTGAAAACTGCAAGAGTACATTCTAGTAATAATAATAATAATAATAAACAAATACAGGAAAGAGAAAGAATGACAACAAGAGAATGAATAAAGTAGAGCTTATATGCCAATTTCATTTTTATGGTTACAAATAGAAGAAAATATGAAAGCAAAGCTGTTTACAGAATGTGGCAAAAATATTCTTACATTATTATTACATATATATTATTACATATACATTTTACAGGCTTCCAGAGGGATAGGCTTTTGCTTTCCAGAGTACTACTGAAAGCCTGCATGCTAAAATATTTGCACCTTCTGCTGTGATTGTTTTAAACCTCATAGCATCAAAGATGCAACATCTCAACGTCATTATGATTTTAATAGAATTTTGGACACTGATATTAACTGCAGGGGGCTGGGTAGCCAGTTAATTGAGATCAGGGAGGTTTTCATCTAATTCCAAATGACCACGCATCACGAGATGTTTAATTTCTAGGGGCAAAATTGTCAACAGAAGATTTGAAGCTTTTAGTTTTATCTCTTTTATTACCTATTGCCTTTTTTTATTATAAATTTGGGGACACTAAAAACAAAACAAAAATATAACATTGAAATAACATTGAAAAGGTGAGTTAGTGCCGAGAGTGTTTGCCTGCCCATCTAACCATTTTATGAATCTCAAACAAATAAAATACCCACTTGCATCAAACAATTTGTCTCTGCACTAGCTGCCTGTTGAATACTGGATATCTTGTGAGCCCCTTCAACTAACATACTATATAAAGTTCCTTCTGACAATGGTCCTATATATCTTTCTAGTAGGTCACGTTACTACACACTCCATCTCAATCTGTGGTCCTCTAATGAGTGAGTGCCCGTTGACCCCCACACTAAACACAAGACACTGGGTGGACGAGGACTTAATACTGAAGCTGCCAAGTGACCGAACATTTGACAGTCATTGACAACTGCTGCTTTTAAAGTGAACTTAAAGACTTGGCCTTTTAAGATGCTTACATGCTGATTATATCTTACTACACTTTAGCTTATTTATTTTATTTTCTGTGCTTATTTTAATTTAGACTTATTTATTTACTGTGTCCTCGAGAGTCATAAAAGGACCTTGTTAATAATGTGTCTTATGATACTGTGATTTTCTGATTTATTTATTTATTTTTTAACATATGTGAGTCACTGCAACGTTCTGTGCTTTGAAAACAAAACACACGTACATTTATAATAAAGTACAGGGACTCGTCTAGTGATTCTCCAACCTTTTTTTTTACTGAGGGCTTCAGCTCCTGTTGATAACAAGTTAAGTGGGAAGCACAATAAGAAATCAACAGGTTTCCTTTAAAAAGACAGAATATCTTAGCTTTACACATGAAATATGTACCTGGTAATGACATTAAAAAAATGTAAAACAAATCTTTATAAAAGTAACAATGAAGGAGCACTGAGCAAAGAAAAACAAGAAGACCTTTTTATACTTGGTAAGAATAAAGACAGCCCCTCAGCCTATTTTTTAAAATTAATAATTAAAATAGCCTGTACAATTTCCATAAATAGGTGATAACTTTTCATAAATAACAAATGCTTGTATAGGTGAGCTTTCTCATACTGACTAGAAGAGATTATTGTTAGGAGACAAGTGAGTGACGGCACAATGAAGTTCTGATTACAGGTTACGGCCCATGAGAGCTGCCAGAAAACGTGACTTAATTTGCCAGACACCTTTTTCCTATTTAATAAACACTGAAAGAATCGATAAATGATTCATGTACTTCCTGACTAGACTAAGGATGGACTTTTCTTTCTTCTTCTCAATATTCCAGAAGTGGATTGCTGTGAAAGATCATCTACCGTCTTGGATGAAGTTTAAAGAAAAAAAGAATAACGCTCACAAGGCATCCTAAAATACAGGAGTGCAAAAATTATTATGTGCTGTTAAACATTAGCGTGGATGACTGGTCATTGTGGTTGTGTGTTGGGAACATCCACTAGCTTCTGCAGGCCACATGATGGGGCCTTTGGGCCATCAGTTGAGAACTCATTTACCCAGTAGTCATGAGTAGTGAAAGTAATTAAAGAATAGGAAAAAACTGAACAGTCCACTTACTCTTTATTAAACATAACTTGAAACATCATAAATGTGTGTATATACACTCACCTAAAGGATTATTAGGAACACCATACTAATACGGTGTTTGACCCCCTTTCGCCTTCAGAACTGCCTTAATTCTACGTGGCATTGATTCAACAAGATGCTGAAAGCATTCTTTAAAAATGTTGGCCCCTATTGATAGGATAGCATCTTGCAGTTGATGGAGATTTGTGGGATGCACATCCAGGGCACGAAGCTCCCGTTCCACCACATCCCAAAGATGCTCTATTGGGTTGAGATCTGGTGACTGTGGGGGCCATTTTAGTACAGTGAACTCATTGTCATGTCCAAGAAACCAATTTAAAATGATTCGAGCTTTGTGACATGGTGCATTATCCTGCTGGAAGTAGCCGTCAGAGGATGGGTACATGGTGGTCATGAAGGGATGGACATGGTCAAAAACAATGCTCAGGTAGCCCGTGGCATTTAAATGATGCCCAATTGGCACTAAGGGGCCTCAAGTGTGCCAAGAAAACATCCTCCACACCATTACACCACCACCACCAGCCTGCACAGTGGTAACAAGGCATGATGGATCCATGTTCTCATTCTGTTTACGCCAAATTCTGACTCTACCATTTGAATGTCTCAACAGAAATCGAGACTCATCAGACCAGGCAACATTTTTCCAGTCTTCAACTGTCCAATTTTGGTGAGCTCGTGCAAATTGTAGCCTCTTTTTCCTATTTGTAGTGGAGATGAGTGGTACCCGGTGGGGTCTTCTGCTGTTGTAGCCCATCCGCCTCAAGGTTGTGCGTGTTGTGGCTTCACAAATGCTTTGCTGCATACCTCGGTTGTAACGAGTGGTTATTTCAGTCAAAGTTGCTCTTCTATCAGCTTGAATCAGTCGGCCCATTCTCCTCTGACCTCTAGCATCAACAAGGTATTTTCGCCACAGGACTGCCGCATACTGGATGTTTTTCCCTTTTCACTCCATTCTTTGTAAACCCTAGAAATGGTTGTGCGTGAAAATCCCAGTAACTGAGCAGATTGTGAAATACTCAGACCGGCCCGTCTGGCACCAACAACCATGCCATGCTCAAAATTGCTTAAATCGCCTTTCTTTCCCATTCTGACATTCAGTTTGGAGTTCAGGAGATTGTCTTGACCAGGACCACATCCCTAAAAGCATTGAAGCAACTGCCATGTGATTGGTTGATTAGATAATTGCATTAATGAGAAATTGAACAGGTGTTCCTAATAATCCTTTAGGTGAGTATATATATATATATATATATATATATATATATATATATATATATATATATATATATATATATATAGGGAGAGAGAGAGATCTTCCTCACCCCCACAGCACAAAGAAGATGCCCCACGACGGTACCCAACCCAGAGCAGGCTCTGCCCCTTCGGGTTAGGATACCATGAAAAGGGACGGCCCCAGAAGTTGGCTTCTCATTCACAACCAGGACCTGATAACAAAAGAGCTCCTGTGTGAGATCTGAGAGCTAAAGACAACAACAGAGAAATCCGCGTGGGCTGATCTACTGGCCAGCATCTTTTCTGTTGTGCCTTTGTGCACTCTTACTCCTTTTTGTTAAATATAATTAAATGGGATTACGGAGTTGGTACCCCAAGGATTCTTGCTGCTTCACTCTGATTCCCTACTGCTGGTCACAATATTTATATGTAGAATTACGCAAGTGTACTCCTCCACTAGAGCCTATAAAATCCCATGCACTGCATTGACATCATATGTACTTTGTGATCATAAGTCTGACAGCTTTAACAGGCAGTAAAATGTATTATAATAAGGATTAATGATATAAGTACTGATCAACACACTAGAACACATACAGTATATGGAAAATACATGTATACCACATTAATATGTACTGATAACATTTATGGCTTATTCAGTTATTAGATGTTTTATTGCTATAATCTAACAGAACACCACATTTGCATCTGTTAGATAATTGGTATCCTTTATATTTAGATCTTAAAAAGTCTTTAGTTCTTTTTATTGCCATGTTAAATGAGCGTCAAATGTATAGTATTTGGAAGTGGTTTTCTCTTTAAAATAATGGCCAGTGAAAATCCTCAGAAAGGAAAAGCTGATTTAATAAATTTTTTTACATGAATGTAAGCCTGATTTGAGTGGATATATCTTGTTGCTTTTCCACCGCAATTTTAAACAGTTTATTACAGAATTCCTTTTACAAAAATATAAATTATGTGTTTAGTGTAGTTTTTGCTATGCTATTTATTATGTGTTGTCTGCATTCCCTGTTCTAATTGAATACATTTTTGTAAAGGTGAGATTTAAGTTTTATAACATACTAGCAAAATACCCGCTGTGGAGCCGACCCGGACACAAACAGATGGACATGTTGTCTTCAAACCACCACATGTTTATTAAATACACTATTTACAAATATAACGGTCACTCAGACCCAAGTAATGGTCACTAAGACCCAGTCCAAACAGTGCACACAACCCCCAACCACAGTCCTGGCCACAAATGCCTTTCTTCGGGCCGCCTCCACTCTCTTCTGCCTCGTCCTTCTTCCACCCGACTCTAGCTTCGAATGAAGGGAGACGGCCCCTTTTATACAGGACCCGGATGAGCCCCTGGTGTTCTCGGCATTCCACCTCTAGCCACGCCAGAAGTGCCGGCTGTCCTCCCGGCAGCTCTCCGGGCGCCGTCCTAATTCTTCCCCCCAGCACTTCCTGGTGTGGTGGATGTGCTGGGGTAACAGGTCCCCAAGGCATTGGGGCGACTCCTGGCGGTGACCACGGGCCCCTACAGGGTGGAGCTTCCATGCCCTGTACCCGTGGCCCCCAGAGCAACCAGGAAGGCGACCCCCACGTGATCCAGGGTGGGTGCAGACCCACATCCGGTCCCACATGTCGTCCCGGCCGGGTCATGGCCCCTGGCATCCCTGACACTGTGCTTCGCAGCGGAGAAGTAGTGTGTTAAAGAAGTAATGAAAAAGAAAAGGAAACATTTTAAAAATAACGTAACATGATTGTCAATGTAATGAGTGTTGCTGTCATATATATATATATATATATATATATATATATATATATATATATATATATACAGACACACACATATAAACATATATATATACAGACACACATATAAACATATATATACACACACACACATAAACATATATATACACACACACACACACACACACACATACATATATATGTATACTAGCAAAATACCACTTCAGGCGTAAGTACTGCCTTAAAATTTTTATTAAGAAGAAAATTAAACCTTATTAAACTGAGGGAAAATATACCAATAATTATTTGTTAAGGATCTCTTTGTATACCACATTGTCAGTTCGGCCCTCCAGTTGTAATATGACCAAGCTGTAGCTGTGCGCTGAGCTTACTCTTGAGCATGCAACGTACAATTGGCCATGTGAACAGTAATCTTGTTTCAAATCTCACAGCTTGGATTGCTGCTGTCGGTTTGAGTTTCATGGTTTGTTTCAATTACGACAGTATTTGCAGGACTTGTTGTGTTGAAGTGACATTCGGCATCTGTCAAGCGTTGTAAGTATACAACTGGTTTCATCGATAACTTCACATCTAGCTTTTGAGAGTTTAAACATTCATAAACATCAAAGTGTCCACTACTGAAATCGTCACCTGTTAATCTAAGATGTTTAAGAGGCATTGGCGGTTGTCGAAAGGTGTAAAATATTTGGCCATTTCTGTACACCTGAAAGCAACAACCGAACAATTCACCGGCAGCCATCAACTCACATGCAGATGCATAGGTGAAGGGCTTAAGCATTTCACTCTTCTAGTGCTCCTGTGTAGAATAATTATCTCCTGTACCGTCATCAGTCCAAACCTTGAACCTGTCCCAGTCATTCAATACATAAGACACAATGTTCCTCCGGATATCAAGAGTGAGCCTGATATGGCCGTGCAATATGTAACAAAAAGAATGGAAAAGGTAGGTGCCATCTCCGGACTTGGAGACCACTCGGTAAGTGACAGTTCTTTGATCGATGGTGATCACCTCGATAGACATATTAATGGGGGTACGATTGGAATGATAAAGGAAATGGGTACCTGAACAATGTAAAGTAAGTCTAAAATACCTACACAATAACTATAATCGTAATAAATGAACAATAAAACAGCGGAGAAGCCGTGGATTAAATAAAAAGGCTGTAGTTATCAGCAGGGAGACGTGAATCCCGTGGTGAAGCAAGGAAGGGAATGTAGAGACTGGAGCGACGGCGGCCTTATATAGGCAGGCAGCCAACAACGTGGGAGGCGTTGGGATGGGGGACCCAACGCCGCCTCACACAGTGACCGAGCTGCAGGCTATGGACATATATATGTACGTAAGTAGGATTCAGTTAGCGTTGGGAACCCGCGCACAAATTTCTTGAAGATGGGCCCATAAGTACGTGTAGAATTTTGAAATGAAATCTGCTTAACTTTTGTAAGTAAGCTGTAAGGAATGAGCCTACCAAATTTCAGCCTTCTACCTACACGGGACGTTGGAGAATTAGTGACATTGGAAAGTTCAATATGGCGGATGACAGTGGCATCATACCACCGAAATAAGTACGTACATTGGTTTCGGTTAGCGCAGGGAAGCCGCCTACCAAATTTCGTGAAGATGGGGCCATGAATAAGAAAGTTCAACATGGCGGACGTTGTTGACCATTATGACCTTTACGTGTAGAATTTTGAAATGAAATCTGCTTAACTTTTGTAAGTAAGCTGTAAGGAATGAGCCTGCCAAATTTCAGCCTTCTACCTACACGGAAGTTGGAAAATTAGTGACGTTGGAAAGTTCAATATGGTGGCCAACAGTGGCGTCATACCATCGAAATAAGTACGTACATCGGTTTCAGTTAGCACAGGGAAGCCGCCTACCAAATTTCGCGAAGATGGGGCCATAAATAAGAAAGTTCAACATGGCAGACGTTGTTGACTGTTATCGACCGTTATGACCGTTACGTGTAGAATTTCGAAATGAAACCTGCTTAACTTTTGTAAGTAAGTTGTAAGGAATAAGCCTGCCAAATTTCAGCCTTCTACCTACACGGGACGTTGGAGAATTAGAGATGAGTGAGGGCTTTGCCTTTTATTAGTATATATATATATAATATATATATATATATATATATATATATATATATATATATATATATATATATATATATATATATATATACAGTAATCCCTCCTCAATCGTGGGGGTTGCATTCCAGAACCCCCCGCGATAGATGAAAATCTGCGAAGTAGAAACCATATGTTTGTATAGTTATTTTTATATATTTTAAGCCCTTATAAACTCTCCCACACTGTTAACATTATTAGAGCCCTCTAGACATGAAATAACACCCTTTAGTCAAAAGTTTAAACTGTGCTGCATGACAAGACAGAGATGACAGTTCTTTCTCACAATTAAAAGAATGCAAATAGATCTTCTTCTCTTCAGGAGCAGAGAATTTCAGAGGGAGAGAGAGCGGCTCGCAAAGAAAAGCAAACAATCAAAAAATCAATACGTGTGCTTTTAAGTTTGCCGAAGCACCGCAATAAAGCGGCATTTTTTAGAGGAGCGTCAGTATCTTCTAAGCAAACAGCCTCTGTGCAAACAGCCCCTCTGCTCAGATCTCCTCTGTCAGGCGCAGAGAACGTCAGAGAGAGAGAGAGAGAGCGAGCGCGCAAAATTAAAGCAAACAATCAAAAAATAAATAAGTGTGCTTTTGTGCTTTTAAGTATGCGGAAGAACCGCGATAAAGCGGCAGTTTTTAGAGGAGCGTCCGTATCCACTAGGCAAACAGCTTCTGTGCAAACAGCACATCTGCTCACACCCCCTCCGTCAGGCGCAGAGAATGTCAGAGAGGGTGAAATAGAGGCAGAGACAAGCAAACAATCAAGCACCGCGCGGGAAGCATATCTTATAGCATTGAGGAGTTTTAGTTAATATGTAATACAGTAATCCCTCCTCGATCACGGGGGTTGAGTTCCAGACTCCCCCGCGATAGGTGAAAATCCGCGAAGTAGAAACCATATGTTTGTATGGTTATTTTTTATATATTTTAAGCCCTTATAAACTCTCCCACACTGCTACCATTATTAGAGCCCTCTAGACATGAAATGACACCCTTTAGTCAAAAGTTTAAACTGTGCTCCATGACAAGACAGAGATGACAGTTCTTTCTCACAATTAAAAGAATGCAAACATATCTTCTCTTCAAAGGAGTGCCATCAGGAGCAGAGAATGTCAGAGAGAGCGCTCGCTAAGAAAAGCAAAAAATCAATACGTGCTTTTAAGTATGCAGAAGCACCGCGATAAAGCGGCAGTTTGTAGAGGAGCGTCCGTATCTTCTAGGCAAACAGCCCCTCTGCTCACACCCCCTCCGTCAGGCACAGAGAGTGAGAGAGACAGAGAAAAGCAAACAATCAAGCACCGCGCGGGAAGCATATCTTATATAAAGTATCTATCTATCTATCTATCTATCATTGAGGAGTTTTAGTTAATATGTAATGCATGCTCTTATTGGGTAGCTTCAAAGCCATCCGCCAATAGCGTCCCTTGTATGAAATCAACTGGGCAAACAAACTGTGGAGGCATGTACCATGAATTAAAAGACCCATTGTCCGCAGAAAGCGGCGAACCAGCGAAAAATCTGTGATATATATTTAGATGTGCTTACATTTAAAATCCGCGATAGAGTGAAGCCGCAAAAGTGGAAGCGCGATATAGCGAGGGATTACTGTATATATTATAAGGAAGAGACAAAACAGCATTAAAGTATTGGGGTACCAACCTGGTAATCACATATAATTGAAATAAAATGAGGAAAACATGCCACAAGTTGCGGATAATGTCCTTTCTGACGGGAGCTAAGAATTGAACTGAACTCAAAATGACAGAACTTCCAGTCAGATGGATTTCTGGCAGAAAGGGGCGGGTCCAGGAGAGCGAATAACGGAAATGGTGAAACGGCCATCAATCTTCCGTTCTGCAGAGGAATGAAGAGAGAAGGCATTAGAACACAGCTCCAACCCCTGGTTCAGTGGGAAATTACTAACATTAATTTAAGTTGTCTTCGATGCATGTGTGTGACAAAATATATACTGCATATAAAACTGTACATTACAGGTTTCAGCACTGATAAATGGTTTCTTCTATACATAAATGCCATTTCCCCCAGTATAGGCTGATTACATGTATAGTTATTTTTACGTGTATCTGGAAAACAGTGTCAGTTATGGAATGTAAAATTGTTTATTTTTGTATTTTTCAACTTAATAAGATGCTTAATTAATTACTGTTCTGTATTTTGCTCTATTGCATACTAGGCCTAAAAAATATTTAAATATCATTTTGTTTTTACAGTTCGCAAGGACATTGTGCACATACCATCCACTCTTGATGTTGAAGTGATAGATGTGACTGATAAGTATGACATGAACTCGTTTGTGCAGCCTTTGTCACTACATGACATATTTAGTCGACATCATGAGGACTTCCCTATTGTGGCTGAAATTATTGAAGGCCCTGAGCAAACTCAAGAATCTTTCAAGTTCCTGAAGTCCTGCAAGGAGATCATAATATACAAAGCATTTGAAGCTAAGAGAATCCTGGCATCAGAGATAAGAAGTGACTCCCAAAAGTATTTTTTAATTCCGACTTCTTATAATGGCAAGTTCAAAAGAAGGCCCCGTGAGTTTCCAACGGCATATGACTTGGAAATTGCCAAGAGCAACAAAGAACAATTGCATGTGGTTGCAACTAAAGAATTTGGTTCTCACTATGAAGGCCTTCAGACAGTTTCAATTGGAGACCAGTTTCTTGTCCAACATCGAGAAACAAGTGAGATTATCTATGGTGGAACTCGAAAAATGGTGGAAGCATTGGCTTGCGAGAAGATTAAAAAAGATGGTTATGAGTCTGTATTAATACCCATGTGTATGGAAGGAGGATTTGTGGAAGTGATACATGACAAGAAACAGTATCAAATATCTGAAATCTCTCAAAAATTCCAGTTGCCTTTCAATGTTAAAGTATCTGTTAGAGACTTATCAATCGAGACAGATGTTTTAGCTGCCATGCCTGGCCTTCATTTAGAAGAAGAAATTACTGGTTCTTATCTTCTTGTGGCTCCACTTCACAGCCAGGCGGAAAGCTATGAAATTCCAGTCAATCGTATTAAAGTGTCTTTGCAGCTGCTCTTCAGACCTGACAAGGAAAACGAGATTCCTCCAGTTAAAACAATAGTGGAACAGATCAGCGAGGACTGCTACTACACTTTACGCCGATACGTAAATGCTACACTGATCCCACCTCCCCGGCCACCAAAGAAGCCCCTGGAACAATCAACATCATCATTGCAACCAGGCCAACCAAACAAACCTGAAACAAGCAGCACGCCTAAGGTAAGCCATGCCTTGGTTAGCACATTTAACATCCGGGGTGCCTTTTTAATAATTTTAATTGTTGATCATGCAAACAGCTAAAAACAAACTGAAAAGAAAAGCAAACCATTTGTTGCTAAATATTAAAAAAAATAAATCTTTAAGCTGTTAAAAGTACATTTTGTTTGATTGCAAACAGGTCATTATAGGTGTTTAGGCATAGACTTCTTATTTTAATGTGTCATACTTGCATGTGCTAATCAACATGTCATTACTTTCTTGCACCACTATTAGTAAATATGACAACATGAAATTTCTGCTTTCCTCACCTGAAAAATCTCAGAAGACGACACTATCCACTATCAGAGGACATATTAAGTTTCATTCAAATGAATATTTAAACAATAAATGGGATTGTAGGTGCAAACTTCAAAGCTTTCGAGTAAACAGACTTCCAGAAAAACACGAGCATTCTTCATAAGGCAATTCTAGTTTGCCCTAAATGATCAATATAACGGTTGATAAAGAATTTCCTGTGACTGATACAGCATTTAAGTTTGTAGCATCTCATAAACTTTTAAAGTAAAAAGCTGGTCTGGCACTATTTTTCTTTATGGGGCTCACCACCTCCGCAAACTGCAATGGGCAGATGGCACTTTTGCTTATTAACATTTTCGTAACAGATTTGTCATAACATCACTGGCAAATTTTAATGACAGTTCTAAAATAGCTGAGACATTTGATCGAATTTCAAGTTTTGGATAACAGAGGAAAAAAAAATCAGTAATAAGATGTTAGAAGCAAACTCTTATTAGAAAGCTGCAGGAGCTTTGCGAGCAACTGTGACAATTTCAGGAAAATCATTCATTTAATACAAATAAAGTCCCATTCACAAGAATACAAGTTGAAGGCATATTTAGAGAATTTGTGACGCCTCATATTCATGCTAATTGTACTGTTTAAAAGAAATAGATTTCATTATTTTTTTATTCTTGGTGGTGTCAAATGTGCCCAGTCGAGACACCTAAAAGGACCGGGAGAATGACAATACCTCCTCCGCAGCTGCCCTGGACCACATGGGGACTTAGAAGCTCAACCCTGTTGGGGCCCGTGGCCACCACCAGGGGGCGCCCAGATGAATATAGAGCCTTGGACTGCAGCACTTCCGTCACACCAGGAAGTGCCGCCAGAAGATTTTCATGAAGCACTTGGAGCACATCCGGGGCATTATAAAAGGGGCCGCCTCACTCCATTAGTCGAGCCACAGTCAGGAGGAAGAGGATGGAGCTTACGAGTAGAGGAGTGAGGGCAGCAGAAGAATAGAGGAAAGAGAAAAGAAAGAAGGGCCTGAGTAATTGTGGCTGATTTATGCACTGTATGGTGTTGTATAAGTAATAGAATATTAAACTGGTGTGATTTGGAGCCTGTCTATCTGGGTTTCGGGGGCTGAACTTCCACACAGACAAAGAACATAAGAATCTATGATTGTATAATGCCCTTAAAATGTTGTTTTACCTGCTTTGTTGGACTTTACTCCACATTTTGTCTTTTTAGATTATTGTGATATTCACTACAAGTCCGACATGATGTGTCTTGGTAACATTAATAAGTAATTAAGAAGTGTTAAAACCATTAGAATATCTCTCCAAACCCATCGTAGCACATGCCACTTTTTATAATCTTAGCCACATTTATCTGGTGAAGGTTCAAAGGCAGCTACCAAAGAAAGACTGTTTACTCAGCTCTACTCACTTTCCAAAGCTGCCCACTCTCATTACAGAGTTACCGGGGAGTGGGATACAGAATATCAAGTGTGAGATTTGATGCCAGTGCGTCACAAAGCAGTCTGAAGCTCACTCCCACAAACACTCACCACATGAGGCCAGTTTAGAGTTGCCATTTATTCTACATGTCTTTCAGATGCTGGAGAAAACTGGGTGAAAATACAATTTTACACCTAAAATGAATTCATCAATGAATGGAATTGAGCAGAGGCAAGTCAATGGATTGCCAACCACCCCACACAGGAGAGCAATACTCCATGCTGTCCTAGAAAAACTTGGGGAGGTAACACTCAGCTCACTGGGATAAAGGAGTTAAGATGCTGTAGTGGCAACACATCTGATGTGACCTCCTAAAGAGAGGTAGCAGTTAAGACGAACACTGACAAGATCTAGACTACTGTCTTCAGTCAGCATAGAACCATTAAAGAGCAGTATGGGAAGGGAGAAGATGCCAATTCTGTACAGATGATATCCAGGCCAGCACTGGAACTCAGGACTCTGAAGGTGTGAAATGACACTGATGGCTTTGAATTGTGTATAGCTTGGCATATATGATAGTATAGCAGTAACTGAACTTCTGTTGTGAAGATGGGTAAAACAGGAATGGATACTTGTTATTTAAAAAGAATAGAGTAGTGGCCATTATTGTAGTTCCAGAGTTTATACAATAAGTTCCTTTTAATCAAATAAAATAATTGGGGAGAAGAAAACTGCAAAATCAGAGACATGACATGGTTTTACGGTATTCCCCCCAATACAGATAGCTTTGTTTATAATTTAATTTATATTAATGGGAAGAATGCAAGTTAACACAGATTACCAACAAGAAACCCAACAAGTAGTTAAGCACACAAACCTCAAAGCCAAAACTCTATTAAAATGTTTTTTTTAATGTAACTTCCTAAAGTTGAATTTAAAACTAATACAAAAGTAAGCTGAAAAAGTATAATATGAAGACACCAACTGAGTAATGAGGTAGATGTAAAGACAAGGACAACACAAGACAACATACAGTGAAAATGACAAGAAACGTAAAAGCAGCATGAAGCTGTGGCCTCACTATTATAAAAAGGACACTCTGTAAAACCTTAAAAAAATCTGTTGAAGAATTATTAGAGTAATTCCAGAACTGAGGAATGTGAGTTATGAGGAATGATTGAAAGAGCTAAATCTTTTCAGTTTAAGAAAATTGAGATAAGAGGAGACCTGAGTGAAATGTTTAAAAGTTTGAAGTGATAAAGAGGATTACCGGCAGTTGTTATCTTAACATCATTTTATCTACAATAGGAGCAGAGATAAAGATGGCTAAAGCTAAATTTCAAACTTATTGTAAGAAATATTTTCTTATCCAAAGCACTACATACAGTATGCTTGGAAACAACTTACCAAATAACATAAGAAGCAATATAGGGAGCTTCACATTTCAAATCGACACATTATAGAAAGCTTACACAGATAAACTTTTATCATAACTTTTTTATGCTCCTGTATTTATTTAAAGGTAGCAGCAGGAGAGATTAACAGCCTCTCCAGTAAGAAGAAGTATGGTTCATTTGTTGCTTCCTTCCATTCAGAAATAAAGTTTGATATCAAGGGTTTACTACTCTGTCAATATAATGGAGGAAAGGTCATAGTGTTAATCAGAGTATAGCATAAAGTCAATGTAACTTATGGGATATTAATCTGGTCAGTTAAGTAACAGAGGGGGTTGTTAATCAGTTTCAGCTGCTTTGCTGTTAATGAAATTAACAACAGATCCACTAGAGGGGCAACAATGAGATGACCCCCAAAACAGGAATGGTTTAACAGGTGGAGGCCACTGATATTTTTCCCTCCTCATCTTTTCTGACTGTTTCTTCACTAGTTTTGCATTTGGCTACAGTCAGTGTCACTACTGGTAGCATGAGGCGATACCTGGACCCTACAGAGGTTGCACAGGTAGTCCAACTTCTCCAGGATGGCACATCAATGTGTGTCATTGCCAGAAGGTTTGCAGTGTCTCCCAGCACAGTCTCAAGGGCATGGAGGAGATTCCAGGAGACAGGCAGTTAGTCTAGGAGAGCTGGACAGGACCATAGAAGGTCCATAACCCATCAGCAGGACTGGTATCTGCTCCTTTGGTCAAGGACAAACAGGATGAGCATTTCCAGAGCTCTACAAAATAACCTCCAGCAGGCCACTGGTGTGAATGTCTCTGACCAAACAATCAGAAACAGACTTCCTGAGGGTGGTCTGAGGGCCCAACGTCCTCTAGTGGGCCCTGTGCTCACAACCCAGCGCAATGGAGCTCGATCGGCATTTACCATAGAATACCAGAATTGTCAGGTCCACCAATGGCACCCTGTGTTTTTCACTGATGAGAGCAGGTTCACCCTGAGCACATGTGACAGACGTTGAAGGGTCTGCAGAAGCCATGGAGAATGTTATGCTGTCTGTAACATCATTCGGCATGACCAGTTTGGTGGTGGGTCAGTGATGGTCTGGGGAGGCATATCCATGGAGGGATGCACAGAATTCTACAAGCTAGACAAAGACACCTTGACTGCCATTAGGTATCAGGATGAAATCCTTGGACACATTGTCAGACCCTACGCTGGTGCAGTAGGTCCTGGTTTCCTCCTAATGCACGACAATGCCCGGCCTCATGTGGCAAGAGTATGCAGGCAGTACCTGGAGGATGAAGGAATTGAAATAATTGAATGGCCTTCACGATCCCCTGACTTAAACCCAATAGAACATCTGTGGGACATGTTTCGGTCCATTAGGCACCGCCAGGTTGCTCCTCAGACTGTACAACAGCTCAGGGATGCCCTCATACAGATCTGGGAGGAAATGCCACAAGACACCATCCGTCGTCTCATTAGGAGCATGCCCCGACGTTGTCAAGCATGCATACAAGCTCGTGGGGGCCACACAAGATACTGAAAAGCATTTTGAGTAGCAGAAATTAAGTTTTTGAAAAAATGGACTAGCCTGCCACATCTTCATTTCACTCTGATTTTAGGGTGTCTACACAATTGAGCCCTCTGTAGGCAGAAAACATTTATTTCCATTAAAAGACTTGGCATCCTTTTGTTCCTAAGACATTGCCCTGTCGTTATTTGTATAGATATCCAACTTCATATTGAGATCTGATGTATCTAATGTGTTTCTTTAAAGTGTTCCTTTAATTTTTGTGAGCAGTGTAGTTTAGATGAGGAGCTTTACTCATTGGGATGAGGTGATGGGAATAAAAAGCTGGGAGCAATTGTGTTTTGGATTTCATAGGAAAATGCGATTAACACTAGAATTACCAGAGCCTATGAAAAAACCTGTAGATCCATCCCACCTTAAATCGCTTCTCACCTCTCCGTCAGCGTCTTTTGTCCTTTAAATGTGTTGATAAACAGCAAGCAGTCAGCAGTCTGCTATCACATCCCCCACCGGCGCACAGTTTTCTCAGCTCAAGCCTGTTTATCTGCGTGTCAGTTGTTTGGAGTTGTATAGAGTGAGAAGTCAAGCAAAATCACACCTTTTATAAATATTGTATCATTATTTGGAACACATGCATTTCATGTGTGTTCCATGTCTACAACGATCTATGTAAACACATTGTTAAAAAAGAAACGTTTTTCATGGTTTAGTAATAATTGACATAATGTAGACATGACACGTATAATGTGTGAAGCCTGAAGTCCAAATATCAAAGAAAAAGTTTCACAAAAGGTACAAATATAACAGAACAAGTGCGCTTTTATTAAAAAATATAACTGTAGAAAAACAACACGTGTTAGGGTGCGACATTGACACGCATTAACTATGACTGCTTTGGTGGTGCAATGGTATCAACTGTTGACTGGTAATCGAAACTTCACGGGTTTGATCCCTGACGAGTCCGTTTTGAGGAGTGAGCTGCTTTTATTCTTACTATTTTAGAATAAAAGCATATATTTGATTTCAGCCTGTAAGAGCCGGTGTAAATGTATGATACTTGTAAAGGATAGCTTTGTTTTTGTTTTTTTTCTTTTATTCAGTTTCATTCTCTCAGTTGCGTTCACGATCCTTGTTTGATTGTGTGCGGCGTATAAGTGAGGGAGTTTGTGAACTAGTTTGGTTGAGTGCGGCACAAGTGTATACTGATGACTTTTTGGCCCTCATTGCTCTTTAAAGAAAGTCAGATTCTTCAGATGGTAGTGCTTTGAAGATGAGGAAAGCGATCATGTTGGAAGTGAAATTAGACATTGTAAAGAGATCAGAAAAAGGAGAATCAGTGACGAACATTGGCCACACGCTAAGCCTTAGCCGCTCTACTGTAGCAACAATTGTCAAGGATAAAGACCATATCCTAGAGCATGTAAAGGGATCAGCCCCTATGAAATCGACTGTGATTACTAAACAGCGAAGTTGCATAATGATTGAGATGGAAAGATTGCTACTTTTGTGGCTGGAAGACCAGCATCAGCGGCGTATCCCAGTATGTCTAATGTTGATTCAGGAGAAAGCTAAATGAATGTTTCAGGCAATAAAAAGTGAAAAGGGGGAAGGGAATGAAAGTGAAGAGTTTGAGGCTAGTAGGAGTTGGTTCATGCGTTTCAAAGCTTGTGCCAACTTGCATAACCTTAAGGTGCAGGGTGAAGCTGCTACTGGGGATGAGAAAGCAGCCAACGAATTTCCTAATAGGTTGATGGATTAATTAAAGAGGGGGGCTGAACACTTGTTCAATGTTGATTAGACAGGCCTTTTTTGGAAGCATATGCCTAACAGGACCTACATTGCCAAGGAGGAGAAGACAGCACCAGGCCATAAAGCTGGCAAGGAGATACTGGCATTGCTTCTTTGGAGGGAATGCTGCAGGTGACTTCAAACTCAAGCCTCTGTTGGTGTACCAGGCAGATAATCCAAGGGCACTAAAGGGCATTTGGAAGGGTCAACAATCAAAGACTTTTGGAAGTCTTATAACATTTACAATGCTATACAAAACATTGCTTTTGCCTGGGATGAAGTGAGGCGAACAAACTTAAATGGTGTGTGGGAAAAACTGTGTCCCCAGTTTGTGTATGACTTCCATTGCTTTGAGGAGTCAGTGGAGGCTGTAACAGAGAAGGCTGTAGCCATGGGTAAACAGCTTAATTTGGAGGTGGAGGCTGAGGATGTCACAGAGCTACTGGCATCACATGGAGAGAAGCTGTCTGCTGAGGACCTCATTCAGCTGGAGAAGCAGCTGATTGAAGAGGGAGAGATAGAAACCCCAGAAACCAAGAGATTTACCACCAAGGGTTTGGCAGAAGGTTTTTCTATAATAGAGGCTGAGGAGTCCAGCGATGACAGATTCAGTAAGGTCTACAGCGCTGTTATGGATTCCTTGCAATGCTATAGGCAGATTTTGGAAGATAAGAAGTCATCAACCTTCCAGACTAGCCTGGAACAATTCTTTAAGAAGGTAGAGAGGCCTGCAACAGATCATGTACCCTCTACATCAACTGCTTCTCGAGATTTAACACCTATAGTGCAGACAGAATCATCTCCAGCTTCCTCCTCCCAATAGGTCGCTCTCTCCCACCTTGCAATGCCCCTTCCAGTGTGCAAGACAACAACAGGAATAAAGTAAAAAAATTTTTTACACAAATTTTTTGTCATTTTTTCTGTTACTACAGTACAGTGTACAGTACAGTATATCATTATTTCCTTTTTCTGTGGCTTAGTTGTGTTTTTATGTTCTAGATTATTATTTTACAGCTGCATTAGTGACATAGGCTAGGGTGTGTTTCACCAAAATTCGGGTTACATCACAGTCATAGGAACAGAACTGTGTCGTAACCCGAGGACCCCTTGTATATATAATCCACAGTTACTATGTGGTCTCCTAACAACAATTTGGGTAAATGGAAAAAAAACAAGATTTTTTTTCATAGCTATTTAAAATCATATTATTCTTTTTAAAGGAAGAAATACAGGCAAATGTTTTATATTTACATAGATGTTGGGTAAATAATATCCAAGGAATTGGTATGAAGAATGGACTTTAATCCAAGTTCTGTACCTTAATTTAATCACATTTAATGACAGATGGGATGGTGCTAAAACACCTTTTAATTAATTAAAAAAAAAATAATTGATTCATGTTAATGAATTAATGTATTTATTTATTTATTGGACAAGTGCGCTGCAAGTGGAATTCCCGGCCTAAAGGGAAGCTGTAACTTGCTTATCTCCCACAAATAAACACACATGTTGACACATGCATAAACTGGCCTTCGATGGATTTCTACAGAGGAATTGATTTAACTAATGAATGTTCATTGCTCATTAAGACATTATTTAAGTCATATTTAATACCTCCCTTTAGATATCTACTATTAGTTGGTAGTAAATATAATTGGTCATTATCACAGCTTATTCATTGAACCGTTTTCTTTTGCTGTTTGAACCTCTTGAAACCGAATGGATTTGGATTTTTTAAAGAAGTCACCTATCGAAATCTTTCAAGTAAATTACTGTTACTGTCATTACTGTTTGTAAATTACTAATATACAGTAATTGTAATTTCTAAATACTCCTATTTTGTGTAGCAATGAAGGTTAAATTTGTCTATTAAGAGTGGTTGTTAGTGCGGTATGGCGGGGTGAAAAATACAAATGCTGTGGATAGAAAGTCCTTTCTTTCAGTTTTGAAGTGACAAAGGCTGAAAATGTAACAGGAGGGTAGACCAGTGGCAAAACAGAAATCGAGAAGCAGGAACACATCCTTCATTCATAATATACTAAGAATAACTGCCTTCCTGTAGTACTGCCTTCCTAGTACATGTACACTCAAATCTGTCTGGTTTTGCAGACTTTGTGAATTTTAGCATAGTGTATAAGAGATACTAAATTCAAAACAGCCCTAAAGTCATTGGGGGTTCTTATCTTGGCAGTCGCATCTTAGGTGTGTGGTGTGTTGGGAGGTTGTGAGTCTTGCTATAATGAATACACAGCTGTGTTATCGTGAAATTTCCCTCTACTTACCCTTTACTTATTTTCTTCAGGGATAAGTGTACTCGTCAGGTTCGTTACCAGGTTGGTCTATTGTTGCACCTTAAAATTAACACACACATACATAGATATACGCATACACATAGAACCTCAACAGTGCCCCATAAATGACACACACACAGAAGGTTAATCTCTAGCACTTTTAACCACACAAGTGCCCTATAAATAACACAACTAGTCACTTTCTAGGCACTTCAAGATACTTACTGTATTGTCAGCAATACAAAGTTTTAAATATATCTCAGAACAAATATTGCCTTCGTCTCTAGGAATATATTCAAACATACAAAGGCTCAACATCCTTGGCTATAGGCCATTTATCCACCAAGAATGCCTTACTTTACGAACTGTTCCCTACTATTGGGTGGAGCTCTCGCCTTCAGCCTTAATAAACCTTGCAGATCAGAGTGTATGGCAAATGTCCAACTGCTCGAGGTGCTCTTAATAAAATTACCATATTACATTAATCACTCTAAATATGAAGACAAAACACAGAAAGTTAAAAGCAGCATGGTATTTATTACATGAATAACAATACCAAATAGAACAAGGAATAATAGAAAATAAGATTGATAGTAAAGTCTGGATATAGTCTTTAAGAAAAGCTTATGAAAAAGTAAAGATGTCAAGGATGAATGGCCCAGGGTGGCACTGATCTAGCACTTGAAGTTGTTCATGAGATGCTTTGCCTATGATCAGATGAAAGCGGTCGCATGTGGCTGGTGCCATCTTCTGCTGTCGCTGTCACCCTCCTCTGATGTCGCTCTGTCTTCGTCTAATGAAACATATTTTTTATAAAATTTTACACAGGGTTTTGCAACACGTGATCGTTAGATATTCAAATTGCCTGGTTGTTAATATGATGGATGAATTTGCTCAAACTCTTTAATCTATTTGAGTATGTCCATTTTCCCACGCAATACAGTTTTTGATGTTTTAACAATCTCCTGTCTCAAGCTGTAGACCAATTTAATCCTGGTGCCCTTCCCTTCACAGGTGATAAAATCATCAATACAGCTTAAGGCATTTCCTGAATTCCTGCTCAGATCAAACAAATGGTACTGTGATTCAGGAAAACAGATTGTCTTGACGTTAAACTGCCCATGGAAGTGTCCTGTATTTAAGTTCATCTTTTGTTTTGCCTTGAGCAAAATATAACGAAAATATAGACCAAAATTTACAGATTTTGCACACCACAACAACAGCTAAGCGTATTTATTATTTATCCCACTTCAATATTAAGAAGAATATTTCTTTTTTGAAGTGTCACTTTTTTAGGGGTGACATGCAAGATATTTTAAAACCAAAAAAGGGTTCTATCATTTGAAAGGTTGAGGACTACTGATTTAAGTACATGTACAAGGGTGAAGACTAAGTTATTGAGGTGCATCCATTCAAGTGGCATAGCACAATGAAATGGCTAGGAAGAAGGTGGCTGTTCTCAGTGGTGGTGTTACAGAATGTGGGCTACAGTCCTATGAGGAAAGGCACACATAGCTAATACATGATAAATAATCACATACTGTATGTCTATTACACCATGGCATTAGAGTTTATGTTGTCTGTACTTCAGTATGGGACTACTGTGCCCATCTCATATCACTCTCTGGCAACAAAATGAACCTGGAGCCACCACTGATTACAGAGATTTCAGTTCCTTAACTTGACTCATATAGGAAAGGGTACAGTTTCTTCTAATGATGCAAGTTTGGGTCCAAGTGAAAAGATTTTTTTTTTATGTTTACTTTGATGGGTATGAAAGGCAAAAGAAATGGAATAGTTTCTGATGAAGCTTGTTATACAGAAGAAGGGTCAGAATTTTAATGATGGGTCTGGATCTGTCTACTTTGAACTCATCACAGGTTTCTTCTTCAAAATAAGTTTTTGAATCTCTATTTCAGAGGACATGCAGAAAACAGATACAGGTTGGGGTTTATGGAAATAGAGACATATTGGTGTGCCTGTCATGATGGTTTGTATTACATTGTGATGTGGAAGGTAGCTGTGCGCACAAGCCGCACATACTGACTTTGCTTATAATGCTTTTCTAGACGACTTAATATGGTTATAGGCTACTCATCACTTTCAAAATTCACATTTTTTGGGCCAATCAACTCAAGTGCATTCCAACCAAGCCAAGCATTGTAAAACTACAGATTTGGTAGTACCCTTCAAGCTCAGTCGAGTTGGACTAACTAACAGAGCTGAGAGTATTTCCTTCTACGTACTGTACACCTGTCCAAAGAACAATGCCCAAGCAATGTTCAGTATTTAAGGATGCAAATTTAGAGTTTTGTGAACAGGAATGTCTCTCTGATCTTCTGATTCTATTCATAAATAAAGATATCACTATGAACAAAGATGGAGTCATTGCAATCTATCAAAACATTTGCCAAAGAGAAGCAGCGTTCACATCCCAGATGTTCAGTGGAGATGCTCTGTGAGTGCTGCCTAAGCGAAGACAACTTGTTGAAGGTTGACTCATCAGAGTATGAAGTCTATAGAAGGATACACATGGCAATGAATAAAGGACAAAATCATGCTTCCTAAGTATAAAGTAGGAGATTAAAAATGAGAATAGTGGTTGGATGGGTAAAGATGCTTTCACTGCTGAGCAAAGTAGTGGGTACAGGGGGGATAAAGGGAGGAAATGCCAAAATGAGACTAAAGATTTTCAAACAAGTTAAGGCCAGAATCACAAACATTGTCACTGTGCACACTGATTATGAACTTTTTTACTATTTTAAACTATTTTACTTGTACTTTAGAGGTCAATGTCAGCACTGACAGGTCTTGACCAGCAAGCCGGTGAATAAGAATTAAGTTAGATTATTGGGAGGAACATTTTTGGAACTCACTTAATCCATTACTATTCATAGGAGTTGAAGGCAGCATCAGGAACAAACAAAAACAGTTCATCAAGGGGCCCATTAATAAACACACACACGCAGTCTGTTACTCATACAGAGTCAACGTGGGCTCAACTGCCAACCTACGATGCACATCTTTGCCATGTGGGAGGAAGTGGAAGTACCTGCAGAAATCCATTGTGAACATGGAGGGAGATGATTGAACCCATTACTCTTGTAATATAAAGATGGTGTCACCTTCTACAATTTTTGCAGATGTGAAATAGATAAAATGGAAATTTGTATAATGGTAAACCAAAAACAGTTTAGAGTCTGGTCTTCTTTTTTTGCCTAAACGTATTTATATGATAATGTTAATCAGAACAGCAAGGAACATTTTAAATTAAAAGCAATAAATATATGCCATTACAATCAACTTATCACTCATAAGCACAACTTAATTTAGGAATATAGAAAATCCAGACAAAAATGACCAAATAATTGGAGGCTGGAAGGATAAAGCAGTCATTATTGATTTTGTAAAATCCTTTTTTAAATATACTGTAATTATTAACTCTGGCTTGAACCACTATTTTAAATGACGGCAAATGGCCTCATATAAAACTAAAAAAGGAAAAAAAAATCTACCTTGTTATAAACTGAATTTGTTCTGCAGGGCTGCTCAGTCAGCAGTATTTCTAGTAATTTTGGCACTTTTTGCTTTTTCAGAAAAATTTCTTTTATACAGACTCATCCTTGATCAGATGAACCATCAGTCAAAGGCAGCAGGAATTCATATATATATATATATATATAGGCACACACACACACATATATATATACAGTATATTCATAGACACACACTCATTTACAATCTCAGAGCACTGAACATATTGCCAGTATAATAAAGTTAAAATAAAACCTTAGTGCAACATTACTTTGATTAAACTACAGAATCACTCCAATATATACATTTATTGATATGCATATTTCTTAAGAAAATACATTGATAATATCATTAGGTAAACTTTATTTAGTAAGCATGTGTAAAGTATCTGGCTTAAGAATCTAGGCTGGTAACTCGTAGGTTGCCAGCTTGAATCCTGGCAGTGACCAAAGGAATGCTACTCTGTTCGACCTTGAGGAAGGCCCTTAACTTGTGCTGTACAACTAGCTGGCTCTGCACTCTGACCTCAAAACTATGTCTGTCTCTGGAGAGTAAATTTGGGTATGCAAAAAATAACATTCCTAATACAAGAAATTGTATATGGCAAATTAAGGATAATAAATCACTTTTACACTCACACACACACACACACTTTTATATTAAATGTGCAAAGTATATTGCATATTTGGAATGTTCCAGCTAGGTATTCAGTGCTTTTGCTCTCTTGAGACACCTGTTTCATTTAGGCCCAAGAGTATAATTCCTGACACGTAACACAAAGCCCCTGTGTGCTGCTGATGAGCGCCTGAGTCAGATCTGTCTAACATGAGATAAACTCATTTTCCCTTTGGCTGCTTGGATCATTTCCAGTGCTTAATGGATTAATGCCCTACAGATTCAGGTGAGAGTCGTATGCGTTGATAGATTCAGAGCAGATTTAGCAGGTGCATAGAGCTGTATATTAACAACCCGATTTAAAAAGAAATTAGAAGAAAACTATGTAATGAAAATACATTAACTCCTACTGAAAAAGATGTCTTAAGCTTTCTTTAATCACTCTTCTTAACTAACTTTTCTAAGGCATAGTCATTTATTATAATTATACAGAATAAACACCTCTTTATTGCCTCAGTAATAACTGTCATTGTTTGAATTGTGTAACATGGCTAACACAGGAATTAATTTGTCTATTAAGAGTGTGCACCATTTTTGTATTTTATCCAGATGTGATAGATTTGTCCAAAAAATGTATGATATGTGAAAAATAAAGGTACAGATGTTGCAAGCTATTAAAAATATTTACTTAGTGTAATTAGGAATGCCATTGCCGGAGACAGCATAATATTAAAGTGTAACAAATATTCACAAAAGGGTAGGGATTTACTTGTGGATATCTGCTACTGCAAACAAAGGCAGGAACAATCCTGTTGTTTAGACATCATCTCCACAAATAATTGTGAGATGCAAGGAGACCGGAAATCAGATTTATAAAACTTTTGTACTCACAAAAACAGGCTTGAAATGTGGACATGCAGCTTTCCATGCAAAAGTCAAGATTTATATAAGGAAACTCATTGGGTGAACTGGCATATATTATGACAACTTTGACCCATCACACACAACATTTTGGAGAAATGACAACAGCCTTGATTCAGTAGAGAAGTACAGTCAAACCAGCAAAATGATGACTTGTGTGTATCATTAATATCACAGAGCCGTTTTTATAATGTGGAAAACATATTCATCACTTTTGAGGTTTAATATGATGCACATATTCTATTTTTAGTTTCCTTTTAAGAGGGCCAGTCTTGCGTATGTAAACTAAAGAGCTTTTTTGGGTTTTTTGTCAGTTTATACAGGCTACATGTTTTCACTTCTAAGGATTAGAAACCAATACACAATAAAAACAGTGTGTGATTCAGTCTCTGTATACAAAAATCTCTAAATCTCATGCCCTACAGCCTACTCATAGCCTAAAGGTTTGACACAACATGGCTTTGCCAGTGCTGCTTGAAAACAAATGGTCATATACAATGGGAACAAGCTTTTAGGGATTGATCAGATTTTCTTGCCCATGATAATGACTTGCTTATGAGCTGATTTAGACTTTCAAGAGACCATCCCTTGCAACTATGTCCTGAACTGGAACCAGCATTATAAACATATACTGTTGGAAATTGGCTCTGCCCATTTATATCCAGGTTTTAACAACAGTTGGCTTTGTGGCAACAGGCATCTACCTGCAACTGCTCAAAAGGTCAGGAATATCTCAGTTAAGCTTCAGCTCCACCATGCCTGGTGTCCTGAAAGCCATAAAACGACTGACGAAGTGCTGTCATTTAGTTTCTGTATATTCTGGTTGTGCATGCCAACCAAAAATGGAAATTTGCAGCAGTGTCTGATTTTCCTCATGTTGCAATAATGGCATCTAACAAGAATGACAGCTCTTTTGTTAACTGTAAGTAGTAACTGTGATGGCAAAATGAGACTGACAAATGTTGTGGCTCAGTGGTCTGGGTTAACCCACGAAACATTTATTTTGACGCAAAATGGCAAACTACTCCTGTGACTTTCTCTAACAAGAGATTTTTTGTAATTTGCAACTAAGGAACATGCGACTGCATGGACACTTCTCCCACCCAGATTGTATAATACTACTGTATGTACTGCCTTTTATTTTCTGCTGTTGGTTTTGATGAAAATAAACACAAATTTTAAGTTATAGCTTAAAGCCAGGATCTTTCTCTACTACTGCTACTAGAATTGCTAAGAGATTCAGATTGTTAATTCCATGTTTAACTGAGGTACCTTAAGGCCAAGAGAGGGTGGCTTTGGGGTATACTGGGTGGAAGTAAATGAGTGAATGTAAAGATAGTCCTAGTCAGCGAGCAGCCTGCCATAGAGGTCTCTAGAGCTATATATGTGTGGTACAATAAGGGCAGTGATACAGGTAAGAGGTTACAGATATCAGTTACATAGCTGGTTTTGACATTTCTTTCAATCCCCATTTAGAAAAGAACCTAAGTGATCAGCTGATATCTTTCATGTTAGGTGCATATCACAGGTAATCTGATAACATGATAAAACAAACTCCACAGGTGTAATTTGTGTTGTTAAATGAACAAATGGGCCACTTTTGAAGACTTACGGTGGCTTATTAGTTTTGCAAATTTTTCAGTTCCATATGTAGACTTTTAGGAAAGTTGTTAAAGTAACAAAAAATACATATTTATTGTACTGTATTGCTCAGTTTAAACTCAAAACTGGCAAATAGCACCATAAATGACTTGTTCTTTTGCCGGAAAAAATGCTGTGAAGTAAACTTCCTTCCTGCGCAAGCCTTTGTCATATGGTTTGAGGGATAGTATGTGATAGAAAGTTGTCAGCACTTTCCCCTGGAGTGGTGAGGAATTACCATCACCTGAGCCCTCAAGCTGTCCCCTATGTGTAAGTAGATGACACAGTGTTAACTTTATTGCAGCCTGCATGTCTACTCTATTTAGCTTGTGTATTCTCACACTTATTTTAAAACAATTTCCTATTGTGACCCCAGTTTCTCATCATTTTATCATTCCTTGGTACATCTTGGTACCAGCTTTATACCTTGAAAACCTGAACTGGGGAAGCAGAAATGAAAAGAGTTGGCTAGACATCTAGAGCAAAAAAAAAGAAACCTTGACAACCTTCAAGAAGTATCTCGCTGAAACGCAGAGACAGCTTAGATATTAACTAAACAAATGTGCCTGATGGACCTGAATGATCTCCTCTCCTTTGTCAAGTTTCTCTATGTTCATACAGCTTAAAGACACCAATATATTATTCAATCAAACATATAAAAGCTTGCCATATCCTTTACTTCATTCTAAAAAACAGATAGTGAAGCTGTAGAACTGGGTCTAAACTAAATAAGAACTGTCTGTCCATTGTGATTGACTTTGGTATGTGTGTATAAATGTCCTAAAATAAACTTCCACCCTGTCTTGGGGCCTCATGTATAACGTTGTGCGTAGAATTCACACTAAAACATGGTGTATGGCCAAAACTGTAAATGTGCGCATGCACAAAAAAATCCAGATACATAAAACTGTACGTGCGTCAAGTTCCACACTTCTTTATAAATCCCAATGTACGTGAAATTTAACGCATGTGCACACGTCTGCAGCCCCACCCTGACTCTTCCCAGAATTTCAAATATTTCAATATGCAAATCAATATAAATAGCCCCTATTGTTCAGTGTTTTGGTAAAAGACAATGGCAAAAGTACATGGAAAAAAGAAGAATTTCAGCGAATGCAAAGTGGAGGCAAGGAAAAATGTACTACTTGTTGGTTTAAGGAGTGATACAGCGTGGCGGAAACACTCGAAGTTCAAGTTCAGAAAGTCGCACAGTCCTGAAATAAAAAAAAGAAGTGGCCAGATATCAAACATGATAAGTCAAGTCACAGCCCACCATCTGTTTATTTTGTTTCAGACAATATTACAAAAGCTGACCTCCGTACCGAGGACACAATATTGTTGGCCACTGGCTGCACACACATCTCTGCCTCGGGAATCACTGGGTGACCATCTGGCTGTGTGCAGACAGATGCTGTTCTGGAGTCAAAAAATGCAACAGTGGATGCTAAGGAATATGTGGGCTGTACTATGTGACATTGACCACAAATTAAATGAATTGGTTAAAAAAATAAATTCTGCATCTGATCACCTGTTTTTACATTCTGTTAATTACATTCAAATAAAGTTGTAACACTGTCCAATTTGGCTGATCATTTGGTGGGTCAGGGTCAGATTCATCATATCACTTCTCTTCAGGTACAGGCAAGCTATGGTTGTGTGCCACATTATGCAGCATGCTACATGCTTGCTCAATCTGACGCACCTTCTGTGTATTATAGAGCAGCACACTAATAGAGTGGAAACACTTTCTAATTACATAAGCAAATTCCTTCCCTGAAGGCACCTTTATAGTGTAGCGTCAGCACCGAGCTGGAATGGAATGGATTCTTTGCTCGTTACATGGCTCTTTGAGGTGACTCACTATACTTAAAAGGACTGCTTGCCTTTTGCTGCACTAACTGGAAAAAGCACCTGTGACTGTGTGGAGCTGCCATTTTTATAGGCTCTACTGCTATAGATGATGCAATGCCAGATCATTCTTTTAGTGATTCATCCCTGGTTAATGTAATTTATCCTGCATAGCAATGTGCGTGCAATTGACCACTTTGATTACATTTGGAAAACCAAATAGTTCTGTGAATTACGCTTTGATGTTTTGCAGTTCAACCACAGTGTAAGAATATTTTATATATCTGAATGACAAGTGGATAATACCATCCTATACAGCTAGCATGGTGTGACTCAGTGAGATTGTGAAATACCTGTTCACATTGAAAAGCTTCTGCGGCTAAAAACCTGAGAGTGGACAGAACTTGCAAAGTAGCAGGTAGAGCACAATTCCTCAAAGTCTGTATTTGTAAAGCCGGTGCCAGTTCTGCTCACAGCTCCAAGAGGATAGCTCTTGGAAATCAAAATTGACTTAGAAGCCAGTCTTCATCATCTATACTAATAAAAGGCAAAGCCCTCACTCACTCACTCACTCACTCACTCACTCACTCACTCACTCACTCACTCACTCACTCATCACTAATTCTCCAACTTCCCGTGTAGGTAGAAGGCTGAAATTTGGCAGGCTCATTCCTTACAGCTTACTTACAAAAGTTGGGCAGTTTTCATTTCGAAATTCTACGCCTAATGGTCATAACTGGAAGGTATTTTTCTCCATTAACTGTAATGGAGTTGAGCTGGAATGACGTGGGGGGGCGGAGTTTTGCGTGACATCATCACGCCTCCCACGTAATCACGTGAACTGACTGTCAACGCAGTGCGTAGAAAACCAGGAAGACCTCCAAAAAGCGCTTAAGAAAACATGCATTATATAATTGAGAAGGCAGCGAAACAATAAGAAGTGAGCGAGTGACATATACTACCATATTCATGAGTGTTGCCAGCTCGGAAAGAAAGCAAGGTGTAAACCTAAACTTTAAATTAAGTTCATAGACAGGCTACCGCTGGCGTTTCACATACCCACAGGTAATGCGGGATACAAGTTTAATGAGAGGACGCGGGATATAAGCGAGTTTTGATCACTTTGTAACTAAGTTAAAATTGTAGGTGAAGGGGTGTGCTTATGCAAATTCCGAGAGACTGTGTTTGTGGGGGATTGACAGTTTAAGGCGGGTGGGGAGTCACGTCATCATCTCCCCTCCCACCTCATTTTGCTCTGAGCTGAGCTCCGCGGCTAACGCTGTCTTCCGAAGCAACTTCGTCAGACTGCCACCAAATACTCACAGAAAAATCCACAAGTTAATACACACGCTGTCTCTAGAGTTTCTCCACACTGAATCCTCCAGGCACTACTTACAAAAGGTCACATTGACAATCGTGTTACGTTATTTTAAAATCTTTCCTTTTCTTAGCACAAGCACAGCTGAGAAGCTTGATGCATGTGCTCCATAACGCGTAAAAATAATGCATTTAATCACACTTTGCATTACAAGCAAAGGGAGCTTTTGTCAATGCATGATTTCCTGGTACACGATTACATTGATCAGCGCATCCGATTCATTTTACCCTCGCACCACCTTAGTTTGAGAAGAAGTATGAAAAAATATGAGGTTAACACAGAAAAACAGATCACCAATTCAAGCTTTATGAATAATCGATTCGCCATCAATAATTGTTTTGGTAAAGCCATCCTCCTTCCATTTTATAATTTTTCCGCCACTAGCCATGATTAAATGAGCGGTAAAAAGTAAGAGCAAAGCGAGGGTGACTTATTTAGGCAGGCATATATATGACAGCAACACTCATGACAATGTCAATCATGTTACGTTATTATTAAAATGTTTCCTTTTCTTTTCATTACTTCTTTAACACACTACTTCTCCTGCGGCGGCGTATTTTGCTATATATATATATATGAATGACCTCCAAAGAGCGCTGAGACTTTTGATATCATGAGCGTGTCTGCAAACTGGGGTCTCCTGCCCAGCAAAAGTCGAGCAGCCAGCGCGCCGCATAGCTGTGCCGGCCTTTGAGGCGCTGACTGCGCTTCTGCCTTAAGTCAAAGTGAGCACTTTTAATTTTTCATCCTCCCCTGCGCTATAGCCCAGACAAGTGCAAACACGGGACCCCTTTTCTACACCATGGCAAAATAATATTAAGGCGATTCACACTTTCTTTTGCACGTATCGATTATGAGGTCCTCACCTCGGATTATGAAGACACGCACAGTGGAGGACTGACAGTGCCATCACAGCCGATTAATGGCGGGGCGTCTCACCAGTCTACACAAGACCCACCGCGACTGTCCCCAAAAGGCGATCATAACGTCAGCGAACACATCTCTCTATACTATATAAAAGAAAAAGGCAACTTTCCTTTCTTTACACCTTTTTCCTTTTATCCCAAACCCAAAGCCTTTCTCTCTTAACACTGCAGAGGACACAAAACTAATTTTCTTTAAATGCCGGTAAGGCACATTACCAGAGGCACAAATTTGAGCGTTCACATAGAAAATGTAATTTCAATGTACCTGTACTTCTTAAAACGTTAATGTTTTACTGTTTAATAACTTATAGACTATAATTTATTATTTTTCCCTTGCACTCAGTGACCAAACCTATACACACACATATAGACACATACAAACATACACACAAGTATATGTATGTGTATATATACACACACACACACACACACACACACACACACACACACACACACACACACACATACATACATACATACATACACACACATATATATAATTTGTGTGTGGGTATGTATGTATGTGTGTGTATATGTGATGTAGATAGGTATTATGTATATATATATATATATGTGTATATGTAGATATGTATATAGATATGTAGATATGAAGATATGTATGTGTATATATGTATATATATATATATATATACAGTGGTGTGAAAAACTATTTGCCCCTTCCTGATTTCTTATTCTTTTGCATGTTTGTCACACAAAATCTTTCTGATCATCAAACACATTTAACCATTAGTCAAATATAACACAAGTAAACACAAAATGCAGTTTTTAAATGATGGTTTTTATTATTTAGGGAGAAAAAATCCAAACCTACATGGCCCTGTGTGAAAAAGTAATTGCCCCCTGAACCTAATAACTGGTTGGGCCACCCTTAGCAGCAATAACTGCAATCAAGTGTTTGTGATAACTTGCAATGAGTCTTTTACAGCGCTCTGGAGGAATTTTGGCCCATCTTTGCAGAATTGTTGTAATTCAACTTTATTTGAGGGTTTTCTAGCATGAACTGCCTTTTTAAGGTAATGCCATATCATCTCAATTGGATTCAGGTCAGGACTTTGACTAGGCCACTCCAAAGTCTTCATTTTGTTTTCCTTCAGCCATTCAGAGGTGGATTTGCTGGTGTGTTTTGGGTCATTGTCCTGTTGCAGCACCCAAGATCGCTTCAGCTTGAGTTGACGAACAGATGGCCAGACATTCTCCTTCAGGATTTTTTGGTAGACAGTAGAATTCATGGTTCCATCTATCACAGCAAGCCTTCCAGGTCCTGAAGCAGCAAAACAACCCCAGACCATCACACTACCACCACCATATTTTACTGTTGGTATGATGTTCTTTTTCTGAAATGCTGTGTTCCTTTTACGCCAGATGTAATGGGACATTTGCCTTCCAAAAAGTTCAACTTTTGTCTCATCAGTCCACAAGGTATTTTCCCAAAAGTCTTGGCAATCATTGAGATGTTTCTTAGCAAAATTCAGACGAGCCCTAATGTTCTTTTTGCTTAACATTGGTTTGCGTCTTGGAAATCTGCCATGCAGGCCGTTTTTGCCCAGTCTCTTTCTTATGGTGGAGTCGTGAACACTGACCTTAATTGAGTCAAGTGAGGCCTGCAGTTCTTTAGACGTTGTCCTGGGGTCTTTTGTGACCTCTCGGATGAGTCGTCTCTGCACTCTTGGGGTAATTTTGGTCGTCCGGCCACTCCTGGGAAGGTTCACCACTGTTCCATGTTTTTGCCATTTGTGGATAATGGCTCTCACTGTGGTTCGCTGGAGTCCCAAAGCTTTAGAAATGGCTTTATAACCTTTACCAGACTGATAGATCTCAGTTACTTCTGTTCTCATTTGTTCCTGAATTTCTTTGGATCTTGGCATGATGTCTAGCTTTTGAGGTGCTTTTGGTCTACTTCTCTGTGTCAGGCAGCTCCTATTTAAATGATTTCTTGATTGAAACAGCTGTGGCAGTAATCAGGCCTGGGGGTGGCTACGGAAATTGAACTCAGGTGTGATACACCACAGTTAGGTTATTTTTTAACAACGGGCAATTACTTTTTCACACAGGGCCTTGTAGGTTTGGATTTTCTTTCTCCCTAAATAATAAAAACCATCATTTAAAAACTGCATTTTGTGTTTACTTGTGTTATATTTGACTAATGGTTAAATGTGTTTGATGATCAGAAACATTTTGTGTGACAAACATGCAAAAGAATAAGAAATCAGGAAGGGGGCAAATAGTTTTTCACACCACTGTATATGTATGTATGTATGTATGTATGTTGTATGTATGTGTGTGTGTGTGTGTGTGTGTGTGTGTGTGTGTGTATATATGACAGCAGCAATCCAAGCTGTGAGAAAACAGTAAAAGGAGGCGTGTCAGGCGTGTGGTACATTTTCTGATGCAGCTGCCAAAAACAACTTTGTGGTGCTGCCAAATACACAAAACAATTACTTTGACAATCATGTTACATTATTTTTAAAATGTTTCCTTTTCTTTTTCATAACTTCTTTAACACATGACATCGCTGTGAAGCGCGGGTATTTTGCTATATATATATATATCACAGCGACACTCATAACAGTGACAAAACAATTACATTGACAATCATGTTACGTTATTTTCAAAATGTTTCCTTTTCTTTCTCTTTTCTTCTTTAACACACTACTTCTCCGCTGCCAAGCGGGTATATATATATAGATAGATAGAGATATATATATATAGATAGATATGAGAACAACATATATATATATATATATATATATATATATAGATATAGATATAGATAGATATGAGAACAACACTCATATCAATGACAAAACAATTACATTAACAACCATGTTACGTTATTTTTTAAATTTTTCCTTTTCTTTTTCGTACCTTCTTTAACACACTACTTCTCTGCTGCGAAGCGCGGGTATTCTGCTAGTTATCTATAAATATGCACTCTCTTCTAATTCTTTCATTTGCGATGTGTTCTAAAAACATTAAAGCAGCCATGGTAGTTGGAATACTTTGACCATTCCGTGCACCATTATTACAGAATGATTACAATTAAGTAAATTGAATTTGTAAAGTATGTGCAATTAATTTTGGTGTATTTGATAAATCCTGTGTCACTGATGTGAATCTAAAAAAGAAGGGGACACCACACAGAAACAGCAGCACTGCTTTGATGCTGGATGCCCCCATTTGCAAAACCGAGTAGAAAAGTGCGAACATATGGTGTGAGGCTGCCGTGAAAATGTGTGTGGCTTTACGCCAAGTTTAATTTTCATATATCTCGAAATGAGCATGGAAATGGGCAGGGGTTGAATTCTGCTTTGATTTGTTAAATTTGTCTTGACTGTATGGAATGTTATCTGTTTCTAATTAAAATCAATAAAAGTAGATATATATAAAAAAGAAATGAGCGTGGAAATGGGCGTACGCAAGATTTTTCTGCATACGCTCCAGATCTCTCTCATATTTTGTACTCAGTGCTGCTGGAATACACTCTACTGCACTGCAAATATGAATAAATCAGTTCAGGATACAGATGGATAGACATGTACAGAAATAAATTAAACCAGGTTTAGTAAATTTATTTCGTGAAAGATCCCAGGAAAACATAAAATGATTTGATAGGGCAAATAGTTTAAATCTACAGTGGAAGTATATTGGAGTTTAATTTTTTTTTTTTTTTTTACTACATAGGCTTTTTCATTCCAGATTGTTGTTAACTTAGGTCGGCAGTAGATTGCCATTAGCTATAGATCTTATTTCCCAAATCAATAAAGCTGTAGGCTAATAAGCAAAGCTAGAAGTTGTATTAATAAATAGTGACACTTCCTTGCAGTCACATCATTAACTGTTTGAATGATTTTTTTCTACTTTTTGCCGTTACAGTTAACTAATAACAACAATGTGTGGGTGTTTAAAGTCACCTTATTGATAAAGTAGATTTCTGCTGAATGTCAGGTACATTATCTGCAGCCATTAAAATTTTACACCATTTTTGAAACAAATAATTTAATTAACAACTACTTTAAAATCCTTTACTGTTGATGCACAAAAAATTCTTGCTCTTTAACACTACATACCAAAGTATAATTAAATAAACATTTGCAGAAATTTATTTAGGCTGCAATAAATTGGATAATTATATTTCAAAACCTGCCCAGAGGTCATAATTTATAGCAATTTGTACATTTTCATAACCTTATAAAAACAAACAGTAATGTACGTTCATGGTATTGAATACTATTATAATGTCATATAGATTTTTGTATGCCATTCCTGTCATTATAGTACTTTTTCACAGTATATGTTCTTCATTTGGCTGTTTACAGCCATTTATTTTAAGAGTGTTAGCCCCCCATTAGCCTCCCTACTCTAATAACATTAGGTGATGAAATATTTAGCCACTATATGGCCAATTTAAAGACATATGTATCTGTTTCTTAATGTTAGTTGCAGACCTGTGAAAAAAGAACCCCTTTCCCTTTTCAACACCTACTCCAGTTTAACATATTCCACTGCCTGTAAATTAGGACCATTTTCATGCCCTTTTATTTCTTGTCACATTTCAGCTTAATAGCTGGCATGTTATATTTGTGAAGAGTGCTGGAAAGTGTGGTCACTAATGATGTCTGGCACTGCTCTTATAATATTTTTCTCACAATGTTCAGGTTAATGTAAGAGAGTCCAATTATCTTGCACCCATTTTAATTAAATACTACATTTCTGGTATTATATATAATTTTAAACAGTGGGCTACCTTCATGATGGAAGAAAAACGGGAAAAACAAACTCCTTTTCAACTTTATAATACTTTCTCAATTTTTCTTCTATACACGAACCAAAATGTCCATCCATCTGTCCATTGTCTGAACCTATTTTTTTTTGTTGGTCACTTGCGAGCAAGATGACCCTTTACTGGCAGTACTGGGGATAAGGCCATCAACAATGTGAGTATTCAACCACTGATGTGCAAGACTTTCAGATATGAGAGAAAGTCTGAGTTCAGAAAAGAAAGTTCCTGTAGACCTAAAGACAATTTGGACACATAGCGCTGCACAGTTCCTGTAGAGCTATACTCTCAAGCATATGGCTGACAATTTCTTCCCCACTTCCGACTCACAATGTGACTTTAAGCAGGTCACTTAACTAGCCTGTGGTCCTAATGTAATGTACAGTGTACAGTACCTGTACTCAAAGGTTTTTAGAATGGGGCTTACTATAAAAAGGCTTGATAAAAAATTTAGAACAAGTTTGACGAGAGAATTGGCTTTTCAGCCCAAAGAGCTTCTCCATCTATGTTACCTAATTTCTCCAAAATAACTTCAGGTCAAGCTGCGGAGGTCCCTAAAGTCCTGTCCTCCAGCAGACTACTTGATAAGTTATTCTGTGTGTTTTTGGCTATTTGTCTGAAGAAAAACTTGTTTGTTCTTAACAGGTTTCCTATTGTGTCTCTGTGTTCCTGTTGAAGAATTTATTTTAAAGTAGCAGCCGGGATCATCTATACTGATTCCTTTCCTTTCATTTACTTAAATTGAAAAGACATTGGAAGGATTAACACTTAACACTAGTTTGTGTACGGGCAACATTTTGAATGTACAAGTTAATTTCCTTTTGGACCATGGTTTGAGCTGCATGACGCCCCCTAAAGCCCACTCTATACACACACACATATATACACATACTGTAAATGTAACGTAATTGTATTACTTTATTCCAGAGTCCACAGTTAAACGTTCCTAAGATGAAGCATGCTCAGTCTGCATCTCCAGATCTCAAAAATTTCTTGCCTGAAAAAGAAATCAAGAGGAATCTCCTGGTTGAAAGTGCAAAGAGTGTGGAAAAAGGTTCGTTTTTTTTCAAGTTTTGAGTTAAATATGAAGGAAGGGTCTATGAACTGGGTTATTGTAAATGTTTATATTTTCACTCTCAGTTAAATCAGTGGTTCTTTGTTTTGTATAATGTGAGACCTTTACTACTGAAGACTATTTCCAAACACTTTTCAGAGTAATTAATATCACTTTCCAAAATTAATCCAGCAGTGCTTTATATGTATAAAATAACTAGCTGACCCAGACCAAAAGAATCCACAGCCAGTCATGGTTAAAAGAAAACCATACTTTAAACTATAATAACAAAGAGTAAATGTTTAGTTTCAAGAAACTACATTGGCCACCATGTAATAAAGAGGACGATTTTCTCACAATCCTGTAGCCAACGTTTGGAAAAGTTTGAAAACAAATTTGAGAGGTAGCAAGATATTCACACCAGGTACTACACTCATATCAGGAAAATCAAAATGACAGCTCTTAATCTTTGAACAATTAGGAAAGTGATTTACTGGCTTTCTTGATCATAACACTGTATGGATGTAGATAGTGTTGAGTCCATTATGACTCCTGGGTCCTTCTTATAAGGTGTACAAGTTTCAGACTTTTTATTCTGTATTTAAATCTACTATTTTTACTTTCTACATGTAATACTTTACATCTGTCATAAATTTGCCCAAGCCAGTATGATATCCAAATGACTCTGAATCGGTTTACCTAATTCCATGTTATTTCTTCAATTACTGTATATGTTATTCTACAATTTAGCTAATATGCCCTTCTGCCCTTGAGGGACACCTTCTTTAACATCACCTAATACTGAGAAAGATCAACATTATTTTTTGGATTTCATGTTTGAGCCAATTCTGTACCCATGTCTTTTAGTCTGATCATAAATCTTCAAGTGGTATCTTATGAAAAGCCTTCTGAAAATCAAGACAAATAATATGATGTGCTTCTCTTTTATCAGATGCTTTTGTTGCTTCCTCATCCAGCATACTACAGGTATATTAGTGAACCATGACCTTCCTTGCCTGAAACCATGTTGAGTATTTGCTAAGAGTCCTGTGTTTTTCCTATGCTGCTCAATGTTTTTCTTAATAATTAATTTAGCTGTGATGCATGTTAAGCTTAGTGGCCTCTGCATGTAGTTACTGGTCACTCTTTTTATGCAATGGGATAATATTTGCTAGCCTCCAATCTTTTGGAATTTCCCCAGTGTGCAGAGATTTTAGAAAAATATGTGCCAAATGTGGGTTATGTACACGTCCAGGGTAGAAAAAAGAAGGGGAAGGCCCAGATGCACATCTGCATAAGGGGGTAATTTCAAAGAAAAAAAAATGTATCTGAGATTGGCAAATAAAAAGAAAAGGGAGAAAAGAACATAAACATTGGATGGAAGATGAATGGAAAAGTGTATTTTTGTCAGCATCCTGGACTCAGCTTTTCTCTGTTACAGAAGACACTGGTATTAGTTGTGTATTTAAGGAAGAACTGAGGACCAGTGAGGCATTGGTTTCTCAAACTACAGACTCAAATGTGCTTATCCTCTTATGCAGATGTGAATCTGGGATTTCCTCTTCTTTCTGTATTCCATTCAGATGTAGTTTGCCCTCTTCTCTCAGGACAGTAATAGACACCTGTGTATGATATCTTCAATTTCTTGGCAATCTCTCACATGGAATAACCTTCATTTCACAATAGACTGACATGTTTTCTTGTGAAAGCTGTATCATTTTGGGCATTTTTGAACCTGAACTGAATTTTAGGAATGTCAGTTCCTCGTTTCACAAATGATTTCAGCTGTGCTAATGCAATTACAAAGGTTTCTCTAATAAACAATCAGTATTTAAAATGGCTAATTAAGTATAAGTAAGGGTATCTGCCTTAGTAAACTAAAGCAATGGCTCCTGAAAATGGGGCTTTATAGTTATATAAGGATAATAAATTAAAACGTAGTCATTTCAAGCTGTAAAAGCCATTAACAAAAGTAACAATTCTGTGGTTATATTTTAAAACAAATTAATAGTATCTACATAAAAAGGTATCAATTTCTATCAAGAATAAAAATGTCTGCATGTGTCCAGAGTCTTTTGACTGCTAGTGTATGTACTCGCTAACTTCCTTAACAACTCAAGGATAAATGTTTTCTGATCCTGGTTAACTGTTAGAGTTCAACCTGTTTAATCCAAGTAGTACTTCTCCCTCTACAATTTCCAAGTCACCAAGTACACCTTCTCAGTAGTGCTACTTACTTTGAGGAGGTTCTTGACAACTTTCCATGTATAACTTTCAAAAAAGTGCTAGTACAAAGCATATTCTGTTTTGCTATCTGTATATTCTAGCTCACTGTTCCTAATACTCCTCACCTCCCCCTTCCATGCATTATATGTTCTTCCCAAATCCACAAAGCAAATTTTGATAGAATTAGCAAATTTCCATAACTTCATGAACATCTGTGCAAATGCAAAGTGTTTGTCTGCTTTTCCAGGGCCATCTACATTGATCTTCCTGGTTCATCTAACAAACAGTCTTTAATTTAATACATATAGAAAGCTGATCAGTGTGATCCCCTGGGTAACTGGAAAATACCTTCCTGTCCCCCATTTTAAAAATGGAAATAACCACTGATCACTGATGAGCAACTGGTGTCCAAGTAAGCCATGAAGCCTGGTTAAGTCCAATCCAAACATCTGGGTGGAGCTACCATGTGGGCTCACCACCTGCAAGGTGAATGATGGTGGTCAGATACAATAAGTGGGCAATAAGCAAGAGTAAAATGCTTTGGACTTGTCCTTTGCATGAGATGGATGAGTAGAAATGAACTCCATTAGCAGCAATGTTATGTTACTCTTTTTTTACTGTCATCCTGAGGTATCCTATATTTACATTATACGAGAGTATAAATAAGCATCAGCAGCAAATATAGGATTCAGAAAGAAAAGGAAAAGGATAAAGTTAAATCAGCTAAACTTTCATCCAAATCAAAAGCGGTATCATTTTCACAGTATGGTCTACCAGAGAATGACCTGGAAAAGATGGGTGAAGGAACAGATCTGACAGGACCTGACACTATAGCATTGACTCCAGCCAAAAGCAAAAATGGTACAGAAACTGCAATCGAGGCAGGCAAGGAGGATTTGTTGACTCTAGTAGAATTATTGGAATTGAGCATTGAGAGTCAGCCACATCAACCCCAACTGGACTCACAACTTCGCCTATGAAGTGCAGAGAAAAATGAAATACACTAACCGAGCTGAAGGAGATAATTGCCACACTTGGGAGGGGGACATAAATGATATAAAGAGTGATATAAAGAAGGATATGAAGAAAGAAATAGAGATTCTAAACAAAAAGAATGAGAAACAGCATTAAGATATAGAAGACCTAGAGTATTAAGCTTACTACAGCCTTTACAGAAATGCTCGTAAATAATTATGAAAAAGTACAGAAAAATATGAATAAGTTAGAGAGTAAAATTCGAGTTCTTGTTCCGCTTGAAGATGTTATGCAAATGTTTATGACTCACAATGAAATAATTGAACAATCAATATCCGCCACTGACAAAAAGGCAACAGCTGCAAAATCAGAATGCAAAGTGCTGCTGAGAAACTGGCTGCGCTGGAAGATAGATATAGAGAGGACAAAATCAGAATTGAAGTTTTAGATGAAGACATGAAAGTCCAAACCCAGTGAAATTCACAGCCAAAATATTCTCTAAAATAAATGGGGCCTCATGCATAACGCTGTGTGTAGAATTCACACTATAACATGGCATAAGCACAAAATCGGAAATGTGCTTACGCACAAAAAACTCCAGGGGCCTCATGTATAAATGGTGCATATGCACAGAAATGTTGCGTACAAACGTTTCCACGTTCACATTGCGATGCATAAAACCTAAACTTGGCGTAAAGCCATGCACATTTCCACGGTACCTCATACCCTGTCATACGCAAGTTTTCCTCTCGGTTTTGCAGACTGGTGGCACCCAGCATCAAAGCAATGCTACTGTTCCTGTGTGGTTTATCTTTCTTTCTCAGATCCACATCCCTGACGCGGCTTTATAAATACACTGAAATTAACCGCATAGTGTTTATTAGTTTAATGCATCTGATTGTAATTAACCTGTAACAATATAATGGTCCACAGAACCGTCAAAATATTCTAAAAACCATAGCTGCTTTAGCGTTGTTACTCTCACTGCACCTTCTTCTTCTTCTTTCAGCTGCTCCCATTAGGGGTGGCCACAGCAGATCATCTTTTTCCATATTACTCTCACAGCACCACTCGGAGCAGCTGATCGGAATGAGAATTATCGGTATACACTAGCATCAAACACACGCTGCCTCAGCCATGCTTCCTATTTGAACTGCTTCTCACACAGCAAATGCTTCAAAACCTTTACTGTACAGACCTTGCGGTTCAGAAACAGTTTCATCCCAAGAGCTCCAAACGCACTCAATCAGTCCATCAACTGCTCCTTGTAGAACTATTTGTACTTATAAGTACAATCACCTCACTGTAAACTTGTCATACAGTTATAATATTGCACAACCTGAGGCGCTTTATAAAGCGCGTATTTACATATGATGAGGATATCATTTTTAAGATGAAATGCAGCAAAATATGTTTATTATATTATACAGATAAAACTTTAACTTTATTTAAATAATCTATATTGTTAATAATTAAAGCACACGGTGTCGCTACGCTAGCAAGGATCTGGCGCTCCGTTCACGGATTGTTCCTGCCTCGCACTGTATGCTTCACTGGGACTAGCATGAAGGATAGAATAATTAAACACGTACTACGAAGATATTTCAGTGTTCCTTAAAAGTTTTGAAGAATCGGCATTATAAGCTTACACATGGTTTAACGTTTATTACAGAGCTGATTGTGTGGCAATTGGGTATTTGGAGAAAGAAAAGGAAGGACAGGAATTGGAGGTTAGTACACTTGAAAGAAATAGTACTGCTGCAATAAATTATTTAATAATAGTAATTCTTTGCATTTATATAGCGCTTTTCTCACTACTCAAAGCGCTCAGCAATTGCAGGTTAAGGGCCTTGCTTAAGGGCCCAACAGAGCAGAGTCCCTTTTGGCATTTATAGGATTCAAACCAGCAACCTTCCAATTGCCAGTGCAGATCCCTAGTCTCAGAGCCACCACTCCGCCCTATTTTATCGAAGGTTGCACACAATCACTGCGCCACCGTGCTCCCATGTTTAATAACATGCTTTAACTCCTATCATCATGAAAATGATATTATGTATAAATCTCAGTGTTTTAGTTATTCAGAGAGCTGTAATATTATGAATGTAATGGATTCTGTGTCCTATCAGAAGAAGACAAAGCCCGGAAGCACGTAGTGATTCACACACATAAAGCACATAGTAGATCAAATACAAAACAAAGCATGTAACATGCTACTTTAGTTACAATGGGAGATGAGAAACAAGTAAATTAAACGATTTTAAAATGAAGTTTATGGTGTTCTACTTTATTGACAAAATAAACTACGTGATTAAAGTAGAAATTTTGAGATTGAAGTTGACATTTCGTGCTTTTTTCCCACATTTTTTCTCTGTACCCTAATAAGCTTTCATATGACACTCTGACGGTGGGCTGCGACTCACCTTTTCATGGCGACTTTGATATCTGAGAACTTCTTTTTTATTTCGGGTGCTGTGCGACTTTGTGAATTTGAGCTTTCGAGTTTCCTTGAAACTCTATGTGACTCGATCAACTTCCTTTTGTTGTTTATGCCACTATTTAAACCAACAAATAGTAAGTTTTTCCTTGCCTCCACTTGGTATGTGCTGAACTTCTTCTATTTCCCCCTGTGATTTTGCCATTGTCTTTTCACAGAACGCTGAGTGTAAGGGCTATTAATATTGATTTACATATTCAAAGAGGTGTAATTCTGTGAGGAGTTGAGGCAGGACAGCAGGTGCGTGTATGTGTGTTACTTTTCACGTTAATCGGGATTTATTTAGCGGAAGAACGTGGAAGTGGGCGAACGCACAGATTTATGCACCTGGATTTTTTTGTGCGTAAGCACATTTCCGCTTTTGTGCTTACACCATGTTATAGTGTGAATTCTACGCACGGCATTATGCATGAGGCCCCGATCTCAAAATGAGGTACTTTATAGGAAAAGACAGGTTTTGAAATCAGAATGTAACCTCTTGACTACTAATGAAACGGAACAGCTCATCTTTAAATCGCAAAATCATTATTATGTACACAAAGAGAAGGCCAATAAAATTTTAGCTCAGCAAATCCACAAGCAGGAAGTCTGTTGTGCAATAATAGCAATTGCCAACACAGATGGAGTTAAAATCATAGACCATAAAAATATAACCCACACATTTAGAGAGTACTGTATGTCCTGATATTCTACTCAGTCTACAGAAGATAAGACATAATCTAATGAGTTATTTGACTCATTACAGATACCACAACTAGATACTCTTAGTGCTATGAAAATGGATAAACCTCTGACACACTCAGAATTACTAGACATTGTAAAAAGCAAGGGAAAGCAGATGGCCCAGATGGCTACACGGAGGAATTGTATAAAAAAAAATTCAAAAAAATTAGCCCCACTATTAGTAGCAATATTTATAGAAGCTAAAGACAACAAAATTTGCCAAGCATTCATTTTCATTTTTCCTAGAAAAATAAGGAGTTACTACAATGTGCATGATACAGACTGATCTCACTCCTCAATAATGACATTAACACTAGAATCCCTGAAGCTTACAAGTTTTTTCATCATCCCCGATCTCTTAAATTTTCCTGACCTATGCCAAGAAGCTCGTAGCTCCTTATCTTCTATCGAGCGCATTTATCTTGATTAAAACTATCCAAAATGTTTTCAGGGCAAGATTCAACCTGTGAATGTTGCAATCTAACTCCAGCCTCACTGGGCCACATGTTTTGGGAGCGCACCAAATTAACACTTTTGAATGCATATCAGACAGGACTGGTGTCACAATTACTCCTAAACCATTGACAGCTGTGTTCGGTGTACTTCCAACTGGGCTTAAAGTGGAGAAGGACAAACAAATCATAATCATCTTTACCTCACAACTAGCATGTAGACTTATCCTACTGAACTGGAAGAATCACAACCCACCACTTTTAAGTCAGTGGGTAACTGATGTCCTAAACTATTTGGAAAAAATCACATTCCCACTTTTTTAAAAATATGGCAGGGTCTTATCAATAACATTTTAGAATAAGCTTCTATGTCGGGGAAAAGGATACCCTCTGTTCCATGCTGCTTCAAAGATTTGTTATGTTAGCTTGCTCACCTCTCTGTTATTTGTTTTTAATTAAAATTAATAAAATAAAAAAGAGGGGGATGCTTCCAGCCACACCAGAACTTGTTCATACAAAGTAGCTTTTGACATATGAACATAATTTGCTATTTTATATATATATATATTAGAAATTCACGACACAAGTTACAGACCTAAATAATGCTGCCCTTGAGACCTCGCGCACATCTTTTATGTTTATTTTAATAATGGCAGTTCAGTGGTAAAAGTGTTTATTTATAGCAACTGTTAGATTGGCTATATTATAGAACTTAATTTGCTTTCAAGGTTTTTTCTCTTTTACGAGAAAATACTTTGTCAATTAATTTCTGAAAAAGTCGTAATAACAGCAAATCTAAGCAATGTAAGGAAAAATAGTGGAATGCTTTGCAAACAACACTTAATGATATCTACTGCCCCATATAAAAGATGCCCCATGTCGCTATCATTTAGATACAGCCAACATTCAAAATGGAAATTGTCTTAAATTTAAGACAAAGTGGCTTTTGCATTTAGTTTATATAAAAGACGGATTTAGCCTAACTGATTACAATAAACTTTGATTACAGTTTTCCACTTTTCTCTGCAGTTTAGAGGAAAAATAATATCAAAGCAGGAACATGGGTTGCAGCCCATTTGAAAGACAGTGTTGTTCTGCATTGTGTGCAGATTATTGGTTAATTTAAAATCAACTCATTCAATGTCTAATAACTACTATCAGTTACAAGCCAGAAATATTGCCATTAAAACCTCTATCAGTTAGACAAAAATTCACTAAACAAAAGAATCTTCACACACTTCTTAAACACATTGAGGGATTAAAATTTCAAATGGAGGTGGGCAGCTCATTCCACTAGCTAGGAGGTACACATGAAAAGAGTCTTGACTGAGATTTGAGGCCATGCAGAGTTTGAGTCACCAGACGCAATTTATCAGTATACCTGGGTGGTCAAGAAGCACAATAGGACCTCACAAGTGTTTCCATATACTGTATACAGTACAGTATAGGTGCTGACCCCCTGACTACTCTGTAGACAAGTATCAAGAATTTGAACTTAAAACATTGCCACTACAGAATGTATCAATGTAGTGATCTGAAAAGAGAAGTGATATTTGCTTGCCTCAGTTGTTTGAACACCAGAAATGATGCTGCATTTTGAATCAACTGTAGTGTTCTTGGTGACACAGGCTGTTATTCCTGCCATCACAGATTTGCAGTCGTCCAGATGTGACAAGACCAAAGCCTGGACCATGAGTTGTGCTGCATATGCTGTCAGATATGGTCTAATCGTATAGATATTGTATATTGTGAATCTGCAAGCCCAAGAGACCATAGCAACCAAGTAACATTAGGAGGGTGTTAGCCAATGTGAACAGACAGATGAGCTGGAATAAGACAAATGTCCTTCTTTACCAGGTTCACATGGAGCTGGTGTTCCTTATTGTAGGCTGCAATATCAGTGAGAGATTCTAGTTGACACTGTGTAGTCCTTTGGAGGGAACATCAGTTACCACTGCCTATCACTGGTATGGCAGTGATAAGACAAAATCTTTTTTTGAAAGTGGTTAAGTGCTTTTTACTGGTAGTGCAGTTTTTCCTTATGCCCATTTTCTTGTATTAACTTTGTCTTTCTTTTTGGTCTGCCTTCTGCCTTGTGTCTGATGCTGTTGGTTTCAGTTCTAGTAGATTAAAAGAATATAACCATGAATGGACAGACAGAAAACATTATTTGTTAAAAAAAGTAAAATATTTCTGGTCAGTGATCATTTTTGCAAGTCCATAATGCTTTGAGGCTGACAACAACACAAAGTTGTAATTTGAGGTGATTTTAAATCAACATTAAATTATTTTTATTAAACTAGATACACAATATGTAGCACACTATTAAAATGGCAATGTACATTTTAGGTTATTTTATATGAATAGATAATTGCATTGCATAACACTAGTAGTGCTCAGAAATAACTGATGTAACTGAGAATTTTTGCTCACAACGAAATCATTTTTGCTCACACCTACCCAGTCCTTAAAGGGAGCATTGCCACTGTTGACTGTCCCTCCTTTTCCACTAACTGGCTGTGCACTATATGGCTATGTAGCCTAATGACAATAAAGGCTCAGTTAGTTAGAAATACCTTTTTTTGGACATGGACACACAGCAAAGAATTGGTAGAAACGAACACAGACAGCAACAAGAGCAGGTCCATATTCAGTGCTGACAGCCAGATTTGTAGAGCTCAGTTAAGGGGGAAAACCCAACACTTTGAAAATATACTGCTGTTTCTCAATGATGATTGTAAAGTGTCTGCCATGCTCAAAAAAGCAGAAAGAAAGTAAGGAACAGGCTACATTGGTCAACCAACGTTTACTTTACGTCTGCAGGACGCCGTTTGTTCACCTCAGTTGCTCAAACACAAAAAGAGCGCACGAATGCAGCTATTTGTTACATCAGAAATGTCTAGCTGGTTGTGTGAGTTACTTGCCTTCATAAGATATTTTGAAGTATTTGATCCAAAGTTTCAAAATAAGCAGCCTGCTCCTTAAATAAATAAACATTATTATAACACTAGTGTAAAATGCTTCGAAGATAACAGTATAAATAGCTGAAGCAAAAAAAGAGTCTCACTTTATCTTTTGTGGGCATATCACTGTATTACTACAACTCTACAACTTTAGCACATTTCCATACAAAGAATGTAGCTAGATGGGTTTTACAAGGTGTCATTGAAATAGCTACAAGCAAAGGAAAATTAAAATTCTATAAAAATAATAATACAAAAATAATACATACATAATATAAATATAATTAATAGAAAAGTAGAATTCTTATATATCGAATCAGTTTTTAAGTTTCTAAGGATAAGGTCAAATGGCTGGGGTGGACAGAAATAAATAAAAAAATACATTTTGATAAGAAAAAAACAGAATCTCCGGGGGTTTCATCGCCAAAAGACCACCCACATCCAGATCCCACTGAGCATTCTACCTAATTTAAATGTTTTTACGAAGTTCCCTACTGTTCTTTTTAGGCTTTGTGTTACAGGCATCAACGTAGTGGGTCTCGTGGAGAGCCGGGGGATTTGCTTTTACTCAGACATCACAGGTGGCTGCACAGCGCTTTCATCTGGTGGTGGTGGCGGCACAGAATAAAACCCCAGAAAAACACAGAGAAGAATGCAGAGAAAAGTAGAGATTAATAATGAGGGCGCATTTCTTGAAGAGTATAATAATTCTATCAATGTCCGTTTTATTAGGAGTAGAAGCAAAATGTAGCTATGAAAAAGCCATGTGTTTTAAAAAGTAAGTCTTTTAAAATAATTCTTCGTTGTTAGCCTGGCATATCTCTATTGGTAAAGTATTCCAGATTTTTGGTGCAAAACAGCAAAAGGCCTCCTCATCGCTTTTTTTATGCTTAGCTCTTGGAATAACAAGCCGACTCCTATTACAAGAGCTCAGTTTGTGACAAGAAATGTAGGTGAAATAATACTTCAAAATATAGAAAGGAGTAAGATTATTTAAAACTTTATATGCCATTCTGTTTTTTAAAATTAAATCTCAAGGACACAGGTAATCACTGTAACAATTATAAAAATAGTAAGATAACCTGTAATGGTGTAGGTTAACTCCATGCTCCAGCTTCCAATTGGGAGCTTCTTGAACCCACCACCATTGATAATCATAACCGGGATGAGACAAGCAAATGAGAACACACACTTGAAGCAAGGGGTAGGAAAAAAAAAAGTGAATTAGTTGTTTTAATTAAAATCATTAAAAAGAAAGTATTCAAATGATGAAATGCAATCCTTCAAATATTCAATAAATAATCCATAAAAACACTGAAGGTTAAAAACAGCCCCAACAACACACCTATCTGCCCCGAGGCTCACACCCAACCACCTGTCTCTTATCCCATTCAGCATGGATGTGCTCTCTCTCTCTCTCTCTCTGTCTCTCTATCTTTTTTCTTTCTTCTTACTTTTTAACCTCCTTATCTCCTTCTGTTCTACATCTTTCTCTTTTCTCTCTTTGGCCAGTCTATTTTCTTCCTCTTCCTTCAGCACTGACTCCTTTTAAACTATCCCCTGTAACTGGGAGTAGGTGTGACAAGCCGCTTCGTCCAAGGCACAATATATACATATATACATAAAAAGCAGAAACTTTGGCAGCTCAGTTGACAATTGGATGACAGGAAAATAAAAACTCCATCTAGAAGCATTCCTGGAAAAAATAAACCTCTGTGGGGTTCACTATCAGTTATAAAGAACAAAATCACAAAAAAGTCAGACATATTCCTAGAAATTCTATAATACCGTATTGGTTTGTCCTGTGGTAGCAAGTATAGACATCCTTACAGGGGACCAGGAATTTCTATATGCTTTTGACTTCAAGTTTGGATGGCATAATGGGTTTTGGGTAAACAGTATTTTGGCTTTTTGGTTTTGATTTTGGCTTGTGCTTCTTTTTCCAGTGTTTGTCATCTCCTGTTCAATATCCTTGGTAGCATTGGTAGAACAATCCAGATCTCAGTCCATTCAAAATGTTTTTAATCTGCCTATATGAAATGCCTGAAATGTCAATTCAATGAAGAAGTTTTAAGCAGGGAATGAGGTAATGTTCTTCCAATTGGCCACATTAGACAGATAAACCCAAATACAGAAATTGATGAACTCAAGTGACAAAGGTAGTTAAGTAAGAAAAAAATGAAGGTGATACTTACTTTTTCTTGCTGCCTTATTTTTTGCTGAATAACTAGTAACAAGGTAAAGATTATTATATGTTTTTGGCCACTTGAAGTTACAGTTAGATAATTGTAGGACAGAGTAAAAAATAGAGGACTGTTAGTTAAAGTATGCCCCGAAAAATCATAGAATTGACTGTAACTGCTGCCACTATGGAGTTTTCAGTCATTTCATCTTATAAAATTACTACTAGTGATGGCCTTCAATGCTTTTGGATCTGAGGACACATTTTAAAATACTCCTGAAGAGATGATAAAAAATAGGGCAGTGTTAAATTGATTTTATTTTATAAGCATCACTCTGTGGGTGCAAATGAGTTCTAAATTTTAAGAAAAATTTTAACTGGGGAAATACTGTCAAAGAGCAACAGCAAACCCGCTTTTTATGTATTATAATAAAATAACAACCTTTAGAATTGACTTTTTCTCAAAAAAAGAAAAAGAAAAATCAATTTAAATTAAGACACACATTTAATATGTTGTTTTCACCTTGGTTAACCAAGCAAATCATGTCATGTAGCTGATGGATGATTTCATCTTGAGTGTTGTTTTAAACTGCATATCAAGATAAAGGATAAGCCAATCAAACTCTAGCTACATAGCAAGATATTTATTTGCAGATGTAGTTATTGATAGGTTAAGCTAGCCACTTTGGTTAGAACCATGTTTATTTGTAAGATAAAATGTCGTTGTTCTATAACTTTTTTTTTTTCTTCAAACAAAATATTTGCAGAATATATATTTCTGTACAGTAAAATGTTATTGATGAGTCCATTTCCAGTACAAGCAGTTGCTCTTTATTGATGTTATATATGTATTTTTTGTATTAAAAACAACAACATTTATTTATATAGCACATTTTCATACAAAAAAATGTAGCTCAAAGTGCTTTACAAAAAGAAAAATAGAAAAATAGAAGACACAATAAAAAATAAACATAAGTCAACATTAATTACCATAGAATAAGTAAGGTCCGATGGCCAGGGTGGACAGAAAAAACAAAAAAAAAACTCCAGAGGCTGGAGAAAAAATAAAATCTGTAGGGGTTCCAGACCAAGAGACCGCCCAGTCCCTCTGGGCAATCTACCTAACATAAATCAAACAGTCCTCTTTGTATTTAGCGTTTTCATCGAAGGACCTGATGATGATGGTCACGTAGACTTCTGGCTTTCAGTCCATCAATGTTGGAGCATCATGATGCTTTGAGTAGGTGGTGGTGGCGCAGGCCACCACCACAAAGAAACCGGAAAAAGAAACAGAAGAGAGAGTAGGGGTCAGTACGGATTTTGGAGCCACTATGAATAGTTATTATGATGAATTGAACATACAGAGTATCAGTATTAAGTTAAAGTGAAGTTATAAAAAGGCCATGTTAAAGTAATGTGTTTTCAGCAGTTTTTTAAAGTGCTCTACTGTATTTGCCTGGCGAATTCCTATTGGCAGGCTATTCCAGATTTTAGGTGCATAACAGCAGAAGGCCGCCTCACCACTTCTTTTAAGTTTTGTTCTTGGAATTCTAAGGAGACACTCATTTGAGGATCTGAGGTTACGATTTGGAATATAACGTGTCAGGCATTCCGATATATAAGATGGAGCGAGATTATTTAAGGCTTTATAAACCATAAGCAGTATTTTAAAGTCAATCCTGAATGACACAGGCAACCAGTGTAGTGACATCAAAACTATTAACTATATCAATGTCTTCTGAATTATGTCCTTCTAACTCACCAGTCAATCTGAGACATTGCTATGTTGAAAATCATCAGAATAATCAGAATCAGAATATTCTCTCTGATCATCAGATGCTTATTGCTGTTCTTATTGTGTGAACAAGGCACATGTGCAGAGCCTTTATCAGTCGCTCATGTTATTATTACAGTGACATGGTGTTTAGTGCTAATGCTTCACACTCTTCGATCTCGACTCAGGAACTGTGTGTAAGTAGTTTACATGTTCTCCTGTTTTGCAGCAGTAGGATCTTTCAGTAATCTTATTTTCCCTTTCAGACTCTTTACCACATAGACCTTAACAGAATGCCCCAGATTCCATTTAGAATCCTTGTATGATTACTCTTACAAGGCCAATCACTGTCAGGGTTGACTGCTATTGTAGTTAAATTCTTTTATATCTATAACCCCAAGCAATTAGACATAATACCTGAACAAACAGGGGTGAAAGTAACACTTTTTATTCATAGAATAACATAATGTTTTCACTTATACCCATATTTTAAGCAGAGCAAAATGAGTGTGCCAATAATACCAACACAACCTGGATAATAACCAATTTATCTTGCTTAGGCTACCAGGTAGTTCTGTGTTTTAGTATGTTGATTGTCACTTGTGCAATGTGATCCATCTATGGCTGTAGTAGCAGAGGAATCAACATGGCAATCTGTATGAATGGAGCAGCAGAGACATTGAGCCTGTGTAAGCCTTCAATTTATGCTAGTCCGACTTAATTCTGGTACCTCCTGGACCAATGGGATGTCATAGTGGTTAATTCTGGTCTGGCTTGGGCATGACTTGGCCCCCAATTTAATCACTTGTCTTTCCTCTCAGCCACCTGTATTCTACCAGGCTAGCTGACCGTATAAATTATCTACTTGTTGTTCATCTTGTGAATGCTGCTGCAGGGGGACACGGCAGCTCTTCAGAAACACCCTCTTAAACAGCTTTTCAATGGGAAACAAAGTCACTTTTACTGCTCCTCACCTCCTCCTATAATAACCAGTAAAACCAAGCAAGGCACAAACCTGTCTCTGCGTTTTCTGGACACCGGTAAGCGAGCACCTCATCCACCTTCTTAAACTGAGGCCTAACTAAACTCCTGTCCATAGAATAACCTAAATAGTGCATTTCAGACATATTCAACTGACATTTCTTAGGGTTAGCTGTCAACCCAGCCTGTCTCAAGCTTCCAGAACAGCCTAAAGCTGCTCCAAATGTGAGTGCCAATCATTACTAAAAATGACAACATTATCGAGATATGCCCTGGAATATTCCGAATGGGGACGCAAAATCTGATCCATCATATGCTCGAAAGTAAGAGGGACACCATGCAGACCAAACAGGAGCCTAGTAAACTCATATAACCTGCCGGGGGTGGCAAAAGCTGTTTTTTTCACAACTGGAAGCTTTAAGAGGCACCTGCCAATCCCCTTTTGTAAGATTGAGTTTATTGATATATGATGCCTGTCCCAATTCTTCAATAACTCATCAACACGGGGCGTAGGATAAGCATCAAATTTGGAAACCTTAGGAGTGAGAAGAAGGGAAGAGAGGCCTTAGCGGGTCTGTGAGCAGACACCACCTGTCAGTCAGGGCAAAACGTACACAACTGTTCGACATCCCTGCCCATATTCAGCCAATGGAACCACTTTGAGATGCGCTCCCTAGTCTTTTCAGCACCCAGATGACTGCCCAAGACATGCACATCAGCCATCGACACAACTATTTCCCTACATTCAGCCAGGACAATCAGCTGTTCAATTAAATCACCCTCAACCCGATCGGAAATTACCCGATAAAGGAAGCCACTTTTAACAAGAAAGTGTGGAGTTTTGAAACTGGGGGTCTCACGGTCTGCATAATAGGAGTACACTAGAATTACCGGAGCCAACGAAAAAACTCGTAAATCTGGCCCACCTTAAGTCCCTTCGCACCTCACTGTCAGTGTCTTTTGTCTTCTAAATGTGTTGATAAGCCCAAGCAGCCTGCTATACCATTCCTCCCACCGCCTCAGAATGGGCAAGAAGTTCTCCCAGCTCCTGCCTTGATTGATTATCTGGGAGTGAGCTACCCAGAATTTTAAGGGGAAACATCAAATTATTTACATATTATATTACACCACAAATGTCTAATTTGTATTAATTAGTACCAGGAAACAATCATTTCTTTTTGTCTTTTGTAGACTATTATACAGTATATAAAAAAACACACACACGTATTTAATTACCTTCTACTCTTCTTACTTGTGAACTTCAGAAGTTTTAAAAACAGGGCACAGTAACACTTCCATTTTGAAATGAAGTAAATAGTTGATTTGTAATGTGCATTATAAACAGTTCTTAATAATGATAAATCAAATTGCTTGTGTTTCATCATAATTCACAATCCACTTCAATGGTAATTTTTCAAAAAAGCCTTGCAAAGATTATGAATTGCACTGCAATCATTATTTAAAAGAGCACACATTTAAACCATTTGAAAATCCATTACAATTATTGCTAGATTTCATCTAATATTGTGGATTGCTTCAAAGCACGTTGTGCTGAAAGAAATTCATTGTATCATGATTTGTAGTAAAAAATGCTAACTGATTTTAACTGATTTTATTATACATTCCAAATTAATGATGACACTTAAAAATTCAACTTGGACAGTTGATAGGACTTAGGATTGTGAACCCAAGGAGCAGTAGGAACAACTGCTATGCTACTCTTAGTTAATCTAACAACACTGACAGCACTGATAGAAACGGAAGCTGGAAAAAATGAATGAGAATTGTGTGTTATGTGGTGGGCTGGCACCCTGCACCGGGTTTGTCTCCGGCCTTGCGCCCTGTGTTGGCTGGGATTGACTCCAGCAGACCCCCGTGACCCTGTAATTAGGATATAGCGGGTTGGATAATAGATGGAAGGAATTGTGTGTTAGATCAATAAGTTTTTATACAAATGCAGCTCAGAAAAGGGGCAACTTTTTTATAGCTTCTGTCATCTTGTTACACTCAATCTTGAAGCATTAATAATCTGTAAAAAAACAAGAACCTAATCATAATCTCAAGTGTTTTGAACGCCACAATTTCAATGTCAAAACAACTGAATTACATGGCCACTAAAAGAAAATGTCTTTTCCTTTTCTCCATAAAGTAACAAGTTTAAAATATTGGTTAATTTATTTAAAGTGTGTAGAATCAAATGATTAGAGCACAATGTATTCATTCATAAAAGTAAGTGGTGGAATTAATCAGCCGGTTGTCTTTGTCATGCCTCCTCGGACTTCTTTCACACCAATTACACTTCTGTCATCTTTCATTTTCTATTTAGAGCAGGTCTGATTTTCGTATGAGGGAGATGCATGTTGACCACGCGAAATTAATCATCTGCCCACATAAGATGTGGAAAATAGCTTTCTACCACAAGTGTCTGCCAGTCCTTGGTTTTCATAATGCATCTTTTCCAAATTTGTAAATTTGAACCTAAAATATGAAACTTCAGCTCTTTGCTGGGTTTTTAAAAGTTCACTTTTGCTTATTATTTCTTTATTACTGAGTGCACCTAGATAGTTTTTTTCTTTTCAAAACTTAAAGTATGATAAAGATAAAGTCATATTATAACCAATGTTTATAATTGTTTTCCTAATAGTAAAAAAACTTGGATCATGTATCACTTTATTGCACCTTTCAGCTTGTTAAAAACTTTAAATATGTGTATATAATTTTTTTTACTGGATCAAGACTATACAAATTGATAAATATGAATCTATATATACAGTATAATACAATTTGACATACTGACTCACTCTTCAACAAAAACACTATTTCCCATTCAGTTAAACTCAATGCTTCCTAATGCAACTGCAATCAGTTTTTCATACAGTGCTTAAAAGTAAAAAAAAAAAAAAAGGTCACTCAGGTGCTCTTTATTACATTGTGGTTGAGTACTGATAAGCATTTGTGTCAAATGCTTGCTATAATAGTCACAATTAAGAAGTAAGCGTGAACTATTTCACTGCACTGTAGCAACCTTGGTTAATATGACCTGAAGCACTGAACCACTCTTTGGAAGTGACCTAACCAGGTTGGATTATCTCCCAGTCTAGTGGGAATTCCAGTTCCAGTTTGTTTTTGAAGTACGTAGGTGTTTCTAGTATGCTCCTGAAAATGGAAACCATTTGAGACATCTAAATGACCTCATTTCTTTCTTTACTATTTCCTCATGCTCCTAGCTATTGCCTAACTGAGAAGCATGGCATACAGCAACAGCATATACAGTATGTGTGAGTAGTTAGCAAGTATGCATAAAGTTAACATGCTACAAATAATGAAAGCTGACTTCTGGAAGCTTAGTACTGCAGTTGGTCCTAGAACTAGATCATAAACTAGCAAAATGATAAAAGAACTGTTGCTTACAGCGATAAAGCCATAAAAGGCTAAAGATATCCAGAATAGAAAAGATTTTCAAAAGCCATAGTGAAGTGCTGGATGGACTGGATGAAGTTAAGGTAATCATAGGAAGCTCTTTCTGCACCATGGGATCAAGAACTGAAAAACATTAGATATATTTATTCTGTTTTAAAAGAAGAGGAAGAGTCAATCAACAAGCTGAAGCAGAGGTAAAACTTTGTCAAGGGTCATACAGAGAAACCAGAGACTAGGGTTACTGAGGAGCAGAGCTCAGCACGGATCTGGATGATTGAACAAGAGATAAGAAATATATCCTGATGGCAGATGAAAACCAGGTGAAAGAGTGAGTAAAGAAGTTGTATGAATAAAGCAAATGTCTTATGTCCCAATTTTAATCAACTTCTCCACAGCATACACCTATTAAAGGTAGCAGTTATCAGCAGTCTTATAATTTGAGGTTCCTTTAATTATTGGGAGTATTGACTATCAGAGCTTTTAGAAATTTAATTTATATTTTGATTAATTAATAAAGTGGAGAAAACACGTAAAACTCCTTGTACGTACCTACAAAAACACAGCAACTAATTAATGTCAATTTAGCACTTTAAAAATTCTGAAAGTCCTCACAGTATTCATTTTAAAAGAACCAGTTAATTGTTTAGTATAACAGGGCTCTTACTAACAATGTTTCTCTAAATGTAAGCAGATTATTCCATTTTTTCCCTACAATTACTCTATTTGAAATGTTTTCTAAACTCCACAATCCTTAGTCATTTACAGGTCAGCAAAGAATACCGTGGATGGTTACACAAAATCTTAGTGGACAGGGGCACAATTGTGGCAAACATTAAAGGGAAAAGGGTCTTACATATGACTTGTTTACAAAGAGCTATTTTGAAATGTTGATAAAAATTATACTTTTCTTTATTAATATCCTTAAAGTTAAATGAAATGATTGCATTAATTGTAATCAATACATATAATGAATAATTAGTACATCACTGTGATTTCTTCATATGTATTGTCACACACGGGGACAGTTAAACCACTCTGGTGATGGTATTTCTCTGCTGCTCCAGGGGTTGCACACTATGCTAGTGGCTTCTCTTTTCCTCCCTCTGCAGACCAAAAGACACCACTGATGTCACTTCCGTCACTTATTTTTTTATTTTATTTATTTATATAATGTACCTATAACGTGCAGTGAATACACTTGACTTGAGCATTCTTAGTTTTCAGACTCTTTCTCTGTACGTTTAGCATTCATTTGCTCAGAGGTGGATACGCTTGCTGCTTCCTAAGCAGCTCTTCTTTTCTTCACTGTAGCAGCCCGCTTTTTCTCTTCTTTTGTCAGCATGTTTTGGCATTAAAACTGATTAAGTCAGTGTTTGTGTTGCAAGTACTTACTACGTTTTCCTTAATTTTTCACTTAAGTCTTCAATCTGTCTCAAGAATGATTTAAGATACGAAGAGATAGTGGAAGTGAAGGTAGTAGTAGTAGGGATGAGAATGGTGCCCGTGCGCATGCGCCACACAGCCACTCTGCTGGCCGCTGCCAAGAGTTGATTCTACAATAAAATAAAATAAAAATAAAAAGAGGAATAACCTTGGAGATCAATCATTACCCTGAAAGCAGATAGTAGACGTCACATAGTATATGTGTACCAAATTTCAGGTGAACAGGTCAAACGGTTTGCGAGCTACAGGTGATTTAAAATCCTGGACAAACGGACAGCCACGGTGGCATATTATATAAGAAGATATTTGTCTATAGCTTGCAAATTATAAAATATATTTTAGTTGTACTAGGAAAACATACACTATATGAATCATTTTTAAGTTGTGAGACAAAGCTAGTTTCAACTGCAAACATCTAGAGACAAACTTAAAAATAAGCTAAAGGTGAAGAGTCAAGAACTCAGTGATGGAAAGAAAACTTGACCATTCTCCTTTTGTACCAGAGACTCTTATTCTGACAATATTCTGCCTGTGCATCGGTTTGTTTCCAAAATTCAAATCAATTTTAATAGTCAGGCTTGGTGTTATTTTTATTTTACGTTCAAGTGCCCATTTTGATGTATGTGTACAATATGTGTGTGTGTGTGTTTGTGAGTATTTTTACGCTAGCATAAAGGAAATCAATTTTAAGGTAAATTATATTCCTCTGAATAATTGAAATGTGTTTTACATCTTCAAATATGCATAAAATCTGTATTCTTCTTATGGCTTATTTTTGGTCATTATTTAAGCTTTATATATACAGTATCAGACACTATTATCTCCAAATACTCATTGATATTTGTTGTTCATGTGTTTATTACACACCTAATCACCATCTTTTTAATATAAAGAGTGATTTAAGGGCTGATTTTAGATGCCTTCTCTGTGCTGTCCCCAGCAGGGTATAATGCCCACTTTTGTGTTATTTTCACTGCCACTTATTGGGATAGAAAGTTAGGCAGATCTCTTAATTAGGTGTAAGAGCCTTTCCTGTCTAATCCAGTAGTAGACCTTTATATATATCCTTGAGAGTGAACAAACAGGAGTGTCTTGTTTTCCCTAATCATATACTGTAATATTCTATGGTCCTCTTGACCTTTGACCCTTTGAGGTCTCAGTATTATATATTCAGTTTTACTGGTTATGACTAGGAAACCTTTTTTTTCAGCTTTGCTCACCCCTCAGTTATATGTCTACATTTAACCATCTGGCCATGTATTTAAAATAAATAAAAATAAATCTGCATAAAGATTGATAGATAGATAGTCAGTGGAGCAGGACAGTGACAGCAGTCTGTCGCTGAAGCTGCTTCTCTGTCTGGAGATGATACTGTTCAGTGGATGCAGTGGATTCTTCATGATTGACAGGAGCCTGCTCAGCGCCCGTCGCTCCATCACAGATGTCAAACTGTCCAGCTCCGTGCCTACAACAGAGCCTGCCTTCTTCACCAGTTTGTCCAGGTGTGAGGCATCCCTCTTCTTTCTTTATGCTGCCTCCCCAGCACACCACCGAATAGAAGATGGCACTCACCACAACCGTCTGATAGAACATCTGCAGCATCTTATTGCAGATGTTGAAAGATGCCAGCCTTCTAAGGAAGTATAGTTGGCTCTGTCCTATCTTGCACAGAGCATCAGTATTGGCAGTCCAGTCCAATTTATCATCCAGCTGCACTCCCAGGTATTTATATGTCTGCACCCTCTGCACACAGTCACCTCTGATGGTCACGGGGTCCATGAGGGGCTTGGTCCTCCTAAAATCCACCACCAGCTCCTTGGTTTGCTGGTGTTCAGTTGTAGGTGGTTTGAGTTGCACCATTTAGCAAAGTCCTTGATTATGCTCCTATACTCCTCCTCCTGCCCACTCCTGATGTAGCCCATGATAGCAGTGTTGTCAGCGAACTTTTGCACATGGCAGGAGTTCGAGTTGTATTGGAAGTTTGATGTATATAGGCTGAACAGGACCGGAGGAAGTACAGTCCCCTGCAGCACTCCTGTGTTGCTGACCACAATGTCAGACCTGCAGTTCCCGAGACACACATACTGAGGTCTCTCTGTAAGATAGTCCACGATCCATGTCACCAGGTATGAATCTACTCCCATTGTCAGCTTGTCCCTAAGGAGCAGAGGTTGGATGGTGTTGAAGGTGCTAGAGAAGTCCAGAAACATAATTCTTACAGCACCACTGCCTCTGTCCAAGTGGGAGAGGGATCGTTGTAGAATATAGATGATGGCATCCTCCGCTCCCACCTTCTCCTGGTATGCGAACAGCAGAGGGTTAGGGAGAGATGAAAAAATAGAACATTTTGATTAAACGTCGTTATTTTGTATTAATTCAAATTTCAGTTTTAATTTAAAACCTTAAGGGAAGCAGGTTACAGTACTAATTCAGTTATTATCGCACTGAGAAGGGATGTTGAAGGTAGGCTCACCTGTACAGATCCGATGCTGCAAACACAGCTGCATCATGGGCACTTCCAGGAGTGCCAAAGCAAATGTCTCGTATCATGCACCTGTCATCAACAAAGGCCTGGAGAACAATAGATGGCCACCCTTTGCAATTAATGTAATCGCGGTAGCCTTCCGTCGGGGGAAGAATAGACACATGCGTGCCATCCAGCGCACCGTAAATCAGTGGCACAAGATGCACCAAGGAATTGCGGTATGCAATTTCATTGGACTCCGCTACAGTCGGAAGTCTGATATAACGCCGCATTAATTTTTCTTTAATAGCGGTGCACACAGCATATACACATCGATGGACCGTAGTTTTACTAACCCCGAAAGTTTCTCCAACTACTCTATACTCGGCGGAGGTTGCCAGCTTGTAAAGGGCGATGGCAATCTGCTTTTGGGTTGGAACCGGTGGTCGGTGGCAACCTGTGATGGGCGCAACATCAGGACTGATGAATCCACACAACATTTCAAACGTCGGCCATGTCATTCTAAAATGTTGCAGCCAGAGATTTTCTGTGAAGTGTCTCCCCACCACCCCCTCCCAGAAGGTCTTATTCCGTCGTCTCTCCCATACGTGTGGGTTTCGTCGCACTGGGGTACTTTCTTCGAGCTCTAGGGCTATCAGACAAGCAACTGCTTCATTCTGCTGTCGTCTTCATATATTATGTACAATTCCAATTATTTGTGAAACTGAAATAACAGTAAGCTGGCAAATTTCAAAAAAACTGTCTGAATAATCTCTCCATTTCTTTGTTTCTTTGTTTAGTGGAGGGGGTGTAACGTGGAAAACAAAAGGTAGATAATTTGCGACATACACAAAATTATGTATGTAAATGGCTCAAGGGCAGATTTTTTTTCGCGATACAACAAAACTTATGTGACAGTTCGTTTTGGGGGGGATGACGTCATCATGCACACCATTTTATCGATAAAAAGCCAGTTGGATGGAAACAGGCTGGAGGCAGCAAATTTTGCACATTTTTTTTACGTATATTCTGTTTGTTGATAACAAAATGTCGCAAAAAACTGGATGGAAACTTGACAACTGATGAATAAAATATGACCTCTAAATTGCAGTACTTCAACCACCAGTTTGGTTAGAGAACTTAAAAATGATAAAGCAGGATGATGAAACATGTTTTAGTATAAAGTCTAAAACATATTTAAACAGAAATATTTAAAAGGCCAAACATTTCAGCAAGTTTAACTAAATAATTTAATTGATTCCTTTACGTTCATATTTTGAACGTTCTTCTGCACCATGTGGAACAAGACAGGAATCAAGCATGGTTGGTGTGTCATTTTGTTGCGGGGTACACAAATACTCAAACCCTCACTTAGTCACACAGGGTTTTATAATAGCATGTGAAATATGAAACAAGAGCACAATTTAAAAGTGTATTACCAGAAGCATTCTTGCTTAATTTATCATTGGCAAAAAGGATGTAAAGAAAATATGAAAAAAATTGAGTAGAGTGACACTGATTGCAGCGCTCCTAAAAGTTATCCAATAACTGTTGCCATCTTGAAAGGGGGCGTTTGGGTTTAACTAGACAAGAGTAGAAAAGGTGGGTTTAGAGGGGAAAAGGGGAGGTCAGTGGTTGTTTTCTAGGTTTCTTCTCTCTTGGCCGAGGGCAGAGCAGAAAAACAGTCTAGTAGCATTGCAACATACCAGTTCTTCCCTAGAGTTTTCAGTCCTGGTAAGAAGTGCGTTATACTCATGCATATGACAAATGCAAGTGCTGTTTTTCATTTGAGGTTGGTGGATTTGTAGAATATTGAACAATAACTCTTTAATTACTTACGAATAACCACGGAAATTCCACCTTTTAGGAAGAACATAAATGGTTATGTGGTTATGGTTATGGAATACATTCAGGCACATTCATTCACACATATTCTGCATGCTATTCTCTCTTTGGGCACACCTTCTTTATACCGTTTGCCTTTGCTTCCCAATGAACTGCAATGTTATGGCAGTCATTTGAGGATCATTTATTCTCTTCTGTCATTTTATTTAAGCAGGATCTTGATGATTACTTAATGCTCTGTTTCTGAGTCCTTGAGTCCTTTATTACTGTGTTTAGCCTTTGGGTTTTTATGACCTTTGTTATAAAATTTGACTGCATTTCTCTAGAGAATACTCATTTAGTTTATAATCTTTCAACTGTACTATACTTTTACCAATGTCTTTGTCAGCTCCTTTTTCTCAGGCAGACATTGGACATGTTTCCGATCCATTTGTCTTATTCATTCTTAGGAAGCTGCTCCTTAAATTATTTATACATTTATTATGCCCTAATTTTTTCCTTTCCCAATTTTACTTTATGAGAAATGTAAAAGAATTGCTTTGAATATTTAAAAAACTGTGTATTAGAGATCAAATATTTTTGAAATATTTAAATGAATAGATTTTTATGTTATAGTCATGCTTTTCATATCTTGAACACTCAGCTGACAGGTGTGGCAGCACCCTAATGCCCTTTGGCGAGCTGATACTTCTATTCGCCACTTAACACAAAGATTGCCTTTTCTGGCCAAATGACAGACAGAGCAGAAGACAGAATTTAATGAAATGACTTCAGATAACTATTCAGACAGCAGTGCCTGCCTATCTTGTTATCTAAAGGTGAATCATTCAAGTAGTTGAGCTTATTTTTCTCCACACTACTGCCCATCTGCTAATTTGCATATAATGAGATGGGCTGGTTTAACTAACATGCCCTACTATGACAGACAGATACTGTAAATCCTCTCAATATCAACATTATTTTCCTTCCTCATAATAAGATTTCACTTTCTGTTGCAATTTGTAAATCAGAAACATTCATTTTCTGAAGCCTCCATTATAAGCACTATATCTTTGAAATCCGGGACACAAAGTGGGTGAATGTCTTTTTATGCAAATTCTAATGAATAAATGAAAATCTTTATGCATAATAAAATTGGCCACATTCATATATAGGCTTATACAGAGGCTGAGCAGACAGTTGAAGATGTCTGTTACACTGGCTCTAATTGAGGCTGGGCTAGGGATTAGCCAGGGAAGGTGTTAATCTGCTTTTGCTTTAGACAGTTTTCACAATATGATCTTTCAGCCATGTAATGCAGTTCTTAAAATGAGGGCGAATAATTTCTTTTCTTCCGGAAATGTTGACATACTGTGGTGTTTCCCAAAAACACAAAATACTTTTCAGTGAAGAAGCATAATATGCTGCTTTAATGACTGGACACTAGACTCTTATAATAGTTTTGGAAATTAGCAGGAGTAAGTGTACAAGAACAGCCCTTAATGTGTGTAATGTGTTCTGGTTATGTTTTTGTACAAAATCAATACTTAAATATTTTTTTTGTAACTCTGGCAATATGCTGGATACATTCTGCTGGCTGCCTTAAAATAACCCACAATCCTATTAAAACGGCATGTTGGCAATTTAAGGTTTCCTGCAAATCTGAATTCAATTAAGGTTTAATAAGCATTTCTCATAGCAGTCATGTATGTTTTATTTTTTGTTTTTTGTCTTGTTTCCCTTTGTGCAGCTGCAAACTCAATGAATGAAACAAAAGATGAACATGACTACGAATATATTGACCAGGAAGAAGTGGAAGGCATTAGGAAAAAAATGCAAGGAATAATTGGAGAAGCAAAGCCCAAATACATAACAAATGAAGGCAACCAGTATGAATAATGTCTAATGTAAAATTGCAAGTCGAAATTCTATCATTCATTAATGTCAATTTAGACTTTCTTTTATGTTTTTTTGAAATTTGTTTCAGTAAATGAGGATTTTGTCAGGTCTTTCATAAAGTATAAATGGAGCACCTACATTTGTTAGGTGTCACTTTACTAATTGGTATGAAATGTAATTCTCTAGAGGTTAAATATACTATTTAGCTATTTCATTACACTTATTTTTTCTGGATAGAATAATTGGCTCGGCTTGACAAGCCAAGACAAAATGTAGCAACAAAGCAATTTATGCTTCTATTACCATTACCACTGTAGAGAATCAAAGCTGTTATGCCATTGACCTCACATAATTGTATGAATCCATTTCCGACTTTGCAACTGAAGACTGGTTTTCAGGTACTGCACTCCTGAGATTATGTAATTTTTTTTGTTCTTTTTTTTTTTTTCTATCTGAGATAGTAATTTCTTTAAAACTATGTCTTCTTTCCATCTGTAATTTGAATCCTATACAGCTCACAGTTCTCATGAGTATTGCTCGCAACTGAGCAGAAAATGTCCTTTTTCATTTTAAATGACTAATTTGCAATTGTCTTCATGATATTTGTAGCTTTTTTCAGTTAAACTGATCTGGCTGCTCTTCTGCCATGATTTATGAGTTGGTAATGTGTGTGTTTATTTATCAGTCTATTTTCTATCATCGCATGTGTTATTTATTTTAAGTTCAGAGAAAGCACACCACTTCTGTGTTTATTAGTTTTTGTTGAATGAGATGGGTCACTAGGTAAGACAAATCTATTCACTGAAAGAGTTAGCTATTTAAATAAGACATATGGATTCTCCAGCACTGCTATGCCCTTTATTAAAGTTATATTTTGCTCAGATGCTAAAAAGAACTGTCATATTAACAAAGATTCTGTGTGACATGCTGTATATATATCTTTATTTGTAAGCCCCAGTGGCTCATACCTTCTTCTTTTGAGAACAGATTTATGTTGTGGTCTTTACTTGCAAACTTTTAGTAAGGAAACTTTTTATTTTTTTTTTTACATTACTTAAATAGCAACAAATGAAAATTCTTTATTATCCAGTAGACCAGTGACATCCAGATCAAGGCCATATTAAACATAATACTGAGGTTTTTTTCCAACAGTATTATTTTGCTTAACTCCAAAATTTGATCTGCCAAGTATCACCCATAGAAATTTGTCCCACTTAAATCAGACCAAATGCAAAATTATATGTTTAATAAACTAGTGTTTTCTTCTCAGTCTTATCTCTGTACATGTGTTACGTACACATATGCAACCTGAGGACTGCTCAGGAAAAAAAAAATCTAAATAAAATAAACATTCAGATAAAATAAAACACACATATTTCTCATATTTAAAATAAAAGAAATCAGTCAAGTCAGTCATTTTATAAACCGCTTAGTCCTGAACAGGTTTGCGGTGGGGGTGCTGGTTAGGGGTAGGGTTAGGGTTACAATTAAGGTAAAGCATAATTACACTTTTTAAAAAACTTCATTGTGAGCTCGTGCATATTTTTTCCCAAATTCATTTAATCTGTCTCTCACGTAAGCTACCTAAGGTATGACAAATAGCAGGGGTCATTAGTTTGATGTCCACCACCATAAGTAACTTGACACGATTTTTATTGACTGGTAGAACTGATTTTATTGACTGATTTGTGTTGACTTGTAGAACATTAACATGTTAATGGGAAAGATCTTGCATAACATTAAAAAGGTACAGTAGATGTTACCAGTAAATATTATATAGCTGTCTCTCTTTTGTATTTTGTATCATATTTTCACCAAGCCATTTTATCATGGTGAGATGTGGAAATTTATAGACCAAGTGATTTTGGCTATGACTGTCACAAGCTTTATTTTTTCCTATTTTTTGGGGACAATGTAAGCAGGTAGTTAAGACTAACATCTTTATATACAATGCTGTGAAGTACATAAATTAAATCATTAGATTATCATGGCACACTCGGTTCCTGTTCTCCTTGAGAGTTTTTTCATCAAAAACAAAATCTAATATCTAATGATAAAAACGGTGAAACAAAAGTAAACAAATAATATGAAGTATATGATAACAGCAAATTTCCTTTGCAAATCAAAGCGGTATCCTTCATACTGAATTTTATTTTCCATTTCAAAATTTTGTTTATGATACAGAAAGCTGTCCATGAGAAATACAAAGGTTGTTGGGTAATGGTCTATCACCACCACCTAGTTATAAGCATTAAATTATTAAGACAAGTTGTACTAGGAACTAAATATATTTGAATAAAAAAGGCAAATTAGTATAAAGAACAGTGATGTATCAAATGACTGGGAAGTGAAAAGACCCCGGGGGTGACATGTACCTTTAGAAAGGAAATATGTAGTGGTAAAGGATGTTCAGATAACCTTCACGTGCCAGCTCATATACATAAAAGTGATTTGTAAACTGCACTTTGATAGGTCATGATGGGGATTTCCATTCAGTAAAAATGAAATATTTTGGTCCAAAACCATGTCCATGAAGCTTCTAGCGTAAAAGGCTTCTTTTGTGTTTAAGCTACCTAGTCTGTTTAAATCAAGATATGTACTGCTCACATACTATAAAGATTAGAAAGTTTCAAAATGATAGCAAAATATCTCAGTCACCATAGTTTGGAACCTTGTGTTAAATATAAGTGTGGGAGGGAAGGGAAAGGAAGAGAAAATTTCCAAGTTCTCAATCGTTATGTTTATTCTTAAGTCCAAAAGTGCATATAAATCAAATATGCAGGAACCACACAAGCACTGACTGTATGGCAACTTCACAGATTATTCTGATTGACAAGTTCAGCAAAAGCATAGATTTCACAATACCTTATGTTCATAAGTGTAGCATCTAATACATCCATTAAAGGCTTTGGGTTTATAGGAAATCTTATGATGTAGGACTAGAAATGACAATTTAGACTATAACAGAGTGATATGGCATTCTTTAATAATGGCATCATTAGGTAATGTGAAATTAAACAAAGAGAACTTGCTGGTTAATATATGGCAATGTATAGGCTTTTTGTATATAGACTCATGTCCACAGTCATTTATGAGAGCCAAAATCTTCAATGTAATGTGAGCTTTAACTGTAGTCAGTAGAAGGTGTTAACCTTAAAATGTGAGAGAAGGTTAGACTATAAACCAAATGGGACCATTGTCTGCTGGTTGCACTGCAACAATCTTGTCATCAACAGCTCCACAGCCTGTCTGTGGTTGGGTTTCCATGTTAGACCTAGCTGTTACAGTTGAGTAATTAGCCACTCGTGCAAGTATTCTGCAGTTGCAAGATTACAGCTTGTGATTGTTTCCATGATGCCCATTGCTGAGCATGCTTTCATGGGCATCACGGAGCAAGCAGGTGGAAGCATGGGAGTTAGATAAACATGGGAAGATCACAAACTGTCAAGACTTGCAGTGGCTGCTAGCTTCCAGTATATTCTGACTTAATGTGCCATTGTGGCTTGTGCTTCTTTTTGTGCTGAATTACTGTGTTCTGCTCCTTGTTGTTGATATTTTACTAGTATTATTATTATTATTTGGTTATTAGTAAACAGGTGCTACAGATCATTTACCATGTAGATTCTTTGGTGAAGTCAGTTTTTGTGAGCTTACCAGTTGGCTGCTGATTAGGCTCCTGTTTTTTAACACAATTTAGGAGTACAGCGTGAGGGGCATTGCAGTAGTTTAAGCAACAGACAAATAGTGCCGGGACCAGGGGCTGCATGCAAAGCACAGAACTCTGCATAACTTGCTGGATATTTTTAAGAGATCAGAAGAAATACTTAAAAAAAATGTAAAAACTGTTAAACAAAATTTTATGAATAACAGAAAGAATTGGTGAAGCCCAAATAAAGGACAGAAAAAAGAGTATTCACATGATATATATTTTTAGTTCTCTGTTTCTCCAGTTTCCCAAGTAAATTATCCTTGGTCATATTCACAGGACACTGTACCCATCTCTGGAGCCTCAATCAGGTGTTTTAGGTATTTTGGTAACACTTCAGTTTAGGTACTGCAAAAATGCACCTATTTCTCATTTACTATTAGGTAACAAGACCTTTAAATACATTTCTTTGGATCTTCACCACTTTGGAGTGATCTGAGGTGGATTAATTAATAGTAGATATTTAGTATAAGACCTGAAGATCTTGTCAATAAGTTATGCTGCACAGAGATGAATAACCTATCCACTGATGTTTTACAAGTTTTATAAAGATCAAAAGAAGAATTTGTTAAGGTTATGTTACATACTGTAAGAATAAATGAGTAATAGATGCATTTTTACAATACCTAACCTAAAGTGTTAACAATATTTTCATGCATTCTGATTTGGTCACTAATTGAATGTACACCTCTTGACAAATGTTAGTACTAGTGAGATCAAAGATGAAGTTATATGATTCTTATAAGCATATCAATGTCCTTAAATTTATGAATATTTTTTCCAACAAATGGATTTTGCCAGCAAAACAATGAAGCTAATGAAATTGAATCATGAAGATTAGCAGGTGTATTTCTTTCCTGTTTAATGATTAAAACAGTATTTTACTTATTTATTTTAAAAATGACATTTATCATACGGCTCATAAAGTCTCAAAATACGTAACACCAGCATATTATGTGTGAAGCTTTCCAGTGATGAGTCAATAGGAGTAAAGGCTTCATCTGGTTTCTGTCTAAGCATTATTACAGAAGCACTTTTCATTCAGCCAGATTCTGTGTGAGATTTCTGAATATTTCCTGAGACCTATAGTATATTGTTTTGTTTTTCTGAATTTTAATGGCTAACAGTGGGCAAATGACTTTTTCTACTCTTGTTAAATTTTGCATTTTATTTATTTTTTGGATGGTTTTATAGATTTTATTCAAATAATGTAAACATTTTTCTTATCATAATAAATACCCTTTTAAGCACACAATGAAAAAAGGTTTTCGTGCAGTATTTTTTGTCTACTTGCTGTATTTGTTAAATGCTTATTGTTTTATGCTGTTAAAAAGTGATTGGTGCTGGAAATAGCATGGTTTTAAGAATTAAATCCAACTGGAAGCTAATGTAGACAATGGAATGAGTTTTATTTTTTTGTTCTGTTATTGTTATTCCATGGAAATAAATATGTGAAAATGAACACCAAATGAGAATAATTCTGAGTGTGCAGTTATCAGGAAAAATAGCCAATAATCAGAAATCATTAATGCAACTGTAATTTGTACTTTAAACTGATTTTTACATCTATGTTATATGCGGTAAGGATCTTGTAGCCCATCAATAAAGAAGGAAGAACTATGAAATGGGAAATGCAACTCATAAAAAGTGATTAGCAAAACAATAATGATTTAATTATCAAGAGATCAAAACCATGAAGTACTAGCTACTTAAAAATTCTTTCCTTAATTAAATTGCTAACCAATGGAGAGTATTTTGGTTAAAAAACATCCAGAAACTATGGCTTTGATAATGGCATGCCTCCATCTTAAATGGTGTCTGCACAATAATGTCACATGCAGTGAGTGTTGCAACCATGTAGAAGTATTGGATGCTGTTGCCCCATGCTTGAATTAAATATACATATGTGCTGATACTCTCTGGTTGAGATTTTTTGATTCAGTCAAGGAGAGTCCTTCTACATACACATTAACATTCAACGTAACAGTGAGAGTGGTGCGATCTGGTACACTAGAAAACACTGCTGGTACGCAACTGCTTAAACCTGAGAAAAGCACCAGTTGTCTGTAGCAGCCCAGTTCAAGCAATGGCTGGGGCTATAAAGAAAATAGCTACAGGTGGGAAATTGTGTGTCAGCTTATGATACTTGTCATCAGATCTAGATTTAAACTAGTGAGGAGGTGATGCCAGTGTCACAACATTAAAATTAACCATAAGGAAAAGCAAAGAAATTGTATTTCAAATGAATCAGAAAAAACTGAACATAACCAAAAATGAATATTAATAAGATAATCATGACATATGCTATTTTGCTATAGTTACTTATTCACACATTGAAGATTTAGTTTCCATTTACAGATAAGCATAAAGATATTTAGCTCGAGACAGAGAAAGCATTTTACAGAATACCCAACACTATATTAAATAATAAAGCAGGACTATTAAAGAGTATAAGAGTATCCATTTTAAATGCAAAGATCCAGAGAAAGACTGAATGAAAACAAATAGAGCTGAAGTTCAAATTCCATTTAAAGAACGTAGCAAACGTTCTAATTCTAGACCATTTATTGCACTATGTTTTGTAAACAATATTTGAATACAATTGTAAAATGAAAAGCTAACACACCTTGCTCCTGCCTGTAATAACAGTTTAACATCTAACCATCAGTTGACATTGCCAATTGTCCTTTCAACTTTTTCTCCAAGTCAGCCAGACATAGTTGAACAACCAAGACCTCAAAAAGAGTCAAACGTGCATTCAAGTCTGCTTTACCTGCTGCATCAGAAACTCTTTTTTTCATGGTGAGGACAATAAAGATGGTGACAGTGATGTTATTCTTGACTCAACAGCTGCATTTAAATCTACATTTAAACTATTGCTAAAAGTATAATTTTTTGAAATATTTGAGTATTTTGTTCTGTCATTGCCTGTTTCTGTGTGTTTGAATATTTCAGACCTCACTGCCACAAACAGCAAGAGAGAGAAAGACCCCATCCTTTAAAAGAGTACAATTCCAGGGGAACTGTCCCAGCCAGAGAGCACCTCTGATTACGTCTTTCATTTAATGTTTTTCTTTTTTGTTGTAAATAAACAGGGTTTCACCTGGGTGGCACCTACTATAAGACGTTTGGCTTTCGCCTAGCCTCATCATTTGTCCCATTAAACTGTGTAGATTCTGCATGTACTCTTCATGTCTATGCAGGGTTGTCTTGCAGATTGCACATGGCTCAAGGTACAATTCTAACTTGTGTCCAGTACTTCCAGGATAGGCTGCAGCTGTGAATTGAATAAAGGAACTTTGAGACTGTTATGTATATATTTATTGTTATCAGTTTTAATATGAACAAGTTCTACTCTTTATTTATTTTAATTTTGTTTAACATTTACATTTAACTTCATATTAACAAAACAACATACAGACAATACTTCTTATGACTTTAATTCATTAACTATACCATTTAATACAGGGAGACCCCATGTTGCTAAGACTGCTTTCTCTATACTTCTTTTTTTTTAAATGAATATAGTATTTACATAAAATATTATAACAGACTGTGAAAATAAGAAATGCGTCATTCTTAACTGACCACATAATTTTAAGAAACATTGCATCTAAACCTACACAACTATCTATTGGGCTAATGTGGGATTTGCCTTCATGCAGATATGCAGGGCCGGATTAGGACCCTTAGATGCCCTAAGCACTAAGTAATTTTGGTGCCCCCTTACACTAGTAATTCAAAATATTAAAACAATAACAAACTGGAAAATAAAATTTTATTTTATTATTGAAAATTCAAAATTAAACAAAACATACTTATAGTAAGAAGACAAATAATATTCATTTTTGTATGCTTCATTTTATTTTTACCTTAATAATTTTCTCCTACTTTTTTTCCTTACAAACTCTTTGATTAGATCTTCATAATCAATCTTACTTAACACATCTACTTCTATACATAATAGAGATAAGGCATCCAGCCTGCCTTGATGCATAGTTGTTCTAAGGGGATTTTTAATACAGTATATCTCAACCGAGAAAATGATTTTTTTTTAAATGTAATGTTTAAATTTTGACATGAAAACCATAGATTTACCATTTTGATTATTTAATTTATTTATGGCTTTTGTGTCAATTTAGCAAATCTATTTACACATATTCTTAGTACAAGATTTGAAAAAAATTTTGTTAATAAATCTTTATTAGTAAAACATTTTTATCCAATAGTAATCAGCTGTACGCTTTTCACTTTTACATAATGTAAATGAATTTAAAAATATCCAAGAATCGAATTAAATAGACTTACCAGAATATTTTTTTCCTCAAACTGGGATGATTTTTTGTTTTTGCTTAAAACAGAAAATAATGCTTTCTACGCACTAGAAATGTATTTTATGTTAAATAACAGATAATTCACGGAACACAACAATTACGTGATAATAATTTTGAATCCACTATTAACTATTATTTAAAAATATAAAAACATATTGTTTTGAGTTGAATTATTTTCACAATATTTTGACATAACATGGGATTTAAGGGAATCACCATGAAACGGGAATTCCCCATCGTAGATGGCACCAGTATGTAGAACGCACTGTGTAAGGTGCCATCTATGAGCAGTGACGGTACAGGGAGGCATTTTTCATTTTTCATAAAATTTTGAAAATGGGTATAAATTTAATTAATGTAATAATTTATGTGATAAATTGGGCCATGAAAAATTTTTTGGTGCCCCCTTTACCCTTGATGCCCTAAGCATGTGCTTACTTTGCTTATATGGTTTATCTATCTATCTATCTATCTATCTATCTATCTATCTATCTATCTATCTATCTATCTATCTATCTATCTAATCCAGCACTGCAGATATGGTGAGATTTCTGCATTACTGTACAAACTGTTAACATGATAACAAAATCAGAGGTGAGCTGAAGAAACAGAAGGATTCCATTGATATGGGGGCACTGTAGGCACCCTTAAATGTGACAAAATGTGAAAAGGGCATGTACAGTAATAATACAGAAAAATATGAGTGCTTAACATCCAAAGTGCACACAGTCATTTACACCTTTAAAACTTCGGTGTCTCCATGCCTGTTAATAAAAACCTAATCATTCTGAAGAAATTCTAAAGACCTAATAATTCGGAAATAAATGTATTTTCACAAACATTTAACACTCTCTAGTAGTGGCTACATTTGTGGAATGTTTGTTTTCTTTATAATGGAGCCAACTTTTGCCATCTCACTTCAGGTATAATAGGTTTTAAAGCTTTTTATTGTGCTCCCACTACTAACACAAGCTTCTAATAATAAAAAGACTGAAGAACAGAAGATGTTTTACCTAATGTATTCTGCTTTATTATCTGCTGCTAATGGCAAATGTGAATTACATCCATCAACTTCCTCTCAAATCATTAAGGAGCTATAAGGCACTGGCATTTTCTTTCAAATATATTGTCTCCATAAATGGACACAGCAGTTAGAGGACAACTAGACTACATGGTAATGGAGGTACTGAAGCATGCAGATGGACCATTAGTGAAGATAAAGAAAATCGGTCCAGGAAATTAAATGAATTTTGACGTTAAATATTATTTGCTAGTCAAATAAGTGCAGTTGGTTAAGATACATTGCCCTTTAAAATCACATTAGAGGAAACTGTACATTTAATTTTGATTTGTTATTGTGGGTCTTTGCCCTTGCAGCATAATTATAGTAAACAGTTGGCCAAGGAGAGCATATTAATTATTCTTTATTACCTATATTAAAATGGTTTCCATTTAAAGTGGTTTATTCTCTTACATCTGGGTCAACTGTGGCTATAAATAATGAAACGTACAAATAAAATGTGCCCTGAAATTGACTCACATCTTGTCTCACCCAATTGCTAGTATGTACAGGACAAAAGACTCACTTCTGCGATCGCGACCAGAAGGAAACCGTCAGTGAAGAGCAGAGGAGCAAATGATAAGAACAATCACAAAAAAAAAATACATAAGTAAATAAATTAAGGGAAGGACAAAACACAAGAACATGAATCAGCACCTATTTCCCAACACAATGATCGATTATGTTTTTTACTTGTAATTGTCTCTGTAAGTATCCTCCTTATTATACAGTATAATTTGATTTTTAATGACCAAATGTTTCCTCTTTCGCTTTCAGAAAGTAATATCTGTCTAAATCTTCACTGAGATGGAAGAATCAAAAACGCAGGAAGGCTTCTTGTTGTATGTAATATCAATGAAACCTGCTCCTGTTACTCATCCCCAGAAATGCATTAACTCTATGAAATGGATAGTAATGCATTCTGGGTGGCACACTAGTGCAGTTTTAGTGCTGCCGCCTTGTAGTAAGGAGCCCTGCGATTGCGTCCCAGGTGCTCCAGTTTACTCCCTTTGTCAAAAGATATACAGATTAGGAGAACTGGCAATGCTTAATTGGCCCTAGTGTGTGTTTGGTGTGTGTGTGATTGCCCTACAATGGACTGGTGCGCCCTATGCTAGCTGAGATAGGTTTCAGAGCCTCCCACTCTGCAACCCTGGTCTGCGTTAAGTTAGATAGAAGATGACATGATAACGCATCCCTCTTAGAGTTAAACACAACAGATTGTCAATAAAACCTTTGCAGGCCTTAGAACAATCCAGAGATGGACAAATGTAACATAAATATTTATTCCTCCCAGCTATTTTTTATGTCCGCTTTGCTTCTTTCCTGGTACTGTAGCTCACCGGTGCAGCACTGGGCACCAGGTGGGAGCTGCTTCTGGACAGTTCATTGGTGAATGAACTGACATGCACATTGAAGTTTACTCATATCAGGCTAATTTGGGGTTGCCTAGGATAACAACATATGCAGTACATCTTTAGTAATCTAATATTTAAACATTTACAGTTATTCACTTTAGACCATTTTAATCACATGTAGCCTTTGTTGATTGTAAGCTAAAATTTGGATTTTTTGTAAAAATTTTCAAAAAAACATATAGATACAAACACAGCCAGTCCAGCTTTCTTGAATTTAGGCTGAATACAAATTATCTAAAAAGAGTGGCTCTTACAATAGGAAACATATGCAGCAGGCAGCCCCTTAGCTGATGATATGGTATTTAAGTATTATAGGGGAGGTGTTGAAAAAGACTGGAATTACTCACTTGACACAAGCCTTCTGCTTAAACTCTAGCTGCTAGGCCCTTTTTCCCTAACACTTAACTTGAGCTAAAGTGTGAGCTCTCATTGGAATTCAGTTTCTGGGCCTTATCGAAGATGACTGATCAATCCCATGCAAATGACATCCAGAAATATCTCATTATGAAATTGTTTGCTACATTTGGTCAGTGAACAAAGAGCCATAACTCATCCCTGATGGAAAAGGCTTTGCACCAATTATCACCCAAAATCTTGGAATTATGGTCATTCAAGAACCCAATGGCAAAAGGTCCACTCCTTCCTTTATAAACCATTGCAAGGACTAGCTGTACGCCTTCCACCTGGTCACTGCCTGGCCTTAATTTCTGCTCTGTAGCTGAACCCTTACTGCCTTGTGCAGGGGTCGCCAACTCCACTCCTGAAGGACCACCGTGGCTGCAGGTTTTCATTCTGACCCTTTTCTGAATGAGTGACCTTTTTTTGCTGCTAATTAACTTCTTTTGAACTAAAAAAAAACATTTTAATTGACTTGCTCTTCAAGACTCAGACTCCTTAATTGTTTCTTTTTCCTTAATTAGCAGCAAAACAATAATGAGATTCAAAATGAGCCAAAACAACTGGTGCCCCTCATACAATATCTGAAAATAAAGAAAGGTGAACGTCTCAGGAATGTCGATCTGCTCAGGTCGCCAAAACATTTTAACAGTGTTCTCTTAGAAAAGAGAAAATCAACAATTTCAGAAATGTCTGCTAATGCACCATGAGAGAGCAGCAATAAAGTTACAAAATTAAAGGATGGGTTTAATTAACGACTAGAATCGGCACCTCATTAAGCAGCTCGTTGGAATGAAATTGGTTGGGGTTTGATGCCCTCACTTAGTTGGTCTTCTGTTGGCTCCCTCACTTCACATTTGACTTCTGTTTGGTGCCATTTAAGGAAAGAAATTAAGCAAATCTTAAAAAAGCAATTCAATAAAAATGAATAGAAAAGTTAATTAGCAGCACAAGCAGAGCACTCATAACAAAAAAAGGGTTAGAATGAAAACCTGCAGCCACGGTGGTCCTCCAGGACCGGACTTGGCGACCTCTGGCCTAGTGTGTGACTGTAACAAAAAGCCAGAATGAACCCTTCTGCTCCAGAACCTAGTGCTGGTCTGTAAGAGTGCAAAATCGTCCTACATGGAGTTGGACATTTGTGCCACATAGAGTACAGCCTTGTTAAAGGAAAGCAATATTGACAAGCAAGGGAGACCTACATAAAACACCACATTCACTGTGTTGTAAACAAAAATTTATTGATCAGCAAATGTTCAAGGATGTACTTTTAATGTGAACAAAAGAGGAGCACTCTATACGAAACCTCAAAGACTGTAAACTGCAGTACACCCCACAACCACAAGGTGCAAGAACCAAAGAGAGAGAAAATCTTCTGGACAAAGAAAGATGAATTGCGCTGAATGTCCTTTCTACTTGTGCCAGAGAAACTGTCCACAGATCCTGAAAAAATCAGGATAACGCACAGCCACCACTTGGAGTCAACAAGATGAAGTGGATTCCAAGAACCCACGTCTGTAATAGTAACTGTGATAGTAATTTTTGATGCATTCTAATTATTGGCGTTAGTGCAACTAAAAAAAATAACTTGTGTGAAGGTTAAGACTTTAGCTGTTATATGTTACTCTTCCTAAATTTCATAAGGAAATTCAGAACAGTGTCATACACACATACAAAGGAGCCTCATATTGGGGGGCCGGAGAGTGCAGGTGAGCGGTGAAGAAATGAAAAGCACAAGCACTATAGCCCTTATAGTGATAAAGACTCACCCACTTAAATCAATGGAAGAAAACAATTGTGACAAATCTATTTAAAACAAATTATGTCTCTTGGCTTAATTTAGATAAAAAGTAAGGAAAAACAATTTGTAGTTTTTTTGCATTTTTCTGTAGCAGAGAAACAAATCAAACCAAGATAACATAAATGTATGTTTTACTAAAACTAAATCAAATATTTTGTTAATGAAAAAATAGGCCATTTTAGATCCAAACTAAAATAAAGGTGACAAAATATCTGAAAGCTTGAACTAAAGAAAAATTAAATAAATAAAATTAGATTAATTATTTATTTATAAAAACACATTTAAAACAACAGCGGTTGTAAAAAGAAGCACTAAAATAAACACAATGCAAACAATCATGCAGAAGCAGATTAATAAAACAACCAATTATAACATCCACCACAATCCCATCATACACAGTGAAAGGTGGAAGAAAAAAGTAGGTCTTATGCCGACTTTTAAAAACCTCAATAGAGATTGAAGATGAGACCCAGGTTCACTTCCCGGGTCCTCCCTTCGTGGAGTTTGCATGTTCTCTCCGTGTCTGCTTGGGTTTCCTCCCACAGTCCAAAGACATGCAGGTTAGGTGCACTGCCGATCCTAAATTGTTCCTAGTGTGTGCTTGGTGTGTGTGTGTGCCCTGCGGTGGGCTGGCGCCCTACCCGGGGCTTGTTTACTGCCTTGCGCCCTGTGTTGGCTGGGATTGGCTCTAGCAGACCCCCATGACCCTGTAATTAGGATATAACGGGTTGGATAATGGATGGATGTAGATTGAAGACCTGATGTGAAAAGGCAACTCATTCCAAAGCCTAGGAGCATTAATTTAGAAAGCTCTGTCTCCCTTAGACTTCAGCCGAGATCTTGGCACTACAAGGAGCAGTCGTCCAGATGACCTCAGCGCTCTTGGTGGCACATAGGGGTGAAGGAGTTCACAGATGTATTTTGGAGCAAGACCATGCAAGGCTTTAAAAACAAACAAGATTTTAAAATCAATGCGACACCTCACTGGTAGCCAGTTCAGAGAGGCTAAAATGGGGGACATAGGATCCTTTTTTCTTGACCCAATTAAGAATCTAACTGCAGCATTTTGAACTAGCTGAAGGCATGACAGAGCAGATTGTGGCAGTCCCACATATAAGGAATTACAATAATCTATCTGAGATGTAATAAAGGCATGAAGTCCTTCTGTGAAAGAAAAGATTTTAGTTTAGAAATTTGCCTCAGTTGATAAAAACTGGACTTTTCTACCATGGAGATTTGGTTTTCAAAACTTAGTGACAACTTGAAGATGATACCTAGGTTTCTAACATCATTATGAATCATTGCTGCCAAGGAGCCTAACTGAGTGCTGATTTCAACTACAAATGTGGTAGGACTAAAAATAATGACCTCTGTTTTATTTTGTAAGAAATGTTGTGCCATCCAACATTTAATATCCTCAAAGCATTTCCACAGCTTTTTTACAAGTGAAGTGATGTCAGGCCAAATTTTGACATACAGCTGTGTATCATCAGCATAACAATGATACACGAAATCATGTTGTAAAAGATGGCCCTCAAGGGGAGTAGATAAAGGTAAGAGAAGGGTAGCCAGGATAGAACCTTCTGGGACGCCTTGTGTGAAAGGAGCTGGCTGAGAGAAATTCCCATCTATGTTAACAGACATAGACCTACGTTTAAGGTAGGACTCAAACCATTTCAATGCACAGCCTTGAATGCCTACTTCATCCTAAACCCATTTTAATAGATCCCTATGGTCCACTGTGTGAAATGCCGCACTGAGATCCAGTAAGACTAAGATTGCAGAATAGCTCAAGTCCAAAGTTAATAGAATATCATTTGTCACCTTCAGCAAAGCCGATTCAGTACTATGAAGTTTTTTAAAACCTGACTGAAGCACATCACATACATTGTCATCCTCCAGATATGAAAGTAAAAGAATCCACTTTCTCCATAATTTTGGACTGAAAGGGGAGCTTAGAAGTAGGTCTACAGTTTGAAAGAACAGCAGGATCAAGTGTGGGCTTCTTCAGTAAAGGCTGAACAATTGCATGTTTAAAGTTGTCTGGCATTATACCAGATTTTAGACAGTTGTTAATAATAGCCAAAATAATTGGACTAAAAGCTCTTAAAGTATCTTCAAATAAGTGCAAGGGTAAGATATCTAGTGGATAATTGGCAGGTTTCATATGCAGGATTATATCAGCTAGCTGAGAAGAAGAAAATGTGTTTGCGGTCTTGTATGTATGTTATCACCCAGTTGATGCTTGGAACCAGCCAACTCTATTTAATTTCAAAAGCAACAGGGGCGCGGTGGTGCACAAACATAAAGAATGGTGGCAGTCACCTCCAGTTCACCCTCTGGTGGTCAATCAGGAGAGTCATCTGGATGAGTACTTGCATATATGACCACAAGATCACCCCAACCCTACCCAAAAGGGGGTGGGTTAGGGCTTATTTCACCCTACAGTATTTTTAATCGACCAATGAGGAACACGTGTACCAAGTTTCATGAAAATCGCTCCAGCCGTTCGGAAGTGATGCTGGAACATACATACAGTACATACACACATTGACTTTTATATATAGAAGAAGGTAGGCATTTCAGCAATTTAGCCTTGCTTTGCACATATATTGTTTGTTGGCAGCACCTTTGCAGCGACAGAGTAAGTAGATGCAAAGCATATAGTCAATGTTATGAACCAAGCCGATATTGCACGTATATATTTAATTTTGATTTGGTTATTAGTAATGATGCTGGGTGGTGCAGCATTGCAGAGCCTTATCAATAGCAAATGGATGGACTGCATTAATCTCGATATATTAGAATTCTGATTTATTGCAAAGTACTCCATCCTGCTGAGAATTTATTTTAACAAGAGTGATGTGCCAGATCTGCTCTACTGAATTTACGGTGTTGGATCAAACATTCTTTATCAAACGCTGTTGTGTTTAACATATTGTACAGCTCATCAGCAATAAAGTACTAGAACTGTCTGATTCACTGCAGACTGAAATCTTGATATGTCATGCAAAAACCAAAAAAAATAAATAAATAAAAAAACCTTGAGGAATTTGTGTCTCTAAGTGAGACAACTCTCTGCAGTCTGTTTATGTTGCAGCACAGCAGAGGTCTGGCTCGGATTGTTAGATCTAAACTGAACAGCAAACGAGCAACAACACAACAACAACACACCAAACCCAGACATGAAGTGAGAGGCAGAGTCTGGTGGGCAAGATAGAACAGTAGTGAGGTGGCTGGCGGTCAGTGACCTAGCGTGGAGGTGAATGATTGGTGCTCCAAGGGGAGGATCGAGATCCACTGAATAGTTCAGAGGTAGCAGCGCCAATCAAATTGTACTCTTAGGTACTGTAGCCAATAGAAGGAAAGGAAGATGGAGGTCCTGCAGACAGCAACAGAGGCAGCAGGATGTAAATGGCTGATTCTGAGCATTCTGGTAAATGCCACAGTTTTAATTATTATTATTTGCAATCATGGGAGAGCCCCAGTGTGTATGGAACTTTTTATTGGATTGCTTATTTAATAAAATGTACTGCATTTTTGGATCATTATTGTTTGCACCTTTGTTTTGTTTAAGTAAAAGCACAATCTTTATATGTAACCTACCTCTTGCTTGTTAATTAGAGGGACAACTGCAACTCAAGAGACATCTTAGTAATTTGCAATGAAGTCCTTATTTATGTGTTCAAATGGACATCATAATGCAGCAGTATGTGTCTGAATTTACATAATAATAAGTGGACACAGCCTCATGTGTTTTCTAATTTTTAAAAATGTACAGGTATCTTGCCCTCCATTCAGGCTTTGCTCCTACCTGGTGCCTGTTGCTGCTGGGGTAGGCTTCACCTCTCTCTGACCCTGGACATGACAATCTCAGAAGTGGATAGAATGGAAAGGCTATCTTTATATTTGGTTCATTTTTGTATGAGAAACAATTCTTCAGTCTTATTGTTCTCAGTTAATACAATCCTAAATTGGCTGTTGTGACAGGAGCTGGCCTACGTGACACAGAGGCTCTCTCAAGAACCTGGTAGTGTTTGAGGTATCCTGGGTCTGGGGGTGTGCAACTGTATATGTTACGATGGTTCTTTAAAGCCTTTTCTGCTGTGTTATTGTTTTATTTTTCCCAATCTCATTTGGGAGCTGAAATTCCAGCAACACTATTTTGGAATGTTTGGAACGTCTGTTAAGACTGTTTGGTTCACTGTTGGCGACCAAGTGTAGCAAATGGGAAGCCTGCGATCCGAATGGGTCTTCAAAAAGATGTGGTGAAATGTACTGACACAGCAGTGGTGGGTGGCCTCTAAACAAGGGTATCTGTTAGCCCCTGTCTTCTCTAAGCTCTTGCTAGGAAGTAAGAGTCCTTAGTTTATCTTTGTGATGTTATCCAAACCCATCAAGACACGTTCCACTTTCTAAGTCAAAAGGTTTTGTGAAAAAATTATTTCTTACTGCTTTTATGTCAATATTATACAGACACACATGCAATTCACAATGGAAACTCAAGTACACCAATAAAATTCATATTATGAATCAAACATATAACCATCTCTGTTTCCAACTTAACTATATTTAAGTGTCCTCATTTTCCAGCTCATCTAGGCTATGACTATCGTTGGTTCAGGGTTCAAGGATACTGTGGCAACTGCAGCTGACCCAGAATGCCAGTTTGTATCCTATGTTATAAATGCTATTCTTGCTTTTATTCTTTGTATTCCTATAACCATTTGAAGTGCTTTGAGAATTCCAAAGGTGCTACATACACAAAATGTATTATTATTACACAGAGTTATGAGCTCAGGTTTGATTGCTAACCTGGTCAATATCTGTATGGAATTTGCAAGACCTACCCATGTACATGTGGACTGAATGTGTGTAGCTTTAGATATTGTTTAATAGCTGGGTATTATAAGTGTGTCATTAAGTACTCTCAATTGCCAAAATCTGTTTATTCCTACATGTGTTGTTAAATTATATCCTCCCAGGTTTGCCTCAGAGGGCCTTCCCCAGGTTTTGCATATTGCTTCTTCTTGTGAAGAGTCTGAGATGTTGCTTTAATTCAGGGGTAGTCAATTATAATTTAAGGAGGTCCAGATAGAGACAATTTCCTCATGTACAGGTCCGAATCATCATATTCAAGTTATTATTATTATAATTTAGTTATACATTACAATTAACATTATTACATTATAATTAATTATATATATTGAAGTAGCATTTCCATTGTATCAACATCTGTGAAGTCAATGACTCAAATCAAATGATTAAAGCTATAATTCAATGCCATTTCAACAATATTTATTTTCAGTACAACTCTGGAATCTGGAGGGCTACATACAATAATAAATAAAATAAATAAGAAAAAGTAAAGAACAAAAGTAAACGCAAGGTCAATTTGTCATTCAACTGAGAATTTATAAATAATAAGTACTTTAATAATAATAATAAGTTTTAACATTTCAACAAAAAAAGAAAGACTTGGCCTTATATAAAAATAAAATATATAAGAGTTTTTAATATGTACACAACTGAACAGGCTTAACCAGTTTCACAGTAAATCTGAACATCTTTAAATAACTGAGCATATCTTCCACTTTCTTTCCCTCGCATCACACTGCCTACTTTCTCTTGTTCAGTGAGAGAAGTGAGCTTGTTTGGTCTGCCAGGATTTTAAATCTGGGCTGGAATGGTGTCAGTGCCATCCTCATGCATGTGTGATTCACAAGATTGTCATCACTAAATCATTTTTTGTGACGTCCTGAAATCACACAACTCTGAGGGAACACTTGTTAGAGAGTTATTGGCCGGTAACTTAATGTGTTAAAATCCTCGTTGACCGATTGTAGTTGGCTTTAAGATCGCTTATTTTTTGCAGCCTAACTGGCAAATTTAGTGGGTAACTTTTCTCAAATGTAATTTTGTGCTTCATTTCATAGTTGGCGTTTGACATTCCCACTTTTAACCACTGCCACCATCTCAGAGAAGATGAGACCCAGCGGTTTCGAGCTTCCTACGGGAAGTATTAACATAAACACCTCGGTCCATTCCAGATTAAAAGCCCGATTTTCGGTGTCAACCTTCTGCCATTTAGCAAAAGCTATGGCACATTGACTCACAATTTTGTCTTCTCACTCCTTCATATTTTCCTCCCCCTGTCACTGCCGCTGCCACAAGAGTGCCAGCTGTTTTCATGCAGAATGCAGGTTTTCCGCGCCTTTATTCAGTGAAGGCCCGCCCTACTCTGCAGTGATTGGCTGACATTCTTGCCTTCATCTTGACCAATCTCAGTCTTCATTCTTAAACCCAACCAACTCAAACCCATGAAGGCAACAAGTACTGGCCAATCAGAGACATGTAGGAGGTCTCTTTCACTGAGTAGCAGTGTAGAAACACTGTTAGAAAAGAGTCGCTGGTAAAAATGTAATCTTTGCCAAAACTAAATAAAACTTGATGATATGTCTGTTCCGGGTCTGTGTCCGGACAGAAGAGAGTCTGGGTCCGGACCCGGAACGCGGTAAGCCTGTTAGTGACGTGTTCTCTTATACATGTTATAGATGACACAAGCAGATATCAAAAATAAGAGTTTATGTGTGCAGTGATCTTACTGCTTGCAAAGGGAATCCACCCCCTCCAAAAAAAGTTGTTGAAATTAAGTAACCATTTCCTTAAACTTGTTGCAGGTTAAAGTAACATGTGACAACACCGCACACTTGTTACTTGATTCTTAGCATTTTCTGATTATACTCCAAACACTGCTGTAAGTGGACTCAGAGAAGTAGTGGTTCTAATACTTTCTGAGAAGTATGCAAATATTTTTTTCCCTTTATGTTCTTTGTGCATGATAGTCTCAAAAGAGGTGGCTGATGACATTGCTCAAAATTAGATTTTTAGCTTGGGTATATTTTAGTCCAGATAAATGCACCTAGAGTATGATTTTTAAATTAATAACACTATGCTTTTTCACAGACTTAGCATTGCTTGAATGGTACCATTTTCCTGATTTATGCTGTTTGGATTTGATTTTTTTAAGGCAAAACCTGTTTTTTTTTTTGCTGAATTTTTCTGCCTTCCCTTTATGGTATTTCCCCTTTGAATCATCTGAATTAAATAGTAAGGTATTACAACATTTACTTCTATAGCACATTTATATACACAGGATGTTAAAGAAATCATTACAAGGAAAGATGCACAAATTAAATGAAGCATGGATAATAATGAATAAATCACAAAAAATAAATCTATATGGGCTTACAAAACATAAAAAAAAGTCCTCTGACTTTCAACTGTTTTACTTTCAGTAAACTTAATGTGTAAATATTTGTATGAACACTAAAAGAGTCAACACCATAAGACATAAACTAAAAATGTTTCACAATGTGTCCCTGAATGAAGGGAGGCTCAAAATCAAAAGTACCAGTCAGTATCTGGTGTGGCCACCAGCTGCTTGAAGTACTGCAGTGCATCTCCTCCTCATGGACTGGGCCAGATTTGTCAGTTCTTGCTGTGAGATGTTACCCCACTCTTCCACCAAGGCACCTGCAAGTTCCTGGACATTTCTGGGGGGAATGGCCCTAGCCCTCACCCTGCGATCCAACAGGTCCCAGACGTGCTCAATGGGATTGAGATCCGGGCTCTTCCACTGTGAGGATGATCAGCTGTCCTTCCTGTCTCCCTGTAGCGCTGTCTTAGGCGTCTCACAGTGCGGACATGGCAATTTATTGCCCTAGCCACATCAGCAGTCCTCATGCCTCCCTGCAGCATGCCTAATGCACGTTCACGCAGATGAGCAGGGACCCTGGGCATCTTTCTTTGGGTATTTTTCACAGTCGGTAGACAAGTCTCTTTAGTGTCCTGCGTTTTTAGAACTGTGACCTTAAATGCCTACTTTCTGTAAGCTGTTAAGGTCTTAACGACCATTCCACAGGTGCATGTTAATTAATTGATTATGGTTAATTGAACATGCATGGAAAACATTGTTTAAACCCTTTACAATGAAGATCTGTAAAGTTATTTGGATTTTTAAAACATTATTGTTGAAATACACAGTCCTGAAAAAGGGACGTTTCTTTTTTTGCTGAGTATATATAATTGGTAGAAATGTAAAGTCCTTATATATAGTATCATATTTTAAGTCTCTAGATGAGTCCAATGATAAGTTCAGAAAAGCCATGATAAAACAAACAAAAAACACCACATAAGCTGAAGAATAAAAACAAAATCTGCAGGGGCTTCAAGGCTAAAAGACTGTCCAGCCCTTGTTGGGCATTCTACCTAAAATGAAATACACTTAATTAGTTCCTAATTGTTTCCAGGCTTTGTACCAGAGGGCTTGGTGCAGAGGGTCTCATGGATAGCAAGGGTACCTGCCTTTACTTGAGCATCAGAGGTGGATGCACTTACTGTGATCAGGTGGTGGTGGTGTTCTGCAGGAAACCCAAAAAGAAAGTGGAGAAAAGAAGAGATTAGTAAAAATTATAAAAACATGGAGAATATAATAATCCTATGCATTTGTAGGAGTACAACTAAGATGTCACCATATAAAACAAAAATGAATGTGGGTTTATAAATAATATAAATATTTTTGGTAGCAGATGATTTTAACAGTTTTCCTCCTTCTCTTTGATATATGAGACTTAAAAGCTTTTGCCCTATTTTTGGACCTGTACAAGCTGTAAGTCTGCTCTTTGAGTTTGGGGTTAGGTTGCCTGGTGTATTCAGTGGGCCCAGACCTGTAATGTGGTCAGGTCTGGCCTTACGTGTTTTGTTTGCTTGCTCTCATTTTTGCGCTATGCTATGGCAGGACACCATAACACACACTCTCTCTTTCTATCACAATTTGTCCTCTGCCTTTTGCATATCAGGTGCATCCAAGACTTGCCCTCATGGCATATGTAGGCCTTCTCCTACTGCCATCTTTATGCTGTCCTTGCCCCGGCATCCTTTCACACCACCAAGTGTCAAACCTTCTAAAACGAGTAGTCCCCACTCAGCTCACTTACTGCTTGGCTCAATTGCTTTAACTTATCATATAGATATGGTTGCTTTCTGTTTTGGATGCATCAGCAGACACCCCTTTAATAATTTACTTCTTTTCATCACCTCATATTATTTTGCAGTTTCTTGCTCATGACAAATCTTCCACCTCACTTACTGGTGATTAACCAGACTACTTTATTTTTATGTCAGCTTTTCACAAGTGCCCCAAGTGATCACTCCATCAGGTCACCAAAGGATTCTTTTGGAAATTATCCTGCTATCTTGTACACAGTGCAACACACCAATTTGTCATTTTTTGAATGAACATCATAGAATGCAAACATTATAGTATAGAAACCTCTCACAGGGTTTATCTTTATAGTAAACAGTCAAAATGAAAAATAAGTCTAATCCTGCAAAACCACTTCCATTTATTTAACCTGCAGGAGCTAAAGAACTTTGCTAGGAAAGTACACTTGTGTTCCCAAGTTCTTAAGTATAGTGCTGCCTGTGCTGTCAATCTCCCCGTCTGCACCACCATTTTAACAACTTGCTCATGTGTTTACTGAAGGTCATGCTATGCCAAATCCAAATGCATACACATTCTGTTCTGAAATTTGTAGTGGAGAGATAGAAATCAGAAGGCTTAATTTATTGTGATGCCTAACCCAACCCTGTAATGTATTAATTTATACTTTTGAGAGTGATTCAATTAACTCTGCTTTACTTTTTCTGAGAGAATAATTTCTGTTTCAGTCTTTAGGTCACTTTAACTATTTTGAGATGTTCCTTTCTTGACTTACAGCTGCCTTACTTTAAAACCCTATCTTCTTTTTCTATCACATCTTGAAAGGATTTAGAGGATTTTGTTCATCTCCACATTCACATTCATGGAAGCATTTTATCAGAATGCATGCTGCCTATGACATTTTATTAGAGAAATGCCCTAACACCTCAAATTGATAACAAGAAAACATTATGTTTACTGCAAACTTCAATAAAATATCTTGGATTTCTATTATTGTCATTTCTACATAATTTAATGAATATGATGAAGTGAAACAAGCATAAGAAAGACAGAATCTTCTGATGCATCTTAATTTTAGATTGTCTACAGGCTGACTGGTACTGGAGGCAATTATTGGCACAGTTATTCAACAACACTAACTAATAATTGTGATATGTGTGAAAGCCCAGGGGTACAGCCGCACTAACCCCGACACAGACAGGCAGGACACAGGTTTTAGTCCACACAGCACACAATTTATTAACACTGTTGCCTTCACAGCACACAAGCACAAACAACACTCTACCTACTGTTGCCAGTCCTTCCACCTCCACTCTTCCTCCTGAGTCCAGATATTGAGTGGTGGTAACTGGTTCCTTTTATAGGGCACGCGGAAGGAGTCCAGGTGCCCAGCGAGCTTCTTTTGGCAGACTGCTGGGTGTGGTGGAAGTGCTGCCAAATAGCACCCTGTAAATGACCAGGTGCCCCCTGGCGATGGCCACAAGCCCCTGCAGGGCTGAGCTTTCATGCCCATAACCTGTGGCCCTGCTGTAAGCCAAGGGGGCTGCCCACTCTGCTGTTCCGAGTGAGAAACAGTCTTGAAAATAGTCTCTCTCCCAGTCCTTTAATACTCAGGACGCCCTGGCTGGGGAGGGGCTCCGACTGTCCGCCACATATGTTTACATTTTTGTGCTATTTTATGGTTGTGGATGAGTGGAAATTTATAAAAGAGCATAGAACATTTAAAAATATATTCATACCTAATGAAAAATTTAATTGCTCTGGATAGGCTGATGGTGTATGTCCTAATGATATAAATATTTGGAGTAGTGTAAGCTACTAACACGATTACCCAATGACTGTACTTTATTCATTACATGTTAAGGCCACTTGTAGTAAAAAAATCCTCATGTCTGTGCTGTTCTCACCTTCATCAATCAAGCATTCAATTAATCTTTCTTTTACATAACAAGTTATACAATGACCCACAATCAAAGGTCCTCTACAAAGAAAACAAGAATGAAGCATAAGGCCAAATAAGATAACAATATCGCAAAATATTTCTAGCATGAAAAGGACTAAGCAAAAAAAAAAAATACATGAGAACAAAAATGAACAAAACACTACACAATTAATCCAAATCAGGGTCACAGTTGGACTCCTGCCGGTGCTGGAAGGAGCCCTAAACAAAACACTACAAAACACAAACAAGAAGTGAAAACACAAGCAAATGAGGAATATTACATAAATTAATATTTATCTCAAAATGCATTTCTAAATTTTACATCCACTATTACATTTGCCAAATCTAAAATAAATACCTTGGAATAATTCCTCTACCATCATTATTCATTGTTAACTGCAATGGTCATAAGGTTGCTGGTACCTGCCATGGTGGAACCTAAGAGTAGTTGCTGGAAACCAACTATAAGGTAAACTGTCAAGATGAAGAAAGAGATCTCTCATGCAATGGTAGCAGGAGGGTCTCAAGAGATGATGTAGTGGTTTTGATGGGGTTAAAGGTTTCAGCTGTAGCTGAAATGAGTTTATTGATAGAAGAGGAGAATAACTTCTAGAAAGCTTTGAAGAGGGTTTGGCAAACCATTCAGTGACTCAGGAAGTTTAGTTCTTGCAATAATCTGGCTTTCCAGCATTATGAATTTTATGATGAATTCAGCATTTCACACAAAGTTTTTAACGTTATTTATTTTTATTGAACAGAACCCACTGTATCAGCATTTTGTTTGAGTTTCTTGCTTTAGCCTTCATTTTGTGCTTTTCTCAGCATGGCCATGGCCATACACCGATCAACTGCAACATTAAAATCAATGACAGGTAAAGTGAATAACTTTGATTATCTAATTACAATGGCACCTGTCAAGTGATATATTAGGCAGCAAGTGAACAGTCAGTTCTTGAAGGTGTTGTATTGGATGCAGGAAAAAAGGGCAAGCAGAATAGGGTGGAATGCACTCTCCAGGTTGGGGATGAGATTAAATATCTTGGGATCTTGTCCTTGAGTGAGGGAAGAAGGCAATGAGAGATCAACAGGTGAACTGGAGCAGCGTCACCAGTCATGTGATGGCAGTTGTGGTCAAGAGGGAGCTCAATTTACTGGTTGATCTACGTTCCTACCCTCACCTATAGCCATGAGCAGTAGGTAATAACCAACAGAACTAGATCATGGATATAACTGGCCGAAATTATTTTATTTCATGGGGTGTCTGGGTTTAGCCTTAGAGACAGAGTGAGAGGTGCAGAAAATCGGGAGGAGCTCAAAACAGAGGCTGTTCTCTTATCTGAATCAAAAAGAACAGTTGAGGTGGTTCAGGCATCTGATTAGGAATGCCTCTTGGGTGCCTACCTATGGAGGTGTTTCAGGTATGTCCAACTTGTAGGTGACCTTAGAGCAGACCCAGGACACACAGGAAATATTATATGCCTGTTGGCAATTTAATTTTATATACTGTTAACAATTTAATGGCACAGGGAAACTCAACCAATGTACCTATTGTTGTCTAGGAATTTGCACCCTTCCCAACAGAGCAAAATGTGAAATTGGGAATTGATAATTACTTGTCATAAAATTGGCACTTGAAGAATAGTGACATTGATTAGAGTTTGTTGATTTTCAATTCATCATTTACACTGAACATATCAAGTTAATGTTGCTTAAGTCTGTTAAAACACTAAATGCAAAAAAAGAACAGATGGATTTTATGCTTCAGCAGATTTAACTTTCCTATTAAGAAGGGAGCAAAAATTCAAAGGCTGTTGCTTTATCTAGGCAGTCTGAGGAATCTTTTATGGAACTAGAGACTAGTCTATCTGTGATATTTTTGCAACAACTATTACTGTTAGGTGAGAAGGTATTGTGATCATTGTAAAGCAGCTCAAACACATTATTCTGTTTTGGAATATCCCCAAAGTGGAACCCACCTTTGTCCCTGTTAGAGGAAAAGTGCTGGAATATAAGCTGGGCATGTAGGTATTTCAAAAAAGTATGGAATTAATTGTTATATTTAGTGAGCTGAGATAAACTGAGGTGTGTTTTCAGGGTAAATCACCTTTGGGTAGCCCTCAGGTTTGTTGCACCAGAGATCACTGTGGACTTTGTCAGATATCTGCCTCCTTCAAATGGATCCAGAAAAATCCTGGTTATTGTAGGTTGTTTCTTTAGTAGTTCATGTTTTATCCTTCTAAACAAGCATGCATATTTTTTAATCGATTTTTCTCATACAATTTTCAATAATGCACTATATTAAAAAAATATAGTACCTCTGGTTACCGGTTATATAACCATGGCTATTATGAGTGAACAGTTTAGATACTACTATGCAAAAAACTACTAAATCATGAATCACTGGGAAACACATAGCCTTGTATTGTAGATGTGCTTCCATAGCTGGTTTAGCTCATTTCAGCAACAGCAGGCTAAGGAGGAGATTTTACTCTGTAGCTATCACCCTGCTGAACCCAAAATGCAAGCACTAGTCCATCTCCACCCCTCCCACCTTACCCTAAAATCTTATATGTACACCCTAGGACTCTGTATCCACCTCAGGTCTATCATGTTGGCTCCATATTCTTCTAAGTATGTCAGGAATATCAGGGCTCCTTTGAACTTGTACCTATACAAATGTCCATACATTATTCTTTCTATTTTTTAAATACTTTACTTATTCTGTTCTGTTTATACAGTAATTACTGTATACACTCTACATATTGTATTTCAACTCTCACTAATCATTTGGTATATATAACTCAGTCTTGTCTGTACAATCCCTCACTTTTGTTTTTACTGTATTTATATTTATCTAAATACTTGCAATTAACATCTGTTTGCACTTCCAGTTAGATGTAAAGCTGCATTTCATTGTCTTTGTAATGAAGAAAGGGCTAAGTGCTTGGATGAAACCTTGGATTTACCGTTCAGTCTATATTCCCATCCTTACCTACTTTATGGTTTGTATTTTGATCAGTAGAATAAGATTGCATTTACAAGCATTTGAAATGAGGTTTTTGCATGTCGTGATTAGGTGATCAGCGATGGAGAAGACCATTAGAGTAACACTTCTATTTCTCCAGTTTGACAATTGACAGTTGAAGTGGTTTAGTCGTGTAGTTTGGTTATCCTCTGATGCCTCTGCTTGGAGATACAAGCCACAATATAGGAATTATATTACTTCACTGACCTAGGATTCATTGTTAGTTTCCCAGTAGGGGATAGAGGAAGTTGTTCAGAACAGGACGACCTGGTTGGTTCAGCTCAGTACATTGCTAGAGTGACATTTACCAGAGTTTGTAAGAGTTTCTTGACCTCACAAAAAGTTAATGTGAAGTCAGGGAACTTTTAAAACATCTAACCATTTTAAGCATTATGCATGACTAGATGACGACTTTGATACCTCTGAAGTTCTTGGCATAATTGAAAGGCTCCAGCTGATGACCTGTAATCCCATCATTAGAAACTTGAACTTTTAACTCTAGACTATGTTTTTTCCAAGGGTGAAATTTGGCTTTTTACAGAAGCTCAATAAATCAGTAAATAAATAAATACATAAATATTATAAAAAACAAATATAAGCATTACTAAAAATAAAGAAAACATCTGAGTTGGCTAAAGATAAAAAGAGCAGTCCCAGTCCCAGTGATGCATTATTCAGACATATTGCTGTTGATATACTGTAAAGGAGCCCCAGTAGCATTTCTTGACACCCTTCTTCTGAATAATTCATTGGCTGAAAGTACTCAGTGTTAGTGTGTCAGAGAGAGGATGTGCTACATTATTGATATGGACACTCAGTTTTGTCTTCGTTCTCTTCTCCACTACTACCTCCAGGGTGTCCATAGTGCATCTCATATCTGAGCCTGTCTTTTTAATTAGCTTGTTAATTTGATGGGCCTCTCTTGAAGTGATGCTACTGTCTTAGCAAACTACAGCATAGAAAATCACACTGGCCATGACAGAATTATAAAATATTTAAAGGATGCCACTATCCACATTAAAAGAATGCATTTTCCTAAGAAAAAATAATCTGCTTTGCCCTTTCTCTTATAGTTTCTGCCAGTCCAGCCTGTTATTGATGTGGACCCCCCCACAGCAGTACTTGACCCCCCACCTTTGCATTGACTCCCTGAACAGTGACCAAACATGGAGGTTGCTTGGTGCAGTGAAAGTCAATAACCAGTTCCTTGATATTGCTGATGTTCAGATGCAATAGTTCTCTTAGCACTAAGAAACAAAGTTCTCCACCTGACTCCTATACTCTGTCTCATCCTCTTTATACCCATAACTGCACAATCATCTGATATGTTCTGCAAGTGACATGTCTTGGTTTTATATTTATAGTCCGAGGTGTACACAGTAAAGAAGAAAGATGGCTGTTCATTGCAGAGCACTTGTGCTGTCTGACATCCACATCAGAGACACAAAACTTGAGCCTCACAAATTGTAGGATGCTCAACCAGTACTTCAATATTCAGTTTACCGCCAGCAAATCACTGAGTTTACCTCTTACAAGGCATGGCTGGATGGTATTCAAGGCACTTGAGGAATCAAAAATTGTAATTCTCACTGTGCTGCCTGCTTTGTCAGGACGAGAATCAGGCTTGTAGAGCAAATGGATAATTCCATCTTCCACTTCAATCTTTGCCTAATAGGAAGTCTGAATAGAGTGCAAGTGACTTTCACAAGAAGACTTATATAGTTCAGGATCTCGAAGGTCTTCATGATGTGGGATATAAAAATCACTGGTCTAAAGTCATGAGGTGAAGAAACATTTGCCTTCTTTAGAAATGGAAAAATGCAGGATGTTTTCCACAGCAGCAGTACTTACTGGAGCCCTAGTGACAGACTGAACAACAGAAAATCCCATAAAGTTGGTCTGCAAAAAGCTTAAGAACTCAAGATCTCCATGGCTTTTTCTGTGTGCAGCCTCCTCAGCTATCTCCTCACTTTGTCTCTAGTTATGGAAAGCCCATACTGATGGTCAGGAATGAACTCATTAATGGCCATAGCAGTTGAAGTGGTAGGAATTATTGGTACAGTAAAGATGGTGTGGTGGGACTGGCCATTGGAACTATGGAGTGGTGGAAGAAGGAAATGTCTGCTTCATTTCCAAAATAAGATGGTTCTTAGATTGCTGTGCTGTACAATATTCTTTATTTTAAGATATGGTTCTGTAAAATTTTTCTGAAACTGAGTGCTGCTATCACGACAACTTTCTTTTACATTGGCAGTTTGGTCCCTACCTTATTACCATCTATCCCACCATTTCTTGAACCTGCTTTTTCCATCATAAGGCTGCAAGGTTCTGTTTGTCTGGTCTTCTCTTCCTTGTTTGGCAATAATATACAACAGCCTAAGAAGAAATTTACTGCACACGAAGAACTGTTCCAGCATCCTTATTGTATTTACTTTCAAATTTAAAAATCATAAATTTAATATTACATGAGTCTTATGGTAACTAATGGCATAATTTTAAAATTTTAGCATTTTATAGTCACCTGATGTTTCTCATTGTATGGATTTTTGTACTGCAGAAGTGCTCAAAACCTTACTGTGCTTCTGACTGGTGCTGACTTGAAGCCATCTCTCTACTTATTAATGAAAAATGATCACAACAGATGACTGTCAACAATGTTAATTTGATGATTCATGAAACAGCAATAGCACCATTAGGCACCCCCAGCCCGAATCAGTCCTTCAATCACAAGCCCCATGTGCTGTGCTTGATATAGGAAGAGGTGGCTCATTGAGTGTCAGTGATGAGGAAACAGCAATCTTAACATTCATCAAGACAGATTTCATTTTCATAACTCAGGAAATTTCCCTTGCAAAGCTTTCTTACATATGTTTTAATTATAACTAAGATGATTTTTGTCTCTTATAAAATGACCTGTAAGTGGATCATAGCTAGCAGTTAAAAGTTGTCTGCATGTCTGATACTTCAAATAATGCATTGTTTATCAAATGGAAAGTCTCTGCTACTACACCAAACTTATGCATGACTTATGCACATACTGTACAAGCTATAAAATATAAAACAGCATTTCATGCATAATAAAAATCCTAAGTTGTCAAGCTTTGATGATGACTGACAATTTTCCAAAAGTTGGGGGTAGGATGCCGAAATGACTGTTTGATAATGTGTATAAATTGTTCTTTCAATCAGTCATTTACCAACCTGCTATATCCTAACACAGGAGCCAATGCCAGCCAGCACAGGTCGCAAGGCAGGAACAAATCCCCGGCAGGGTGCCAGCCAACCAGAGGGCACACACACACTACACACAATTTAAGATCACCAATGCACCTATCCTGCATGTCTTGGGACTGTGGGAAGAAACCAGAGCACCTGGAGGAAAACCCACATAGACACTGGGAGAACATGCAAACTTCACACAGGGAGGACCCAGGTCTCCTAACTGCGTGGCAGCAGGGCTACCACTGCGCCACCGTGCCACCCTGTTCTTTCATTAGACTTAAAATATGTTTGGTATGTAGTTATTGGAACTCTATATATTCTTAGACACATACTGTATATTTTACAAATGGTCCTGCTAGGCAAGTGTTTTATATTTTGGCCATTTCAGTATGCAATCTTTATTACCAAGTTTTAAAAATGTATTTATGTAGGTATTGATTCATCTGTATTAAAAAAAAATAAATATTGCGTACAATATTCAGTAATGCAGGCAAGCAGGTTGGCAGATGTGAACTCTGATCAAGTGCAGACAGCACAGGAACTACAGACATTGATATTTAAGTGTGGAGGATGCTATTAGGAAAACAGTCAGGCCCCTAGTGTGAACTTCACAAGGTTTTTTATGCTCTGTATGTTAGCATTGGAAGGTACTAAAATAGTTTATGCACTTAGATATATTTCTAATTTTTTACTAAATTTATTACTAAATAAATGGAAAGGTGTAACATTTCATTTCCTGTTTTGTTCGTATAAACAGTCTTAAAAAATGTTCACTACACCAGAATTTTGAAAATTAATGTGAATAATAAAAACAGCAAAAAAACCTTTTGGGCTGCCATCCATAGGAATGGTGCATAGTCCATAGCCAGAGTGAACTCTTGCCCCAGAATATAATTTCAGAGTTAATTAATTATCTGTTGAATAGCAAGAGTTTCTCTTTCCCTGTTGTATAACTAATTATATGGACCAAAAGTTTCTGACACAGGGGCATCATGGCTCTGCAACATCAACAATCTAGTTCAACACAGCACCCATACACAGCAAAATTATGAGAAAGAATTATGGAGATAAGATCCCTCTTTAAGTTGTGAAATGTGTGTTTATGTTTGATGATTTTTATGTGTTAAATAAATTGCTTTTTTCAAGGACCAAGGTACAACCCCATGAGCCCGAAGAAAGCTTAGACTTGACTTTTAGTATTTGGCCAGGCCAATTCTGTTTGACATCTGTCTTGGGCACCTGCACTTGGACCTTCCCCTGACCTACAAAATACCCCAGAAACTTTGTTTCTACCACTCCAAAGTAACATTTTTAGGGTTACTACATAAGTCAGCTTGTTGTAAGGTTTTTAATGTGGCAAGGAGGTGGCATATGTGTTCTTCTCATGTACTGGAATAGACAATAATATAGTCACAATAGGCAGCGAGTTTACTTTCTTTAATCTTTTAAACAAGTAGGCTACTCTGGTCCCGCAATTACACAATCATGCCTGCATCCACTGGGTTTTTTCACAATGCTCAAGCACTAGGGGTTAAACCATTCAAATCAGTCATGTAGCAAGGTGATCTAAGACCTGATTTAGGTGTCCCTCTTAGCTGGCTCCTCTACAGCAACTCAAAAGGAGAAAATCCCATGGATATCTTTTCTAATTCTGTACAAAGAAAGAGGGCAAGAGGGAGCTGTTGATCCTTATCTCTTCCCCCCTTCTGTAATAGTTTTCTTGATATTTGTTTTAGGACTTGCGCAGCTATAGGTCATATTTACATTCTTGGTACTTCTGTGTCCTGGTGTACCAAGCCTCTTTATGACCTGATAATGGATAGCATGCCTTTCATCTGAATTATAAGACTACAATACAATACAATTTATTTTTGTATAGCCCAAAAATCACACAAGAAGTGCCACAATGGTCTTTAACAGGCCCTGCCTCTTGACAGCCCCCCAGCCTTGACTCTCTAAGAAGACAAGGAAAAACTCCCCAAAAAACCCTTTAAGGTTAAAAAAAGGAAGAAACCCTGGGAAAGACAGTTCAAAGAGAGACCCCTTTCCAGGTAGGTTGGGCATGCAGTGGGTGTCAATAAAGGGGGTAAATGCAATACAATACACAGAACAAAACACAAATAATCTTCAATACAGTATAAAAATAAAAATATTACAGAACAGAATTGGATTTGTTTAGAGTCCTGGAGACCTCAACCATCAAGCTGCCTCCCCCATTTGGTCATTCCACAGATGGGATAGCACTGGGCCAGCCAATCCGATGAAAGGACCACTCTACCCGACAATTTCTGTGATCCTCCATCAGAGATGACTTTACGTTAGGCAGGCAAAACAACTTGGCAGGTGGGCCGTGGTACCAAGTGCCACATTTGAGTACAGAGAACAGAAGCAGAATTGGTAAAGGTTAGTAACAAATTATAACTATCATGTTACTTATGTTTTAGTGCTAATGACTAATAACAGAGATGCAGTCTGTACAGTTAATCAGCAGCTCTAGTCAGGATATGCTAAACTGAAGTAGTGAGTCTTCAGCCAGGATCTGAAAGCTGAGACATCTCTTATAGTAGCAGGCAGACCATTCCACAGTTTAGGGGTCCTGCAACTAAAAGCTTGCCCTCCCACTGTTATTTTATTAATCCTTGAAATCATAAGCAGACCAGCATCTGGAGATCTTAACATGCGCTCAGGTTTGTAAGTCATGATAAGTTCAGACAAGTAAGCCAGACCTTGGCCATTTAATGCTTTATATGTTACTGTAAAAGGAGGATTTTGAAATCTGCCCTAAACTTAACCAGGAGCCAGTGTAAGGATTTAAGAACTGGAGTTATGTGTTCATATTTTCTTGTTCTTGTAATAATTCTTGCAGCAGCATTTTGGATTAACTGGAAGCTGTATAAAGAACAGTTTGAACATCCAGTGAACACCGCATTGCAGTAGTCAATCCTACTAGAAATAAATGCATGAATTAATTTCTCAGAATCCTGTTTATTTAGAAAGCACCTTAATTTCCCAACATTTTTAAAATGGAAGAAACATGATTTGGACAACTTTGTAATATGTGCTTTAAATGACATGCTAGAGTCAAAGATAACTCCTAGATTGCGGGCTGATTCAGTAAAATTAATGGTGATTCCAATGGAGTTAAATGATGACAAAATATTGTTGCAATCAGCATCATTCCTTCCAATAATTAACATCTCTGTTTTATCAGTGTTTAAAGATAGGTTTGAAGCTTCGATGCTTCATTTGGTAAAAAAAGGGCTAATATGTGCTCCGATTTCTCCAGCAACCACCGTTGCCTGGTGGCTGTTCATTTGAAAACTAACAGATGAGCTTCGATATCATCTTTTTGGGAAACAGCACAAGTACCTGATCTCATTGCTGACAATTGGTTGCTGATTGGAAGACCTTTTCCACATGTTGCTGGCCATTGTCAATCAACGGTTCTAGTTTCGCCTGGCCTGTAATATTGCCAGGTAATCCTGCCAACTACTCCACTGTAAAGATCGAACAAAACACAAAATAAGATAATAAAAAGTCGGGGTTTCAACATGGAAACATTGTTTAAAGGAAATCAGGAACAACTAATTAATGTATGTCTGCATTCCCAAACATTATGCAAATAAGGAAAACAATGATTTATGTCAGGTAAAGAAGAAATTAAAAATGCACAACTGCCATAGTGAGAAATAAATTTCTTGTTTCTTTTATTTAAGGATACCGTGCAAGATAGGTTATTTGATATTGTATAAGAGAAAAGTGACATATGTTCATTGTTTCAGATTAACTAGGATTGGTGTTGACCTGTAGTATTGCTTTGAACAGACTCTTTTGAACAATAACATTTCTTCTCCATAGTCTGTCAGTGCATCTGCATTTTCAGCAGCTGTGTATTCTAATTCAGGGTCTCTCCAAGAAATTTGAGATGCAAGACTAGGTAACCATATATTACAGAACAATCTTCTCATGCTTGCTCAAACTTATACTCTTTCACAATGGTGCAACTTAATGCTGTAACGACTAACCTGCACATTTTGAGGTTGGAGAGTAAACCCAGACTACCAGGATAAAGCCTTTGCATACACAAAAAGAACATTCAAATGACACATGTGCTGTGATTGGACTGGGATCTAACTACAGGTCACAAAAACACAGAATCAGCAGTGTTAACCACTGTGCCACCATGGTGCTACATGCCAACTCTTAACTGCCGAAAGACTGCTAAGTAAAATAAGTCACAGGCTTACAGTATATACTTGCATATAAGGTGGGTCTTGAAACCTGAAAAACCCATCACAAAATTAGACCCTGACTTATACGTCCATTCAAAAATGAAAAACTTTTTGCCTCCTCCAATTCAAACCAGTTTCTCAGAGAAATAGAATTTTGTTGCAGCAGTGCATTTACCAATATCTTTCGCCACTTCAACAACTTTTGATTTAAAACCAGCATCATATTTTCTTCTGATTGAACGCTCCATCATAGATAAGGTATGCTGTCATGATAAAGGTGTATGAGGGTGTGAGATACAAAAAACACAAAACAGTGCAAACATCGCTTTCGGAATAGTATGGATATTACCGTGTGGTCACGTAGGCACAATTCATAGAAAAAAGGCAGTGTGCTCCATGGTTACTCTCTCAGGTGGGAGTTAACATATCATAATCTCTTGGACCAATGGTGTGAGTGTTTCCGCATTTGACTTATACGACCGACATTATAAAATACTGAAAATTATACAGTAAAATCAAGCCCCGACTTATGCGTGGGAGAACTTAAACATTAGTATATACGGTAATTCTAATTTACCTAAACTGTTTTGAAAATATTCTCAAGTGCCAAACTACAACAAACAAGTCTGGAAGAAATATGCAATCTTGTGTGTTTTTATTGGGTATCTTTAATTACAGTAGGCTATCACAGGAATCATGAAATATTTCTTTATTCTGTTTTATAGGATACACTATTTAGTTTGTATAAATCATCAATAACATCTACGACTAATGTTTTACTGAGCACCTTTCCATACAAAATGCTATCCACCAATACTAAACAAATTTGTTAGTAGAGGAGCCCTATACATGGTAGAATAAACTCAAGGCAAATGGTGGCTCTTCTGCTTATTACAGTATGTCTCTGATATTAATGTATTGTTAGGTGATTGCATTATTTTGTTTACACCTGAAAGTGAGTTGTAGTAATTGTATATTCATTACTAAAATTAAGAAACTAGATCATGTAGAATGTGAGTGGGAACACTGTTTTTTATGCCCCAGAGCACTCTGATGTTTATAAACTAAAGTACATGACCATCCATGACAGTTTTATGTTAACACACGTCCCAAGTGTCCTTTGTTAATGCTGAACTATTGAAGAAATTAAATCAGGCTATTAATAACCTGCTGTTAGACTATAATGGAAAACATTGCACTGCTAATGGTAGCAAATTAGAAATATTGTAATTGTGGAAAGGACACTGTCAAAGTGAAAAGTTAAATTAGAATGTGAATTAATCACCGAGAATCACACAAACTGTATGCACAGAGCCAGGTTTTCCCAATTAGTTCAATGCTGTGCAGGGCTGAGGCCTAAAAATGAATGGTTTATTAATAGAGAAATACCACCACCTAGTGGTCTCTTGTAGGTAATGTAAAGGCAGTTTTAGAACAGGGAAAACTTTTTTTACGCATTGATTAAGCATAAGCCCTATAGTGTGAAAATATAGGAGTATGTTAAACAAGCCCTGTGAAAAGACATAACAAAAATAATTCACACACATATATATATATACAGTGGAGGAAATAATTATTTGACCCCTCACTGATTTTGTAAGTTTGTCCAATGACAAAGAAATGAAAAGTCTCAGAACAGTATCATTTCAATGGTAGGTGTATTTCAACAGTGGCAGATTGCACATCAAAAGGAAAATCGAAAAAATAACTTTAAATAAAAGATAGAAATTGATTTGCATTTCATTGAGGGAAATAAGTTTTGAACCCCTACCAACCATTAAGAGTTTTGGCTCCCACAGAGTGGTTAGATACTTCTACTCAATTAGTCACCCTCATTAAGGACACCTGTCTTAACTAGTCACCTGTATAAAAGACACCTGTCCACAGAATCAATCAATCAAGCAGACTCCACACTCTACAACATGGGAAAGACCAAAGAGCTGTCCAAGGATGTCAGAGACAAAATTGTAGACCTGCACAAGGCTGGAATGGGCTACAAAACCATTAGCAAGAAGCTGGGAGAGAAGGTGACAACTGTTGGTGTGATTGTTCGAAAATGGAAGGAGCACAAAATGACCATCAATCGACCTCGCTCTGGGGCTCCACGCAAGATCTCACCTCGTGGGGTGTCAATGGTTCTGAGAAAGGTGAAAAGAATCCTAGAACTACCGGGAGGAGTTAGTTAATGACCTCAAATTAGCAGGGACCACAGTCACCAAGAAAACCATTGGAAACACATTACACCGCAATGGATTAAAATCCTGCAGGGCTCGCAAGGTCCCCCTGCTCAAGAAGGCACATGTGCAGGCCCGTCTGAAGTTTGCCAATGAACACCTGAATGATTCAGAGAGTGACTGGGAGAAGGTGCTGTGGTCTGATGAGACCAAAATAGAGCTCTTTGGCATTAACTCAACTCGCTGTGTTTGGAGGAAGAAAAATGCTGCCTATGACCCCCAAAACACCGTCCCCACCGTCAAGCATGGGGGTGGAAACATTTTGCTTTGGGGGTGTTTTTCTGCTAAGGGCACAGGACAACTTAATCGCATTAACGGAAAATGGACGGAGCCATGTATCGTGAAATCCTGAGCGACAATCTCCTTCCCTCTGCCAGGAAACTGAAAATGGGTCGTGGATGGGTGTTCCAGCACGACAATGACCCAAAACATACAGCAAAGGCAACAAAGGAGTGGCTCAAGAAGAAGCACATTAAGGTCATGGAGTGGCCTAGTCAGTCTCCGGACCTTAATCCAATAGAAAACCTATGGAGGGAGCTCAAGCTCAGAGTAGCACAGAGACAGCCTCGAAACCTTAGGGATTTAGAGATGATCTGCAAAGAGGAGTGGACCAACATTCCTCCTAAAATGTGCAAACTTGGTCATCAATTACAAGAAACGTTTGACCTTTGTGCTTGCAAACAAGGGTTTTTCCACTAAGTATTAAGTCTTTTTTTGTTAGAGGGTTCAAAAACTTATTTCCCTCAATGAAATGCAAATCAATTTCTGTCTTTTATTTAAAGTTATTTTTTCGATTTTCCTTTTGATGTGCAATCTGCCACTGTTGAAATAAACCTACCATTGAAATGATACTGTTCTGAGACTTTTCATTTCTTTGTCATTGGACAAACTTACAAAATCAGTGAGGGTCAAATAATTATTTCCTCCACTGTATATATATATATACATATATATATATATATATATATATATATATATATATATATATATACAGTTGTGCTTGAAAGTTTGTGAACCCTTTAGAATTGTCTAGATTTATGCATAAATATGACCTAAAACATCATCAGATTTTCCCTCAAGTCCTAAAAGTAGATAAAGAGAAACCAATTAAACAAATGAGACAAAAATATTATACTTGGCCATTTATTTATTGAGGAAAATGATCGAATATTACATGTTTGTGAGTGGCAAAAGTATGTGAACCTCTAGGATTAGCAGTTAGTTTGAAGGTGAAATTCGAGTCTGGTGTTTTCAATCAATGGGATGACAATCAGGTGTGAGTGGGCACCCTGTGTTATTTAAAGAACAAGGATCTATCAAAGTCTGCTCTTCACAACACATGTTTGTGGAAGTGTATCACGGCACGAACAAATGAGATTTCTGAGGACCTGTTGATGCTCATCAGGCTGGAAAAGGTTACAAACCCATCTCTAAAGAGTTTGGACTCCACTAATCCACAGTCAGACAGATTGTGTACAAATGGAGGAAATTCAAGACCATTGTTACCCTCCCCAGGAACGGTCTTCCAACAAAGATCACTCCAAGAGCAAGGCGTGTAATAGTCGGCGAGGTCACAAAGGACCCCAGGGTAACTTCTAAGCAACTGAAGTTCTCTCTTTTATTGACTAATGTTCATGTTCATGAGTCCACCATCAGGAGAACACTGAACAACAATGGTGTGCATGGCAGGGTTGCAAGGAGAAAGCCACTGCTCTCCAAAAAAAAATTGCTGCTCGTCTACAGTTTGCTAAAGATCACGTGGACAAACCAGAAGGCTATTGGAAAAATGTTTTGTGAACGGATGAGACCAAAATAGAACTTTTTGGTTTAAATGAAAAGCATTATGTTTGGAGAAAGGAAAACACTGCATTCCAGCTTAAAAACCTTATCCCATCTGTGAAACATGGTGGTGATAGTATCATGGTTTGGGCCTGTTTTGCTGCATCTGGGCCAGGACTGCTTGTCTTCATTGATGGAACAATGAATTCTGAATTATATCAGAGAATTCTAAAGGAAAATGTCAGGACATCTGTCCATGAACCAAATCTCAAGAGAAGGTGGGTCATGCAGCAAGACAACGACCCTAAGCACACAAGTCGTTCTACCAAAGAATGGTTAAAGAAGAATAAAGTTAATTTTTTGGAATGGCCAAGTCAAAGTCCTGACCTCAATCCAATCGAAATGTTGTGGAAAGACCTGAAGCGAGCAGTTAATGTGAGGAAACCCACCATCATTCCAGAGTTGAAGCTGTTCTGTATGGAGGAATGGGCTAAAATTCCTCCAGGCCGGTGTGCAGGAATGATCAAAAGTTACCAGAAACGTTTAGTTGCAGTTATTGCTGCAAAGGGGGTCACACCAGATACTGAAAGCAAAGGTTCACATACTTTTGCCACTCACAAATATGTAATATTCGATCATTTCCCTTAATAAATAAATGACCAAGTATAATATTTTTGTCTCATTTGTTTAACTGGTTTCTCTTTATTTAGTTTTAGGACTTGAGTGCAAATCTGATGATGTTTTAGGTCATATTTATACAGAAATATAGAAAATTCTAAAGGGTTCACAAACTTTCAAGCACAACTGTATATATATATATATATATATATATATATATATATATATATATATATATATATATATATATATACACACACACACATGTAGTATGCATGTATATATTTGTGTATCTGGCAATGCTATATTGTGCCAATGTCAAAGTGTGCAAGAGTACGTCCTGGGATTGTTAGACAAAAATCCAAGCCTGATGCTATTGAGATGGGGTCTGTCTCTGTGTGTCCATTAAACTGAATTAAGTAGGGTAGAACTAAGAGATGATCATTTACATGTTTTTTTCCACTTGTTGTGATCTCCAAAAAATACATGATAATCACGATGGCTGAGAGTGTTGAGGTGTTGCATGTTGAGAAGCATGTGCGCTGTACTCATTACAATATTGAAGCTATAAATATTTGAACCTATGACCCTGTAAAAATTATTAGCTAATTGTATGATGGGCTTTTCTGATAATAACATACATTTACGTTTAACTTAGTATATGTTTAACTTTAACTAAACATTATTAAATAATTCTACAGTTTCTTGTTTTATTTTTTAAATAGCACAATGTCAAACACTACAGCTATCCAAATATTGACCAGGGTCCTTTATTGGCTTATATATGCACACAGGTTCAAATACACACAAATAGCCTTAGAACAGCATTTGAAAACAAAAATGTTAACTTCTCCTAAATTGCAATCATACAATTAGTCCCCCCAGTTGCATGATTTGAAGGCCAAACACTACACACTGTAAACTACTGTATGTTTCACTTATTTTCAAAAGGTAAAAAAAAACAAGTAATTACACATCAGCATAATGTCTACAGGTAGCCCAAGTAGTACTCATTCTCAGTGCCGTCTCAAAGCTTTCATTGTCATATCATAGCACCATTCAAAACACCCTTTTATCACCTTTGAAATGAAGTCACAGTTTGTGCGCTCCTTTTTCCTCATTTTTTATCACTGATAACAAATCCTCATGAAACTAATACTAAAATTACAAAGTACACGACAAAGCTGAAGTACTATCTAAGATCATCAGACCTTACTATATCATTGCCTACATTTTTTTTCTCCTTTATGACATTTGTTCACTGAGAGCCTCTCCATAAATAGGCCTGTCCATTAGACTCTGATACTGTTAATATGTAAATTGCATCTAAAAATTAAATCTAGTCTTTTTCAGCTTACCTTGGCAATGCCTATGTTTGTTTATTTATTTAATGATTCTCCTTTAGTATTTATATTAATGACATTTATTGTCAGTTTGTTCTTATATAGGTCACCATATCTATTTTCATAATGAAATGAAGAGAAATAATCAGAAAAATATTTGGGGCACCACAGGTTACCTGGATCGTCATTTGACGTGCAAACTGGAATGAGTACCTGTGAGTGTCTTCTCTTTCTCTACAGTATTGCTTCCATGTTCAGACTCCACAAAGTTACTCAGCTGATTTGTGACTTTTACACCCGTAAAAAATGATTTGAGGATCAGTAATTATTCCACACGAGAAAATTATTACAAATATATTCTGATGAATAAATACTTTTACTATTTAACCAAGAATGTGACAAAAAAAGGCCACCACTTATGTGAGAATATACAAATTGATAAAGCACAAAAGTGCACATAGTAAGTTCCACAAGTGCCACAAAACAAAATCTCAGAGTTGGAGGTGTAAAGTCCAGTGAATGAGTGAATACGTGCTTGAAAAGGGTGGCTGACACGTTTCCGGAAATCCTTTCTTCAGAGCCCAGTCAAGCCACTGGGGATGAAAGAAGTGTACAAAAACTCTCACAAGTTATGTGAATTACAAATACAAATTGGACCATGCATACAAGTATCAATATTCAAGGTCTTGTGTATAACACACACTGAACATGTGATAACATAAGAATAGAGCAAAATATTGATTACTTTAATTACTGGCTTACATCAAAAGATTGCAAGATATTAGCATCTGAAGGTAAGGCTAAAGAAACAAAAATGGATCTCAGTTAATTAGAATGAGTGCTGAAAAAACAACACAAAAGACATGGATATAATGAAAATAGCAAAATCGACCACCTTATAAAGGTACTCAGCGAACAGAGGAGAAACAGGCAATCTGTAAAAATATGTAGAATGTATTGCAAAAAGGAGGAAAGCTGTTTGTGCAATGCAAATATAAAGATAAATGACCAAGTACGTCTAGAAAGAAAGGATAATAGGGATTGCCAAAATGTAATCTGGACAGTACTTAATGTCAACCTTGATGAACAGAAATGATAGTTAGAATAGCAAACCACAGGTTATGGAATTGAGCGTATTTACAGAAAGTAATGCATTTCATTTAACTCATCCATGCCCAAATCATTATTACAATTATGTTTATATATCCAAAAGGTTTCATGGCATAGTAACAGTAACAGTAAAATCTGCTCTCCAAGGATGCATCAGTAATCACATGAAATGTCTAGAAAGGGTATGTTCCATATTAAGTGCTCTTATTTATTTTATACTTCATAATTCATGTCTTAACCTTACAGATCGTCTTGCCTACATGAACTAGAGGATGAAAGGACAGTAATAAATAAATCAAACTCAGATGAATTACAGTCTGGCCTATGATACAAGTTAACAGCACATTTTGGCATAACAGCTAAATTTCCTTTAAGTATGATGGTACAACTGGTGCAACAAGTACAATTCATACATGGAACGTCTTAAGTTCTTAAAAAAAATGGTTGTTTTCAAAGGGTAATTGAGTGTGGTATGAAGAGTACTGGCTAACATCATGTACATTGTGATTATGTTCAAATGAAAATTGTAGTGGATTAAAATAAAAATGCATATCAAGAGAGATCTCTTTATCTTATTTGCATATTTGGAGAAGGTTAAATTCCATGTTAAGCTACTATTGGTGCCATGTTTATAAGATGTTGAGCGGAGGCCATCTTTATTGGAATACCAAGCTCTTTTAAAGGTCCTCAACACAGAGACTGTGAAATAGCAACATTCAATAAACCTGCCTACAGCAGATATGGAGAAAATGTGAAACTTGTAAATCATTCACTAATTATCGAAGATAATAAAATTATGTGTCAAGTTCTGCTAAGTTGAAGGGCGCATCAACTTTTGGTGAATAATTCGTTAGCTGAAAAATATTCAATGTTAGTGTGTCAGAGAAACAATGTCCAGCATTATTCATGAAAAGTACCAAAAGAGATATTTCTAACTCTCATAACATGTTTTTCTTTAATGGTGTAAAAATTCCAATTATTCAAATGAAAATCTGCCCACAGCTCTGGTGTATGATGGGTTCAAAACCGATTGCACCCCAGCCTTTTGATTTTAATGATTAGCCATTCATGCTGTTAACAAAAGGACAGCATTTGCTCCTTTGACGAACACACTAGCCATTCATCAGCACTGAAATTGTTGTTATCATTTGACACATCGACAGGCTTTTTGCTTATTGGGCTGAAAGGAGAGGCACTTGTTGGCTGAGGCTGTTGACTGACTACCAGTGGGTGTTTCAGTTTGACCTACTCCTATTTTGAAGTTGCACTTTTTCTTCTGTCTCAGCTCTTATTTTCTTGGTAGCCTTTTGTAGAAGGATAATATTATCACAGATTTTCTTAAACTTCTTACCATCAGCAGGAAATGAGAGGAGCAGAATAAATGCAATAATGAAGCATAAGTCAACTTGTATAACTTAGCGCATACTGGGTAATGAAGTTTAGCGAGGACTACAATTCCAGCATACAATTCTTAGAGACACTGGCAGGCAGCCCTGGCCCCAGTTCAGAATGGTAAGGGGTGGAATATATGAAATACCAGGTGAAGCATGTCCCAAAATTGCAAATAATAGTATATCTGACAATGTGGGAGGTCTGCTTGATATGCTTTTTAGGTTACTTTGAACAACTAAACGACCCCTGGGAGTCTGGCCTGGTGGCAGGTCAACACATCTGGCAAAATAGTACTATTTAGTAGGTTATGAGAATTGCTAGTATGAAAGAGAAAGTGAGGAATCTGTGAAGAATAAAACATAGAAATGTCTGCACTGCATACTGCCAAGTTCTGGCTGACTTAATATAGTGACATACCCAAGAAAAACTTCCAGTACTTCAAAGAGCAAAACATAGAAGTGCTGGTGCAGAGTACCAGTGATAACAGGCCTAATTCAAGCACTGGCTCCAGATGTCATATTTTGCTAAGAAAATATCTTGATGCCTCCTCATTTAGTCGTCCATCAAAGTACAGCACATCAGAATGCACCATAAAACTTAATCATACTGTATTTGCTTGGTTGTTGTTTGTGTAGTTCAAAACATTTATTTTCTTTTATTTCTTGCAGTCACAGTTGTTCTTCAGTGTTTTTGGGCACAGTATGTATTATATATACACATGTATGAAATGTCATTTGTAAATTGACAAGAGCCTACCTCTACTACGAGTTTGATTTTGCTGTAGCAAGTCTCAGAAATTGGCTCTTAGGAGTGTTATGACTAAGTCACTGAGAATGGGGTTGTCACATCCGTGGAAACTATTTTTCTTTACTTTACTCTGGCTGTCCAGAAGTGCAGGAGACAGTGCTACTTATTTAAAAATTACAGAGAAAGCTGGCCCACCGTGATATTCACTAAAAAGTGAACAGGTTGTAACAACAACAGCAACAACAACATTTATTTATATAGCACATTTTCATACAAACATAATAAAGAATAATAAAGAATAGAAAAATAAAACACAATAAGAAAACAAAATAAATCAACATTAATTAACATCGAATAAGAGTAAGGTTCAATGGCCAGGGTAGAGTTCTGCCTTTTAATCCGTCCATCATTGTTGGAGCATCATGAAGCTTTGAGTAGGTGGAGGTGGCACAGGCCACCACCACAAAGAAACCGGAAAAAGAAACAGAAAAGAGAGTAGGGGTCAGTACGGATTTTAGAGCCACCATGAATAGTTATTATGATGAATTGAACATATAGAGTATCATGATTAAGTTAAATTAAGTTAAATTGAAGTTATAGAAAGGCCATATTAAAGTAATATGTTTTCAGCAGTGTTTTAAATTGCTCTACTGTATCAGCCTGGCGAATTCCTATTGGCAGGCTATTCCAGATGTAGACAAGGAGTATTCAGTTCTGGCCCCGGAGGTCCGCTGTGGTGGCAGGTTTTTGCTTTAATCACATTTTTAATTAGAACCTATTTATCTACTACTAAAGCAATACTTTTCTGGGCTGTTTTAGTTAACACATTTGTTATTCAGACCCCTTAATTGTCGCATTAAGGTTTTAATTGTTATTTGTTTCTTAACCTGCCATTATTTAGTAATGAGTTGCAAATGACAAAGGAACCACCAGCTCTCCAGCTAACATGCTTCAATTTAAACCTGGGTAAATACAGCATGAAGTATCTGTGCTAATGCAATGATTTAAATAATGCAATGAAATAAATGAGAGAAAAGGGAAGAACCAAGAGGTGCAAATCTGTTTCTGTCTTCAAACCATATGGGTAATATTCTCAGAAAACAAAAAATCTACAATATGTTAAAGATTGGTCTTGGAAGAATGAAAGCACTAATAAGCCATTTACATATCAAGTTTCATTATCTGCTAGGCCTGGCTTGTAATTATAAAACTGGCTGGAATGAAAATCTGCACCCTCAGAGGACCTCCAGGACTGGAGCTGACTACCCCTGTTTAGGCCAATGACACCATTTTTGACGGATGTCTCCTTAAGCACTAAGGAAACCCTCCTGTCACCCATCTTTCCTAAGCTTTTTTTGCTGTGTACTTGAGGTTAAATCACATGAGAGCTAAAGGCCTGTGATTATATAAAATCAACCTTAACACAGTCAATCCAATGTAATATTTGAGGTTTTGCATAAAATAAACAGGATACATAAGTAACTTATACAATTGATACACAATAAACTTTTTTTCTGATGTAAGAGGATATGCGCCAGAATTGGACAATCATTAAACTGTCAGCACAATCAACAAAACACTGCATGCTGATTCATGACAGGTCTGATGGAGGGGTCTCCCTACCAGATATTTCTGTGCCTTGACTTTCCGTAAAGCCTTGTTCACACGGGCGTTAAAATCGAGCGTTTTTGCGTTAAGGCGTCCGGTGAGCGCGGATCAAGCGCCGAGTGTTTTCTACACGTAGGAGTCAATGGGAGTGTTCACATGGGCTTTGGTGACATGCGTTTGTCCGGCAGCGCGTTTATACGGCATCAAAAAAACGTTGCATGCAGCTTTTTCTTGGCGTTCAAAACCCAACGAACGCAAGGAAACCGCTTCTAGTTCGTTTTCTGCGTGTTTATTTTACGCTTCGGAGGACCGGATATATCCCATGATCCTACATGCTATACATAGGGAAATGCGGGAAAAAAGAAAAATAAAATGTCGAAGGAGGTTGATCCTTTAACCCGACGTTGTGCAGTCAGAGGATGAACCCAGTAGCGGCGGTGATTTTTTCTCTCCCTACGTCGCCGTATTACGAGTATTTTTAAAACAAGAAGATTAATATCTAACATAGCAAAATGGTCCATATTGAAAGGAGGCACCTCAAATAAAACGACAAGGGCTTTCATATACAGTTCCCGACACTGCCTCCACAGGTTAACACACAAACTACAATTTGAGCTGCAGGCTGGCATTAGACAGAGACAAACGAACGCCAGTGTAGAAGTCAATCGATCGCCACCACAAAATGCAACATAAACGTCTAGGACGTTCAGAGCAAGTTCGTTTATCCAAAAACTTAACGCCCGTGTGAACAAGGCCTTACAGGCTGGCCTGGATCGGGGGCTGCCTTACCCAAAATCCTCCTTATTGGTTTCCCATAGAAACAAAATATATTTTTCCTCATTGCTTAAGTTCATTTTTGTTTAAAGTCAATTTCTCCTATTGTTGACCCCATTGTATGCAATGCTCTTTGGGTGTGGAGACGTGATGAAAAATGGATAGGTCCGCTGCCAAGATGGCACCTCCATTTTCCTTTACTCTAGCCTAAATATCCAAGGCAGTCCAATTTCTGCTGGAAACATTCATAAATGAGACCCTTTCATATTGTCATCCTGCGTTATGTTAAGAGCTGCGCATGGGACTAAAATCCAGATGTGTGACATTTATCTATTGAAAAATAAGCCCTGCTGTTTCCAGTTCAGAGAAATGGTGAGACTGGCCAAAATGGTTTCTATTAGAAAGCAAGAGAGACACAATTTAATCCAAACTGCAGACATTTTCATTGCTGTCAGCTTAATGTCAACAGGTGGTCCATGAAGAAACAAAACTTCTCTACTTGTTCTTGGCTGAACTCCATGTTTTGAACATCACATCTAAGCTCCAATCAGACTTTTCTTCTTTTACTTTAGCCTTAAAAGAGTATGAAGAGATACACACAAATATTTATTTAAGGTGAAAGCATAGTTCCACATAAACTCATATTGGTTGATTTTTGTCTCAATTTAGTCCAACATACTGTATTTGATAAAGGTCTGATCTGGTAGTCTCTGTTAAATGTACAGCATATTATTTTTTGAACAGCCACTTTTAAGACTTTATTATTTAATTATTGCAACTGGGCACCTTTAAGCAGAAAATCTCTGCATAGTTGGGGTCAGAGGGGTTCCCAATGCACTGAAAGTGTCTTGTTTGCTTTAACTACTGTCACAGATAGCCGGGGTACATGCCCAGCTGTGCCACATCTTCACTGAGAGGACTGAGGGAGCAAGCGTTGGCAGCACAGTACCTCCCCTGGGACACTAGATGGCAGTCCCCGTGGGATGCAGTGGTGCCTCGGACTCCCGCAGGGCTTCATGGGAGATGGAATTATCTACAGCCCTGTTGGGATCCGGGGGTACTGCAGCTGTTCCTGATCCTGTGTGGCCGGTTCATCCTCCACACCTGAAAGTGCAGCCGGAAGTGGGGCAACGAGCACCTGGAGCACTTCCGGGTGATTTATAAAAGGGCTAGCAGAGACCAGCAGAGTCGGGTGGTAGATGGACGAAGCTTGTTGCGGAGGGGTGGAGGAGAAAAGAGAGAAGAAAAGGAATTATTTCTATTTTGTAGGACTGTGTTCTGTACTTGTGGGAACGAGGAAGACATTGCCCACAAGTGAAGAAACCAAAATAAAACTTTTGTGTTTTATTAGTGTGTCTTCTGCGCCTGTCTGTGTCGGGTTAAGCGTTGGTATAGCGCCATCTATTGTCACACCACATAACACAGCCATTTGTGGTGTCAGGGAGCCTGACTTTATAGGAGTGAAGAATGTTGGAAGGGAAATGAACAAGCTGCATTATGAGACAAAATAATTGAGCTCCAAAGTGGCTTTCACCACAAACGATGCGGAGCGAGCTACTGATCAAAAAATGGAGACATGTTTATGAAGATTTGCATCTGATAGTGCTATGAACTGAGCCTTCCAGGAGTAACCTGTTAGAACAGCTTTTTAAATTCTCTTTTGAGAAGGCTCCGTATCTGCCAGTTGACTTGGATTGCATATTTTCAGTTTCGATTCCAAGAGTTGCTAGATCTGTGAACAGCAACATTATGCATTACACACAAATGCTGTAATTCTAGATGTCAAATTAACAAGCATAATGCGTTAAAGTATCATTACCATACTGCGTTTAGAGAATACTAACTGCCAGCTTGAATGTTTTCTCTGAAAATTAAAAGACAGTTGCAGTAGCAGTCAAGTTAATATAATGTCTCTGCCAGAAAAACATTTCTACAGAAAAGTACAGTTGAGTATAATGAATACATAAAATGTGAAGTTTTAATAAAGACTCGACTCAACTGTCACTTAGTGTCCACCTGTCAATCACTTTGTGATCCTAATCTACAAAGCACATATGGAAACAACTGTATATTCATTGATCTTGCAAGTCACTTTGAGTACACGTGTCTGTCTGTGAAATACTTTATTAATTTACTTATTAAAATAAACAAAAACACATGTATTATAAAAAATGGAAAATGAAAAAAGCTAACAGATGCCAGAAAATGTTAGAGTCTTTAATGATGTAACATAAAGATTTTATGCATTAAAATAAGACTGTTTGCAGTCTTGGTGTTTGCAAACTGACATAAACCAAAGTCTCCCCTCGTTCATTATGGTATTTATTATGAATATAATGTATCCTTAAAACATTTATAAAATCTGAACAAAAACAATGTTAATATTAACATAACTTTAATAAAGTAAAAGAAGACACCTGCGGTGGGTTGGCACCCTGCCCAGGATTGGTTCCTGCCTTGTGCCCTGTGTTGGCTGGGATTGGCTCCAGCAGACCCCCGTGACCCTGTGTTCAGATTCAGCGGGTTAGAAAATGGATGGATGGAAAAGAAGACACCTAATAAGAAAGTATCTGTTACTTGACCATTTTTGTCAACTGCAATATTGTAATTAATAAACTCGGGCATTTGTGTTTAAGAATACATTTTTTAATTAGAAATTAGCTATATTATTACTCTCATTTTTTCTTCAGCTATTAATGCTGAATGTATTTATAGTTTAACTAGTGACTACAAGTAGATAATACTTCTGTTGGACTATGTAAAAACATATTAATTAAACTGTAAACAAAAGGTGGTGAACAGACCATAATAAATGTTACTACTACTACTCCTAGGGTTTTAGCTGCTTTTCTTTCAGATGATTTAGATAATTCTCTTTTTTTGCTGTCTGCAGATTGTGCTTCTTGCGTCATGCAGTTGATAGCTTTTACATGTTTTCTTGCTGTTATAAATATGATTATATACAGACATATTATAGCCAATGTAAGCATTAAAAATGTCACTACATGATGTACTATCCACCATTTCTTTTGAAACAAAATACACATACCAATGCACACATTTGTTACAACTAACCCACCAGTATAAAAAATAAATATGAATGTATAGAAAAATGCTAAGAACCATATGAAAAAAATCCATATACCTGCTACAGTATTTGTTATTTTTGTGCTGTAAAAAAATGGATCACACACAGCAAGGTAGCGATCATCTGATATACTTACCAAAATTAACACAGAAACATAAAGCAAAAAATAGGAATATGTCTGATAGTAAGGACAAAATGCATCCCCTAAGTACCAGCAATACTCTATTAGAGTAGTAAACTGTACAGGCAATATAAGAAGACCACTCAGGGAATCAGCCACAGCAAGTGAAAGAACTAAGAAATTAGTAGGAGTGTGAAGTTGCCTGAAATGGGAGACAGTGATGACTACAAACAAGTTCCCAAACACAGCAACTACAATCAGAATTCTGCGGAGAGATAGAGTAGTACTGATATTTTCGGTTGCCTCCATAGTTTAATGCAAGATGCATTATTGCCAGGATAGCAGTAACTTATTTCTGAATCCGTGATTTCAGTTTTATAAAAATCCTTTTAATATACAAGGAGTTAGCCTGCTCAGTTCAAATAAATCTGACTTTCTGAATATCACAAACCAAAGATTATATATGTTCCAGATCCTTAGAGATCCACCTCAACATTTTTCAGCTCCAATTACACAGAATTTCCAGTCCCAAGTGTAACAGAAATGTCTTTATTGCAGTACTAATTATAAATAGGCATGTATTTCTATTTTTTATGCATGTTTTATCTTTCACATTATAATTACCAATAGCACAGCAGTAATGACACACATACCATCTTCAGGGAATCTGGACTGAGAGTTTTATTTCAAATCAACAACACGAGCTAACCCTTCCTGATGTTTAGGCGAAATGAAACATCCGCTAATCCTCAAAATGTCTGGTCCTTCTTTGCACATCAGTTCTTCCTAGTTTCCTCCTTCCTTGCGCTGGCTCCTATTTTAGCTCCTGCAACACTCTGACTCCACCTATTCTTCTTCATCTTCCCGAAGGTTCCCCAAAAAGTGCTCCCTTAGCTTGCATGTCTCTGAGTCTTGTTAATAGACCCGCCTACCTGCCTCAACAGCCAACCGGCCTCTACACTAAATAACCCCACCCCCAAACCCCCAGTTCCTCGTCTCCAAGGCAATACAAAATCTTCATAGCGGCCTGGCAGGCAGTTTGCCGTGTTGACCTTCTAGGAGCTGGAACAGATGGAGAAGGATGTGGGATGGGGATCAGCGTGAAAATCATTGGGGTCTGAGGATTTTGGACAACACCGGTATCAGACGCGGGGAACACATAGGACCTCCTCCATTGGTTCAGCCGACAGAGGCTTCCCACCCTGGTACGGAGCAAAGTGTTCTTGATGGAGAAAAAAACCTTTTCCTGGGATGGGGCAATTGTACCAAGTACACAACCTCACCAGCTCTCTACAAAACCTCAGAAGGGGACACCCATGAAATAATTACTTAATGGATTTTCTTATTCCTTCTTTTAGGGCTATAAACCCACATGTGATCCCCATATTCAAAAGGCCATCACCCACTCTCCGATATCATGTCTCTTCTGTATCAGACCGGCTTCTTGCAAATGAGTAAAATTGTGTGTGACTTCCAATCTGTTCTGCAGCTGTCTGACATACCCAAGGCTGGCAGTTGTTAATACATTGTTAGGGGGAAGACTCAGCACCATCACAGAGGATGTTCTTCAACACGAGAATCCCTGAAGCCTATGAAAAAAGTCGTAATCTCTGGCCCCCTTAAATTCCTTCACACCGCTCCATTAACTGAAGCCTATGAAAAAAAGTTGTAATCAGATTATTCAATAAACTGGTTAAAATCCACAGTTCTTCCAATTAATTTCTCTTTTGTCAATTCCCTTAATACACAATTGGAATCAGGGAATATTACATACCTGGGCATTCATGTCTCTCCCAGGCTGGCAGATCTAACTAAACTAAACTACATCCCACTATTAAAGAAAGTGGAAGATGATCTTGCTAGATGGAAATCCTTACCGATATCACTTATGGGGAGGGTTGCCACAATTAAAATGATGGTTTTACCAAGAATCAATTACTTATTTTCTATGATCCCAAACAAGCCATCATCTGATTGGTTTAGATCCCTGGACTCCTCCATCACTAAATTCCTTTGGAAGGATAAACCTCCACGAATTAGCTTAAAAACACTACAGAAGACCAAAGATAGAGGAGGGCTGGATCTACCCAACTTCTATCATTATTTCTTAACCAACAGGCTCCAATATATACCAAGATGGTTACAACATAACCCGCTGGATGAGTCCTGGTTAGATGTAGAACAGACACTTTGCAATACTATAGAGCTTTCGGACCTACCGTTTATTAGCTCAAAAATAAGAAAGCATGAAAGCTTTAAAAGTATTAATATCAGTACCTCACTGACAGCATGGTGGGAATATCTAAAAATGACGGAGTCTTCACTAATTCCATGCAGACGCACACCCATCTGGAATAATCCTGACATATTGCAAAACAATAAAATGATGAACCTCCCATACTGGAAAAGTAAAGGAATTCTATACATGGAACACATAGTTGAAGGATTGGATTTCATTCCATTTAACAGAATAGTCTCCCAATTTGGGATAGACAAGAATAGATTTTAGAATATCTCCAAATTAAATCAGTAGTTAAAGAAAAATTTAAGCTTAAAGTAGAATTACAAACACCATCAAGGGTATTAGACTTCTGTAATCTCAAACACCCCAAATTACTGTCTAAAGTATATAAAACATTGACCAAAATAGATGATACAATAGCAATTCCTATAGGCAAATGGGAGGAGGATCTATTAGTTAGCTTTGATCAGACTTTCTGGTCCCAAACCTGTTTAAAAACTTTTAAAACGATCAGAAACCCCAATTTACAACTAATTCAATACAAAATTCTACACAGAGTACACTATACAGGTCATCGGATGTTCAGGATGGGATTTGTGCCATCTGACACCTGCACACACTGCACAGACAACATTCCTGACAGTTATATCCACGCACTGTGGTCATGTCCACCTGTTCAGGGATTCTGGTATAGAGTATGTGAAGACCTGTCAAAGTGTCTGAAATGTGATATCCCAACTTCCCCCTCATTTTGCTTGCTGGGGAACCTAGAGGATGTCCCGATTGAAACAAATTTGGTTCACGTGGTTCTCACTGCCATATGCATCGCTAAGAAAACTATCCTCATAAACTGGAAAACAAAGATAATCTTTGCATTAACCAGTATAGAAATCTTTTATTGGATCATATTACACTTGAGACAGCCTCTGCCTCCACTTCAAATCAATCTCTCTGGGCTCCTTTGATCGGTTCCATCACATAGCGATGATGGAGGGTCATTGATATGGTCCTGCGGGATGCTGTGGTTGATGTGGTGGAGAGTCTGAGCTTGGAGTATCTGGAGGATCCCTGGGGTGGGTTCACTAGGGGGTCTTGGGCTGGGGGGCTGCTGCCCGACTCTGGTGGTGCTTGGGTTACCTCCGGGGGTGGGCTTCTGGTGGTTGTGTGTGGGGCCTTAGGGGGTCTTGACGGTGGCTGCGGTCGCTGCCTAGTGGCTGCAATGCCCCTGGGTTGGTCTGGGTGTGGGCCTGGTGGCTTAGGGTATGGGGCGGCCGTCCCGGATGGGGATATGGGTGGGGCCTTGGGGATTGGGTCCTGGCATGTACGCTGCGGGAAGAGGGCGGAACGTGGGCAGTTCCACCATGGGGAGGGATGTCCGGGAGGGAGGATCCAGCTTTACCTGGGTGTCTTATGTCTTACTTAATCTGAATGTTGAGTAAATGTGGGGATGGGAGTAAATATTCTGCTGGGGTGGTGTGGGTTGGTGGCCTCAGACTCCGTGGGGCTCTGTGATGCTGCTGCTTCGGGCCATGGCTAGATAGGCTGGGGCCTCCGTGCCCGGGTGGATTTTGGGAACGGAGGTGCCTATTGGGGCCAGTAGGGGAGCTGGCTCCCTGGAGGCTCAGGCCCCTCAGCCGTTCCTCCCCATCCTCAGACATTTCCCTCCTCCTGCTCCTTCACATCATCACACAAACATGCACATAGGGCCTTGGGGTGTGGGTAAGTCAGGGGTGCGGTATGGATCCCATTTCCGCAGTCCTGTGGCAGCCTACACCCCAATTTTATTTGCACATTAAACACTTCCACAAAAAACATTCCACACAAATGCACACTTAGGGCCTTGGGAGTGGGCACACTCAACGGCATCCGGTGGGGAAATTTCAGCCTCACTCCGAGTGCCGTGTCCACTTCCAATTTTAAACTGCACCTAGTCACGGAGAGTTTTGGGGGGGAGGTGGGGCTGTGTGTTGGCATCAGCTGGTGTAGGCCACATGGTGCCGCACTGCCCGCCCCCAACCACAAAATGCACCTTATCAGCACACACCAACACTACATTAGAGCAGGCGGAGGGAGACTAGAGGTCTTATTACACCTCTGTTCTCAGTTAGCTGCCTGGGGCTGGAGGCTAGGAGTGGGAGCTGGCCGTCTGCCTGTGGTCTGGAGTGGTGGGTTGCTTTGCTCTGCGTTGGATGGGGTGCCTGCTCACTATTACCCCTGCGGAACGGGCTAGCTCTGGCGTCCAGGAATGGCTGTACCTCAGGTACGGCAGCACCGGGACCAGAGTTAGGTAGGGTGTGTGTGGGGAGTGTGAATGGGTGTCTGGCGTACATCCTTGTAAGTCTTGGGTTGTATGTGTATGTGAGAGCATGAGGGAGGGAGTGTATGACTGTGTTTGTGTGTGACTGTATATGTCAGGTGGGGTTTTGGACTCCTCCCCTCTCCTGGGACATCTGGCAATACTACAACATCTTTGCCTACCCTCCCCCTGCCTTAAGCATCTGTCTGGTCGCTCCCGGTGGCTGCCTGGTGGGATCTGGTTCCCTGGGCTCTGTTGGGTCCTCGGCGGGTGGGTCGCCTTGGGTCCCGGGCTGCTGGGTTCCGGGCCCGGCCACTCGGGGAGAGCGGCTGGGCGGCCTGAGGGCTTGCCGTTGATATCTCCGGGACTCTGCCGGCTGCTGGTTGTGACCCCGGGTGATCCTCTGCGCCTCTCGGGTGGGGTTGGGGCTTCTCTGGTGACGGCCTCCCTGGGGTCTCCAGCTCTGGGGTGACCTCTGGATCTCTGGGCTTGGAACTCCCTCCATCTTCCGCACGTTTTGGGGGCAGGTCTGTGGCCCTTCACACTCACTATTGGATGCTCCTATAGAGAAACCTTACACATACAAGCGTGCGTACGCACACAGGTGCTCACATGGTGATTTCATAAGTATGACTTGGACATCTTCAGCACATGATCTAAGGTTGTGGTGGCCCTAAATGCCTCAGTAATAATTACTGTATGATTGTCAGCAAACATTTTTACTTTTATATATCTTCATGTAGCTGATGCAGCAATGTTTTTGTCTTGTGGTTTTTTTTTTTTCCCTCTCTTTCTGCAGGTCTAGAAGCGGATTCTGGTTCATTTATTGTTTATTCTATGCGAAAACCCCCCCTTCCCCCTTTACCTCCATCTCTTCCTTCTCTCTCTTCTTTTCTTTCACTTTTGTCTCCGTGTCCGGTTCGAATCTTAAAACATCTAAAAATATTTTTAATAAAGTTTTGGTATCAGGCGTGACGTCAGCAGAAGCTGTAACGCTCCACCTGAGAGAAAAACTGTAAGGCTAGTCGCCAGCATTCAGACATCAATTCTGATTGCTTCACAGCCGAACAGGACACGGTTAAAAAAGTTGTAATCCCGGGCCACCTTAAATTCCTTCACACCTCTCCGTTAACAAAAGACACTAATGGAGAGGTGTGAAGGAATTTAAGGTGGCCCGGGATTCCGACTTTTTCTTCATTTCAAGACACCCTCCTGAATAATCAGACTGTCTAACTGAGACCAGAGCCCCTTTATCACATTGCTCTACGGTTCCACCTCCTCCCACATTAGTCAAGATTTCATCTCTGCCTTACTTTGCTCTGCTCTGGATGCACCTCTTGGTACTCACACCAGCCTCTTTCATCTTCGGGCATAGTTTGAACACAACAGCATGGTCCCTCCTCCAACTGTTTGGCCTTCTCCTTCTACTGGCAGCCATGCTCTGCACAAGGTGTCTGGGACAGGGCATCTGCATTGTGGTAGGTGCCACCATCACATTACTCCAGTGAGAATTGGAATGATTGAATCTACTCAAGCCAGTGAACCACTTGTCCCTCTGGTTAACAGAAAGACAACAACTACTGGAGGGCTGCGTGATTGCTGCACACAACAAAGGGCAGACCACAAAGATAGTGTAGTGCTGGAAATGTCTAGTAGCTTCCATTACCGCAAAGGGATCTTTCTGTCTAATTAAGTTTGGGTCAGCTCAGGTTGTGGTTGTAAGATGCCACCACCACCTCTCCCTTCAGGTGACGTTGTAACAGTATTGCACCTATCCTAACATTGTTAGGATTAGTATAAAAGGCAAGATTGGATCAGGTGGTGCCAGCATAGGGGCCAGGCACAGAGCATTCTTCAGCTGCTGAAATGTCCTTTGTTCCTCTATTCCCCAATGGAAAACAGTGCCTTGGCCCAACACATGATGAAGAGTAACTGCTATTGTGGCAAAGTTGTGGAAAAATTTCCGATAGTACAAGGCTAGGCCCATGAATTCCCACACTTGCCTCTTTTACTGTGGAGGAGGGAAGTCTCAGACTGTGGACATCTTATCTCTCTTGGTGCTAATTCCCTGCCCACTAATATGGTGATCCAGAAACAACACTTCTTTGGTCAAAAGGCAACATTTCTTTGAGTGTAATTTTAAATTTGCCTCTCTTAGACTTTGAAAGACGGCTCGTAGAGATTCTAGGGCACCATCAAACGTTTGGCCATGAATCAGAAGATCATCTAAATACACTAGGGACTAAGAACAAGATATGCCAGTCAACACCCTGACAGTTAGCTGCACGAAGGTGGCAGGGCCATCACTGTGGACTGCCAAAAACCATTCCCAGTGCTGAAAGCTGTTTTTTCCCTGTCACTGGTAGCCAGTCCCAGCTGCTAATACCCACCTTGGAGGTCAAGTGACGAGAACTAGCTCAACCCCGCAACCAAGTCCAGTAACTCATCAATTTGGGGCAGAGGATAAGAGTCCTTGCAGGTCATAGCATTGACTTCTTGATAATCTATACAAAACCTCAAGCTGCCATCCCTTTTAGGGACAAGAACCATGGGCGAGCACCAGGGTGACTCAGAAGGTTCAATAATCTCAGCAGCCAACAACTCTTGTACAATTTTCTCAGCGGTTGCTTGTTGGTCAAAGGTAATGCAATGTGGTCACTGTTTTATGGGAGAGGCATCACCTGTATCTATGAAATGCTATATCAAATGAGTCCAACCCACCGTCCTCTGGAGAATTGGCAAATCAGTTGCTATATTCCAACAGGAGATCATGCAACTGCTGCTTCTAGTCTGTCATCAGACCCTCCTGATTTAACAAACAAAGGAACTCCAAGGTGCTGTTCCAAGTGCTGGGAGTACTTGTTGGAGATAGCACAGGGCTGAAAGCTGCCTGAACTGCCCGATGACAAGGTGTTTCCAGATACTGATGTGGTCCTATTAACAGTTGCATGAGCCCCCCAGGAAATCTCAAGGCTCCCTGATTAAAATCCACCTTTGCACCAGTCCTCCGCAAAAAGTCTAGACCAAAAATGCAAGGGTCTTGTATAGCAGTAATCCAAACTCACTGCCCCAGTTACCAATCCCCAATGTGTAGATTCACTGGTGCTTCTCACAACACTGGCACAGTCTCTCCAGTCGCAGTAGTCAAAGTTTTCATTGTTGGGTTCTGCTGCATCCTCGATGAATAGCCCCTGTGTATATCAGCAACCTTACAAAATGGCCACCAACCCAGATGTGGAGATAGCAATAGGTCCTACAGTGGACTCATGGTGTTTCCCGTCTGATCTTCTTCCCGAGCAGTTATGGGTGTTGTACCAGCAGCGCAGAACTTCTGAATGTGACCCTCTTGCCCAAAGTGCCAACACCTAGGAGGCATTATCCCAGATGAAGATGCAGTCATAGGAGACATCGCAGCAATGGTTGCGACAGTTGGGTGTGACCCAGTGCCCTCTTCTGTGACCTGGATGTCTTGTAATTGAGGATCTTTTTGTGGTGGTATCAATGTTCCTATTGCTGTAGCACCACTAGATAGCCCCCCTGTAAGCATGGGTTCAATTTCTGCTGCTTCTGCCAGGGCCTGCCCCAGTGTGGACAGGTGCACTAGGTGTATATGCTGGTGCAGTGGCTCAGGTGTCAGACACCTCAAAAGTATGCCAAATATGTCTGAATTGTCTGTGGAAACTGAGGATACAACTGCCTGACAAATGACTGAACTTCACCAGTGTATTTCCCTAGGCTTTCAGAGTTCCCCTTGGTCTTGGTAATAAAACTATCGCTGCAAGCTCATGGGAAACTCAGTTCGTCTGAATTTGAGCTCTAGGGCAGTCAACACGGCTCCTAATTCTATTAAATCCTTGGGAGGTAGATATTCCAACACCACCAGTGCTTCCCCATCCAACGCTGCCACTAAGTGTACTGCCTACCCTCTTGGTCAGTACCTGTTAGCCAGTGCAATAACATGGAAATGGTTGGAAATAAGCTTTCCAGGAGCTTGAGCCATCAAACAGACCCATCTTCAACTTTTCTCCTTGAGGTAAAGATGTACCGTAGTGTACTGAGTTCCCCGTCATCACATAATTGCTATTTAACTACCCCAACGCTGGCACCCCACCAGGCATGAGTTTGCAGTATATTTTTTTGAGCAACTCTATCAAAAGACTCAGGACTGTGCCACTCTCCACAAGGCAACCTCATTAAATTTCCTCTGACGGGATCTAAGTTGACTCCCGATAACTGGCTATCTGGGTCACCATAACCTTCCTCCAAAGCAAGACCTCAACTCTAAGCAAAATAATCATGCAGATCACTCCCTGGCCTAGAAGCAAATAGATTTGGGTCACCCTGACTTGAGCCAGTTTCTTTCTCTTGTCATCTGTCCATTCTGCCTTCTTTTGCCACCTTTTAGAATGACTGATGAGACAGCAGTAATGACACACACACCAACTTGTGGGAATCAAAACTATGAGTTTTACTTTGAATCAATAACACAGCAACTCAAAAGAGGAGCTAAACCTTCCTGTTGTTTAGGCCACAGGAGTCATTCACTAAGCCCCGAAACGTCTAGTCCTACTTCGCACTTCACTTCTTCCGAAGACATACCTTCCTGGAGACAGCTGCTATTTTAGCTCCCGATGCAGTACAACTCTGGCCACCTTCTTTCTTTTTCCCCAAGAGTCCCTGAAGAGTGTTGCCTTGGCTTGCACATCTCACCATTCTCAGTCTTGTCCTTGGACCCACCTAGCTGCCTCAACAGCCAACAAACATGACTTATTTCAAAATTTTTGTAACTGGTGTTTTCATATGGGGGTGGCATGGTGGCGCAGTGGGTAGCGATGATGCCTCGCAGTTGGAAGACTCGGGTTCACTTCCCAGATCGTCCCTGCGTGGAGTTTGCATGTTCTCCCCTGTCTGTGTGGGTTTCCTCCCACAGTCCTAAGACATGCAGGTTAGGTGCATTGGTGATTCTAAATTGTCCTTGGTGTGTGTGTGTGTGTGTGTGCATGCCCTGCGGTGGGCTGGCACCCTGCCCGGGGTTTGTTTCCTACGTTGCACCCTGTGTTGGCTGGGATTGGCTGCAGCAGAACCCCGGGACCCTGTAGTTAGGATATAGTGGGTTGGATAATGGATGGATCGTTGTTTTCATGTGCAAAATAACAGCTTTTCTATCCATCAATTTATTTTCTAAACTCAACTATTTAACTGCACCATTCATGTTTGAATGTAGTTTTAAAACATTAATTCAAAAATCAGATACTGCTGTGACACTGAGGCCAGTATTACTGATACTGATACCAATAATGATGCAGCCAAAGTATCATCTTGCAAGAATGGTTAATCTTCTGTTAAAACTTTAAGTGGACATCAAAAAGTCACATTTTCAAGACTTTGTATTAGTAGGCTATTACATATAGCCTACTAGAAGATCAGACTTCTTTGCTTGTTGATTAGCAGAAATTATTAAACATGTTCAGTTCTTGCAAATGCTTTGTGGAACAAAAGCAAATTAAATTAATGGGAAGTAAAGCTAATATTAAATAATTTATTTATATTTTACAAATTAGACATAGTGAATATAGAAAAACTGAAACTTTGCTTGTTTATTTAAAGAAGTTATTAAACATGTTCAGTTCTTGTAAATGATTTGTTGAACAACAAGAAGTGTTAGCATTACATTTTTTCTCGAAAAAACATGCAAAAAGCGTTTACATTTTTTGGCTCGAAAAATTAAATTTGTATTTTTTACTGTAAAACATGCAAAATACTAAAAGTATGCAGTCAGAAGTGTAAAATGTATACTAATGATGCAAATACCATGCAAGCATCACTTTCGGATTCTTCACAATCACTTGCCTTTTCACTGTCTGTTTCAAATTCACTACTTGAAGTCAGATTCACTTCGTCATCAACGCTGATGAAAGGCTCCTCAACATCACTACTTGTATCATTGTCAAGAGCGTGTAATACATGGGTTGCTGAAAAACGTTTTTAACACTATTATTACTAGGCATGCTTACAAGTGAGAGGTGAAGACGTGCCTATGCCACTGCCCAGGTAATGCTCGGGTCTACCAATTTTAACACTGTTTTTATAGCCTTCGTAATGTCTGAATATTAACACTAGTGAATGGGAATTAATGCTAATATCGAGAACTATTTTTTTTCACATAATGGACATAATAAATATAGTAAGGTTGAAAATGGGTTCTAAGTATGTCCATTCAACAAGCTATAAATGTAATATACTCCTTCCTAAAAACATCAGTTTATTGTACTAACATTACTTGAGTGCTGTCTGTCTTTCAGGAAGGCTTTTTTAAGAGTAGACTGCAGTCCTTTGGCAACCATGCTAGGCTTGGTGTCTGTGCACACTTCTGATTGCTTCCATTGTAACTCCTCATATTCAGGAATGTGACTGACTTTCATGTGTTTTACCAGGTTTGTGGTGTTGTTGCAATAATGTATGGTATCTCATTTTGCTTCATTATTGTTCAGTGGAGTAAAATAACTCAAAACAATACTTCATTTTCTTTGTACCATTGCCTCACATACACAGTCCCACTACTTTTGCTGGAGTACCGCAGCTCTGCCAGTGTGAATGCAGGACGATGAAAAGCAGTTCACATTTTACACAATATGACATGTTTAATTTGATAATTTTTTCATCATCAAATGCTTTTTGAAAATAATTTGGAATAAACTTGCATATTATTGAAAATGGGTAATATCAATACTTTTAACACGAACATTGATTTTTAAATTAAAAGGTCAGGCTTGGCAGTATCGAATACTTTAGTATCAATGCTCCCATCACTACTAGTTACCCCTAAGATCCCCTAACAACAAATGGATGATACAGTTTATTAAGCCAATCAAACCCTGTAGGTGACCAATTTCCAAACAAGTCTCTCACCTGCTATGACTTACAGTGGATTTAATTTACTTTACAGTTTGTTTGCTGCTTTGCAGTAAGGAGATTGTGGGTTCACTTCCTGGGTCTTCCCTGTGTGAAGAGCACTTTAAGTAGTGAGAAAAGTGCTATATACAGTAAATGTAAACAATTATTATTATTACCACCTTAATATTGTCATCTTTTAAATATGTAATCATTCATTTAATAGTAACATTTGTTTCTATTTCACTTCACAGTAATGTGTTGCTGTAAGCTTTTCCATAGTTTAAAGGGTTTTAAATGGGGCAGTTAAACATTATCAGTAGCTAATGACCAATGCTCTATCTGTTCCTTAATTAAGGTTTGATTCCCTCCTACCCAATAGATGCTAGTCATATTAGTCTTACAAAATGTATCTTTTATTTTGTCTATGATCAGAACATTCTATAGTGCCTTTGGTAATGACACAGGCAGCAGTAGTATTTTCTAAAGCCAATACGCAACGAGTAAAACGAGAGATAGGAGTTCTCATAATTGCATTCGGAATTTATCCAGCTGTGATCTATAATAGGTTCCTACCTTTGGTTTCTGCTAAAGATGGGCAGTATCGTTGCTGGACAGTAAGTGTCTGTCCTCTTCTCAGAAGATATCATCACTACTCTCATTGATGCAAGGTACTGGTCCTTTTAAGGGTCACATTTTAATTGCATGAGTCGTACCCAAGCTTCTTTGCTGATGTTAAAAGTCTTCAGCCACTATTTGGAATCCATGGTTTGCATCTGAGCTTTCCAACTCACAAATTGCAGGATCACTACCACTAATTGCCTGAGGCACTCCATCTCTGTTGTAGTATAATTACTACCTTGCTCAGCTATTCTAACAAGTTGTTGCAATGCCATAGGACTTTCCGTATTGCTTTGGAAGGCTCGTTGGAAAGCCTGTAGGACCACCCCTATTAACGAAGCGATGAGAATAATGGAAGAATTAACATGTATGCAAAGTTACTGGTAGCTGTAGACGATAGGCTAAGATGACAGAATTATGCGCAATAAGAGTCAGATGATATGATATATTAGATAAGGTAATGGTAAGAGAAAAGCATAAAAGGGAATGAATTGTTTTATTGATTGCTCACTCTTTGGACTGAAGCATTTGTGCATATCTATGTGCAAATAACGAATTGCTCTGTATTTTCATCTGGTCTCTGAAAATGACTTCTTTGAAAACTGAGGAAAGTTTTTTCCACAACGAACATTTTACGAACATTTGGTCCCCAAGACGACATACTGTAATTTTAATCATATGACCTGTATCATAACCAACAGTTGCTAATTTATTATATATCTCTTCTAGGCCAAAGGAATTAGAAACTTCAGTGCCAATTGCTCCTATTCCTAAAGCAGTATTAATGCCTTCCAATATCATATACTTTGTTCACTTCTTGTAATTATTTTCAGCAAGTTATCTGGAATAGGCCATAATGCAATAGATAATTCACACTTAATGATAAAACCGTAATCTTAACATTTATCATCAATAATACTTTAAATAGGCTTACTCTGGCTGGCATACACTCTTCTAACATGTTAAAATACTGGCATTAAATGAAGGGGCCTCTGGTTGAACTCTTGTAATGCTAGCTCCCAAAGTGGAACAACAGCCAAAATACTTTTTTTTCATATGTAACTATTTGTCTCCAAAAGTTAACTTTCTATTCCTCATTTATTTTCATAGTTACAGAAACGGGGGGGCACATATTCTGACATATTTATCCATTTACACAAGGCGAGACTGAAATCCTTGCAATGGGACTATACTGAGATTTTTTTGAACAAATAGTTTTTGTCCTATGTATATTCCATTCAAATTCACATAAATTTCCTATTCTCCAGACATCTAATTCCTTCATTGTGCAATTGGATTCTAAAATAGTTTTTGCTCCTAGTCGAACTGCTGCAACAACATTTACACAACATGATCATCTATAAGTCTCCAAGAACATATTGCATTTTTTTATTGGCCCAACATTCTTGTTGTAAACATAACAATCATCAAACAAATAATACATGTAAATGATAAACCACTAATTTAGTTTAGCTCCTTTTTGGCAGTCTTTGTTGCAGAAAAATAAACAGCAAGTAATGCCAATCTCCTTCACATAAATCTTGTCATTTTTTTTGGTGAATAAGTAACTCAATGACTCACAGTCATGCTCCAAACTGAATACATGTGTAGATAATTAGGTGGTGGGGTTGAATACTCCACAGATTGTAATCTAACAGTTAAATCTCATAATTTGTCAATCTGGAAGGTGTCAAGTGTTAAGTAGCTCAGGTAGAGAGATGCAATGCCGCGTGGCACCAAAAGAGTGCAGGCTGAAGCTTGAAAGATACGTCTGGCTGCAGTAACAGCTAAATGGGGTGCAGCTACTTTTAGACAGAGTGACAAAGCATTAGCCTCTGGGATCAGCTTCTTCGATAAATACGAAACAGGCCTATAAGTACCATTGTGCTTTTGTGCCAGAACTGGAACTGAGAAACTATTTTTCAGCGGCAAATAAGAAAAACATCTGTGTATAATCTAGTAGATCCAAAGTAGGGTCTCAGGACAGTTTTTGTTTGATACAAATAAAATTGTATCAAAGGATTTGGAGCTGAAGGCGTGAAGAAATCATACAGAGGTTTTGTCATTCCAGCGTAGTCTAAAATCTACGGTAGGGAGTAGTTACAAAGCCCTAATAATTGTTGCATATGTTGTTACGTAATGGGTCTGGGAATAACTAGATTGGCAGCTACTCTTTCAGGGCTGATGTCGGTTTCCTTTAAATTGGAACTCTAGATAGGTAACCGATTCTTAACAAAACAGAAGTTTGGAAAGGGAGGCTTTGTGGCCCTTCTCAGCCAAAACTTTCAGGAAGATTACTGAATCCTCAGTGCATGCTGTGACGGATGGTGAACACAGCAGCAAATCGACTACATATTTAATTAACACAGAGTTTTGTAATTCTAATTCTTGTCTTAATACTTGACAAAGTAATGTAGACCCTTCTGGCCTCACCACGTATTTATGTACTTGATTATGCAGCAAGCTAAACACTCCTTCAACAAACACTCTTGGCACTGGTTGTGTTTAAGCATTTAATGAACGTGGTGTGAAACTGTAAAACAACAAGCAATACTTCTCAGAATTTGTTAACTTAATATACCTTCTTCTTTAAAACCACCTTTAAATTTAACACAAACTACCTTATTAATACCTTCTTACGAAATGGTTATTTGCAAAACTGTAAAAGGTACAAGCAGAACTCAAACAATGTATATACTAATAAAGAAACAAAATACCTACAGATTATGCCTTTACAAGGGCAAATAAACAGCAGATGGAAATGGATGTCTGCCACCTGCTTCTCCATGTGCTGCTTGCTTCAAAATTAAGTCTTTGTAACAATATAAAACAATACTTAATTTAGCCACTAGAGGACCTGTAAGAACACATTTTAATGGAGGGCAGAACATGGGCAATTTACAGTAGCCCAGAGGCAGAGATTTAGCAGTTGAAGGATGCTCGGCTTGACACTGCTGATAAACTGATTTGTTTATTTTATTCCAGGAACCCCAGGAAAACACATATAGTTTACCCAGCACACACATACAGACACATGAAATTGATAAGCTATATATATACTGTATATATAAAATCCAACATCTGTCTGCCTGTCTGTATGTCTGTCCGCTTTTCATGAGAGAACTGCTTAACGGATTTAGATCAGGCCTTTTCTGTAATTTGCTTGAATATCTGTGACCCTGTGTTCGGATTCAACGGGTTGGAAAATGGATGGATGGATTCTGGTTGATTTTCCATCTTCTCTCATCACACTTATTATCATAGTTCGCTTGCAAGAGTGATTTATTCGTGCTAATCCAAGACAGAGGGTGCTGGCAGAGGGAAGAGGGAAGCGTGACATCAGGAATAGGGAGCCGGGCAGTCCACCTAAGCAACACTGCTACAGACCTTTATAGGTATACAGCTGTCCTTTAAATGTGAAAAAATAGAGAATGAGTCACATTAGTTTTGTGTCAGTACCAAAATTTTGATTTCAGTATTGATACCTGCTGTCGAACTTCAATACCAGTACCATAATGTTTCTGAAGCAAGTAACAGATAACTCAACAAAAACCCCCCATCTTACTGCAGCCTCCCTGGTGTGGCACACAACTGTTCACTCCTGTGGTGTGTTTTGCCATAGCACAGCACTGTGCACCACTTTCCTCTTGGTAAAGGGGGTGTTTTGTCCCATGAAATCTCAATTGCGGTGAAGCAAAGTGGGGGTGTAAAAATATATCATATTTATATATATCATAAAAATATATATCAAGGGACATTATGCTTAAAATATATAATTCACTAGTAAGACCACATCTGGAGTACTGTGTGCAGTTCTTGTTACCACGGTACAAGAAAGACATAGCAGCACTTGAAGCTCTGCAGAGGAGAGTAACCGGGTGCATTCCAGGACTGAAGGACAAGTTCTCCTCTGACAGACTTAGAGAAATAAACCTGTTTAGCAGAGGAGACTACAAGGGGTCCTAATCCAGGGATTTAAACATCCTCAAAGGCATTGATAAATTGGATCCAGTAACATTCTTTCAGCTTAAGGGAGAATCACATACTTGAGGACATCAGTGGAAATTAAAGGGAAGTGCATTTAAAACTGAAGCCAGGAAGCATGACTTTAGGAAAAGATGTGGGACACTGGAACAGACTACTGAGACATGTAGTTGAAGCCGATATCAGGACAGCTTGGCTATTAGCTAAACAAACGTGCTTGATTTGTCAAATTTCTTATATTCATATATGTTTTGTGGGTGGACCCCCAAGAGTCAGGGACACCTGCCAATCACTACATGGAATGGCCTATTACCCTACAAACGTGTAGGGTCTCCCAATCTCTGTGAGATTGTTCAGTTCTTGTGACTTTTTTTGTGCTCCTTTGAATTATTTTAATGTTGACTTTTATTGCTTTGTGTTTGACTATGCTTCTTGATTATTGGATTGGGACTTTGTTTTGTTTGGATTGTCTTGTGTGGCAACTCCATTTTGCCTTTATATTCAATGGAGATTCTGTGTAATTGGAATAATACTTTGTGAAAAATGCATCTTTTATTTTATAAATATTCCCTGAGGCCCTTCTGTATCTAATCAGGAATTTAGATGGTGCCCTACCCAAAGTGGCCATTTTTGGAACTTTTGGAATTTACATGCTGTCACAAGAAAGACACAATAACATCAAAAAGGTTTGGGGCAGCCACCCATATAATGTGCCTTGGCTGCAAAAGATAACTGAAATAATTATGAGATGATCACAAGACAAGAGTCCAAAACAGAACTGATGATGTGGAGGCATCCCTGTGTGGAGTTTGCATGTTCTCCCCATGTTTGCATGGGTTTCCTCCGGGTGCTGCAATTTCCTACCACAGTCCAAAGACATGCAGGTTAGGTACATTGGCGATCCTAAATTGTCCCTAGTGTGTTTTTCGTATGTGGGTGTGTGTGTCCTGCAGTGGGCTGGCGCCATGCCCGGGGATTTGTTCCTGCCTTGCGCCCTGTGCTGGCTGGGATTGGCTCCAGCAGACCCCTGTGACCCTGTGTTGGGATATAGCGGGTAAATGACTGACTGACTCATATTACAATGGAAAACTGGCTGACTACTGAAAACAATGAATGAAATCCACACTAGAACTCAGCAGATAATCGCACAATGCATAGTCTTTATAACATATATTATCACATTATAGTATGATCTACTCAAAAAATTGTAGCTCCCCTAAAAGAAAAATATATATAATTAGTCTTTCACTGTATTGTATTTCATCTCCTTTCATCAAGAGATGCCATTTGATAGCTCAAAAGACATGAAAATACCCAGACAAAATTATTTCTAAGTTGAATTAAATTCATCATCATTTGTATATACTGCAATTAAATTCTTGCTTACATATCTACCTCATTCAAGTTATTGTAGTACAGTACCAACAACAATACATACAGCAGAAACAATTAGTATACTATTCTACATTAAATGCAACATCAGAAAATATACACAAGAAACACTCATGCAGATATCAGTAAGAATGGCTGGTGAGTAGCCATATGAACTGTGAGTGCTTACACTCCTATATCATCTTCAAGGGTTGAAGACAGAGAAAAGTGATCATACAGTTTGTATCTTGAAGACAGTGCATTATGTATACTGTAAAATCATCCTGAACAGTATGTATCTGTGTGCCAATAATATGCAATGTATAAAGAAATGATACCTGCAAAATTTTGTGAAAGTTTGGTCAAGTCTCATTTCTCTCCAAATACAGCAATATGTGGGGATGTCATTTAAAATTACTTCTAATATGCAACTTCTTAACACTAGAATCCCTGAAGCCCACAGAAAAAAACTTGTAATCCCCACCCACCTTAAATTCCTTTCCACCTCTCCTCATCAGTGTTTTTTGTTTTGTAAATGTGTCGATCAGCATAAGCAGCAAGCAGCCTGCTGTCCCATCACCCCTTGATGGAGCTCAACTCGGGCAAACAATTCTCCCAGCTCAAGCCATGGCTCCATATCTGTGTGTGAGGTGCCTGGAGTTGTATAGGGTAAACAATACAGTATATTGTTATTTCATGTGTGTTCTGTGTCTACAAATATCTGGGTAAGTGTAGGATGAAAGGAAATGCAAGGCAAGACATTCTGAACCTAAAACAGTTTTTCATGTTATACTAATAATGATGTAAAGTGTATAATGTGTGAAGACTTTAGTCCAAATATCAAATAGACATGCACTTTTATTCAAGAATATAACCAAAGTTAAAAATAAAAATCATTCAATTTACATGTTACTGTCAATGAGTTAAAAACCCAAGCTCAGATGTCAATTGACAGAAAGCTAATACATATTCATGGATGGTGCAGAGGTATGAGCTGCTGCCTTATAACCGAAAGGTTGCCGGTTTAAGCAATCAAAGATACAATGTCCCATGAACGATATCAGACAAAGGCAGAACCATAACAACAAACAGCTTCTTTACAGCACTTTCTCTGGCTAATAGACTGCTGCACTGCAACGCAACTCTGCTTGGCACTATAGGTAAAATGGGGCTTCCACCTGTAGCTAAAGTCACTTTAGTACACAAGCAATTCACCATGTTAGTGTTTAGATCTGGCAGTGTCATGCTGACGATGTATGCGTCCAAGGGTAGAATAAAGAGAAGAATAAACATTTTCTTGACAGACAACATTAATAGGCAGAATACAGTTGTTCTTGAAAGTTTGTGAACCCTTTAGAATTTTCTATATTTCTGCACAAATATGACCTAAAACATCATCAGATTTTCACTCAAGTCCTAAAAGTAGATAAGGAGAAACCAGTTAAACAAATGAGACAAAAATATTATACTTGGTCATTTATGTATTAAAGAAAATGATCGAATATTACATATTTGTGATTGGCAAAAGTATGTGAACCTTTGCTTTCAGCCTGATGAGCATCAACAACTCTTTTTCTGAGGTTCTCAGAAATCTCCTTTGTTCGTGCCGTGATACACTTCCACAAACATGTGTTATGAAGAGCAGACTTTGATAGATCTCTGCTCTTTAAATAACATAGGTGCCCACTCACACCTGATTGTCATCCCATTGATTGAACACACCTGACTCGAATTTCACCTTCAAACTAACTGCTAATCCTAGAGGTTCACATACTTTTGCCACTCACAAATATGTAATATTCGATCATTTTCCTCAATAAATAAATGACCAAGTATAATATTTTTGTCTCATTTGTTTAATTGGTTTCACTTTATCTACTTTTAGGACTTGAGTGAAAATCTAATGATGTTTTAGGTCATATTTATGCAGAAATATAGAAAATTCTAAAGGGTTCACAAACTTTCAAGCACAACTGTATATGATGTTTAACGATGATTAGAATTCAGAAGTTACCCACAGGGAGAGTTACTGAAAAAAGTGGATAGGTTTTAATTTCTAGGATCAGTGGTAGCCTGAGATGGAAAATTAGATGCATCTTGACATAACCTGTAGACTGCAGTGTGGCTGGAACAATTGGAAGAAGGTATCGGGAGTATTGTATGATTGAAGAATTAAGTGGAAGGTTAAAGGTAATGTTTGTAAGACAGTTTTAAGAACAACAGTGATGTATGGAGCTGAGACATGGGCATTAAAGGGAGCACAGGAGAAGAAGTTAGATGTAACAAAAATAAGAATGATGAGATGGATGTGTGGAGTTACAAAATATGACAGAATAAGAAATGAGACAATCAGAGGTTCAACAAAAGTGGGAGAGATACCAAAGAAAGTTCAGGAAAGTAGACTGAAGTTGTATGGACATGTGATGAAGAGAGACAATGAACATGTAGGCAAAAGAGTGATGGCAACTGAAGTTCAGGGAAAGAGAAAGCAAGGGAGGCCAAAGCAGAAGTGCATGGACAAAGTAAAAGAATATCTAAAACAAAAGGGCCTGATTGGTGAGGAGATGTTTGAAGAAGGCTGATCAAGTACTTCAACCCCACATAGAAGTGAGAAAAGGTGAAGAGAAAGAAGAAGAAGAAAACAGACAGACAACATTAATTCAACTTTTTATGCTCGGGCTGCTTTAATTGGTGCACTGTATAATTTGTATATAGTATTATCACATTTCACGTAACACTTGAACAACAACAGCAGCAACATTTTTATTTCTATAGCACATTTTCATACAAAGGATAAAGTTCAAAATGCTTTACAACATCTCAAAGAAGTAGTTCCAAGCAAAGAACAACAAATTAAATTAAGATAAAATGAATATTAAACAAATAGTTTACAAAAGATAAATAATGTACACTTACACAAAAAAAAGATATATAATTAACAGAAAACAAGTCCTTAAATAGAGAATTGTTTTTTTAAATTTCTAAATTATAGTCTGATGATAAGGTCAGATGCCCACGGCAGACGGAATACAATTGAAAATCTTACAAAAACGGATTACACTACATTATATTTTCCACATAAACTATTGACTTTTAGAAGAAACAGTTTGAACCCATTTCAAGTTATGTCATTCATATGTTTTTGGACTTCATTGTTGTTTCCACACTGATAGAAAGATTAAATGCTTTAGATAAGTATTCTGATCTGTATGAGTGTTCATAGTTGTGACATACCCAGTCTATGAATTCTAACTTTAAGTGAAGTTTCCTTGTCATTGCCTTAGTGAAACAGATTGTCATGATGTTTGTTGTATTAGCCCATATAATCTAATCACACACACATTCACAAGGATCCTGTCTGGTTAGCCTGCAAGTCTTTTGATGGGGGAGGAAATCAAAGACAATCCACAGAAATATGGGAGAATGAGAGCACCTGTGCGAGTCAAGATTACAACTCAGGAATCTGGAGATGCGAAAGAGCAGAGCTCCTTGTCAGCCAAGTTTTAACTCTTGTAATTGTGCGAAATGATCTTTTAACTCCAGAAGCTTTTATAGGCAATGTTACAGCTACGGTATAAGACCGACTTATTGAACACCAAGAAAGAGATCAGTGTACATCAGCAAGTTCTCGGTCTTACATTTACACATCAAAATGTGGTTAATAATGATTGAAGACTAATTTTGCATGGATTAATTCCTGGAAAGTTCATTATTCTTGGACATTTGCTATTGACAAAGCTAATAATATGTCCCTACATATGTTAAGTGAGAAAGCTGCTGTGTATGTGTACTCACAACTTTTTCTGATAAATTACATATGAATGAAACGGCACATGTGAAACTGGCTTTGCAGAAGGAAATGTTAACCTCCTGTGATGATACGGGTTCTGCTCCATGTTTCCATCTTACTTCTGGGAGCCCTCGAGCCCGACACCGTCGGTAACGTCATGGATGAGCTGGACAGTGAGGCACAACAAAGCAAGGGGATGGTGTGAAAAAGTGCTTTTATTAAAAACAACCACAATATCAAAACAGTGTTCAAATAACTAGTGCAGTGCTTCAAAAATCTTCAAATAAATAATACAATTAAAACAAGTGAACAGTGGAGGTTAAAAACACAACAGAAAAAAAAAATCCTTTTAAAACCCAAGGTTAAAACAATGGCTGGAAGCAGTCTTTTAAAAGAAAGCCCGTTGCCTTCTTTTACTGGTGACTCCCCTGCTTTTCCCATCCAGGCTATGTACCAAGTGAGTCACCCTACTCGCAACTGACCTTTACTGTACTGATCTGGTGGCCTTCCCGATCCCTGGCTCCGGGTATGCTCACCCAGGCCGAGAGTTGGGCTCCCCAGCGACCAGGACGTTCACACTGGGGCTTCCACTTCCCAAGTCCCCTACTCCCGCTGCCTTCGCTACAGTGAGCCAACCTTCTCCCGGTCACTCCTGCTCCAAACAAGCGTTCAGCAGGAACGACCGCTACCGTCAGCCCTCGGGTGCCGGCCAAACACCCCACTCGGGCTTGCCTCACCCAGCTGCTTGCAATCAGCGCTCATGCATTTGCTCGCTCGCTCGCTCATTCATTCATTCGTTCTCACTCCTGCTTCCTGCCATCTTCTTCAAACTTAACCTCCCTTCACGTTCTTTTTTCTCTCCCTCTCATCCGCCTCGTGCTTCTATTATATATTCCAGGGACGTGGATCAGGTGTGGCAATTAGCAGCTCCCAGCAACAATTACAGATATGGATGACTCCTCACCTGTGCACTTAAGCAAGGACCACCCGCATCACGAATCACCCGGGAACCGCTTCGGCCATAATACCACAGCCCCTCTCTAAGCCGCGAGTGCGGCAATTGTTTATTTAAAAAGTGGCCTTGGATCTGAGCTGTGGACCCGCTGTACCACACCTCCTCATCAATTTAACTAAAGTACCAGACCCTTACAGCATTTAAAACTTTAGACAAGCTTACTAGCGTTGCATTCATGCATATTAGTTGTATAAGATAAATGGAACGTAGTTTCTACAAACTGACATTTATGTTCATCTTACCATATTGTTAAAATCAATTATTATAAGAAGAACTAGAAGCCCTTTAGTTTAGAATGCTGCTTCTCCAATCTGACAATACAAACATACAATACAAAGGAACCCAACCCTCCTCCTCCTACCTTAACCCTCCCAGCATGAGCCAAGGGGTAAAATAAAAAATAATTTGAGAGAATCCAGTTGACAGCGAAGAGAAAAATCAAGCTAAAGAATTGTGCCACAGAAAGACAAAGTCAAGGTGTTACAAACTAAGATTTACACAATCGAGCAGCAGCTTTAAGATTATTGGGAATTACATTGCATAAAAACATTTTCAGAAAAAAATGATAACAACTATTGTGGGGAAACGAGAGCCATTTGTGATACTTACATTGGAGATATGGTATTTATAAACGAAGAAGATGAAATGAAAGAAAAAACTAATCATTTCTGGAATGTCTGTTTAGATTAGTTTACTAAAGTTTCCCCATTCCCAGTCAACTCCATTGCCCTCATAAAAACTGCAGTTGTCTCTACATTTCTATAATAGGTTTAAATTAACAGCAATCTTGGCCTACGACTTGGCTTCTTTTAAGGTAAATTCATCCCCTTCCATAAGCTCTGATTGTAGCCATTTATATATGGAGTCAGGGCTTTCCAGAAATTCACTGGTACTAAAGTCTTAGTATCTTCAATATGTTTACAGCTATAGCTCATCCTCAACACATGACATAGAAGGATAATTATAATGGCTGATTATATCTCAAATTTCTATTTAGAAACCTTGAAAGATATCTATGCTGTAAATGTTTAAAAGTTGGGGTTCCGGGAAATGCCCAGTTTTTGCCTTGAGGCAAAGTTGGTACTCAGACCAGATATAACAATAATAAGTTTGGTGTCTTGAGACAGTGCACACTTGCTCTAAGGGGTAAGGTGCTGTATAAATAAAATGTATTATTATTAATTTTAATAATAATTCCTTGTTCTTGGAAGGTCCATAAAGTGGCAGCCTTCTTTCAGTTGGTGCTGTCCTTTGATTTTGTACAACCAAAAGATGCGGAACAATCGCTCAGGTGGTAGTCATGTCATTATTAAGCTGCTGGTGGCCTGGTCCTCAAGAAAGAGAGAGGGAAAAGGAGAATGTGTTAGTGACTTCACTTCCTCACCCTGCTCTTCAGTGTGGTTAGAGTGACTCCTGCAAAGCACTCCCCAATCCCACATGTGTGACAACGCTAAACTACCGTCTGCCAACTAAAGTTGTCACTAATCTAGTGGTACTGCTATGTTAAAGATGGGCTAGAGAAAAGTTTGTGTAGTATTGCAAAGTATAGGAATAAAAAAAATAAAAAAATAAAGTCCTTAATCTATGTTCAGATGCATCTTTTATGTTAGTTTTATGTGCTAAAGGTTTCTATGAATTGGAGTTGCTTTTTGAAAATGAAATGCTTCAGCATAAGAAAACAACATAAAACAACATATCTATACAAGCTAAAACTGAAATTCTGAATAAATCATTATCTTTAAAGGTTGTGGACAAGAAGGTGAGATGACCTTGTGGAATTCAAAAAAGGATCTTTCCTGTTCATTTTGGTCATATTCAGCCAAAACACTTCTTTTCCTACTTATCCTGGAAGGAGTTGCTAATAGTTGATTGTGTTTTACAGTATCTCACAATATGCAAACCCGTTTTAAAACCAGAAGAGGATATACAGTAGTCCATTGCTACCTTTTTGACTTTATCAAGTCACTGGACCCATATTACGGTTTTTTTTCTGCACTTTTTCTTATCCTCCATTGTTACCATAGAGGTATCTTTCAGGGGACTAAGTGGCACACATTATAGATCTTTTGCATATGTATGTACATGAAGCACTGTATAACATGCACATCTGTGCTGGAATTAAGGTAGTCTGTTTTGTATTCAGATGAAAAATTTCAGTGAACATGATGTAAAGTTTTTTTTTAAAATGTTGTTGAGATGAAATTGAAGGTACTTGTTTCTTCAATCAGCAACAAAATATATCAGAAGCAGAACGGAGCAATATTGATCAGTAAACAATTGTGTTCCTTTTGAAATTATCTTTTTTACAAGTTACTTTGAAAAAATCCTGAAGATTTTTAGAAGGTCTGCTACAGGAACTTAGGTTTTCACTGAATCAACTCTCCAAGGTTGTGATATATTTCTCTGGTCCGATGAACTTGTGAGAAGTCTGTTTGTCGTTTATGGAGGGAGGGCACCTTATTGCCATATAAGTGATGTGTTTTCTCCAGTTTGTGCACATCATAGCGTCTCTAAGCATTAGAATTCTAGCTATGTAGTTGGTAACAATCATGTTGTGTGTTTGTTTTACAAATTATTAAGTATCATCCAATGGCTATGTTTTAACTTCTTCTTCTTATTTATTCTTAGATTATTTATCTGTTAACATTGAAATATTTTGAAAAATAGTTTAAAACCTGTGCAATACTTTTATTATTTACTGACAATACTTAATAATGTACAATGCAAACAGGTGTCTGTTGTTTTACTGCAGGACTGGCACTTAAAATTTGGCCTGATAGCTCCCTTTTCTGGCCTGTAGTACAGGGCTGGCTGAGAAGGTGAATAAAGAAAAATAAAGCGACAGGCAGGCCATTGCTCACCTGTTATGTGTTTTTGAAGAAAATTATCTTTTTTAATCATAATTACCTGCAGAAAAAATAATGTGATTGAGGCATCTGAGAATTCCACTGCTGAAATACTACAGACAGACCCTGACCTAGGACTGAATATTATTAAATATAAAGGTCCTCTCCATATGTTACAAAAAGATAAGACATGTTTTAATAACATCACAAAAAAAGTCTGGCTTGATTTTTTATTTTATTTTTTACTTTTATGCTAAAATTATCTTTTTTTTTTTAAATTATTTTTAGTTAGTTAGGTACAAATGTCATTGATATATTTATGTTTCATACTGTTAAGTCAAATATGCGTTGTTGCTGTCTGTACTATATTCAAACATATCTGTTACTGTAATTATTTCATAGAGGGACTAATATTTTACCATGTACCATTTGTGTCCAGCAGAGGGCACTTGCTCCCTGGGAATGTGTTCTTTCAGCTCATACTTACAAACTGTCTCTCTTTCTCTTTCTCTCTCTCTCTTTCTCTCTCTCTCTCTCTCTCTCTCTCTCTCTATATATATATATATATATATATGTATGTATATATATACCCCTGTTTTAGTAACAATGGTGAAAATATTAAGACAACAGTAATATGATAAAAAAGGAAAGAATAAATTTAACTTGCTTTAAAAATGCAGCTTTTGCTCCTAATATACACTGCAGTAGAATAATACATACAGATACAGCCAAACCTGTGGTGGGCTGGCGCCATGCTCAGGGTTTGTTTCCTGCCTTGCGCCCTGTGTTGGCTGGCATTGGCTCCAGCAGACCCCCGTGACCCTGTAGTTAGGATATAGCGGGTTGGATAATGGATGGATGGATGGATACAGCCAAACAGAAGCCATTGGAAAAGTGCAGTAATTTTGTAGTTCTTCTGTGGGGGTTTTGACAATTGCAGTTCCATTTCTTGGTAAGAGCAGAGGCATTCTTCTTGACACATTTTGCCGATGGGGCTTCTGGCTTAAAGGATCTTGAGAGGCCTTGTATATGCTCATTTTCCACTAACCAATACCATGTACAGGTTGCTATCAAATTAGCAGATTCAGTGAGCTATCTTCATACATATGGATTAGGCTCTCTAAGACCCCAGTAGAGCACATTAAAAGAGTTAAGGTCCCTGCCTACAACAACTGTCCATACTTCAGCTATAAAAAAGGGTATGTATGCTAAACATGATTAGGCTCAGAAATCACAGCGTCCAACAGTTATTTTTCAATAATGGTTACACCATTTCTGGTTACACTTAACATATAACAGCATTTTATTACTGATAAAAATTGTGTGAAACGTTTTAATATTTTTCTAAGTCCAAATTAGTCAGTATATGCCAACGGACAGTAACTCACAACCTTATTTACCAGTACATATTTCGGAAAAACATATTTGTCATAATCATGCATGTCTGGGCAATAAGTTCTAGAGTGGTTAACACTGCTGCCTCGGAGCTCTACAATCCTGCATCTTTCGTGCCTCCTCTGGCATTGTCTCCATGGGACTACTACTAGGATTCCTTCCTCATTACAAATATCGGAGGGTTATGTACATTTGTGGCCTTGTGGGTGTGTGAGTGGACCTTGACTGTCATAGACTGGCACTTGAACCAAGCTTTGTTAACTGTCTTGTGCCATTCCTTCTGGTTAGCAGGTATTGTTCCCAGGAACAATAAACTGGGTCAGAAGGTTAGAAGATGGATGCAGAATTAAAGATATTGATTATACTGTAGCTGACACCAATCTACATTATTCTACCTTTTCATAATATTACAGGAAGAGGTGCCTTGTGACTTTCCTTCACACCCAGAACAAAACAGACAGGGGTTAATATATAATCAATTAGGCTCCTTTGTTAAACACAATGTAAAGTGCATCATAAAAATTTATGATAACAACAAACAAAAATAAATAAATAAATAAATTCATAATTGGAAATGCTAATAGAAGTTTTGGTTTTCCTTGTATAAATGAAGTGGTTCAACCACAGTAACAAAACAAGAAACTCTTCTTCTCCATTTTAATTTCTCTCTAGACCCTGGTGTCTCTTACTCCTGCCAGTTTATTATTCCAGACTCAATAAGTTGCTGGTTGTGAAGTGGCATTCAATCACAGTGTAAGGGGAAGCTAAACTTGAATCAGGTTCACCAAACTAGAGGTTTTTTAGTGGCTTTTGGTGTCTTAGTATCTAAAGTGAATATAAAAAGATTAGACACCCTTGCCAAAATTGCAGATTTTGTTTAATAAAAAAAGTAAACCAAAATAAATCCTTTTGGGACTTCCACCTTTGTTGCAAAACTGCAATCTATACAAAGAAATTAAAAACAAATCAGAAAGTGTTTAGTGAAAAAAGAAAAAAATATATACAAAAACCTGATTGCTTTAGTGTGCACACCCCCTAAATTAATACTTAGTTGATGCACCTTTTGATTTTATTATAGCACTCTGTCTTTTTGGGTAAGAGTCTATCACTTTGGCACCTCTGGAGCCTCATGTATAAACGGTGAAATGCACAAAAATGTTGCTTTCATTTGTTTCCACACTCTTGTTGAGATGTATAAATACTAAACTTGCCGTAAAGCCATGCACAATTTCTTAACAGTCTCACACCATGCCTATGCACGTTTTTGCTTGGTTTTGTAAACAGACAGCACCCAGCGTCAAAGCAGTGCTACTGTTTCTGTGTGGTTTCCCTTTCTTTTTTAGATTTGCATCCATGACGCGGGCTTCATCAAACACACCAAAATTAATTGCATATTGTTTACAAATTTAAGGCACTTGATTGCAATCAATCTGTAACAATATAATAGTGCATTCAATGGCCAAACTATTTCAACTGCCATGGCTGTTTTAGCATTGTCAGAAGACATTGCAAACGGAATAATTAGAAGAAAGTGCACATTTAGAGATCATACTGATTTCTTGTTCCTTGATGATGACTGGCTTCTAAGTTGATTTCAATTTCCAAGAGCTTGGAGCTGTGTGCTGAAGTAGTGCCAGCTTTACAAAGGCAGACTTTGAGGAATTGTGCTGTACCTCCTCTTTTGCAAGTTTTGTCCATCCTCGTGTTTTTAGCCACAGAAGCTTTTCAACGTGAACTGGTTGACCTATCAGGTACTGTATTTCTCAGTCATAACTGAGTCGCACCATGTCAGCTGTATGGGATGGTATTATCTGCTTGTCATCCAGACATATAAGCCTTCCTGTGTACCGTCCTGCGAGGAAACACAACATGACAATGTTTTCTTAATGCAGGCAAAAACTACTGAATGTTTATTGAACATGCTTTAACTATATACAACTGTTGCCTATTCCCTCATCACCCCGCTTCCTTCCACACCGCAGTGAATTGTGTCTTTAGAGGTGCTGCGTTTCCAGTCGCTACACAGGCTAACATCAAAGGGCAATATGTAGCATTTTCTGGTTTTCCAAATTTAATCAGAACAGTTGATTACATGCACATTGCTATTACGGCTCCTTCAGAGAATGAATTTGCTTATGTAAATAGAAGGCATTTTGACTCTATTAAGGTGTAAATTATCTGCGATGTGAAAATGCATCTCATTAATGTTGTGGCGAGATGGCCTAGCTCAACTCAAGATTCATTCATTCTGAGAAATAGTGTTGGGAACAAACTTGAAAATGATGTTGTGTCTGATGGCTGGCTTCTCGCTTCTACTATAATGTAGGCCAGCCAATTCCTCCTTCAGTTGAGAGACCCTGAGCTCAAGGTACATCCATCAGGTGGCATCTTCTGCAGATATAGCCCTTATAGAACACTGGCTCCTCCATGCCAACATCTAAAAAGTCCAGTATCCAACAGGACTTGCATTGCACTGCCTATTAAAATTTGACTCTGGAATGCTAAAATTGCTCAATACTTTTTTTTTTAAATAAAACCAATGGTTCTAACTTAAATGGTAGAAGGCACTTCACAGTTTAAGAAAGAACGGCAGGGTATACAGTATATAGCATTGTACTAAACCAGATAAATAAATAAAGAAGATTAAGACAGTAAATCCAGAGAAAAAGCCTAACAGACAGCAGAGCTAAAAGCCTTCCTGAACAGATGAGTTTTGAGTTGGTTTTTAAAAGAATTCATGGAGTCAGCTGATCTGATTAATTTCGGTAGGTCATTCCAGAGTCTGGGTGCTATACAGCTGAAGGCCCTGTCACCCATGGGGTGTAGATTAGTGTGGGGCACAACAAGATTGCCAGAATCAGAGGACCCTAATGGGCGGACAGGCACATAGTGAAGGCTTTGTAGGTTATTAGTAGGATTTTATATTCAATTCTGTAAGACACAGGGAGCCAGTGAAGACAGAGCAGGATGGGTGTTATGTGCTCACTGCTGCTGGTCCGTGTAAGGACTCTTGCAGCCGAGTTTTGAATAAGCTGGAGCTGTGATATAAGATTAGAAATAGAAATTAGAAATAGGACTATCGACCTACTGTATGCAAATGTTAAAGACGCATACAGCGCCACCCTGCTGCCTGCGCTTGGGAAAGCAGATCATAACCTGGTTCTGCTTCAGCCTCACTACAAACCAAGAGTGATGCTACCTACAACCACACGATCATTCAGGAAGTGGTCCCCTGAGGCAGAGCAGGCTCTGAGAGACTGCTTTGGAACTACAGACTGGGATATACTGCTGGGGTCACATAGTGAGAACATTGAAGAGGCTGTTGACTGCACAACTGATTACATCAACTTCTGTATGGACATTGTAGTTCCAGTAAGAACAGTATGCTGCTATGCTAACAACAAGCCATGGATTACAAGTGACATCAAAGGCCTTTTGAACCAGAAGAAAAAGGCTTTTAAAGGTGGTGATCAGCATGAGCTCAAGCGTGTGCAGAAGGAACACCGAGTCCAGCTCAGGGTGGCGAAAGAGCAGTACAGGAGAAAGCTGGAGCAGAAGTTGCAGAATAACAGCATGAAGGAAGTGTGGGATGGGATGAAGGTTATCACTGGCTGCAGCTCGAAGCAGGGTGCCACCATCAAGACAGACGTGGAGAGAGCAAAACCAAATGAACAACTTCTTTAATAGGTTTGATCACCCTAACCCACTCTCACCTCAGAGTACTGCATCCTCCAACCATCCTTCTGCTGATACCAGCATAGGTGAGACATCCCCACCCACAATTACAGCAGCCCATGTGAGCAGAGAGCTGAGAAGACTTCGTGCCAGCAAAGCAGCGGGTCCAGATGGAGTATCGCCATGACTGCTGAAGGCCTGTGCGCAGGAACTGGGGAGTCCTCTACAGCGCATCTTCAACCTGAGCCTGGAACAGGGGAGAGTCCCAAGGCTTTGGAAAACATCTTGTATCACCCCAGTCCCAAAGGTATCACGTCCTAGTGAGCTGAATGACTTCCGCCTGTTGCTCTGACGTCACATGTGATGAAGACCATGGAGCGGCTGCTGCTTCACCACCTGAGGCCACAGGTCCACCACCCCTCGACCCTCTGCAGTTCGTATACCAGGAGAAGGTGGGAGCGGAGGATGCCATCATCTATATGCTACACCGATCCCTCTCCCACTTGGACAGAGGCAGTGGTGCTTTAAGAATTATGTTTTAGACTTCTCTAGTGCCTTCAACACCATCCAACCTCTGCTCCTTAGAGACAAGCTGACTGAGATGGGAGTAGACTCACACCTGGTGGCATGGATTGTGGACTATCTTACAGACAGACCTCAATATGTGTGTTGGGAACTGCAGGTCTGACATTGTGTCAGCAACACAGGAGGCCGCAGGGACTGTACTTTCTCCAGTCCTGTTTAATCTATATACATCAGACTTCCAATATGACTCGGAGTCCTGCCACGTGCAAAAGTTCGCTGATGACACTGCTATTGTGGGCTGCATCAAGAGTGGGCAGGAGGAGGAGTACAGGAAGCTAATCAAAGACTTTGTTAAATGGTGCGACTCAAACCACTTACACCTTAACACCAGCAAGACCAAGGAGCTGGTGGTGGATTTTAGGAGGCCCAGGCCCCTCATGGACCCTGTGATCATCAGAGGTGACTGTGTGCAGAGGGTGCAGACCTATAAATATCTGGGAGTGCAGCTGGATGACAAATTGGACTGGACTGCCAATACTGATGCTCTATGTAAGAAAGGTCAGAGCAGACTATACTTTCTGAGAAGGTTGGCATCCTTCAACATCTGCAATAAGATGCTGCAGATGTTCTACCAGATGGTTGTGGTGAGTGCCCTCTTCTATGCGGTGGTGTGCTCGGGAGGCAGCATAAAGATGAAAGACGCCTCACGCCTGGACAAACTTGTTAAGAAGGCAGGCTCTATTGTAGGAGTAAAGTTGGACAGTTTAACATCTGTGGCAGAGCGACGGGCATTAAGCAAACTCCTGTCAATCATGAAGAATCCACTGCATCCACTGAACAGTGTCATCTCCAGGCAGAGGAGTAGCTTCAGTGACAGACTTTTGTCACTGTCTTGCTCCACTGACAGACTGAGGAGATCGTTCCTCCCCTACACTATGCGACTCTTCAATTCCATCCGGAGGAGTAAATGCTAACATTACTCAAAGTTATTGTCTGCTTTTACATCCATTTTTATTACTATTTAATTTAATATTGTTTTTTGTAGCAGTATACTGCTGCTGGATTTTGTGAATTTCCCCTTGGGATTAATAAAGTATCTATCTATCTATCTATCTATCTATCTATCTATCTATCTATCTATCTATCTATCTATCTATCTATCTATCTATCTATCTATCTATCTAGAAGGGGCACCTGCCAGTAGGGAATTACAATAATTGATGCGAGATGTGATAAAAGTATGGACAAGTTTCTCAGTGTTAGAAAAAGAGAAGAAGGAGTGAACATGTGATATGTTATGGAGGTGAAAGTAAGAATGTTTCTTAATGTGATTTATCTGGGCAGAATAAGAAAGGGAGGAATCAAAAATGACACTGTGAGCGCTGAAGTCGAAAAACAACAGAAGAACTTAAACCCAATTAAAAAAATAATTTCTTTATTCTTGATTCTTGGTGAATAGAGAGAATGTGAGACTGCCTCTGTCCAACTCAGTCAACTGATTTGGATTTTGGCAGAATATCTAAAGTAAACCTGTTCTCTCTTTTATATCCTAGAAAAGAAAAAATAACCCTAGCAGTTCATTCTGAGGTTATACATAGCTTAGGTTAAATCTTAATTTATGATATACTGGAATGTCCTAAAACCTGGAACAAACAGCCATTTGCATTCCTAAGGAATACACTCTTCTAATTATACACACTTAGAATCAATTTAAACATTCTTATAGTCCATAAAGATCTTACATTCTTCACAGGGTCTTCTGATAGTATCAGAGATTAGCCTTTCCTCATAAATGATAAAAGTTAGTCCCTTAATGCAGTGCACACAGCCCAACTCCTTTTCTGCATAAATGAAGAACAAATCATATAGGTCTCTGCAGCATGATCAACTCAAAACACAGTCCTTGATATCTGTGAGTTAAATAATAATGTTTTCTCTTCCTCAACACCAAGGTTCTTTGCAGTAGAGGCAGGTCTGATGAGATCACTGCCAAGATTGACTGGGAAGGAGCTCATTTTATTAAGTTGCACTTTAGTACCAATTTGCAGGAGTTCAGTTTTGTTGCAATTTAATTTTAAAGAGTTCTGCTCCATCCAGGTTTTAATTTCACTAAGGCAGGTTGTGAGCTGAGAAAGCTCTGATGAAATTCCACTTTTAACACTGAAATAGAGTTGAGTATTGTCTGCATATAAATTAAAACTCAGTCCAAAGCTACAAATAATATGGCTAAGGAGAAGCATATAAATATGCCCAGCAGAGATACCCAGCACATTCTCCATTCTGGACATTAGACTATCATGTCTGACAGTCTCAAATGAGGTCTGATGTCTAATAGAATTAATATGCTGATTTGTCCAGAGTCTGCTGCCATAAGCAAATCATTGGTTACCCATAGCAGAGCAGTTTCACAGCTGTGCTGCGCCCTGAAACCAGACTGAAAGAGTTCCATCAAATTATTGGAAGTTAAGTAGTTGGTGAGTTGAGCAGCTACAACACGCTCAAGGACTTTTAACAGAAAAGGTAAGTGGGAAATAGGTCGAAAATTGTTAAGATTGACAGCATCAAGACCAAACTTTTTTAACATTGGGGTTACAGAAGCAATTTTAAAAGTGAGTGGCACAGAGCTGGTGTCAAGGGATGAGTTTATTATTGTTGTAATAGTCGGGATTATGGCATGAAGGCAGGATTTAAGCAGTGTGATGGGGATGGGGTCCCGCACACAAGTAGTTGGCCTCATCTTACAAAGCAGGTCATTACAAAAGCAGATGTGCCTGGTGAGAACTTAAAGAAGGAGCTGGATAGAGTGGGAAAACAGGGAGAGATATAAACAAATGATGTATTTATGTTAGTTGAATTATTTAGATCTTTAATTTTGTTACGGAAAAAGTGGAGGGATTTCTCATAGACTTCAGTAGAAGAGGTAGTTGGGCCAGATGTGGGTTGGAGTAGTTTATTAACTACAGAGAACCAAACCCTTATGTTATCATGGCCACTTTCTATTATTCTGCCATAATGGGTGTTCTTGGCAGCAGTTAGTGCTTCTCTGTAAGCTCTTTGGTGGTCAGAGAAAGCCTGGATGTGCACGGTGAGGCCAGTCTTACGTGACATTCCCTCAAGGTGTTGGCCAGCTGCTTTCATAGATCGCAGTTCTGAATTATACCAAGGAGCTGAACGCTTAAAGGAAACCTCCTTATGTTTTAAAGGAGCTGTTGTATCTAATGCTGAATGAAGAGCTGTGTTATAGTGGTCAACAAGACTATCTAGTGTTGACGGAATAGGTGCAGACAGTAAAAGATCAGAAATGGGTCCAGAAAGGATAGAGGGACAGATATTTTTAAGGTTTCTGTAAGAATTTTGTCATTTACAGGTAAGAGGAGGTAAAAGGAGGTTAAATGAACTTAAGTGGGTTAATAGTTCAGTCAGATCAAAAAAGAAGGATGCATTGCATTTTGGAGGACGATAAAGAACAAACAGTAAGATAGGACCTGTTTCCATTATTAGATTAAGAGCCAGACACCCGAAAGACAAAGGACAGTTAAGTGTGATTCTTTCGATGTTTAACTCCACTCTGACAATTCTTGCAAGTCCCCCGTCTTGTCTTGAGCTACGAGGCTCTATGAGGAAAGTGTAACCAGGCGGTGTCGCCTCCGAGAGAGACGTAAATTCATTTGGTTTTTGCCAAGTCTCTGTTAAGCACAGCGTGTCAAGTTTGGTGTCAATGATGAATTCTGACAGCACCAATGCTTTACCATTAAGAGATCTTGAATTAAACAATGCGATATTAAATGATGAAACTTCTTTTTGCACAGAGCCGTGACCAGAGTTTATTTTCACATACTGTAAATTTGGCCCATTGACACTATTTCCAGGGCCATGAGTAGGACGGCATATTCCTGAGCAAATGCTGCCGGTGACCTTTTCATTCGTAGCCCGATGGTGGTGGTGACCTGACCCACGATGTACATATTTTGGGTGTCGCAAAATAGCATTGCCTTTTAGGATATTCCAGTCAGGCCATTTGCTCTTGACAAGGTGTTTAATATGAAGGAGTTTGTCACAAGAGTATTTTAGCATGATATTGAGCAATACTTATCTGATAGCAGTGGAGAAGCAGCACAGCACAGTGAGCCGGTGAGACGGGCGGGGTGCGGTGGCACAGATGAGCGGCGATAGCAATGCATCAGAAAGCATAGCAGGAGGAAGTAGCAGGATTTGGAGGTTCCAACATACAGCCACAAATAAATAATGCTGGGTATTACAGACATGATCAACCCAGAGCCACAAGTCAGGTGGGTGTGAACATCAGATCAGTTCTTAGTCATAAAGCACAATAAAATGAATCGAGTGCAGACCAGCATAGCAACTATAATGAAGGAGACAGATCATCCCAGACTCCTAGATCGCCAAGGTACAAAGAAATGTTTGTAGGTCTCGTCCCGTGATCCACAGATTCAGTTGTTCCCAGTCAAGGTAAAGTCCATAAAGTCTGTAATCCAAATCCATACAATTTGAGTCAGCTGCATCCATGAACTATACGTACAACAAAGAAAATAAAACCAGCGTAAAAAAGTGCAGGATTAAGGCAAATTTTACGAAAAGTATTGTTAACAGGAAGGAGCGGCAACAGCATGCGTGCGCCAGCATCCCCTCCACTGCCTTTGCTCCTTTAAATGAAGAAATCAGATGCCGTCTTCATGGTAAGCTATAGGATGAGAGCTCATAACACAATGTTTCATGTCCAGCACTGTATAACACCAGATCATGTCATGTCACTTGCAGAAATTCTCTGATGTTTCTGCATTTTTCAGTGTGTTTTGACAATGGGGGTTAAACACAGTATAGGACTCAGGTGGGGAACTTTGTTTCTTGGTGCAGAAAGAATTGTCTGCAACTTAACCTCAGCAAAACCAATGTACACTGCTACAAGAACTTGGAGGACAACATTGATGAAAGGCCGGACTGGTCTTATAACACATAGGAACTATAAAAGAAATGTCAGAACAGATTTAGTAATTAATATAGACAGTGACATCCTTCGCGTATTTTACAACTCTGGACCAGTAACATCACATCAATAGTCCATCCATCCATTATCCAACCCACTATATCCTAACTGCAGGGTCCGCTGGAGCCAATCCCAGACAACACAGGGTGCAAGGCAGGAAACAAACCCTGGGCAGGGCGCCAGCCCACCACAGGGCACACACACACCCACACTAGGGACAATTTAGAATCGCTAATGCACCTAACCTGCATGTCTTTAGACTGGAGGAAACCCACACAGACATTAGGAGAACATGTAAACTCCATGCAGGGAGGACCTGGGAAGTAAACCCAGGTCTCCTAACTGCAAGGCAGCAGCGCCACCGTCCCACCCCACATCAATAGTGGCCCACGAAATCAAAACATTAATTAAAATGGCAGACTCAATTATGGGATGCACTCTCAACCCACTGGAGGCAGTAGTGAAGGAAAGAAAGAAAACAAACCTGAGTGCTATTATGAACAATGCAGCATATCCTTTCTCTGACATACTAAGAACTTTCGGAATAAGAATTACTCAGCAGAACTGTGTCAAGGAATGCTACCAATGTTATCATGCTTTTACAGTGCCTCATTGTGATTGTAACTGCCAAGTCAGATGTTTCCTTTCTTTTTAGTCATTCTGGTGTGTATTTGCCATAATTTAATAATATTTATTTGTTTATGTATTGGCCTTCTGTATGAAGCAAGAATATCAAGGTGATGGAAACAATTAATGATGTTTTTATGTAAAGGAAAATCATCTAGATGATGTACAGTTAGAAAACATAAAGTAAAATTCTCAAAAACAATTGGATTATTGAATAAATGGATTTTCACTAATCATTTGGAGTGTATCTGCTGCTTTGAAAGTAACTTCATGACTAACCAGCACTGAGTACTCTTGCACAGACGGGAATAAGGAGCATAAAAAGACTGAGTAGCAATTTAATGTGTTAAATTACCCAGGAAGCATTGTTTGGGTGTACACAATAAAATCCACAGATTCACATGCATTCTTTGCAAACCTTGCAACATTTTAGGTTTAGCAAATCAATTAATATGAGGCAATGAAGTTCAGCATTTCCATATGAATATTAATAATGACAAACAACTCATCTGCGCATCTGCGCCACTACCACCTACTCAAAGCATCATGATGCTCCAACTTTGATGGAGTGAAAGCCAGAAGTCTACATGACCATCATCATCAAATCCTTCTGAGAGAACCCTAAATACAAAGAGGACTGTTCCATTTATGTTAGGTAGATTGCCCAGAGGGGACTGGGCGGTCTCATGGTCTGGAATCCCTACAGATTTAATTTTTTTTTTTCTCCAGCCGTCTGGAGTTTTTTTTTCTGTCCACCCTGGCCATCGGACCTTACTTATTCTATGTTAATTAATGTTGACTCATTTTATTTTTTACTGTGTCTTTTATTTTTCTATTCTTCATTTTGTAAAGCACTTCGAGCTACATTTTTTTTGTATGAAAATGTGCTATATAAATAAATGTTGTTGTTGTTGTTATCTGCTTTTCTTTATAAATTACTCTTATACAGTATACTAGTCAAAAATTATAACATATATCCCTTAGGTATTTGTGCCTTATGAAAAGATAGCAAAAACAGTGCACCACTGATTCAATTCAAATATTAAGTACTCGGCACAATATGTTTAGGGTTTTAACACCGAAATGTACCGCTACTACATGGGTTTAACAAAGTAATGTTTATAAGAAGCTGTCATGCACGAGTGCTTCAGTGCCACTTTCAGGGCTCTAAAAAAGTAAGTAACACCACCCCAGACTGAGAGGGGCACCATCATTGATACTTTCTCCTTTCTCATCTGCAGTCCAGTGGCTTTTAGACCAGAGGATCACTGACGTCACTTCAACTTCTCCCTCTTCCAAAACCTGTTCCTCAGCCAAAATAAAAGAATGCCAACCCACTGGAAGCCCCACTTCATTCTGAATTTGAAGATCATTCTGAGCACTTGTCTTTCTTTCTTCTACACCGGTGGCTGTGGTTGTTTCTCCCTTGTGTGCTCATTATTCTGCCTTTTTTGTTTCATTAATCCGCATTAAACAAGCTTGTCACCAGATCACCCAACTCTTTTTGGTCTTCAACCCATGTCTTTATCATCAAATGTTACAATACAGAGTTTCCTTTAGGGAAAAACAACAACAACATTTATTTATATAGCACATTTGCATACAAAAGTGCTTTTAGGCAATTAGGCAATACAAATTAACATAGAAGTAAGGTCCAATGGCCAGGATTGGAAAAAATTGCAATCTTTCTGGTGTTCATTCTAACCTTATTGCTTTACAATGTTATTGGTAATTAGTTAATAACTAATATTATTTTGGTGAGTGTGCCATGCGATTGGCTGGTGCCCTTTCCAAAGTTGTTTCAGTACCACCAGAATGTGCTCTTTGTCTCTGCAGCTAAAGAACTGATTTATGTTGTTTCCGGAAATTAATGGATGAATGGAAGGATGGATGGAAGATTAATGCATTTGGAGCCATGCAACTTCTCACAGCAGTATTATCATACAAATATTTTTCAGAATCCAGTATACATCATACCCTAAACAGGCACACTAAGCAAATACTTGCCAATGGCAATAGAACTGCACATTATAAGTATGATGAGCCAGGATGTTCATATTTTTTTAAACTAATTATGCAAGTACCTAATTAGAGGATGTGTATTTGTTAGTGGATTGGCTGGAACACACATTTATACTAAACCAATTTAACCCTTAATGTTTTGGCGATGAGGTTAACTCTTCTGTCTCATTTCTTCAGATTCCTGACTTCTAAACTTGACTCACATATATACTGTCTGTGTAGAGTTTGTAAATTCTCCCTGCAGTTTTCCTTGGGTCTGTTAAGAATTCGTTTCTCAGTTGCAGCCCATGTTGCTTTACCTCAAACTGAATTGAATTATGTGGACCAATAAAATAAAAGTGTGGGTAATGACCACTAAGTTTCTTTACAAATACACTGTCTTCTCAGTCCGGATATAAAATAATGTATTATTACAACTTTAATAAACAAAAAATACAAGCACATATTAATTAATTTCTTGTTACCTGATGCCTATATTTTATCCCTAGACCACAAAGTTATTCATCAGCAAAGAATAAATGCACAAAACAAGGAATCCTCTTCTACATTAACAAAACATTATTCTTTTTTCTAGAAAAAGTATACACTCTGCACACTATAGGTACAGACAGACGTATTGGCTAACTTGATTGTTGTGGACACTGTTGACACAAGTAAAAATGTGCGCACTTGATTTGTCTCATTGCCGTCTACTCTGTCTTCTGAATGGTAAAAATATTACAGGGCAGGCTAAGAAAAGAGAACCTGTGGCCATGGAAAATTGTAAACCCTCTCATTAGTCAGCACTGTATTGACACAGTCATCCCTCATTATCCGAATCTAAACCGTTCCAGCAAACAGGTAAGAAATTTAAAAATGTGATATCAAAAAAGTACTTGCTATTATTATAAATAAAAATATGTGTTCCCAACCATCACACACCCCAATAACATACATCCATTTGGTTAATCTGCTGTTCTGTGCAGGGTTGAAGGGAAGCTACAGCCTAACCCAAGAATCATTAGGCATAAGGCAGGGACGACACTTGGACTTGATATCGGTCCATCCCAAGGTGAAGACACACACGCACCCACACACACTCACAAGCAAGTTTAGTAATGCCACTTCTCCTAACCTGCCAGTCTTTGGACAGAAGCTCATCCTTGCAGAGGAAACACAGGCAGACATGAGGAGAGACTCCAAGCTACCATTGAAAAACGTAATCAGTTTATTCCAGATGTTATTAAAATTCTCCGAACGCCCATACCTGAGTGTAACCACAGTCATGGTTGATTTTTTTATGATATAAAACAGTTAATTTCTCAATTATCGGATAAAGAAACTGTCCATGAACTCATTGATGACAATGTATCTGCATATTAGCCCAGCTGCTCTTATAGAGAGTGAAGATTTGCCTCTGGGGCAGATCAGTAGTGAACTTATCTCACAACACAAAATCTAATAAATTGAACTTCTTTCCAGCTTGTGTATTTTTCAACCTTTTAGTGAATAAATTTTTAAGATTAAAAACACAATGTACATTTAGTGATTAATGCAGCCACTGCACAATGGCATTGTAACGGCTTAAACAACAGAACAAGTCGAGATGCAGGTGAGTCAGAGCGTCTGGATACTGTGGCTGGAGGTGGGCACAGGAGTGGCGGTGAGAAAAGAGCTGTGGTGCAGTTAGGTGGCACAAAACCAGACTGAGGAGGCAGACAGACTTTCAAAATAGGTGCTTTGCATATTAACGTGTCTTTTAGAAAAATAATGTCTGAATGACTTTAGCAAAATAATGTCTGAATGACTAATTTGTAGTATAAAAATCCACAAGCCTTTATGATGACACATTGATTTAGGAATATTGAGATGAAGAGGAGCAAGTGTACAGTATATACTGTAAATGCCGTATGGTGGTTTAAAGTACACAATGCAGCTGTTCTAGGATCAATGCATATGTTACCATTCCCTATTCATTTCTAAAAAAGGCATTTCAAAATAGTATCAGAGATAAGATAAACTGATATCTTATGTGATAGCTTTACACTTTAAAAAACATAACAAAATCAATATGAAATACAAATTATAGATGTCTAAAAATTAATCTGAAAATAACTTAGTCATTGATGATGATGACTTAAATATTTCAAATGTCACCATCATTTTTAAACCTTTTTTGAACCAAGGATAGAACAAAGCATAGATAATTGGATCAATACAGCAATTCATTGTTGTTAAATAAGTCAGTGCTAAATGCACAGCTGCTAAGTTTACTAAATCAATGCTGAATGACATTTGAACTAGAATGAACACAAAGCCAGGTGAACAGAGCACAATAAAAGCTATTACTACTATTCCTAGGGTTTTTGCAGCTTTTCTTTCAGATGATTTTGACAGTTGTGTTTTTTTGCTATCTGCTGATTTTGTTTCTTGCATCATACAGTTGATAGCTTTTACGTGTCTTCTTGCAGTCACAAATATTACTGAATACAAACAAATTATAACTACCATAGGCAATAAAAATGTCAGTACATAATGTACCATCCACCAATCATAATAATGCCAAAATTTGCATATACCCACACACCAGTCAGTTACAACAAAACCTCCAGTATGAAAAATAAATGAATATGTGTATAAAAATGCTAACAACCACATGAAAATGATGCACGCACCTGCTACTGAATTTGTTACATATCTGCTATAAAAAAATGGATTACACACAGCAATGTAACGATCAGCTGATATGCTTACCAAGTTTAAAACAGAAACAAAAAGTAAAAAATAGAAGTATGTTTGATAGTAAGTACAAAATGCATCACCAAAGTACCAGCAATACTCTATTCGTCCAGAAAACTGAGCAGGCATAATAAGAAAACCATTTAGAAAATCTGCCACAGCAAGTGAAAGGACAAATAAATTAGTAGGAGTGTGAAGTTGCCTGAAATGAGAAACAGTGATGATCACAAACAAATTTCCAAAAACAGTAAGTGCAATCAGAATTCCTGCAGAGAGGTAAAGAATTGCTAATATTTCAGTTTGCTTTACAAGTTTAGGGCAACTTGCATTGTTGTCAGGATAGCAGTACATTCTTTCTGAATGCATAATTTCATCTTTATAAATAATAGATACAGCATTATGCTTCTCAGTTTAGATAATCTGACTCTCTGAATGTCATTAACCAAAGTTTATATATTTGCAGGATCCTGAGAGATTAATGTAAAATTTTTTCACTCCAATTATAGAGCCATCACACTCCCAAGTGTAACAGAAGTGTTTTGTTTTACAAGTAATAAATCTTGATTATTTAGGTACTGATTATAAATAAAAATTCAACCCTTTTCAAGGGTTTTTTATTATTAGTGTTACAACTGCATTTGTAAAAATAGTAATGCTTAAGACTAAGCTTCAGCTTTTTTCCATCCATCCATCCATCCATCCATTCCTGGTCTGATGCCAGCAGTTACTTAGCACTGTCTGACAAGAGCCCATTGTACTGCATTAGTTCTTGAATATTTTCCTCTGTAAATCAATGGCATTTGATTTTATTTTGTGAGATGCAAATAACTGTGTACCGAAGCAAGCTATACTCTTAACTCAAATTAAGAGATATACTATTATACATATATTGTAGCTGTTTTACTCTGTTTGCAAAACATAATGCTTGTTTTTACCCATGAAATATTCTGTCAGTTCTATCATTTTTGAGCTAATCATACATGCAAGACTTTAATATTTTAGGCAGTTAACTGCTTCTCGGTAGTATTTACATTTCTCCTCCTTTTCTGTATTATTTCTATGGTTTCTCTTTGATAATGGCAGCTACTGGTAGCAACAGATACTGGATTACAATTTTTAGGGAAAAGCACAGTTCAAGAAATAGAAACAAAGTATAATAAAATAATAAGAAAAACCTTAAGTTGAACTGGAAGGAAAAGGAAATAGGAACTCCTATCACTCGACACAATCAACATAAGATTCTGTAACAGAACACTGTAGAAAACCATAGTTTGTTTTTGCTGGCTGAGTGATTGTTGATTTGGCAAATCACAATCATAAGTAACTGTCCATCACTAAATTAGTTGATGAATTTTTGATATAATCCTATTAGAAAAAAACTAAAAAAGTAAAAGAATTGATGTGGGGAAATTGGAAATGAGTGTTAGTACAAAAGGGACATTCAATTGAGTATACAAGTGCAAGTCTATGATGACCTTAATGTTAACATTTCAGGACAGGAAAGTTAAGTTACAGGACCCAATACCAGTTTTATAGAGACAGGTGCAATTAAAAAAAAGCTGGGGACAGGATCACATGATGCACAGTTAAGTATGTCTGTGTTCTCAGAGTGCTCCGTGACCCTATCCATCAGTTACTGTTTTCACAAACTAACCTCAATTTTTTTTTATCAATGCCTCAACATACCTTTATTGCTTGTTACATAAGGATCATTCAGGTTAGAAGAATCACCCAAGTTTTTCATATTCAGGCCCAATGAAGAGAACCCACAGGACTTTGATATACACTGACATGGTGGCAGATAACTCTTTGGCAGTTTTGATTGTTGACCAATTGAATGCCTTTTTATCGAAGTAAAATGCCGCTCAAAGTTCGACCTTGAATGGGTCAATACAGTGAAGTTTTTCTGAACTTCATGCTTATATAGTGTTGAAAACAGAAACTCTCATCAGTTTGTATTCAGGTCCGTACATAGTGGAGCAGCCTGCAACTGAGATACATGATCCAATATCTCTGTGCGAAACTTTTTGAATAAGATGACACAGCAAGGAGAGACAACATCAAAATGATTGCAAGGATACCCTTGTACCTTTTGTGAAGGTGTTTATTTGATATTTGGACTTCAGCCTTCACACACTATACAGTTCATGTCTACATTTTGTCATTTATAACTAAAACATGAAAAACATTTCGCTTTTAATGATGTGTTTACATAGATTGTTGTAGACACAGAACACACATTAAATTATTTACCCTATACAACTCTAGGTAGCTCACTCCCAGATAATCAAGGCTTGAACTTGGGAACTTCTTGCCCTTTCTGAGGCGGCGGGGAGATGGTATAGCATACTGCTTGCTGCTTGTGTTGATCGACACATTTACAAGACAAAAGACGCTGATGGAGAAGTGCGAAGGGATTTAAGCTGGGCCATAATTATGAGTTTTTTCATAGGCTTTGGTAATTCTAGTGTTAAACACTTGGAGACTAGATTTCAGATCCAAAACTCTGATATGAAGATAGATGTGCACATGTGCATGGTCTACAATAAAAAGGTGCTATATAAATAAAATGCATTATTATTAAGTTAAAAGAATAACCATTATTAATTCTCACTTCTTTTTCTTTCAGCTGCTCCCGTTAGGGGGTTGCCACAGCGGATCATCTCCTACCATCTTTCTGTCCTCTGCATCTGGTTCTGTTACACCCATAAACTGCATGTCCTCTCTCACCACATCCATAAACCTTCTCTTAGGCCTTCCCCTTTTCCTCTTCCCTGGCAGCTCTATCCTTAGCATCCTTCTCCCAATATACCCAACATTTCTCCTCTGCACATGGCCAAACCAGCGCAATCTAGCCTGTCTGACTTTGTCTCCCAACTGTCCAACTTGAGCTGACCCTCTAATATACTCATTTCTAATCCTATACATCCTTGTCACACCCAGTGCAAATCTTAGCATCTTTAACTCTGCCACCTCCAGCTCTGTCTCCTGCTTTCTGGTCAGTGCCACCGTCTCCAACCCATATAACATAGCTGGTCTCACTACCATCCTGTAGACCTTCCCTTTCACTCTTGCTGATACCCGTCGGTCACAAATCACTCCTGAGACTCTTCTCCACCCATTCCACCCTGCCTACACTCTCTTTTTCACCTCTCTTCCACACTCCCCATTACTCTGTAATGTTGATCCCAAGTATTTAAACTCATCCACCTTCGCCAACTCTACTCCCTCTATCCTCATCATTCCACTGACCTCCCTCTCATTTACAAACATGTATTCTGTCTTGTTCCTACTGAGCTTTATTCCTCTCCTCTCTGGAGCATATCTCCACCTCTCCAGGGTCTCCTCAACCTGCTCCCTACTATCGCTACAGATCACAATGTCATCAGCAAACATCATAGGGGACTCCTGTCTAATCTCGTCTGTCAACCTGTCCATTACCATTGCAAATAAGAAAGGGCTCAGAGCCGATCCCTGATGTAATCCCACCTCCAACTTGAATGCATCCGTCACTCCTACCGCAGACCTCATCACTGACATGCTTCCCTTGTACATATCCTGTACAACTCTTACATACTTCTCTGCCACTCCCGACTTCCTCATAGAATACCGTAGCTCCTCTTGAGGCACCCTGTCATATGCTTTCTTCAGGTCCACAAATACGCAATGCAACTCCTTCTGGCCTTCTCTAAACTTCTCTATCAACATCCTCAGAGCAAACATTGCATCTGTGGTGCTCTTTCTTGGCAAGAAACCATACTGCTGCTCACTAATCATTACCTCACTTCTTAATCTAGCTTTCACTACTCTTTCCCATAACTTCATGCTGTGGCTCATCAATACTATTCCCCTGTAGTTACTGCAGTTCTACACATCTCATATTACTCACAAAGGGAAATAGATTAACATGTTTCAAACTCTTGAACAAATCACAAAGTTGCAATGCTGAAATTGGTCACTAGATGCCACCATTGTTACTAAAGGCACTATTGAGAAGCCTTTTACAGAGTTAATGAAATTACAAGCATAACTATTATAAACGTTATTAATAAATTAAATATTAATAGTGCAAAACAAGAATTGTAGAGACAATTAAAGTTCTTAAAAATATAACAACATTACTTTCCCATTCTTTACTTATTTAACTATGACAAGGAGATTACTCACTGGCTCTAAAGTAGATATATTAACAGAACTTATATTGCTTTGCTTGACGCACACTATTTCTAAGGAACTCTCTAACAGTTTGACCTTAAAAATAATACTTTAAACAGACACTCAGAATAAGAATGTTTTTATCTTTTCTTTCCTGTTATCCTCAAAGCTTTGCTCACTGGAAGGCCGTATCTAAGTCTGTCCTCTTGATAATTTAACTCCACCTTTCAGACACTGAGTGTCGGAATATGCGCAGCTTTCTGGAAAATAATGGCCCATTTAGTTTCTGTCCATTCCTAATTTCAAGCCTGAAATTCAGGCACATAGGATACAGTATATTTAAGGGACAGTGACAGTACACGTCCGCAACCAACTATAATCAAGCTGCTTCACTGTTCTGTCCAAGTTAATATTCCGAAAGAGGCCAACAAAAATCAAAATGTAACCTATGGAGATCAGAAGATCTACTTTTTTTGTCGATTACTCGATCCATACCACACAAGTCCAAAAGACCATGTTTCCAGTGTTTGAAAGAGCTCAACAGGGGGACAGGAGCTGTTCTCTGACCTCAACAAGCATTTAATGTCCTTTTCTCCTTCACATCTACTGGTAATTAGTTTCTTTGACAGTTTCATTTATACTATTGCAGTACTGTTTAAAGTTTTCCTGAACTTTGACTCGTAATAAAAATTTGTAATGGCTATATTTTTCTTCTGTCATGTGTATTTGTAGTTGTAAATCCACACACGTTTGTCTACCATGCTACTTGGTACCTTATTCCAAGTGTCTAAGGTTCTCTGTGTAAAGAAAAACTTCCTAACATTTGTGTGAAATTTACTCTTATCAAGTTTCCAACCAAAACCAAATTGTACACAGTACTCCAGATGAGTCCTCACCAGTGTGTATAAAGGTTGAGCATAACCTCCTTGGACTTGTACTCCACACATCGTGCTATATAACCTAATATTCTGTTTACTTTTAATGACTTCTGAGCACTGTTGGGAAGATGACAGTGTCAAGTGCACTATGACTCCTAAATCCTTCTCTTAAGGTGTACTCTTAATTTTCAGACCTCCCATTGTGTATTCAAACCTAACATTTTAACTCACTATGTGTAATACTTTACATTTACTAACATTAAATTTAATCTGCCACAAATTTGCCCAAGCCTGTATGCTGTCCAAATCCTTGGGTAATGATTTAACTGATTCCAAATTATCTACCAATTCACCTGTCTTGGTAACATCTGCAAACTTAACCAGCTTGTTATATGTATTCCTACTCAAAACAAACATTAATATATATTAAAAATAGCAGCGGTCGAACATCACCCTCAATTCCCACTTTTTTAAGTGTGATACCGAACTTTTCATGTGGCACCTTATTGATACACATGTGCATGGATATTGATATCGATAGATAGATAGATAGATAGATAGATAGATAGATAGATAGATAGATAGATAGATAGATAGATAGATAGATAGATAGATAGATACTTTATTAATCCCCAAGGGGAAATTCACATACATTCCAGTTTGTCCAGGCATATGGCATCCCTCTTCTTTATGCTGCCTCCCCAGCACACCACTGCGTAGAAGAGGGCGCTTGCCACAACCGTCTGATAGAACATCTGCAGCATCTTATTGCAGATGTTGAAGGATGTCAGCCTTCTAAGGAAGTATAGTCGGCTCTGTCCTCTCTTGCACACTGCATCAGTATTGGCTGTCCAGTCCAATTTATCATCCATCTGCACTCCCAAGTATTTATCTCTCTGCACACAGTCACCTCTGATTATCATGGGGTCCATGAGGGGAATGGGCCTCCTAAAATCCACCACCAGCTCCTTGGTTTTGCTGGTGTCCTTGAATAGGTTCCTATTCTCCTCCTCCTGCCCACTCCTGATGCAGCCCACGATAGCAGTGTCGTCAGCAAACATTTGCACGTGGCAGGACTCCAAGTTGTATTGGAAGTCCAATGTTTATAGGCTGAACAGGGCCGGAGAAAGTACATTCCCCTGCGACACTCCTGTGCTGCTGACTACAATGTCAGACCTGCAGTTCCCGAGACGCACATACTGAGGTCTGTCTGTAAGATAGTTCATGATTCATGCCACCAGGTATGAATCTACTCCCATCTCTGTCAGCTTGTCCCTAAGGAACAGAGGTTGGATGGTGTTGAAGGCACTAGAGAAGTCCAGAAACATAATTCTTACAGCACCACTGCCTCTGTCCAAGTGGGAGAGGGATCAGTATAGCATGTAGATGATGGCATCCTCCACTCTCACCTTCTCCTGGTACTGCGAACTGCAAAGGGTCGAGGGCATGGTGGACCTGTGGCTAGAGAAGTCCAGAAACTTAATTCCTACTGCACCATGATATGTATGTGTATGTAGATTTATTTGATTTTTATCGAGGGTTTAGAATTCATTTATCATGGTTAGTGAGTTGCAGGGGTTGGGTGGGGTCGGGACACAAGCCTTGCATGCTCCACTGACAATGCACCACATTGTGTGTTTCTATTACCCCAAAATTGTTCAATATCTGCTTTCTTGTCATTTTTGATTCAGATGCATTTTAAAAAATTTTCGCCAACACTCTTGTGTTGTGCATGATGAGGTTGGGCAAGAACTGTTGGTTTTGTTTGGGTTTCTGTTTAAGAGATCTCAGTTTAATTTTTTGCATATTTACTGTTAGGTTTATACTAGGGAGCTTGGGGAGGGGATTCTGGAGTTACTGTCTGCATTATAGCAGGGCCACAGTAAACATGTTCGGCACTCTACTGTTTTTCTTTTACAGTTCCTTTTTGCTGTTGTCTTTTTCTTTTCCTTTCTAATGGCTAATCTTAATGCAAGGTCACTGTCCTCTGTTTGCAAGTGTTGCAGATTTATTATTGATATAGCATGTTTGCAAGAATTGCATCTTTTGGCTAAAGACATTCATCAGGCTGCCTCTAAGTGCTACTGTGTGGCTGCATCCTCCTCTTCCATAACTAAAAAGATGGTGTTTTAGTTATAGTTAACTGTGCTTTGCATCTAACGTTTCCTGCTTCTGGAGGTGATCTGGAAAGACAGGTTTTGTTATGCTTTGATAAAGACTGATGGAAGGAAACTTACCTGTATTTCAATCTACAACCCAACTCCATGTAATAATAACTTTTATGCTGACATTTCTAAAGGCATCCTTTCTTATTCCGAATACCAACTAATCATTGATATGGCTGTGAATGCATTTATTGACGCCTTGCTTGATAAATCACCTTCTTTGATTAAACAACACATTACCTCCTCTTTATACATGCTTTTTAAATTTATTATGGATCTAAACCTTGTACAATTTTTTAGGTTATTAAATCCTCCTTTGAAGGAAATTCTCTTTTTTTTTCTTTTCGTTTTAAGTTCCAGAATAGATTATATCTTAATTTTAAAATATCTTGCCCCTCTGCTCAATTAATGCATTTTTATCCTCATCCTTTTTGTCCGACCACCGGTGCATTAATCTTCAGTTTTCTCTTTCACTTCTGTCTCCCAAGTCCCCTTGCTGGCATTTTAATACTTCTCTGCAGATAATCTGCAGATTTTATCAAACACACTTCTTCTAAATTTGAGATTTTTATAGCTTTGAACAAAGACTGTTCAGGATCCAACTGATGTTTGGCTGGCTATTGAGGGGCATATTTGAGACCAAATCATTGTTTTTGCAGTTTAGTTTGTATGGCACAAAGGAAATATTGAGATCTTGAAAATGCACGTCTACATATTTCTGATCCAGTACACAAGCTAAAAATCACTCAAACCACAGCCAAGTTAAATGACCTTCTTATGCGGTATGCAGAGTTTAAAATTCATTGCACACACACTCACACAAACACTCACACATGGTGCTATCTCTCCAGTGCTAAACTGAGCAAGTTGTTAGCACTTAGATTTTGCAGATGCGACTCATTAGCCTCGGTTTCCCAAGTCGAGTTAAAATGTGGTAATATCACCAGTCACCTTTTAGAAATTAATAAAATATTTTTGTTCTACTTCTTTTCTGAACTATTCACTTATGATGAACCCCCATGGTCAGGCACGCTGGATTTTTTTTCCAAAAGAATTGATTTACCAAAACTTTCATGAACCTGTTTACAGGCTCCAGTTTTTGCTGAAGAAATTAAATTAGTTTTAAATTAATTTGCAAAAAAAGTCCCTGGTCCAGACGGAATTCAGCCAGAAATATATTCCCCATTTTGGCTACACATATCCAGCTTGCTGTTCCATATGATCAACATGGCTCTCTTTTTCTCCTCTAAGTTACACTCTAATATAAACTCCTCCATTATATTGCTCCTTCTCAAGCAGGGCAAAGACCCCACACTGTGTTCCAGTTACTCTCCATTGTCATTAATGAATTCAGATGCTTGGTTATTAAAGTTTAGGATCTCTGTAATGTCAAAATTGATTCAGTCTGACCAGACCAGCTTCATGGTGTCTTGTTATGCAGCGTGACCCCATGTGGCTTTCGCACATTTTAAACATGGCTCCTTTGCTCCCAGCCCCTGTCTTCTCACTTGATACAGGAAAGGTTTTCAATAGGCTTTCAATAGGAGATCTACAGCTTTTTACAGCCTTTAGATATTCAAAATATGAACCAATGTGTTTTTCTGGTATTAAAGTGGTAATACCTTTTTATCAATGTATTATTAAAAATTAATTTCAGTGTTAAAGAAAGCTTACAGATTTCTGTGAATACTGTGCTCTAATGAACTTATCTTTTCCCTTTACCGGCGTTACCTATGTAGTCACCTAGGGCCTCGTTTATAAAACTTTACATGGATTTGAGCATGAAAATATGCACATTATAAAAAACAAGAGAATGCACACGGCAAAAAAATTCTGATTAATAAAACCTGCTGTATGCATATTTCAATGCCACTTCCCTTTTGAACAATCACATTCATCTTTCCAGTACGCATTTGTGAACATGCCTTGATGCTGGTCAACCTCATACTCATGCAATCATGCAGTCATGATGCTGCGGACATTCATTGGCTGGTGGAGCAGCCTTCCTCCTGATATGTCAAGACTCTGCTACCTGCATTCTTAATATGGCTGCTTCCTAGTGACCCATGTGTACAGCCTTACCTTCATATGGACAGCTGCTTTAAGCAAAGAAGTTTACTAGCTCAGCACAAATAGACCAAACAGTTTCTCTACACCTGTGTCAATCACCAAAGCAAATGTATTTGTCTTTTTATTAAAAAATAATTATGTAAAAAAAAGATAATGGGATATATGACTTTTCAAGTACAGGTGTAGAGTTGCTTCAGATTGTCTTCAGCCCATAAAGGTCTTGCCAATTTCTTTGGGTTTTCTTTTGTTGTTCTGTTCTTTTCTCTCCTTGCTCTGGTCTCCCCTGCTCTGCTCAGCATGCATCCCAAACTTGAAGGCTTCTCTTTGTTTGGAATTACCAACGACTGCAAGACTAATCTATAAGTGTTTGTCTTTCTCAGGCTGATTGTCCATTCTTATCCTAATTATCCCAGGCTAATAAAAGTAGTTGTAACAATTTGTGTTTTTTTGGGATTTCAAAAAGGATGACCCAAAAGATACAAGGTTCAATTCAGTAAAAATACAAAGTTTAAATTAATTTATATCAATCATTTTAAAAAATACACAAGAGTTTATATTGTTTGGGTGCATACACCATCAGCATGGCACTTCCAGATCTAAACACTAGTGAGGTGAATTGCTAGCGTACTAAAGTAACTATAGCAGCAGGTGGAAGTCTTGCTTTACCAATGGTGCTAAGCAGAGTTGCGCTGCGGTGCAGCAGACTATTAGCCAGCAAAAGTGCTGTGAAGAAGCTGTCTGTTGTTACGGTTCTGCCTTTGTCCAGTCTGAAAGCGGTCACGGAACATCGCATCTTTGATTGCCAGTACAGCAAATAGTTCTGAGCAGGCATCAATCAAAGTACCAACTGTGGTCATCGCTGCTCTTGTGAAAAGAATGGCGATAAACGGCATCAATTCAGAGATGGAGAGGCAACTTCGTTCTACCCCGTGAACTTCACTGAGAGCACAAAACTGAATAATAAAAAAGAGCTAACTTTTACAAGTAGCCAAAATTAACACTGGAAGTTACAGACTCAAATCAAATGTATGTTTTTATTATATTATAGTAATAATAATAATAATAGCAGCTCACTACTCAAAATGCAGAGTGCCCAGACTCAAACCCAGAACCTTTTTGTTATAGGGCAACAGTTCTTATCTCTGCACCATCCAAGAATACATATCAACTTTCTTTCGATTGACATTTGAGCTTGGGTTTTTAACTCATTGACAGCAACATGTAAATTGAATAATTTTTTTTTCTTTGGTTATATTCTTGAATAAAAGCACACGTGCTTATTTGATATTTGGACTAAAGTCTTCACACATTATACACTTTCACGTCATTATTAGTATAACATGGAAAAACTTTCTGTTTTAGGTATGTGTTCAGCATTTGTTGTGTCACATTTCATCTCATCCAACACTTACACAGATCTCTGTAGACATGGAACACCCATGAAATGTATATATTCCAAATAACGATATATTACAGTATTTACCAAATACTACTGCAGCCACCTCACACCACGATAAAGAGACTTGAGCTCTGAGAATTCTGCGACTGACTTCAGCTCCGTTGGGTTGAGGGATAGGACAGCAGGCTGCTTGCTGCTTGTGCTGACACATTTGTAAAACAAAAGATGCTGATGAAGATAGGTGTGAAGGAATTTAAAGTGGCCCGGGATTACAAGTTTTTTCTTAGGCTTCAGGAATTCTAGTGTTAAAAGGTATACCAAATAAACATTGTCATACTCTATGTTGAAATTGAAAGAGTTGCCAGTACTGCATACTGCTGAGTACAGGCCCACTTCATTCAGTGGTGACTAAAATGAACTTGGCCTATTAAGAGGAAAACCAGTAAAACTAAAAAAGTTTTATTTTTCAGAATATCTCTGTCAGCACTAAGATATTTGTTATGACATTCACAAAGCTTTTCCGTGCCAATAAAATGTTTTGTTTTGCTGATGCAACCAGTGCTCTGTAGCTGACTTGCTTTCATTGTTACTGACATAGCTTATCAAACAGAGGGTGGCTCTTCAGATTGGGGCACAAATGATAGTCACATGAGGCCAAGACTGAGAAGATGACAGGTGTGTCATCCCCTCATATTTACAGTTTCACAGAGTAGCCTTTGCAAACCCCTCAATATTTAGGTTTAGCAAATCAATAACCATAAAGGGCAAAGTTCAGTGTTTCCAACTAATAATAATAATAATAATAATAATAATAATAATAAACAATCTATTTTCATTTGTTTCCAACCTTTACTCTTATACCGTGTTACTGGTCAAAATTGTAATTGATATTATTTAGGTGTTTGTGCCTTATGAAGTGTTGGCACTGAATGCATGTCTTACTCAATTCAAACATTAAATATGCAGTTTTTTTTTTCTTTAGGGTTTGCCAAAGTAATACTTATAAGGGACTAGCAAAATCCCCGCGCTTCGCAGCAGAGAAGTAGTGTGTTAAAGAAGTAATGAAAAAGAAAAGGAAACATTTTGAAAATAACGTAACATGATTGTCAATGTAATTGTTTTGTCACTGTTGTGAGTGATGAGTGTTGCTGTCATATATATATATATATATATATATATATATATATATATATACACACACAAACACACACACACATATAAACATATATATATATATACAGTACATATCCATACATATATACATATACACATATACACATATATATATATACACACACATATATACATACATATATATATATATATATACACATACATCCACATATATATACATATATATATATATATATATATATATATCTACATATACACACATACATATACATACACACACATATATAAAGTATCCATTATTCATAAAGCTTCAATTGGTGATCTGTCTTTCTGCGTTAACCGCATATTTTTTCATACGTCTCAAACCAAGGGAATGTGAGGCTAAAATCGAGAAGTGAGCGTACATACTTAGTGCATCCCCTCTCGGGAATCGAACCTCGGCGCTAGAGGCGAAGCCTCTACTATTGCGCCACGGCGTGCGGTTTGTCTATTTGAGCGTAGCAGTATAATTCGGTTTTTGTTCAGCACTCATTGGAACTGTTGCTTTTTGTCTGCGCACTGCGTCAGTTCACGTGAGCCGCTGAATATGGTTTTATATGTCACCCACTCGCTTCTAATTGTTTCGCTGCCTTCTTAATTATATAATGCATGTTTTCTTCAGCGCTTTTTGTAGCTCTTCCTGGTTTTCTACATAATGCGTGATTACGTGAGAGGCGTGATGATGTCACACGAAACTCCGCTCCCCACGGCTTTCAAGCTCAACTCCATTACAGTAAATGGAGAAAAATAACTTCCAGTTATGACCATTACGCGTAGAATTTTGAAATGAAACCTGCCCAACTTTTGTAAGGAAGCTGTAAGGAATGAGCCTGCCAAATTTCAGCCTTCCACCCACACGGGAAGTTGGAGAATTAGTGATGAGTCAGTGAGTCAGTCAGTCAGTCAGTCAGTCAGTGAGGGCTTTGCCTTTTATTAGTATAGACAATACCATACAGTGTTTCTATTTGGAAAACAAATGGTAATCTACCCATTATACTTTTAGCTGCTATTATTTTAATGTTTGTACCATGAGATTGGCTTTTGCCCCTTCTACAGTTTCCATGTAGTCAGTGAAAAAAAAATTTGCTTCTGCTATTTGCCACCATAAAACTAATTTAGGTGGAATCAGGAAATGGATGGATGTGCGAATGTAAGATTAAAGCAATCACAACCACGCAGCTTCTCAAAAAGCACAATCATAAAGGATGAGTGAAATATTTTCTAAGGACAAATGTCCAAGTCTTTAGAGTCCTGGTGTTTCCTGTTTTGCTTTGACGCTATCCAGTGACCTGAGACGAAGACTGGACTCCTTTGGTACTGTGTCTCTTTGGAGAATCCTTGAGTACCACTGGTTTGACTTGAAGTCCAGAATGAGGTACATTTCCTGCATTGTGAGGGAGAGTCAGTTATGGCAATACGGCCATGTGGTGCAATTCCCCAAGGGTGATCCGGTTCACAGGATCCTCATTGTTGAGGACCAGGCCAAGGGGACGTCCATATAACACCTTGCTGCCGCAGATAGATGGTCATTTACGGGGGGTGGGACTGAACTGTGTGTCTGCCAGGAGGATTGCCAACCAGGATTCCAAGCTGTTTCGCCATGTGGTGGTTGTTGCAACGCACTGTACCGGTGTATGCTCCCCAACCTGGTCTGAGCATCCAGTAACAGTAAGACTGCTAACATTGTATACTAAACATGCACACTCACCCTAAACTTGCCAATGAAAATAAAAATGCATATCATGAATGTAATGACCAAAGATAAACATTTTTTCTGAAACCAATTATGCCAGTGCCTCATTTGTACATGTTGGTTAGTGCATTACCTGATACTCACATTCTCATACTAAACCAATTACCCCGTAAGTTTTAGTGATGTGGTTAACTCTGCTGTGTCATTTCTTCCTGAGTTCATATTTCACCCCACATATGTAGAGTCTTCATTTTCTCCTTGCAGTTTTTGTTTAGTCTGTTCCCTTATTCATTCCTGTCCTGGATAAGTTTCTCAGTTGTAGCCCATGTTTCTGAACTTCAAACTGAATTTGATTATCTGGATGAATAATCTGAATGTGTGTGTAATGACACTACAACTTGGTTCACTAATACAATGACTGACAAGGCGTCTTCTCATGAAATCGATGTGTGTAACAACTAGGAGCACTCATACACATCTGAACTTTTCCCTTGTGCATCAACAATAGTAAGCCAGAACTCCACATTTCCTTTCATAGTGGCTAGAGTATTTTGAACCCTGACTCCAGAGTAAAAACAATTTCTGTCTCATACTTTTGTTCGCTATCCTCAATAAATTAGGGGGGCCAGAGGGTTCTTGATGACAACTGCTTGAATAGACTGGTTTTGGCCAAGGAAGTGGAAAGTAGAATACATTTTAAAGCGTGACACCAAAGCCAACTTATATATAACTTATAACCAGACATTTTATCATTGTTAAGGTCTAATATATGTAGGAGGACTTTAGAATATGTAACCCTCATACAGATATCCCATGTCCTCAACCACATGTCCCTTTCCTTTTAGGAAACTGGCAGAGGTTCCCACCTTCAATAAATTTTCTCTAACTAGAAGCATGCATCCCAAACTTTGTTTGGAGTTAGCAATGACTGCAAGAATAATCTATAAGTGTTTTTCTTTCTCAGGCTGATTGTCTATTATGATCCTAATTACCCCAGGTTAATAAAAGTAGTTGTAACAATTTGCGTTTTTTATTTTAAAAGAATGATCTAAGAGAGACAAGGTTCAAGACAATAAAAATACAGAGTTTAAAATTAATTATAGTATTCATTTAAAAAAAACACACAGGAGTTTGTCTGAAATAGGATTTAGAGCCTCAAGTTTAAAAGTTTAAGGAGGCTCTGTTGAAGAAAAGAAAAAGATCCAGGTTTTCTAAATCATGGCTGTTTACTAAGGAGTCCTCATTCCTGGAAAGTTAATCTGTATAAACTTACACAGTTCACATTTTGACTTGCTTGCAGTCCAAGTTCTTATTTTATATATTGTTCATTTCATGGTTCAGTATAGTGAATTTTGAACACTTATTCTTTACATGGCATATTAGTATGCCCATACAGGTGTTCTTTTATCCAGGAAAAAAGGTCATCGAGTTGGTGAGTATGTGCCTGATTTTTAGCCATTGCTATATGTTGGTGTTTTGGTGTCTTCCAATTTGTAGCAGATGTCTAATTTATATATATAAAAAAAAAAAAACTACACTTCTGCCAGATATTTCAAGTGGGTCAAATTAATAACTGCTTCAAAAAACAGGATTGCAGGATTGCTGTGTCAAACTGGTGTCATGTCTGTTATATGGGAAGTGTTCCAGTTAATCAAACAACTCTATTAACACTTCAAATTAGCAGAGTGGACACCAGATTGGACTACATGATCGCTGGACAGAACCGTGACAGATTTGACATACCAATCATACTGTTTGTATTGAGAGGAGAAGAAGGTATTAGGTTTGCCTTTGGTTCACTTACCTAGTAGAATTGCCAATTTGCATTTTTCTTGAGCCCATTTAAAAGGCAGGTGTTAAATTAAGCAAGTGTTAAATTAAGAAAATTGTCACTGATTTGCGAAGTTCCCATTAGTTCACGTCTGGGTTCACAGTGTTCTAGATATCTTAATAGTTTCACTGAAAACTGAATGTGTCCTAAGGTCTGTTCCAGAAAGCAGGATAGTTTAATTTACTAGTTTCCCATCATTACTAAAGTGGAACGTTAAATGCTTTGTATTGTATGTGTTCTTCTGTGTGGTCTATGTTTGTGAATCACTATGTGCTTCTTAAGCAAGCTTTCTCTTCCTCTGTCAGGACACAGAATCCATTACATTCATGATATTACAGCTCTTTGAATAAATTAAATACTGAGATGTATACTTGATATAATTTTCATAATGATAGGAGTTAAAGCATGTTATTAAACAAGGGAACATGGTGGCGCAGTGATAGTGACAAGCTGGCACCCCGTCCAGAGATTGTTCCTGCCTCATGCAAGATGCTTGCTGTACCGTGCACTATCTTCGATAAAATAATTTATTGCAGCAGTACTGTCTCTTTCAAACGTACTAACCCCCAGTTCCTGTCTTTCTCCAAGTACCCAATTGCCACATAATCATCTTTGTAATAGATATCAAGCCATCGGTTAGCTTAGAACGCCAATTCTTCAAAACGTTTAAGGAACATTGAAATATCTTCGTAGTACATGTTTAATCATGCTATCCATCTCTCCATTCAGTGTTGCGCCAGTCTCAGCAAGAATACAGCACAACGCAGGAACAATCCCTGAATGGGGCGCCAAATTGTCGCTTGCACTGCAAGACCGTGTCCTCACATGTTTAATTATTAACAATATTGATTATTCAAATGATGTTAACATTTTATCTGTATAATGTAAGCTCATTTTGCTGCATTTCATCTTAAAAATGATATCATCTTCATATGTAAATACGCGCTTTGTAAAGTGGCTCAGATTGTGCAATATTATAACTGTATTGCAAGTTTACAGTGAGGTAATTGTACTTATAACAACAACAACAATATTTATTTATATAGCATATTTTCATGCAAAAAGTAGCTCAAAGTGCTTTACATAATGAAGAATAGAAAAATAAAAGACACAGTAAGAGAATAAAATAAGTCAACATTAATTAACATAGAATAAGAGTAAGGTCCAATGGCCAGGGTGGACAGAAAAAACAAAAAAAAAAACTCCAGATGGCTGGAGAAAAAAAATTAAATCTGTAGGGATTCCAGACCATTAGACTGCCCAGTCCCCTCTTATAGGTCATATTTTTGTTTATCAATTCCTCCAATTGAAACTGAGCTTCTTTTCTTTGGATCTCTTTTTACTCTTCATTAAGTTTCTTTTCATCTTTGCAATATTTTTCCACAGCATGATTGACATGGTCACTGAATCCTTAATAAGTTTTAGAGTTCAGTCCCACTGTATCTTCCAGTTTACTTTTGACTGGAACAGGTAGTGCTTCAAGTACTGTCATTCTAAACAGTGCGGCTATGAGTGGATCCATTTCTGGATCTTTCTCAGTTTCCAGTTTCCATCTTTTGAGTTGTCTTTGTATATAAGCACCTGAATTCTCAGAGTCCCCAATTGTGTCTGTTTTTAGTACTTTCAGGTCAAATTTCATATGGTACTCTTGACTCAGAACCCTGCATTCTTCATTTTGATGGTTATTAAAAGTATTTGCATCAAACGTGTGTCTATGATGCCAGACAAGTCGGATTTTCAAGTATGTTCTGCATTTGGCTAGTACCCACGGCTCTTGCTAACATTGCTTTCACATCCCCTAATGCAAGGACTTTCACATTGTTTTTCCTTCTAATGTTCTAATTTATTCCCCTCCACCCTCATGTGTGTTGGGGAGACTAGCCGACCGACTCTGGGAGTCTTGCATTCCCAATGAAACATTTTGTGCTCTTGTCCCTTTGATTAGGATTGATATCTGACTTTCATCTGACTTATGGTCCGGGGGTCCATCTTTGTTCCTGGGGTGAGGTGAATTCTTCAACCACAACTCATCTTTCATGTCTTTCCTACACTTTGTCTTAATTCTTTCCTCAAATTCTTTTCTATTTATTTCTATTTCTACACTTATGCTCTCTGCTCTTTCTGTGCCTTCACCCTGAGCTACAATTCCTCTTCATCATTACTTTCCTGATCACTTTCATCAATATCTGTGTAATTAATGAGATCTTCTTCTCTTGGTATTACAACCTTTTAAATGTCTTACCCTTTTCTGAAGGGACTTCTGATCTCCACTCCTGTCTTAGTGCCACGATACTGCAGCAAAAGCAAGAAAATCTTGTCCTTAATGTCCCGGGCTAATTTCTTATGCCTGCCTTGAAGATTTGGACACACCTCTTGGTTGATTCATTTGTTACAGAATGACTAGGTGCATTAGTGGTGTGCAAGATTGCATTCTGTCTTGAGTTCCATTGAGTTACAAGATATTTTGTTATCTGCAACTATCTGTTCAGGTAGTCCATAAGAAGCAAACAGCCTCTTCAGTCTCATGGTGGTAGCTTGAGAAGTTATCTACAACATGTGGTACACCTCCAACTATTTTGAATACGCATCTATCACCACCAAAAACATTCAATTTTGAAATGGACGAGCAAAGTGAATGTGAATTCTTTAAAAGCATTCACTCCAAAAATCTCAAGGATGAAGTTGTACTTGGGGTGTTTTCTTCTGTTTAGCTTGGCATGTTTCACACTCCTTACACGTGTGCTGAATTTTTGCATACAAATTTGGCAACCATTCATACTTGCCATTCATTTCACTTTTACATTTCCTTGGTGTTCTTTGTGAATTAATTTCAATAAGCCTTCTCTTTTTCATTTCCTTTTACTTTACAGGCCTATGCTTCAGACACAGGACTTGGTGCTGTGTTCAGCCAAAGTGTCTCAAATTGTTGAACACCCCATTATGTATCAGGGCCAGAAGCTGCTGGATTGGAAGACCAGGGGCCTCATGTATAAATGGTGCGTACACACAGAAATGTTGCGTAAGAACGTTTCCACGCTCAAATCGCGATGTATAAAACCTACACTTGGCGTAAAGCCACGCACTTTTCCACAGTACCTCATACCTTGTTGTACGCAAGTTCTCCGCTTGGTTTTGCAGACTGTCGGCACCCAGCGTCAAAGCAATGCTACTGTTCCTGTGTGGTTACACCTTATTTTCCTGACGCGGCTTTATAAATACACTGAAACTAACCGCATATTGTTTATTAGTGTAACGTATCTGATTGTAATTAACTTGTAACAATATAATGGTTCAGGGAATAGCCATAGTATTCCAAATACCATAACTGCTTTAGCGTTGTTACTCTTACTGCACCTTCTTCTTCTTCTTCTTCTTCTTCTTCTTCTTCTTTCAGCTCCTCCCGTTAGGAGTTGCCACAGCGGATCATCTTTTTCCATATTACTCTCACTTCACCACTCGGAGTATTTATATCACTGTATCTGAGTGTGAATCACAGCAGCAGCTGATCGGAAAGAGAATTATCGGTATACAGCTTCAAGGACATGCTGTCTCAGCCACGGCAAAACGTTTAAAAGCCTTTCCTGTACGGACCTTGCGGTTCAGAAACAGTTTCATCCCAAGAACTTTAAACGCACTTAATCAATTGCTCCTTGTAGAACTGTTTGAACTTATAAGTACAATCACCCCACTGTAAACTTGCACTATAGTTATAATATCGCACAACCGGAGCCACTTATAAAGTGCGTATTTACATATGATGACGATATCATTTTTAAGGTGAAATGCAGCAAAATATGTTTATTATATTATACAGATAAAACTTTAACTTCATTTAAATAATCTATATTCTTCACTGGGAGTGTCGTGAAGGATAGAAAAATTAAACATGTACTACGAAGATATTTCAATGTTCCTTAAAAATTTTGAAGAATCGGCAGTCTAAGCTTACAGATGGCTTAACTTCTATTACAGAGCTGATTGTGTGGTGATTGGGTATTTGGGGAAAGAAAAGCAAGGACTGCAGTGACGGCTACGCCAATATATATTGAATATAAAACAGAAAGAGAAAATAACAACACAGCTAAAAATGCAGCGACAAATTTCGGCAAAAGTTAAATGCTTGTGTCATGAGCACGAGGCGGCTATGCAGTGTCTGCAACGGACGTGGCCATCCACCGTGCATAAGCTACCTTACTGACATTGGCGGGCGATGGAGCCACCAATTCTTCCTCTGCCCAGTGCCACCACAAGCCTAGAGCCGCCCCTGAGTACTGCTGCAATAAATTATTTCATCGAAGTGCAACCCATGTTTAATAACGTGCTTTAACTCCTATCATCATAAAAATGATATCACGTGTACATCTCAGTATTTTAGTTATTCAGAGAGCTGTATTATCACGAATGTAATGGATTCTGTGTCCAGTTGGAGGAAGAGAGCCGGTTTAAGAAGCAAGTAGTGATTCACACACATAGAGCACATAGAAGATCAAATACAAAACAAAGCATTTAACGTGCTACTTTAATTACGATGTGACCTGAGAAACTGGTTAATTAAACGATTTTAAGATGAAGTTTATGATGTTCTACTTTAATGACAAAATAAACTACATGATTAAAGTGGAAATGTCGAGACTGAAGTGGACATTTCGTGCTTTTTCCCCACTGTGTGCCTTTTTTTCTCTGTACCTTAATAAGCTTTCATAGATTGATGGCATTCCATCATCATCATCACTTCTGGTGTCTCTCCAACTGGACATGCCTCTTTCTGCCTGGACACCATATAACCACATGAACCATCATTTTGGGCAGTCAACCTAAACTGAACGGAAGTCTCCATCCATCCATCAACCTGCTGAATCTAAACACAGGGTCACGGGGGTCTGCTGGAGCCAATCCCAGCCAACACAGGGCGCAAGGCAGGAACCAATCCTGGGCAGGGTGCCAACCCACCACAGGACACACACACACCAAGCCCACACTAGGGCCAATTTACAATTGCCAATTCACCTAACCTGCATGTCTTTGGACTTTGGGAGGAAACCGGAGCACCCAGAGGAAACCCACGCAGACAAGGGGAGAACATGAAAGCTCCACGCAGGAAGGACCCGGGAAGCGAACCCGGGTCTCCTTACTGTGAGGCAGCCTTGCTGCCATTGCGCCACCGTGCCACCCGAGCATGGGTTATATGGGGTTTTTCATGGAGGATTTCTCTCCACATGAAGATAAAGGACTTTGATGGATGTTGTTATATGATTTTAATTTTTCCACTTCTAATAAACTGTTTTTTGCTTTTGTTTGTTTTCATTTGATTTGGTTTAATTTTATTGATGTCTGTAATTATCTTAAGTAATAATTGTTTACACTGACTTGCAGGCCCAAGATTCTTTAACTCACTTCTAGTTTAAATAAAAGGGGCGAGGTTTGCTCTCTGAGGCACCAGTAAGAGAGAATGGGTGATGGAGAATGAAGATGTAGAGACTCAGGCTTCAAGGGTGCACAGATTGGTGAAAGCTGGCATCCCTTTCTTCTTCTTGGGCTTAAAGTTGTGGCGGGCGGCTGGGGGCGGTACCCAGCCAGGATGCCTGGAAGGACAGGGAGAGGGACTACGCCTCCTCCGGAACACGAGAGGGCAGCCGCCCTGGTTGGTATGGTGGCCACGGGAACAGAGCATGGAAGCTCAACCCTATAAGGGCCCGTGGTCACCGCCAGGGGTGCCCAGATGCCTGAGAAGCCCTGGACGTCAGCACTTCCGCTAAACCCGGAGGTGCTGGCAGGAGGAAAACCAGGGACACCCGGAGTGCTTCCAGGTGCTCATGAGGCACTTCCGCCACACCAGGAACTGCCACAGGAAGCTCATCAGGAGGCACCTGGAGCACGTCCGGGTAGACTTAAAAGGGGCCACCTCCCTCCATTCGTCAGCTGTAGTCGGGTGGAAGAGGACAGAGCTTGGAGGAGAGGAGTGGAGTCTGTAAAGGAAGGCCCGGACTGAGGGTGTATGGTGCAGGGGCACCAGGTTGTGTGTGGTAGTATAAATAGTTTGTAAATATGAATAAACGTGTTGTGGTGTTTGAACCATCGGTGTCTGCCTGTCTGTGTCGAGGCGGGTCTCCACAAAGTATAATGGAAATTTAAGAAGTCCCAAAGGGGGGAAATATATGGAATTTTTAGGAAATATATAATAATCTTTTACAATCTGTTACAAGTACAGTATATATATTGTGATGCCCAAACGCGCGTACAGCCGCCCTAACCCTGACACAGGCAGGCAGGACACAAGGGCAGCACACACATTTTTATTTTTCTTTCTTTCCCGCGGGAAACACTTTCACCCATTTCCCACTGGTACAGAACAGTCCCAAGAACAAAGCACAGGTTAGCAAACAACCTTCTCTTCTTCTTCTTTTCTCTCAATTCCACTTCTGGTGAGTTTCGTCTTCTCCCACCCAACTCTGGCTCTCAGAGTAGTGGCTGCTGGCTCCTTTTATAAGGCACTTGGAAGTGTTCCAGGTGCTTGTTGACCCAATTCCAGTAGCACTTCCGGGTGTGGCAGCAGTGCTGTATCAAAGGACTCAACAGTTCTCCAGGTGCCCTCTGGCAGTGGCCATGGGCCCCAACAGGGTTCAGCTTCCATGTTCCAATCCTGTGGTACCACCACACTCCAGGAAAGGTTCCCTCTGCCTCATCTTAAAGAAGCCTCTAATGTAATTTTCCAAAATAAATAAGTAATGAATACCCTTCAAGAAAGTGGGGATAAATTGATGTGAAAGCCCATACACCTCTGCTATGAAGCAATACTTTGATCAGTGGGAGAATCTGCTAAACACCCTTCTTAATGAAGCAGGGTTAAAAATAACTGGAGAATGAACAACAGATAAAAATGGCTTTAGATCATTGGAAGAGTTGATAAAATTCTGCATATTAAGAGTCAAATGACTTTTCGATAAGGTGATGTAATTAGAAAAGTGTATAAAAGATGAATTATTGAATAATTCAGCTCATTCAATGAACTGAGACTTCTGTGCATAACTGTGCAAATAAAGAATTGTTCTATATTCTCATCCGGACTCCACAACTGCCTTCTCTGAAGATTACGTTTTTTTCCACAACAGAAATTTGGTGTTTAGCACCCCCAGTGGACACTGGCAATATCACGTACTACCACTTGGCCTGCCTGGGGTTCCAGCCACTTTCCATTGTCTGATGGACAGACATTACAGAGCTGTAATGACTATATTGCCACCTACTTGGATGACATAGTCATCTATTCCTGTAGCTGGGAGGAAGATGGCAAGCATGTTATGGCTGTTTTATTCTTTACTCACAAAGTTGCCCTCTGAATCAACCCTGCCAAATGTTATTTCGAACTTATTGAGCCCTTTGACACCAGACCCAATTGCATGTAAATTGGCAAACCTTTATGGGACATACTGCCAATGCTTTGTGTGTTGACTCTCAGAGTGGGCTACGCCTTTGCTTAGTTTAAGTTGGAAACAGGTTACTTTTGCATTGGCATGGGATCCTGAGGCTGAACCAGCATTCAGTGAACTAAAGAAGGCATTTATGTCTTTATCTATTTTGATTACTCCTGATTTTTCTTTCTTTTGTCATCCAGACAAACGTATCTGACACTGGCTTCAAGGTGGGCTTAACTCACATGTTCAACAGTACAGAACAGCCTGATGATGTACCTCAGCCCAAAACTGTTTGACCAGGAAAGGTGGTATTCAGACACTTGAGGTATTATCTTCTTGGGTGGGGGTTTGCCTCAACGACTGACCATAATTCCTTTGTCACAGCTTGCAACCACAAGGAAACCATATGCAGAATCATACGGTAGTCCTTGGACCTCCCTATAAGTTCAAGATATCTCACTGCCAGGGGTTGTTCCATGTCAGTGTTGACACACTCTACTGAATTCATGTCCTCTCAGTTAGGTCTACTCGCCCCACCTTAGTCGAGCTAGATGGGAGAAGTATCACATAAAAGCACTTAAGTGCCATTTTCAGGGCTCTAAAAAGGTAAGCAATACCTCCCCAGAACAGGAGAAGCACCATAAATAATACTTTCTCCTTCCTCATCCATAGTACAGAGGCTTTTACACAGGAGAAACTCTGATATCACTTCTGTTTCTGCCTCATCCAAATCTTTCTCTTCCTCCTAGACAAAGTATATTTTGGTAGTCAACACAATCCTGAGCTCTAGAAGCCTTCACATTTGTTTGCTGTAGCTGTGGCTGTGGTTTTTGCACCGTTGTGTGCTCATTATTTTGCCTTTTTGTTCATCATTATTTATTAAACGGGGTTGTCAACTGACTCTCCAACTCTTTTTGATCTTCAACCCGTGTCTTTATTTTTCCTGGTGTTACAATACCATTTTTCCATGAAGAAAAAATGACAAACCATCTGCTGCACAGAAACAATGTTATTGGTCAAAATAGTAACTGATTTTATTAGGGTGTTTGTGCCATGCAATTGGTTGGTGCCCTTTCCAAGGTTGTTTCCTCCTGCTCAGTGCCAGCAGTATGTGCTTCTGCTCCATGTAGCCATAAAACTGATTTATGTGCATTCAGGAAATGGATGGATGGGAGATTAAAGCATTCAGGACCACCCAACTTCTCAAAAAGAAGAACCATCAAAGAATGAATGAACTGTTTTTCAGGACCCAGCATACAGTGATAGAGGCTCATTAAGTTATATCCTAAATAGGAACTGGCAGCTTGAACGTACCAATGCCAATAAAATGCACATAATGAGGATAATGACCCAAAATATTAATATTTTTCTAATCTCATTTTGCAAATTTGTGCATGCTGGTTTGTGCATTGCCTAGCAAACACATTCAACTAAACCGATCTGGAGTCTCCAGTCATCCTAATGCTGAAAATTTTAGGAATGAGGCTAACCCTGTTGCCTCCTATCTTCAGATTCCTGAGTTCTAACCATGACTCACATATGCACAGTATGTGAAAATCTGCCCTAATATAGCTGCTTTATACGTGTACAGCCTTATGTGCATGTGGACAGCTGCTTTAACCAAAGTGGCTTACTAGCTCAGCAGAAATAGACAAAGCAGTTAACCTACACCTGTGCCAATCACCAAAGTAGGTGCCCTCTCACCACACTACTTTTTATTAGAGGAGTAAGCTGATACCGTTGTGAGAATAATAATAATCTCATACACCAGGTGCTCATATCACTATATTTTGAATATATTATCATGAAAATTCTGATGTTTATTATTTTGGTTATAATTTATTTTAACTATGTTGTTTGCATGTGTTAGATATATGTAACTTATAGTACCCCATGTGTGCAGCCTTACCTGCATGTAGACAGCTGCTGCTTCAAGCAAACTGACTTACTAGCTCTGCACAAGCAGACCAAACAGTTGTCTCCAGACGTGAACTACATCTGTGCCAATCACCAAAGCAGATGCCTGCTCACCTTGTTGCATTCTATTGAAGACGTTTCTTCTCAGCTGCTAATCCCCGAAGAAATATGGCACTCACCCACACCAGGTGCTTCCAAACAATATACCTTGACCCATTCATACAATATAAATCAATATTATTATAAAGCAAACTTTATTAAAAACATCATAAAAGAGATGGTAACAAAAGTAGGAAATATATTTGAAAAATCTTCAAAGGTTAGAAAAAAGAGTCTTATTAAAACATACTTATGTAGAAAAAATAGATGATGAAAGATCAGTTTTTTCAAATCAAGGTGCAGAGATCCTTCAAATTGTTTTTCAGTCTGCAGTGGTCTTGCCAATTTCTTTGGGTTCTTCTTTCTTTTGTTGATCCCTTCTTTGCTCTCCCTTCTACTGCATGTGCAGCATGCTTCCCAAACTTAAAGGTCTCACTTTGAGTGGAATTAATAATGATTGCAAGAATAACCAATGTGTTTGTCTTCTTCAGGCTGATTGTCTATTCTAATAAAATACAAATAGTATTTGCAACAAACTGTATTCTCAGGATTTGAAAAGAATGATCCAAAAGATGCAAGGTTCAAGTCAGTTATAATACAGATTTTAAAATCATTCTTTAACAGTCATTAAAAGAGATACAGAAGAGTTTGTTTGAGCTGGAATTTAGAGTTCATAGCTTAAAAGTTTAAGGAAGCTCTGTTGAAATAAAGAAAAATGCCCATGAATACTAAACACCGACTGTGTTCATTCAGGTATCCTCATTACTGGCAGGTTAATCAATATTTGTTTCACAAAAGTCAAGTTTTGACTTGTACTTGTAGTCCAAGGTCCCATTTTGATATGTTGTTTAATTCATAGTTCAGTATTGTGAGTTTTGATCATTTCTTCTTACTTCTTTATAATTCTATTCCCAAACAACTGAGAACACTTGAACAGATCTGAACTCTTTACTAGTGTGTCAGCTAGGACTGAAGCTTTATGTATAAGATAATTAACTTGAACTACATGCCCGACTTACAAGTATAAATTATCATGTCATACATATGAGATACAAACCATCCACATATATATATATATATATATATATATATATATATATATATATATATATATATATATATATATATATGTTTGTTTTTTTTTTTACATTTCAGATTACAGCAAGGATTCTTCAGTTTCTTTCATAACAGTTTAGATTAATTGCGTCTCATCTCTGCATTTTTTTTTATTTGGTTAGTATTTTTCCTTTAGTGAATTCATGCATGGGCACTTCGCAGAAACAATGTTTATTGGCAGTATAGAATAACAGCATTCAAGTTCAAATTGGCCTCTTCAAAAATCGATATATTTAATATGAAAAATGTTATGTGGTGTAATCACTTTATAGCTTATGTAAAATATAACGATGCTTTAAACAAATCATAGCTTTAGTGAACAACAAAACAGTACAAACAAATAATAATTAATTTCATGTTACCTAACTATCAAAACACAAATTTTTATTCGGCTTTATCTTAGCCTGCTTGTTTATATGTAATTGTAACTCTCAATGCAAAGTTAATCAACAGCCAGGAATGAATGAAAGACACAATCAGGACACTTCTATATTATTATATAATGACAGACAGACGAATCCGCTAACATGATTGCTATGGAAAGTGATGACACAAGTAACAGAGTGAAAAGAGTCAGGTCAGCATTATCTCACAACACAATATAATACATTGCTCCACTTTTTCAGTTGCTTTACTTTTTCCAGCTAGCTCAAGTAACTGTTCACGATAACACAGATGTCTAGTGATAAATGCAGCATCTGCACTACGGCGTTTTACATCCTTAAAGCACGAGCCGAACTGCAAATGTGTCAGTGCGCGTGGACGCTGTGGCCGGTGGTGCGCGCAGGGGCGGCGGAGGGAAAAGACCGGCGGTGCAGGTGGGCGGAGCTATAGCGACTTTCAAAACAGTGGGTAACGTCACTTTTAGCAAAATAATGTCCGAATGACTAGTTTGTAGCATAAGAATCCATGAGCCTTTACATAGGCACATTGTTTAAAGAATATTGAGATAACGAGGAATGAATGTGTATAAGCTTTAAGGTGGTTTTAAGTACAAATACAACTGTCTTAGGATCAATGCATATACTACTACTGTCCATTACGTGTTACGTGATAAATGATACTACATTTTAACCATCACCACCAGCTTGATGATGCTGTGGAGAGGCTTCTCTGCTGCAGTCCCTTGTGAGGGTAGAGGAGAAAAAAAAAATGAATGCAGGGAAACGCAAGAGAAAGAACTGCAAGAAGGTTTGCTCTAATGTGGGGTTAGAAACATCAACAACAATGCCTGGAGTTGATTATAATACATTTAGACCAATTTGCAGAGTTTTTTTTTTACATTTACGAGCCTTTTTCTGACAATCAAAAAAGTCACTATTACAAAACAATAAACCATAAAAATGGCGCAAAGTATGAATATATAGGCACTAATACGATTATGATAAAAATACAGGAAATCATTATTCACTGAAAAGGGGCCTGCTTTGTAAGAAAAAAAAGTAAAAAGTCAAATACAACTCTCATATCAGAGATAAGGTAAATTTGTATCTTATGTGATAGCTTTATACTTAAAAAATGTAATAGGAGAAACACATATCATAGATGTCTAAAAATTAGTTTGAAAATATGCTAGCCATTTGTGATGATGACTTAAATATTTCTAATGTCACCATCATTTTCAATGATTTTCTGAACCAAGGATAGAACAAAGCATAAATTATTGGATCAATACAGTAATTCATGGTTGATAAATAAGTCAGTGCTAAATGCACAGCTACTAAGTCTGCAACACGAATGTCGAAAAACATTTGAACCAGAATGAAGAGAAAATAAGGTGAACAGAGTATAATAAAAGCTATTACTACTGTTCCTAGAGTTTTAGCAGCTTTTATTTCTGATGATTTTGACAGTTCTGATGTTTTGTTATCTGCTGATTTTGTTTCTTGCATCATACATTTGATAGCTTTTACATGTCTTCTTGCTGTCACAAATATTACTGAATATAAACATATCATAACCACCATAGGCAAAAAAAAAGTCAGTCCATAATGTACCATCCACCAATCATTATAATGTAAAAACCTGCATGCCCCCACACAGTCACTTACAACTAAACCTCCAGTCTGGAAAACAAATGCATACGTGTATAAAAATGCTAACAACCATATGAAAAATATACATATACCTGCTACCGAATTTGTTATATTTCTGCTGTAAAAAAAAGGATTACACACAGCAATGTACCGATCAGTTGATATACTTACCAAATTTAAAACAGAAACAAAAAGTAAAAAATAGAAATATGTTTGATAGTAAGGACAAAATACCTCACCAAAGTACCAGCAACAATCTATTAGTGTAATAAACAGAACAGGCATCATAAGAAAACTGCTTAGAAAATCTGTCACAGCAAGCGAAAGGACAAAGAAATTAGTAGGAGTGTGAAGTTGCCTGAAATGAGAGATGGTGACGATCACAAACAAATTTCCAAACACGGCAACTACAATCAGAATTCCTGCGCAGATGTAAAGTACTATTGATATTTCCGTTTTCCTTACAACTTTAAAACAAGTTGCATTATTGTCAGGATAGCAGTAACCTACTTCTGAATCCATAATTTCAGGTTCATAAAGTTCCTTTTAAGAGATACAACATTGATGATTCTCATGTCTGATCATATAACTTTCTAAAAGTCATTACCAAATGTTTATATATATGATCTTGGCAAGATCCTCAGAGATTGATGTAAATTTTATTCAGCTTCAGTTATAGAGCCGTTGCACTCCCAAGTGTAACAGAAGTGCTTTGTTTTTCAGGAATGAATCCTGATTGTTTAGGTATTAATTATAAATAAATTATAAAATATACTGTACTTTCAATGGTTAGTTCAGTATTGATGATACTGAAAAAACAGCTGCATTTGTAAAAATAAAAAAAGGAAATTTTTATATATAAAACGTATTCTTTAAAAATATGCATAATCTTTTTTCCCTTCATCCATTCATTTCCTAGTCAGTTGCCAGCATACACTTACTCAACACTGTCTGACATGAGCCTGGCCTACTGTATTAGCACTTTAATATCTTTCTTTGCAAATCAACGGCATTTGATTTTATATTGTGGAATACAAATGCTTGTGTGTGAAGCAAGCTAAATTCTTAATTCAAAGTAAGGTATAATGTCATACATATACTGAAGTTTTTTCACTCTGTTTGCAAAATATAAGGCTTCTTTTTTCTCCCAAGTATTCTTCACAGAATCAAATGTCAGTCCTGTATTTACACAGCAGTGCATGCATGCAACACTGTGAAAAACAACTGTAGGCACATCTTCTGATTTCTCTTTTTAGGCAGTTAGGCAGTTCACAGCTTCTTCATAGATGCAGAAACATTTCTCCTCCTTTACTGCATTTCTTGCATGGTTTCCCTTTGATTATGACAGTTACGTGTAACAAATGATAGTGCCTTACAATTATTAGGGAAGAGCATAGTTCAAGAAACAGAAGCAAAGTATAATAAAAATAATAACACAAAGCCTTAAGTTGAACCTGAGGTGAAGAGAAACAGGAACTCCTGTCACTCAAGACCACACAATCAAAATAAGATTCTATAATGAAACACTTTAGAAAATTATACATAGTTTGTTCTTTTTACTGGCAGAGTGATTTTTGAATTGGATAATCACATTCTTCTTCTTCTTCTTCTTCTTCTTCTTCTTCTTCTTCTTCTTCTTCTTCTTCTTCTTCTTCTCCTCCAAAGAGCTCTGTCCTGCACCACCTCACCAGTCAAGCCCTTTTCCTTCAGATCTTCTTTTACTTTATTCATCCACCTCTACTTTGGCCTCCCTCACTTTTTCTTCCCCTGTAATTACATTACCATCACTCTTTTACCCATACTCACTGTCTGTCCTCATCCAGTGTCCATACTACTTCAACCTACTTTCCTGTACTTTCTTAGATATCTCTCTCTCTTTTGTTGTACCTCTGAGGGTCTCATTTCATTTTTTTTAACTCCACATATCCATCTCACACTTTTCTGAGGGTCAGCTTAGAAGACCACTGTTTAAAAAAATGGTGCTTTGATTCAGATCTCTAAATCAGATATGACACACTACTGGACCTAATAACTTAATCTGCATTGGAATACAAATCAAATAAATGTTACAAAGGTGTTACATTACTGTCTAGAAAAAGATGCTTATATGAGGGACATTCAAAATAGTTTCCACACTTTTTTAACTCTATTTATTAAGAATTTCAAAAGCAAATTACATCACTTTTCTACATAGTCACCTTCCTTTGCAATGCAATTTTCCCAGCATTGTACTAACTTTTTAACACCCAATTACTGCTCCTCCTGCCTTCAACGTTTCCAACAAAAATATAAAAGTGTGGAAACTTTTTTCAAATCCAGCAAATTCATAGGTAATGTGTCTCCACACACAGATATTAATGCCAAAAATCTCAAGCTCCCCATTTATAGTTTGAATCTTTACACCATGATGCAACTCATTTAAGTCTTTTTAGATTCCTTCCAAAATTCTGTCAACACCACAATCAAAAAGGTCAATGTCTTTAGCTATGCCAGTAAGTATAATTGCAGCCAATGCAGATCAATATTTGGGATCTATGTTACCCAAAGTATAGTAAACCATCAAGAGTTTGTTTCTTGAAGCATGAGACCCCAGGGAGTTGCAAATTTAAATTTTGTCAATATACAAAATCAATTGTAAAACTTTTGGTTTAACTGAAAAGAGGGTGTGTGACTTGACAAGGTCACCATCACATATGTCATAGAACAATCCATCTGTGCACCTCACGGGTCCTGACGCTACCATGGCACAAATCCTTGAGTCAGAAAACAACTGTTCAAAACTCTTGATTAAAGGTACAAAGTAAAAACATTTGGGTTTGAAATAAAGAACCTTTGAATGCCCACTTTATACCCTGTAGACAGTGTGCAAAAGAGTAATTTCTTCAGGCTAAACTGGGCTGAACATTTCATAAATTCTATGGTCTTGCATGTATGTTGCGACAACTTTAGAAAAGAAACAACAAAATTGTCAAATATAGCCAGGGTCTCTGTCTGTAATTGTTCTATGCTGCTAGACAGAGATAGATAGATAGATAGATAGATAGATAGATAGATAGATAGATAGATAGATAGATAGATAGATAGATAGATAGATAGATAGATAGATAGATAGATAGATAGGTATTTTATTAATCCCAAGGGGAAATTCACATACTCCAGCAGCAGCATACTGATGAAAAACAATATTAAATTAAAGAATGATAAAAATGCAGGTAAAACAGACAATAACCTTGTATAATGTTAACTTTTACCAATGGTGGAATTAAAGAATCGCACAGTGTGGGGGAGGAACGATCGCTGAAGCTACTCGTCTGGAGATGATACTGTTCAGGGGATGAAGTGGATTCCCCATGATTGACAGGGGACTGCTCAGCGCCTGTCGCTTTGCCACGGATGTCAAACTGTCCAGCTCCATGCCTACAATAGAGCATGCCATCCTCACCAGTTTGTCCAGGCGTGAGGCGTCCTTCTTCTTTATGCTGCCTCCCCAGCACACCACCGCATAGAAGAGGGCACTCACCACAACCATCTGATAGAACATCTGCAGCATCTTATTGCAGATGTTGAAGGATGCCACTCTTCTAAGGAAGTATAGTCGGCTCTGTCCTCTCTTGCATAGAGTATCAGTGTGGGCAGTCCAGTCCAATTTATCATCCAGCTGCACTCCCAGGTATTTATAGGTCTGTACTCTCTGATGATCACGGGGTCCATGAAGGGCCTGGGCCTCCTAAAATCCACCACCAGCTCCTTGGTTTTTCTGATGTTCAGGTGTAAGTGGTTTCAGTCGCACCATATAACAAAGTCCTTGATTAGGTTCCTATACTCCTTCTGCCCACTCCTGATGCAGCCCACGATAGCAGTGTCGTCAGCAAACCTTTGCACGTGGCAGGACTCCGAGTTGTATTGGAAGTTCAATGAATATAGACTGAACAGGACCGGAGAAAATACAGTCCCCTGCGGCACTCCTGTGTTGCTAACTACGTCAGACCTACAGTTCCTGAGATGCACATACTGAGGCCTGTCTGTAAGATAGTCCATGATCCATGCCACCAGGTATGAATCTACTCCCATCTCTGACAGCTTGTCCCTAAGGAACAGAGGTTGGATGGTGTTGAAGGCACTAGAGAAGTCCAGAAACATAATTCTTACAACACCACTGCCTCTGTCCTAGTGGGAGAGGGATCGGTGTAGCATATAGATGATGGCATCCTCCGCTCCCACCTTCTCCTAGTATACAAACTGCAGAGGGTCGAGGGCATGGCGGACCTGTGGCCTCAGATGGTGAAACAGGAGCTGCTCCATGGTCTTCATCGCATGTGACGTCAGGGCGAAAGGCTGGAAGTCATTCAGCTCACAAGGATGTGATACCTTTGGGACTGGGGTGATGCAAGATGTTTTCCAAAGCCTCGGTACTCTCCCCTGTTCCAGGCTCAGGTTGAAGATGCGCTGTAGAGGACTTCAGCAGTAATGACGGTACTCTATCTGGACCCACTGCTTTGCTGGCAGGAAGTCTCCTCAGCTCTCTGCTCACCTGGGCTGCTTTTTGTGGGTTGGGATGTCTCTCCTATGGTGGTATCAGCAGAAGGATGGGTGGAGGGTGCAGTACTCCAAGTTGAGAGTGGGTTAGGATGGTCAAACCTGTTAAAGAAGTTGTTCATTTGGTTTGCTCCCTCCACGTCTCTCTTGATTGTGGCACCCCGCTTCGAGCTGCAGCCAGTGAAGATCTTAATCCCATTCCACACTTCCTTCATGCTGTTATTCTGCAGCTTCTGCTCCAGCTTTCTCCAGTACTGCTCCTTTGCCACCCTGAGCTGGACTCGGAGTTCCTTCTGCTGTTGTGGTGAAAAATTGTCACCAGAAGGCTTTTTATCTGAAAATAAAGGCTATTAGGACTCAGGATAAGCAAAGTTTTAAAGCTTTATTGCAATAAAACAACACAAATAATAACATGGACTCAACCCAATACGGCCAAATTGAGCTGAGCCCCATACAGTTCAGCAATCGAAGTTTATATAACAATTTGTTATCACTCCGACCTCGTTCAACTAGCTCATTTTCTGTTTTTCTCTGACTCCTTTCTACACCTGTCCGGCCAATTTCTTGAGTTCTCATGGGAACCATTATTATCTCCTGACTTTCCCTGCAGCTGGCTTCTGTTATTTCACTGTCTATTGTCCACTTTTTAGTTTCTGTTTTTGCTTATTTCTTTCACTGGCCAAGGCCAGTACAGATGTTCTTCTTCCATTTATGGGCTTTCCTCTTGTCACTTCCTCTTTCTCGGACTTTCGAGCCAGTTTGTCTGTTGCTCAAAGCTAAGCTTTAAAGAAAAAGAATTATGGTATGTGCTTTTATTTAGTCATTGCGTGGCAGTCCTGACTTGCATTTCTATCTACACTAAGGCAAATGCTTATATATTTGTTATTATTTATTTATACTAATACATGAATACACTAGTTTTACTTTCCATACATTACATCATCTTCCTTTTGCTGTTTCTGCTGACTCACTGTTCCAACTGGTTTCTTATGTGCCTACCAGAACCATTTTTTCTATATTAAGTCAGTGGTATCGTTCCTCAGCTTCCTAGCCTTGAACACAGGTGTTCTCATTTCTCCTTATCCTGTCCTCGGGTAGTTACTGTACGTCATTCTTGTCCTGTTCTATTCTTCCTCTGTTAATACTGGTAAATCTCCTTTTTACTAGAAAATGCAATATGACTGATTTTTTAGTTAACCATTTGCCTGACCTATCTTATTTGCTTAACATTCTAATTTATGCTTAATCTAATGTTTCAGAAGCTTTTAATTACTTTTATGGCTATTTATGCTAATGTGGTATTTATGCTAATATATACATTTTTTCTCTTCCATACTACAAGCACTTGAGCTCATGCTTATCACCACCTTTAAAAACCCTTTTCTTCTGGTTCAAAAGGCCCTTGATGTCACTTGTAATCCATCGCTTGTTGTTAGCATAGCAGCGTACTGTTCTTACTGGAACTACAATGTCCATACAGAAGTTGATGTAGTCAGTAGTGCAGTCAACAACCTCCTCAGTGTCCTCACTATATAATACCTGCAAGATATCCCAGTCCGTAGTCCCAAAGCAGTCTCTGCCTGCTCTGCCTCAAGGAACCACTTCCTGAACGAGTGCGTGGTTGTATGTAGCTCCATCACTCTTGGTTTGTAGTCAGGCTGAAGCAGAACCAATTTATGATCTGCTTTCCCAAGCGCAGGCAGTGGGGTGGCGCTGTATGCGTCTTTAACGTTTGCATACAGTAGGTCAATAGTGCTATTTCCCCGGGTGTTACAATCCACATACTGGGAGAAGGCAAGTAATGTTTTGTCCAGCGTCACAAGGTTAAAGTCTCCAGTGATTAGCACAAGTGCCTCAGGGTGCTGTGTTTGTAACTTAGCAACAGTGGAATGGATTATGTCACCCGCTATCTCCACGTCCGCCCGAGGAGGGACGTAAACAATAACAACAATGACGTGTCCAAACTCTCTGGGCAAGTAATAGGGACGCAGACTTAAGGCCAGCAGTTCAATGTCCCTGCAGCAAGTGGAGATTTTGATGTTTACATGTCCAGAGTTACACCACCTTGTATTTACATAGAGAGCAAGTCCTCCTTCTTTCCGCTTTCCGCAGGTATTTTCGTCTCTGTCTGCTCTAACTGTGCTAAACCCGGGTAGCTCCACGTTAGCATCTGGGATGTTAGTTGTTAGCCATGTTTCACAAAAACACAACAAACTGCATTCTCTGTAGGTCCTGACATTTTTCACCAGCGCTGCCAGAATGCTTTTCAAATATTGTCATCATTTGATTCCTCAGGATGTCTACCAAAGAAGCTTGATATTGTTGCACCTTGGATATAATGTCGATGACACTCCTATAAAGCAACAAGTAAAAAAAAATATAATTAAATACTTAGGAAAAATATTGACTCTATTTACAAATGCAATTAACAGTTCAATATACTATATTATTTGCTGCTGTTACTGTTATTTGCATACTGTATACCTGCAATATACATACACTGTAGAAACCTACAATATTCAAGCAAACTGTCTAAAATAGCACAAATTGGGTAATGGGATTGATGGAAGAAAGGAATTTCACAGGTAAGCAACAAACACATTATTTAAAAGTGATTTAAAGTGTATAACAATTAAGTGTTAATAATGTATTTTTCATATACAGTAACTCCAGCCATAATGCAATTAGAATTTGTATAATTTCAGTATATTTTGTCTATATCATATAAGACTAGCATACAGTAGAAACATGGACGTTTAACTCCCTAAATGGTCATATGAGAAGGCAGGCTACTATACTTGCAAAAGGTGGCCCTTTTCATGTATATTCTGAGTAAAGGCAGCTGCTAAATTATGGGAGTGTTAAGGGTGCTAAAATAACATTAAGGTAATTAAATAAGTTTATGTTTTTAATTGGTGCTGAATTATCAAAATAATTTTAAAAAGTTGCTGCACGTTAGCAACTTCAAATATGGCATCCTAATTTAAAGACAGATGGGAAACCTCATAGGGAGCATACTTTCGGTAATACCAGTAGAAGATGTTTTGTGGGTTATCTCTAACATGCACCAACATTGTTTTTTAATATTAAGTTAAAACAAATGAAGCATTTCAAATTAATGGTTCTCAAGTTAAATTCTTGAGACACCGTCTGGATTCATATTGTGAGTGTTTTTCCCCCCTTCCCTCAAAATACATTTCACAATCAGTGAGTTAACTCTAGAATCCCTGAAGCCTATGAAAAAATGTGTAATCCCAGGTCACCTTAAATTCCTTTGCACCTCTCCATTAGTGTCTTTTTGTTTTGCAAATGTGTCAATCTGCTAATATATTTAGCGCCATAGACACATAATTTTGTGGGTCCCCATTGTTTCTGATGCATTTCAAAAGTGAACAGCCCACGGCTCATTGGGATTGCGAATAGCAGTGATGACAAGGGGCTTCCTCATCTAGTACCGTGTTCTAGTTTGAAGTAGTCTGAGATAATGTTGTTAATACAGACTGGTATATAGTAGTTTGATCCATACATGTATGTTCTGGCCGAACCCAAATATATGCAAAGTGGTGAACAGGTAATCCCATTCGACCTTAGCAAATGCTTTTTTTCTGGAGTGTTAGACTTCATGGGTAAACATATTGCATTTAATAAGCATCAAAGATTAGAAGCCAAATGTCTACCTTTAATAAATCTGGTTTGGTGTTGTGATATTACTTTACTGAAGGTAGCAGTTTCTCAATCCTTTTAGCTAGGACTTTAGAAAGTATCTTAACATCATTATTCAGAAGTGAGATTAGTCTGTATGATGCACATTGTAATAAGTCCTTATTTTTCTTTGGTGAAAAGGTAATTAATGCTTGGCGAAAAGTTTGAAATTTAGCAGGGTAGCCATCAGTACCTGGGGCCTCATGAATAACGCCATGCGTGGAATTCACACTAAAACATGGCGCACAGACAAAAGCAGAAATGTGCATACGCATAAAAAAATCCAGATGCATTAATCTGTGCATTCGCCAACTTCCACGTTCTTCCGCTACATAAATCCCAGTCAGCGTGAAAAGCAACACACATGTACGCACCTGCTGCCACTCCCCAACTCCTCCCAGAATTATGCCTCTTTGAATATGCAAATCAATATAAATAGCTCTTAAACTCAGCTTCTGTGAAAAGGCAATGGCAAAAGCATGTGGGAAAATAGAAGAATTTTATTGAATACCAAAATGAGGCAAGGAAAAACATACTATTTGTTGGTTTAAACAGTGGCATAAACAACAAAAGGAAGTTGATCAAGTGACAGAGTGTCGGAGAAACTCGAAAGCTCAAGCTCACAAAGTTGCACAATACCCGAAATAAAAAAGAAGTTTTTAGATATCAACGTCGCCATGAAAAGGCGAGTCGTAGCCCACCGTCTGAGTGTAATATGAAAGCTTATTAGGGTACAGAGAAAAGAAAAAAAATAGGGACACAATAAGAAAAAAGCTTGAAATGTCAACTTTAATCTCGAAATTTCCACTTTAATCACGTAGTTTATTTTGTCATTAAAGTAGAACATCATAAGCTACATCTTTATATCATTTAATTTATTACTTTCTCAAATACTGTCGTAACTAAGGTAGCATGTTAAATGCTTTGTTTTATATGTGTTCTTCTATGTGCTCTTATGTGTGTGAATCACTATGTGCTTCTTAAACGAGCTTTCTCTTCCTCCGACAGGACACAGAATTCATTATATTCATGATATTACAGCTCTCTGAATAATTAAAATACCAAGATGTATATTTGGTATCATTTTCATGATAGTAGGAGTTAAAGCATGTTATTAAACATGGGAACACAGTGGCACAGTGATAGTGACGAGCTGGCAACCTGACCAGAAATTGTTCCTGTCTCACGTAAGATTCTTGCTGTGCCGTGTGCAACCTTCTATGAAATAATTTATTGCAGCAGTACTGTCTCTTTTAAATGTACTAGCCCCAATTCCTTTCTCCAAGTAACCAATTGCCACACAATCAGCTCTGTAATAGATGTTAAGTCATCTGTAAGCTTAGAATGCCGATTCCTCGAAACTTTTATGGAACATTAAAATATCTTCATAGTACATGTTTAACTATTCTATCCATCTATCCTTCCCGTGTCGTGTCAGCCCCAGCAAGAATACAGTGCGAGGCAGGAACAATCCCTGAACTAGCTAGTGCTACGACACCATGTCTTCACATGTTTAATTATTAACAATACAGATTATTTAAATGATGTTAACATTTTTTCTGTATAATGTAATAAACATATTTTGCTGCAGTTCATCTTAAAAATTGTATCGTCATCATATATAAATTTGTTTAAGTTCTGTAATATTATAACTATATCGCAGATTTACAGTGAGGTGATTGTACTAATAAGTACAAACAGTTCTACAAGGAGCACTTGATGGACTGATTGAGTGCGTTTATAGTTCTTGGGATGAAACTGTTTCTGAACGACAAGGTCCAAACAGGAATGGCTCTGAAGTGTTTGTCGTATGAGAGCAGTTCAATAGACAGTGTGCATGGCTGAGGCAGCATATGCTTGATGCTGTATAACGATAATTCTCTATCTGATAAGCTGCTGTAGAGCTGTGATTCCACACTCAAATACGATGGGATAAATACTTGAGAGTAACAACGCTAAAACAGCTATGGTATTTGGAATAGTTTGGCCATTCTGTGGACCATTATATTGTTACTGGTTAATTAAAATCAGATGCCTTAAACTAATAAACAATATGAGGTTAATTTCAGTGTATTTCATAAAGCTGCGTCAAAGATGTTGATCTAAAAAAGACAGGGAAACCACACTGGAACAAAAGCACTGCTTGGACGCTGAGTGCTGCCAGTTTGCAAAACCGAGTGGAGAACTTGTGTACCCCAAGCATTTAGCTGGCATGAAAATGTGCCTGGCTTTATGCCAAATTTAGGTTTTATACATCGTGATATGAGCGTGGAAACGGGCTTACGCAACATTTTTGTGGGTACGCACTGTTTATACATGAGGCCCCTGGTGCTTTCCCACTCTAAAGTAAGTTTATAGCATCTAGTAATTCTAACAGTGTTAATAATAATAATAATACATTTTATTTATATAGCGCCTTTCCCATTCTCAAGGCGCTTCACCGAGTTCACAGAACAATGAAACAAAGGACAATAAACCAGAGTAAAATGCTAAATTCAATACTAAAAAACCGAATTTGTGATATAACAGACACACAAATTATCCTGAGCACCTGGACAGACAGGTAAACTGAAAGAAAGGACAGAATGTTAAGTTAAAAGCTTTCCTAAATAGAAGTTGTTTTTTAAAAGAATGAATGGAGTCAGTTGATCTAATTAATTTTGGGATGTCATTCCAAAGTCTGGGTGCTATGGAGCTGAAAGCCCTGTAACCCATAGAATGGTTAGTGTGAGGCACAACAAGATTACCAGAATCAGAGGACCTTAGTTGGCGAACAGGCGCATAGTGATAGAGAAGATCACTGATGTAGTCCGGTGCAAGGCCATTTAAAGCTTTGTATGTTATTAATAGAATTTTACATTCAATCCTGTAAGACACAGGGAGCCAGTGAAGGTGAAGCAGGATGGGTGTGATGTGCTCGCTGTTGCTGGTTCGTGTAAGGACTCTTGCAGCAGAGTTTTGAATCAACTGGAGCTGTGATATAAGATTAGAAGGGATACCTGCCAACAGCGAGTTACAATAATTGTGATGTGATAAAAGCATGGACAAGTTTCTCAGTATTAGAAAAGAGGAGGAATGAGTGAACACGGGATTGTTACAGAGATGAAAGTAAGAAAGTTTGGTTTTTGTGGGCGGAATAAGAAAGGGAGGAATCAAAAATGACACCAAGATTACTTGCATCTGAAGAAGGTCTGATGAGATCGCCATCAAGAGTGACTGAAAAGAAATTCATTTTATTAAGTTGCACTTTAGTCCCAATTTGCAGGAGTTCTGTTTTATTGCAATTCAATTTCAAAGAGTTCTGCTCCATCCAGGTTTTAATTTCACTGAGGCAAGTTGTGAGCTGAGAAAACTCTGATGAAGTTGCACTTTTGACATTGAAGTAGAGTTGAGTGACATCTGCATAAAAATAATAACCCAGTACATAGCTATGAGTAATATGGCCAAGGGGAAGCATATAAATGCAGTAGAGAAGAGGACCGAGGACAGAGCCCTGAGGAACTCCTTCTGTGACTGGTGCAGAGCTGGATCTGCTGTTGCCAAGACTAACAAACTCTTGCCTATCAATCAGATAGGACTTGAACCCCTGAAGGGCAGTGCCAGAGATACCCAGCATGTTCTCCATTCTGGATAGTAGAATGTCATGTCTGACAGTGTCAAATGCTACAGTGAGGTCTAACAAAATTAATTTGCTGGTATGTCCAGAGTCTGCTGCCATAAGCAAATCATTAATTACCTGAAGAAGAGCAGTTTCACAGCTGTGCTGTGCCCTGAAACCAGACTGAAAGGGTTCCATCAAATTATTAGAGATTAAGTAATTGGGGAACTGGGAGGCTACAACACGCTCAGGAACTTTTGACAGAAAATGTAAGTGGGAAATAGGCCGAAAATTGTTAAGATCCTCACCATCAAGACCAGACTTTTTTAAGATGGGGGTTACAGAAGCAATTTTAAAAGTGGCTGGCACAAACCCATTGTTGAGGGATGTATTGATTATTGTCATAACAGTCGGGATTATGGCATGAAGGCAGGATTTAAGAAGTGTGGTGGGGATGGGGTCCAGTACACAAGTAGTTGGCCTCATCTTACAAAGCAGGTCATTAACAAATGTCAATGTGACAGGTGAAAATTTAGAAAAGGAACTGGATGGAGTGGGAAGACAGGGAAGGATATAAAGGGATGATGAATTTATGTTAGTTGAATTATTTAATTTAATTTTATTGCGTAAAAAAAGGAGAAATTTTTCAAAGACTTCAGTAGAGGAGGTAATTGGGCCAGATGCAGGTTGAAGTAATTTATTAACTACAGAGAACAAAACCCTTGGGTTATCGTGGTCACTTTCTGTTATTCTGCCATAATGTGTGCTCTTGACTGCAGTCAGTGCATCCCTGTAAGCCTTTTGATGGTCAGAGAAAGCCTGGATGTGAACAGTGAGGCCAGTCTTACATGACATTGTCTAAAGGCATTGGCCAGTTGCTTTCATAGATCGTAGCTCTGAATTATACCAAGGAGCTGAACATTTAAAGGAAACTACTTATGTTTTAAAGGAGCTGTTTTATCAAGTGCTAAATGAAGGGCTGAGTTATAGTCATCAACAAGACTATCTAGTGTTGATGGAATAGGTGAAGACAGAAAAAGATCAGAAATGAATCCAGCAAGAACAGAGGGACAGATATTTTTAAGGTTTCAGAAAGAAATTTCTAACAGGAGGGAGAGATAATGAGACAGTGAAAAGCACTGCTTTATGGTCAGAGAGTCCCAAATCACTGCTAAAAGTTTTGCCGACAGGTAATCCAGATGTGCAGATCAGGTCCAGTATATGACCACCAGATCGGGTGGGAAAATCAACATGCTGCACCAAGTCAAAACAGTCCAGTAAGGATAGGAATTCATTTCTCAGTTTACATGTAGTAATGTCAATATGGATGTTGAAATCACCAAGAAGAATGAGTCTCTGGGAAAGTGAACTCAAGTGGGTTAATAATTCAGTCAGATCAGATAAAAAAGACGCATTGTATTCCGGGGGACAATAGACAACAATAAGTGAGACAGGACCAGATTTTGTTATTAGCTGAAGAGCCAGACACTCGAAAGACAATGGACCATCAAAGGGGATTCTTTTGATGTTTAACTTCAATCTAGCAATTACTGCGATTCTTCCGCCTTGTCTTGAGCTGCGAGGCTCCATGAAGTGAATATATCTGGGTGGAGTCACCTCCGTGATAAATGTAAAATCATTTGGTTTTTGCCAAGTTTCTGTTAAGCATTGCAAGTCAAGGTTTGAGTCTGTAATGAATTCTGATAGCACCCATGCTTTGCCATTAAGAGATCTTGAGTTAAACAGTACAATATTAGCCAATGTGGGTTTGTTGTACACAGGTCTATGACCAGAGTTTATTTTAACATATTGCAGATTTGGCACACTGACTTTCCTAGTTCCAAAGCCATGAGTAGGACAGTATATTCCTGAGCAAAGACTGCTGGTGAACTTTTCATTTGCAACCCAGCTGTGGCGGTGACCTGACCTGCGATGTAAATATTTCGGGCGCCGTACAATACCATTGTCTTTTAGGACATTCCAGTCTGACCATTTGCACTGGACAAACTGTTTAATATGAAGAAGTCTGTCACAAGAGTAATTCATCATAGTAGAGAGCAATACTTATCTGATAGTAGCAGAGAAGCAGCACAGGTGAGATGGGAGGATGGGTGGCGCAGATGTGTGGCAAGCAACAGAAAACGCATAGTAGGGGATATTACAAAATGCACATGAAGATACCAAAATTTAGAGGTTCCCACATACAGCCACATACATATTGTATTGTGCCCGGTATTACAGGCGGGATTGCCCAGAGCCTCATCCATCTGGGTGTAAACCTCAAATCGTTTCTTAGCCATTAAGCACGTATAGGAGGAATTGAGAGCAATCCAGTGTATAAATTATAATCAGGAAGACAGAGTTTAAAAAGAGAGACCATCCCCAGCTCATTGATCATCACGGTGCAAAGAAATGTCCATAGGGCTCGTCCAGTATGCAGAAAGATTTGGTTGTCTCCGAGGCTGCAAACCCAGTCAAGGCAAAGTCCATAAAAGTAAATTCAAATCAACACAGTTCAAGTCAATTGCATCCATGAACTATACATTCAATAAAAAGAAAGTGAACAACTGCAAAAAGGTTAAATTTAACACAAATTTTAAGGAAAATTGTTGATAACAGGGAGGAGCGGCAGCAACATGCATGTGCCAGTGTCCCCTCCACTGTTCTATCTTTCTGTTAGAGGTTTATCCAGTTTCTCTGCACTAAGAGTATCTAGTCTGTGGTATCAATAATGTATAAATAAAACATTAGATTGAGTCTTGCGTTCGTTAAACTCAGTAGAATATAAGGACTTATAGTATTCTCTAAATGTGTGCATTATATTTTCATGGCCAATGATTCTAACTCCGTTTGTATTGGTGGTTACTGATATTGCATTGCGGACTTCCTGCTTATGTATTTGTTGTGCTAAGATCTTGTTAGCCTTCTCTCCGTGTTCATAGTAATGATAATGTTAAAAATTTTTATTATATACAATTATTACTTGTTCTGTTTCTTTTGTTGTCAAAAGGTTGATTTCTGAATGGCCTTATTTGGAGACCTGGTGTGTTCGTGATCTATTCTGGTAATTTCACTGATTATCTCTGAGGCCTTATTGGTTTCTGATTTATTTTTGTGGGAAAGATATGAGATAATCTGTCCTCTTAAAAATGCCTTCAGTGTTTCCCAGAGTAGAAATCTATTTGTTTGGATATAAATTCTGCACAGTTTTCGTCAGCTAATGACAAGGGGTTAGCACACCTGCTGTGAGAAGAGTATGTGGGGCATAGTGATGTGAGCTCCATGATCAGAAGGGCATGGTCAGAGATAACAATAGCTTTGTATTTGCAAGATTTAATCTTGGGCAAGAAATTGTTATCTCTCTATTATAGAAAAAAATCTTGGCAGGGAAACCAGGGAGACGAGACGTGATCTTCTCGGGAGACAATTTCACTTCATGCGAGAGACATTTTAACATCATGTGAGACAAGGCAGTGAGAAAGAAGGACAGCTGCTGTACAGACTTTTAAATGATCAACGCGCAGTGCGAAAAGCAGAACACGCACCTCGGCAGTAGCAGCACAAAGCCAGCAGCTGATCCGTTTGTTTCTCCTTAGCATACGTTCAGCTCCCCCCTTCACAATGCGAGTGGGACAGACGCAAAGTGGCAGGAGCGTAGCGCACCTCCGGGGGGGTTGAGCGAAGTGATTGAGACCTGATCATCTCGGAGAGACACTTTGATGACATGTGAGACTAGGAAGCAAAACCCATGAAACTGTGACTTTTTCAAGTCATGCCCTACTTACAAACAATTTAAAGCAAGTTCACGGACATCTAACCTAGCAGTTGTTGGAATGCTTTTGGCAGACACACTTCATGTGCTCCCAGCTCTTAAAACAACGACAAGCAGAACACACAGTTTAACAGCAGCAGTAGCAAGCCAGCACATAATCCGAGTGCATCTCCTTAGCGTGCGTTAACCCCCCCCACCCCCGCCCATCACAATGCTAGTGGCAGAGATGCGAAGTGGCAAAAGGACAAGTGCTGTACAGGCTTTTAAATGATCGATGCAAAGCGCGACAAACAGAACATGCAGCTTGCCAGCAGCAGCAGCAAGACATCAGGTGAAGTGATTGCATCTCTTTAGTGTTTGTTCAGCCTCCCCCTTCACAATGCGAGCAGCATTATAAGTTGCTCAAGAAAATGATTTAACCATTTCCAGGACATGAAATAAAGGACAAATATTGTTTTTACGAAAGGTTTTAAAGTAAAAGTGAAAATAATGCATATGTAGAAATTCCCATGAAAATAACAATCTCTTTAAATTGTTTATCCGGTAAACCAAACCAGGGGGTGGATGAGCAAAGCGAGCAAGTGGTGGAGCCCCCTAGTCTATAAAGAAATAATCAATTCTTGAGTAACAATTATGTACTGGTGAGAAGTAGGAATATGCTCTTAAGTATGGATTTAGTAATCTCCAATGGTCTGATAAGTTATGATCAATTAAAAACTGTGTGGTTATTTTTGCAGTGTTAGATGTTGAAATTGTTCTGTGAATTAAGATTCCCACAGCTCTAGTTTTATTTGTACAGCTGGAGTGGAATATTTGGTCAGTCCAGTCTTTTTGCAACCAAAACTGATCCTTATTAATTAAGTGAATCTCCTGTAAAAATACTATTTTGGCATTTAGACCTGTTAGGTGAGAGAATACTTTGTTCCTCTTTAGTTCATGATCGAGACCTTTAACATTCCAGCCCACAAAGTTTACTGTTTAGTCATAGAGGCAATGCTTCTGATCTTTTGTTGTCATATTATAATCTTAAATTAAGGTTGTACAGTATTACATATGATAGCTTTAGCCTTAATTTCTAGCAAGGAGTTACTTATGGCTAAGTAAGCTTATTGTTGGTGTTCTGTGAGAACTAAAAATGTAAGACTTGCCTTGAATATCCACTCTCAGTTTTGCAGGATAGATGAGGCTTTATCTGATTTTGGCTTTGCGTAAATGCTGTTTAATGCTGTAAAATGCTGCACATATAGCAGCTGTTGAAGGTGAAAAATCTGGAAAAATGTGAATACGGTTATTTTCAAATATAATATCTTGTTTCAGTCTGAGAAGTGACACCAAATTACTCTTTGAGTGTAATTCTTTGAAGCACTCTTTCCAGCACAGCTAGTCTGTCTCCAAACACTTTGCATTCAGATTTAGCAGTCTTTGCTTTTTCGTCAGCAACAGAAACTATTTTTTGCACTATTTCAATACGTGTTGTGCACTCTTGCTTAATGTCTTCAAGCTGAGACTCAAGTGCTGTAAATTTATTTTCAGACTTACTCGCATTTTCCTCTATTTTTTCCAGCATAGCTTTTAAGGCTGTCTCAAAGCAGTTACTTAAACATTTCTTCAAGTCTTTAATATCCTAAAACAGCTTCTCATTTGTCATGTTTATGTCTTGAGCTGGAGGGCTGATCGCACCCCAAATAGATACAGACGCCCCTGGGAAAACCACAAACCCTGAAACACTGACTATCCTCACATTGCTCCTTGCACTATAACGCATAATACAAGCCTTGCGCGGTACTCCGCCAACTTATAAGCCTTGCGCAGCGCCTGTCAGTTTTGGAATTGATTGTTTGCTTTTATCTCTCTCTGCTCCAAGCATGTTTAAGCTCATGTGTTTGTGATGTTTGAATAAAAATCCTTCTTGTTTCTATGACCTCCTGTGTCTCTGTGCAAATCTGTGACCCAAGCGTGACAAGTGGTACCAGGAGTGGTTGCACAGATGGATGCCGCCGAAGACTTATTTCAGAGGTCTAAAACTTATGCACTTAAAGACTGGAAACTAAACATGGATGACCCAATCCGTGTGCAAATTCAAGATTTGATACATAAAGTGCACTGCTGGTTTGAAGGAGACGTGATGGAAACAGTTGTCGTGAATATATTACTGGCTGGCATACCTGAAGTTCTTCGAGATTAATTTCTACGTCATGATATTAAATCATTAACGATTATGTCCAGACGATTAGAGGGTTCACAGTCCGCTTGGAGAAAGAGTGGTGGATTTCGTGCTGCTTCGCAACCTGTGAACGAACGTCCAGGACATTCTCGCCGATCGACAAGCTGCAGGACCTGAAAATCTAATGGGGTCAGGTAGGACCCCGGGAAATCCAGTCGTAGATGGGACGCCTGTTTCTGGGGAGACAGCGGCAACAGCGGGCCAAGGAAACCGTGGACACTACAGAGCACGTCGACGGACGTCAGAGGATATTTCGAAACGGAGCCGACCGTAGATGTTTCCGTGTGATCAGCTCGGCCATTTGGCAAGAGATTGCTTGTCTCCAGCTCATTCAATGGAGATTGGACTGGCCGAGATTTGTTGCTCAACTATTACATATCCGGATGGAAAAGATGGCTTGTTGATCCCGGTGAAATTGGGGCAGAGAAATCTCAGCATTGTTAGACTCGGAAGTGACCTTTGTATTGTGAGACGAGACTGTCTTAATGAACAATGCCTTAGAGACTGTGAGACTGTAAAAATACGCTGTGTACATGGTGATGTTAAAGATTATCAGACTTTACTTCTTCCTTTAACTTATAGGGGTCGCCACTTTAAGGTTTGGTCTGCCGTTTCGGACTCGTGCCCTTGGCCATTACTCATAGGACGGAGAAATGCCCTTTTTCGAAACTGATTAATAAATGTAAGGGACCAGTAGTCCAGTCCACTAATGAACTTAGTGGGGAGAAGAAGAAAAACCAAGAAGAACTGGTAGCGGCGGGGAAAATCTAGAGCCCAACTTAGATATTGAACCCGATCTCTCCAGCGAGACGGAGGAGGTCACCCCCGACAATCTTCCAGAATGGGCTGCTCCTTCTACATCTTCCCAGATTGCAAACGCCTCGAACACAAACCGAGTTAACGAACAATCAGATTTTGTGCGTTTGCAGCATACTGATAGCTCATTAGAATATGCATTTAAACAGGCTCGCCCTGCTAATGACTCTTATTACCAAGAGCGTAATTCCGGGGGTGTGAAAACCCCACACTTTATAGAAAAGGACGGTTGCCTTTTCAGAGTGATCTCAGATCATTTGGAGGGGGAATTTATTGAACAACTGGTGGTACCTGAAGCACATAGGGAAACTGTTTTGCATCTGGCACATTCACACATCTTGGGGGGGCACCTCGGTGCCGACAAAACTAGAGACCGGTTATCAAAACGATTTTATTGGCTTAATATGGGAAAAGATGTTGAACGATTTTGTACTTCATGTCCAGACTGCCAGATCGTCTCTGCTTATAAGCCTCCTCGGGCTCCCCTTTGTCCTATGCCCATATTGGAAGTTCCCTTTCAGCGTGTGGGATTAGATATTGTGGGACCATTACCTAAGACTAAGGATGGGTACCAATATTTGCTGGTGTTGGTTGATTATGCGACACGATATCCAGAAATGATTGCTGAAAAGGCCAACTCTTCGCTGTAGCCAAAGCACTATGTGAAACTTTTACTCGTATTGGTATCCCTAGAGAAATCTTAACTGATCAGGCACACCTTTCACTTCTCGTGTGATGAAACAATTGTGTGACAGCTTTGCTATTAAGAAATTGAGTACTACTGTTTACCATCCTCAAACGAATGGTTTAACCGAGCGATTTAACAAAACATTGAAACAGATGATCAGGCGAGTTGCTCATAATGATCCCACAACATGGAACACTGTCCTACCTTTTGTTTTGTATGCGTGCGAGAATCACCACAGGCGTCCACTGGCTTGAGTCCCTTGAGTTGTTATTGGCAGGCGGCGAGGCATCCTGGATGTGGTACGTGAGGAATGGATAGGAAACGAGAGAGCAGCTAAGGTCCAAGCTTTGCAGATCGACTAATTTCGTTGCAAGACAGAATTTCTATGCTTTCCTCTATTGCTGTGGAACACCAACAACGAGAACAGGAAACTCAGAAGCGTCTTTACGATAGGCGCAGCAAGCTCCGTGAGTTCAAACCTGGCGATCGTGTTTTGGTACTGGTTCCCTCGGATCCACACAAATTCTTAGCTAAATGGCAGGGGCCATTATTGAGGAGCGTATGAGTCCGTAAATTACAAGGTTAGAATACCAGGCGGCGCAAACCATTCCAGATTTTACACATTAACCTCTTGAAGGAATGGCACGACCGACAAGAGGTTAACACTTCCTTGGCTGCTGTTTCTCAGACCGATGTTACCATTGGTAACGATCTTACTGACACGCAAAAGACAGAACTGTTATCTTTGATAGAACGGAACACTGATGTCTTTTCAGATTTACCAGGCAAGACTAACATTACAAAACATAAAATTACCACTGAACCTGATGTTCGTGTACAGATGCGGCCGTTCCGGATACCGGAAGCGCAAATATTGTCTTGCAAGAGGTAAAAAGATGCTGACACTGGGTGTAATTCGTGAAAGTAGAAGTGACTGGTGCAGCCCAGTCGTATTAGTCCCAAAGCAAGATGGTTCGGTTCTGTATCGATTTCAGACGCTTGAATAAGGTCTCTAAATTGATGCTTATCCCATGCCCCGTGTCGATGAACTGTTGGAAAAACTGGGTCAGGCGAGCTATATCTCCACGCTAGATCTCACGAAAGGCTATTGGCAGGTGCCTTTAGAGGCTAGCAGTTGTGAGAAAACGGCATTTGCGACTCCTGACGGACTCTATGAATTTACAAGACTCCGTTTGGTCTTCACGGGCACCTCTAACTTTTCAGCGTATGATGGATCAGATCCTACGTCCTCATTCTGAATATTCTGGGGCATACCTTGACGATGTCGTGATTTTTAGCAATGATTGGAAAACACACTTAGAGCGGCTTCAAGCCGTTCTTGAAAGCTTGAGACAGGCTGGCCTTACTGCTAACCCTAAGAAATGTAAACTAGGCATGTCCGAGACTCATTACTTAGGCTATTCTATGGGCAAGGGTTTACTTAGGCCACAATTAAGGAAAATAGAAGAAATGCTTGTTTACCCGAGACCTGAGACACAGAAACAAGTACGCGCCTTTCTGGGACTCGCTGGTTACTACAGAAAATTCATTCCAAATTTTGCACATAGAGCTGCTCCTCTTACAGAACTTACTAGAGGCAGGAAAAACCGACCTATCTTGTGGACAGAAAATTGCGAACGTTCTTTCAACGATTTAAAAAAAGCATTGTCTTCTTACCCGGTTCTAAGGAACCCGGATTTCACAAAAGATTTTATCTTGCAAACAGACGCAAGTGCATTTGGTGTGGCGCAGTCCTGTCACAAATTTTTGATGGAGAAGAACATCCAATCACATATTTGAGTAGGAAATTACTTCCTAGGGAACGTAATTATTCTACAATTGAGAAAGAATGCTTGGCAATTAGGTGGGCTGTGGAAGCGCTTCGCTATTACTTGTGGGGACGAAACTTCACTTTGGTAACTGATCATGCTCCACTTCAGTGGTTGTACCGACAGAAAGATACAAACTCTCGTCTAATGAGATGGTTTCTGGGTTTACAACCTTACAGTTTCACAGTAAAGCACCGACCAGGTTCTGAACACGTCAACGCAGACGTATTATCCGACTACATGAACTTAGGTACAGAGAGTCGCTTGATTCACAGGAATGTGAATAAAGCTGAGGGGGAGGGTGTGAGCTGGAGGGCTGATCGCACCCCAAATAGATACAGACGCTCCTGGGAAAACCACAAACCCTGAAACACTGACTACCCTCACATTGCTCCTTATCCTTGCACTATAACGCGTAATACAAGCCTTGCGCGGTACTCCACCGACTTATAAGCCTTGTGCAGCGCCTGTCAGTTTTGGAATTGATTGTTTGCTTTTATCTCTCTCTGCTCCTAGCGGAACTGACTTGTCATGGAGCACGTTTAAGCTCATGTGTTTGCGGTGTTTGAATAAAAATCCTTCTTCTTTCTACGACCTCCTGTGTCTCTGTGCAAATCTGTGACCCAAGCGTGACAATATCTTTCCTTAAATCCTTTGCAATCTGCTGTATATTGCACTTTATCTCATTTATGTCCTCCCTAAGTGTGATAGTTATTGCAGTAGTTATGGCGGTGATCATTGAGGTGATCATTACCTTCAGCTCAGACTGCTTGTTTTGGTCTTCTCTGAACTCCGCAGGTGGAGCAGCAAGCCCAGTCGGAGTCGATAGCTCACAGTGGGTCATTCAAATAAGGCCATTTTCAGTTTCAATGAAACTTCTGGATTTGACGAGGTCTCCTGGCCTGACTCACTTACACTTTCATGGCCACTTTCACTCTCAGCTGGAGGCGATGCTATGGGGTCTAGTCCTAGGAGATCCATTCTTACACTTATCTGTTCCAGGTCAGTCTCTACTAGGCCGCATCTTGAACTTGAACTTGAGGCCTGCATAGACTTACATGAAGCTTTAGTTTTCTTTTACAGTTCTTGGGTTGAGTAAATATAGGATACCTTGTTTTTAAAAAAAAAACCCAGAAAAATAACTCCACTGCTAACAGAGTTCCGTCTCAGGCATGCATCTCTTAAAAACAGACAAGACTGGGTTTTCTAACTTTTAACCTTTGTTTGTAAGGCAACTGTGTGGACTACTCAATATATTAAAAGAGGACCGAGAGTCAAAAATCCTCTCTTTTGTTAATTTAATGGAAGACATTGCACAGCTGAACAAGTACTTCTTGGAGATAAATCTCATGATGAAGGATCATTTACAGAATGCACAAAGGGTGCAATCCAAGCTGTATAACAGAGGGGCAGCCTTGAGGAAGTTTGAACATGGGGTATTGGTTATGATGTTAATTCCAATTGCACATTCAAAATTGTTGGCTTAATGACAAGGTCCATATCAGAAAGAAAGATGAGGATTGTTTGATTTTTTTGTCTATCAGCCTAACTGCCATCCCAAACAAAAGGTGTACCATTTTAATCTTCTAAAACCATTTAAGGAAAGGGAACAAGCTCTTCCTGACTCTGGGACACACAGAACCCTCTTTATAAATTTATTTGAAATGAATTTCAGAAAAGTATTAAAGACCTCTCAAACACCCAGCCACAGGGCATACACAAAATAATGTGCTTCTTCATTTTTTCAATGTTGCCTTTACTCCGCGTTACGGTGCATGATACTGAAATGCAGACAAACTTCTTACAGTTGTGGAATGGAATTTAAAATCTATTGCTAGCTTCTGTATGAAAATCTGCATGTTCTCTGTATGCCATGGTATTATTATAACAGATACAAATAAGTGTGCTTATTAGGGTAGAGCTGCTGGTGTGGAATGCAGTTTTTGACTCTTCCCAGCTGTTTCAGCAGTGGCTATGACAGGTTTTCTGATAAGCTTCATTCCAAATATAAGACTAGAATTTATGCTTCCGTTATAATCAGCAGATTTTTGTATAGAATGTTTTATGGCCTTGAATGGTACTGCTCTATTTTTTTAATCATTCTCTTTGAAGATTTTGTTATAAATGCAGCTGAACCCCCCTTCTCGGGGCTTTTACTTGCATTTTCTCTCTGTAAGGAAAGGCCACTCTGCTCACCAAGAAGTCAGAAATAAAAGATTCTGCTTATTAGAATTGGTGTCTGCCTGCTATTTGTTTGAACCTTCGTCCACAGTTTTCTGGCCCAGCGTGGGGGAGACGGACAGGTGACTTCTCGGCGGGATCGTCCAGAGGACCGGTAAAAGGACCGACTCCGGCCGAGTCGGAAGGACCAGCTCCGGCAAAGTTAGGACTGGCCTGCCTCGGGCGTATCCTGCGTGAGAAGTCCCTGGCCTCCTCTGACCGAATACGAAGGTCGAACCAACTGGGATTTCCCTAGCAGGTCACGAATTTCTTGGTGAGTAGACCGAGGGAGTCCGATTGAGTGAATGAAGTAGCTCAGGGATTTGACCGGTTTACGGGAAGTTAAGGAAAATAAATACTGTATCACTAACGTAGTGGATGGTAACTGGAAAATAGGGAATAATACTTGGGTCCCTCGGGGGACAGTGTAAGATACTACAAATGCGTTAGTAAGTTACTCCCTGGGAGCGGGATAGAAAGGGGTGAGTGGCACACTCCTATTAAATAGAGGAATGGGAGTAAGAAAAGCATAGTATATGAATTGAGTGTCTGGGAATAACACTGAGTGGGTGGACGAGTTTTCTGTTCCTAACGTCTGGTCATAATCCTGCTTCTACGGGTTGCTCTGTGGTGGAGACATGCACTAGCAGTTTGGCACATAGGAGGCGTCTGACGAAGGAATTGGTGTTAAGCACATCTTGTATTCTCCACGCTGAATATTGTTGTACGATTCTGCTAAACAACGGACACGAAACCATTTGAGTACTAATCCGGGAGTGGGACAGGACTGGGAGCAGAAAGCCGCGGGGGCTGAATTGTTCTACTGTGGTCCAGTGCCATTCATTATGGGAAAGCAAAATAGCAAACCGGTCAAAGAGACTCCCTTGGGAAATCAAAAGTCTCTGTTAGAAGGATTATTTTTGGAAAGTGTCTCGGACACGAGCTTTCACTCGGGTCGAAAGGGGTTCACCTAGGAAACTAATAGAAAAGAAAACCGGATTAGACTTTAAGAAAGCATGTAAAAAATGGAATAAACAGAGTGGTGGCAGATGGCCGATAGACGGGACTGGGGACATATCAGAAATACAAGAAATAAGGAAAATATTATTTAAAAGAAAGAAGAACGAAAAGAAAGACCCCCTATACCCCGTAATCTGTCCACCCCCTCCTTACCAAACTCCCCGATTCCACCTCCTGCACCCCCTCCTCCAACTGCACCCCTGTTAACAGACGAACCGTCTGGAGCAAGTTTTTATGATGAACAATATCATTATGACCCGTCCTCACATATTGACCCTGAGGAAGATGATTCAGATCATTCACAAGGTGCTACTGGGTTGCAATGGCAGAAGCCAGAAGAGTCATCTATCTCCCAGCGCACGAGAAGTCAGACCCTCCACTCTAAATCTATGGGCAGTTTTACTTCCCCTTTCGGCTCCCCTAAACCTTCTGGCCCAACATTCTCTTGCCCCTTCATTGAAGTCCCCAACCCCAGACATGATCCCGCACAACCCCCAGGCAATAATAACCCCACTACCGTAATGATTCACCGCAATTGGGACATTCAAGAATTAAAGGATGTGGTGTCTGAACTGCCCGACCCCAAAACGGTCGGTGGACTGAAATTTGTGCAACAGTTACAGCAGCTTGATGATATGAATAAACCAAATGCTGCAGAGTGGACACAGGTGCTCCGCCGAAAGCTGGGCACCACATGGGCAACTGTAAATCACGGTGATCTTAACGGTGCCCCTTGGCGTTGGAATGAAGCTCTTTCCCGAGGCCCCGGGAATGAAGGTCCTTTCCTCGGCCAGTGGGAGCCTTTGAAAGGAGCCCTGGCAGAAAAATATAAAAAGGGCACAGACTGGTCACTAATTTCAGCCGCTAAGCAGAAAAAAGACGAGACAGTGGATGAATGGGCTCACCGGATGCAAGATCTGATGGCTAATCACTCTGGGCTAGACAATGAAAACGATAGAATTCATGCTGCAGTGCCTCCTTTTGTCTCGGGACTGAGAAGTGATATTCAGAGCAAAGTTCGCATGTCTTGCATAGGCTGGAAAAGCGCTACGTCCGAGGAAGTCAAGCGTCATGCAGTGCATGCTGAGAGACAGACTAAATGAAAAGAGTCAGACACACAGACCAAACTGTTGGCTGCACAACTAAATTACTATACTGGTGGAACTGATCCGGCTAGGGGGAGAGGACGCAGAAATTTCTTTGGAAGGCGAGGGCGCGGGAGAGGACGAGGGTTCCAATTATCAAGCCCTAATAATCCTTTCGCTCAGATGCCTGACCCTTCGGAGCAGACGCTAGCGTCATATGCCTGTTACGGCTACGGTGAACTTGGACATTTCAGACGCAACTGCCCACACAAGCGCCCTCCGCCCCCCCTCTCCCTGAGCCCAATGACATTCCTTAGTCCTAGGAATTAGCAGGGGCCACCAGCCATTTTTTCCAGTTTCCTTTGCTTACTCGTCATGCCGATACTGATCCTTTATTGACTTTAATAGTAAACGGCAAAGAAACTGTCTTTCTTGTGGACACAGGAGCCACGCGCTCCACTTTATCGCTGTTGGGGGGAGTGGTGGCCCTGCCTCGAAAGACACTGTGAAGGTTCTCACTGCTTCAGGACAACCACACACGCTACTAATTTCAAAGCCTCTGCAAGTGCAACTCAGCACCGACAGCTCTCCATTAACTCATCGTTTCCTGTTAAATCATTTGTGCCCTGTGAATTTGCTTGGAAGGGATCTTATGACTAAGTTGTCAGCCTCAATTTCTTTAACTAAACAAGGATTTTACTGCTCCATTCCTAAGCTCCTATGCCAAAATACACACCCCAAGCCCTCTTTTGCTGCATGGACCCTTGACATCTCACCACACACCCTCCTCATGAAAGCCCTTCGTTATTTCCCCTCATGCCTATTTCCCCACTTACAAGTCCCGGACACCCTGCATTGTACTGCCCAATATTTCCCGGCTGAAGTAGACACTCCTTGGTTAGAATCTTTTCTTTCCTCCAGCACATGCCCTGAAACTTTGCACATTCCATGTATTTTTGTTTAATCTACTAAAGCTGCTGCGTCAGTTCAACTCATATATTCACAAAGTATTTTCTATCTAGGTGGTTCAGTGCCCCATGTCTCTCTATCTAAATCTGACACCGTTCACTGGGTTAAAAAATGTTTAAATAGAACTGATTGGCTGTACGTTGCACCAGGTATTTTTGACACCTCAGACCATCTAGTTACTAAAGTACTAATTCATATTGATCTGCCAGTCGTTCGTTCCCTGTGACACCCGTCTCTCTCTTTACTGACAGCATTCCATGGCTCTCTTCGATTCCTGATACACTGTGGTCTCAAGGGAAAAATGATTTTGGCAGAATAGCAAATTGTGAACCTCTAGTAATCTTTCCAAAATCCTCCTTCCGTCCTCGCCGTGCGCAATATCCTCTCTCTCCCGAGGCTGAAATCGGAATTGCTGCTGTACATAAAGAGCTCGTTAAAAAGTGGGGCTATAATTCCTATTAAATATTCTCCTGTAAACTCTCCTATCTTGCCAGTAAAGAAAGCTGATGGCTCTTGGCGCTTTGTCCAAGACCTCAGACAAGTCAATTCTGCTATCTTTCCTAGAGCACCGATCGTGCCTAATCCTTCCACTATTCTGTCTACAATCCCTCCATCTGCACGTTATTTCTCAGTTATTGACTTAGCAAATGCTTTCTTTTCTATTCCTGTACATTCTGATTCTCAATTTTGGTTTGCTTTTACTTTTCAAAACCGCCGTTGGACATGGACCGTTATGCCACAAGGTTATACAGAGGCTCCTTGTGTATACGGCCAAACGCTTGCTCAAAACCTGGAAGGCTTCTGGCCTGACAGGGGAAGTGCATTGATACAGTACGTCGACGATTTATTACTCTGTAGCGAAACAGAGAAGGCATGCACACAAGATACGGAATTATTGCTCAAGTATCTTGCAGAAAATGGGCACAAGGTTTCTAAGGCCAAGCTGCAGCTAGTTCAAACCACTGTCAAATATTTGGGGCATGACATCACGTGTGGTACCAGAGCTCTGTCAAAAGACCGCATAACCACTATTGAAAACCTGCCCAGACCGGTCACAAAACAACAAGTTATGTCTGTATTGGGCATTTTAGGTTACTGTCGACAATGGATTTTAAATTTTTCTGAAAGAGCACAGCCCTTGCAAAGTCTAGCTAACACTGCTGACCTTCCACTTTCTGGCCGCATACAGTGGAATGAGCAGGCTGAGAAGGCTCTGTGTGATTTAAAATGTTCACTACTCTCTGCACCAGCGTTAGAGCTCCTTGACTATTCTCGTCCATTCACTTTGTTCGTGGACGAAAAGGGGAGATATATGAGTTCAGTACTAACAGCTCCATGGAGAAAAACAAAGGCCAATAGCCTATTTTTCGAAAAAAAAAATTGGATCCAGTGGCTAAGGGACTTCCAACCTGTCTCAGAGCAGTAGCAGCCACAACAGAAGCCGTGCTAGCCAGTACAGATATAGTGCTCATGAGACCCCTACCAGTAAAGGTGCCTCACGCCGTACACTCCATTTTAGTACAGGCCAAAACTTCACATCTCACTACTGCTAGGGCAATACACTATCAAAACGTACTCTGTACTCTGTCTAATGTCACAATTGAAAGATGTTCCTTGCGATTGGATAATGGAACACCCTCAACCAGCTATGCAGTGGTCAAAGGTGACCACCTGCTGGAGGCAAACCGAATTTCGTCAAGTTTAAGCGCGCAGGCAGCTGAATTAATTGCTCTCGCCCGAGCCTGTCAGCTGTCAGAAGGGAAAGCAGTAACCATTTATACAGATTCCAGGTATGCTTTTGGAGTCTGCCATGATCATGGAGCATTGTGGAAATTAAGGGGATTTAAAACCAGTACTGGTAAGCCCATCCAACATCAGAAATTAGTCGAATCCCTCCTCGAAGCTATAATAAAACCATCAAGACTGGCACTAGTTAAATGCCAGGCCCACACTGGGAAACAAGATCCTGTCAGCAAAGGAAACGACCTGGCTGATTACTTTGCTAAACAGGCTGCCTACAATAACACACCAATTTTTTTATTTCAACAGAAAGACGACAAGGACACTGATAATCAAATAATCTCTTTACAGAGTGCAGCCACGGACAGAGAAAAGAGAAAATGGTCCGAAGAAGGATCCCTCTCTGATGGGGTCTGGACTCACAAGCAAAATAACAAACCTTTCCTTCCAAAAGATTCTTTTCCAGGTATGGCAAAAATCGCACATGGCCTGGACCACGCCGGAAAGGATGCTATGATTCAAGATGTTGAGAGACATTGGGAAGCTGTAGGCTTCTCTACGTATGCAGAGCAATTCTGCAGACACTGCGCACTATGTCAAAAATTTAACGTAGGTAAAGGTACTCAGGTAAGTCCCGCCATCACACCTAACCCAATGGGTCCATTCGAACATCTTCAAATGGACTTCATTGAACTAACATCATCTAAAGGGTACCGATACTGCTTGGTAATTGTCGATGTGTTCTCCCAATGGGTGGAAGCTTTCCCTTCCAAACATGCAGATGCAAAAACTGTTGCAAAAGCCTTGATAAAAGAAATCATTCCAAGATGGGGAATACCACAAAAATTGCAGACTGATAATGGTACCCATTTTGTGAACTCTGTAATAAATGAATTGACCACTTGGCTCCAGATAAATGTGCATCACTATTGCAAGTACCACCCTCAAAGCGGAGGTATAGTAGAAAGGTGCAATGGCACCCTGAAATCTAAATTGGCTAAGATCTGTGAGCAGATGAATTTAACCTGGCCTGACACTTTACCTTTGGCCTTAATGGGATTGAGAGGGAGGACACACCGGCAGTTGGGACTGTCGCCTTTTGAAATTCTGACTGGACGGCCCATACCCATTGGCATGGTCATTGGCAATGTCAATCTGCATACTGTGGACAATGATCTTCTTTCCAGTCTTACAGGTCTCCGAGCATCCCTGAAGGAGGTCCACGAGCAGGTTAACTAGGCTTAGCGAACTAGTCCTCCACCAACGGAGTCACAAATTCCCTTGGGAACCTGGATACTGGTCAGAGACACCCAAAGGAAGCACTGGCATCAACCTCGCTGGAGGGGACCATTCCAAGTGCTGCTATCCACACCTCACGCCGTTAAAGTCGAAGGACTTTCCGCCTGGATTCACGTGTCGCATTGCAATAAATGGCATTCATAGCTTTGCTAGTCCTAATCTTTTTTATCCATCTGACTTCAGGACAAGGACAAACAGGTGGTGACCATTGGACTCACCAATTGAAGCAAATACATGGGATTTTCCCACGTTAACTTTCCAAATAGGGCAAACTGCCTCGTACCAGATTGACTTTTGTTCCATTGCTCCCTGTGGGTCCAGTGGACAAGACAAATGGACTGATTTAAATCCCTCCTCCAGTCTATCTGAATGTTCAAGCTGGAGTGATGTGTTTGCAAACACTGGCGACCAGGACTGGGGGTATAATCCGTGGGAAGCCCAGGAACATAATTTAAAAACAAAGGTTTTCTATGAATGGTTTATATCCACTTTTGGCTCTTTGGGCCAATGGTTCTAATCCATTTTTGTTTCCCTTTTAGTTGCTTTAACTGTTATTCTTTTGATTTGCTGTTGTCTTATTCCGTTAATCCGTTATTTTATCCAGAAGTTCTTCACTGCCTCAATAACTAAAGCTTATTTTCTCCACACAGATCACATGCATCTTCTTTCCCAGGCCCAATTCTCTTCCCAGTCTTCTTTCGACCTGGACTGTTTAGCTTAAACTCTCTTATTATTTAAACATTTAAGTTTAAAAAGGGGGGAATGTGGAATGGAAATTAAAATCTATTGCTAGCTTCTTTATGAAAATCTGCATGTTCTCTGTATGCCATGGTATTATTATAACAGATACAAATAAGTGTGCTTATTAGGGTAGAGCTGCTGGTGTGGAATGCAGTTTTTGACTCTTCCCAGCTGTTTCAGCAGTGGCTATGACAGGTTTTCTGATAAGCTTCATTCCAAATATAAGACTAGAATTTATGCTTCCGTTATAATCAGCAGATTTTTGTATAGAATGTTTTATGGCCTTGAATGGTACTGCTCTATTTTTTTAATCATTCTCTTTGAAGATTTTGTTATAAATGCAGCTGAACCCCCCTTCTCGGGGGCTTTTACTTGCATTTTCTCTCTGTAAGGAAAGGCCACTCTGCTCACCAAGAAGTCAGAAATAAAAGATTCTGCTTATTAGAATTGGTGTCTGCCTGCTATTTGTTTGAACCTTCGTCCACACAGTACAGGCAAAAAATTTAACTGAAATACATTGAAAAAAAAAACATATTCAAATGACAACTCATTGTTCAAATGGCATAGCGTTTTCAAATAGTGACATTTTCATATATGAATGTGTGTGTGCATGTGTGAGAGAGGCAGAGACAGATTTGATCTCATTCAAGTGGGTACTGGAATACAAAATAAAGACTTTCACAAAGGTATAATTAAACAAGTGTGCATTTATTCAAGAATGAAAATGAATAACAAAAAATTCAAATGACAAGATGATACCAAGCAGATATGATTAACCAGCATATGTGTGTTTGCTTACACCCCTTCAGTGATATCTTTTTCAGGCAGCAAAACTTTACACTGGCTTTTACAGACTGAAATCAAAGGCTTCTTCTTTTTGGGCGCATACACCATCAGCACAATACTGCCAGATCTAAATACTAGCGTGGCAAATTGCTTGCGTACTAAATTGACTTTACCTATAGGTGGAAGTCCCATTCTACTTATGGTGCCAAGTAGAGTTATGTTGCGGTACAAGAGTCTATTAGCCAGTGAAAGCGCTGTGAAGAAGCTGTCTGTTGTTACGGTTCTGCCTTTGTTCAGTCTGATAGCGTTCACGGGACATTGTATCTTTGATTGCTGATACAACAAATAGTTCTGAGCATTCACAGTACCAACTGTGGTCATCACTGCTCTTGTGAAAATAATGGAGATAAACGGTATTAACTCAGAGAAGGAGGCAAGTTTGTTGTACCACGTGAATGTCACTGAAGGAATAAAACTGAATAATAATATAAGCGCTAACTTTTACAAGTAGACAAATTTTACACTGGGTGTTACAGACTCAAATCAAATGTATGTTTTTATTATATTATAGTAATAATAATAGCAGCTCACTACTTAAAACAAAAAGCACCAGGACTCGAACCTGCAACCTTTCAGTTATAAAGCAGCAGCTCATACCTCTGCTCCATCTTGGAATATTTATTAGCTGTCTGTTGATTGACATTTGAGCTTCAGTTTATAATTCATTGACAGCAACGTGTAAATTGAATGATTTTTTTTTAATTTGGTCATTTTCTTAAATAAATCACTCATATTTATGTGATATTTGGACTATAGTCTTCACACATTATACACTTCATGTCATGATTAGTATAACATAGAAAAAGTTTCTGCTTTAGGTATGTGTTCAGCATTTCTTGCCTTGCATTTCCTTTTATCCTACACTTACCCAGATCTTTGTAGACATGGAGCACACATGAAATGCATGTATTTACCCTATACAAATCTAGCCACCTCACATGCAGAAAAGAAGCCTTGAGTTGGGAGAACGTTTTGCCCAAGTTGAGCTTTGACAAGTGGGGGGATAAGATAGCAGGCTGCTTGCTGTTTGTGCTGATTGACACAACAAAAAAACAAAAGAAGTTGATGGAGAGGTGCGAAGGAATTTAAGGTGGGCCAGGATTACGAGTTTTTTCGTAGGTTTCAGGGATTCTGGTGTTAAAGACCTTTCAAAGAAAATGGTGGGAATTGGCCATCAAATCCATCAGCGATGTTGTTGATGTCAGATCCGGACTGACTTCCCTAATTGTGCATGACATTGTGATATGTAACAGGGGTTGTAGTTTGGTTACACCCTTATAGGCTTCCAGAAACAAAGAAGGCTGAGGTAGAGTATACAGTACTTCTGCTAAAGTCAAATGCATGCTATAGCCAGGGGCTATTGAACAAAGTTCGATAAAGCCCCCCATTGTAGCCCAATTGTTTTAGTGCCAAAATCAGACAGTAGTTGGTGCTTTTGTAATGATTTCTATCAAATTAGCCAGGTCTCCCCTTTCAACTCTTATCAAATGTGTTGAGTGGATGACCTCCAAGAAAGGCTGGGAAATTTAACTACTCTATACAAGACTAAGGGCTACTGGCAAATTCCTTTAACGGAATTGGCAAAGGATAAGACTATGTTAGGGACCGAAGTGGACATTAGCAATATCATTTACTACGATTTTGGCTGCATATCTGATGGACAAACAACTACAGCCCCATTATGCTTATAGTGCCACCTACTTGGGTGACGTATTCATCTATTCTGGCACCTGGGAGGAAATTGTGAGTCACATTTTGGCTATTTTTTGCACAAAATTAGCCTCTGAGTCAACCATGCAAAATATTATTCCAAACTCACTGAAGCTAAATACTTAGGTTAAGTGGTAGGGTCTTTTACAATCAAACTGCTGTCCTCAAAAGTTGCCGCCATTTGACACCGGCCCCAGGTGCAAGTAAAAAGGCAATCCTTTCTGGGACTAGCAGGATACTACCAATGCTTCACACCTTGGGTCACAGAGAAGGCTATGCCTTTGATTAATCTGATTTTGAAACTAGCTGCTGTTGCACTGGCATGGAATCCTGAGACTGAAGCAGCACTTAGTGACCTAAAGAAGGCTCTTATGTCTGCACCTATTTTTGTTACTCCTGATTTTTCTCTCCCTTTTGTTGTCCATACCAAAGGGTCTGACACTGGCTTGGGGGTGGTCTTATATTAGATGGTCTACACTACAGAACAGCTTTGGACTGGAAGAAGCAGTATTCAGCCAATCTGAGGTATTATCTCCTAGGGTGGGAGTTTACATTGGTGAATGTCCATGCTGTCTTGCAGTGGCTGGTGACCTATAATAAAACAAATCCTAGGATCACACGGTGATTCTCTGACCTCTTACCCTATAAGATCAAGGTATCTCACCACCGGGGGTTGTTGCATGCCAATGCTGACATGCGCTACTGCGTTAATGACCTCTCGATTAGGTCTGCTTGCCCCACCTTGGTCAACTTATAGGAGAGATGCATCATACACAAACTCATGAGTGCTATTGTCAGGGCTCTACAAAGGTAAGCAATACCATCCCAGACCAGGAGGGATGCCATCGTTAGTACTTTCTTCTTGCTCATACCGTCTGGAAGATTTCAGACTGGAGTAGCACTGACATAACTTCTGCATCATCCAAAATCTGCCTTTTCCTGCAATCCAATGTAAAAGAGTACAGTGCAAGCAGAGGGATGATTATAAATTTTTATTTGCTTAAAATAACCATTGCCTTTTATAGATTTCATTCTTAAATGTGCCTACAACAAAAATAAAGTGAGGTGGGCATAGTTATCACTCCTGGGGAGTTCCAATGTTTAAACAAATAATTGGGAGTCCCAGAGCGTGCAGGATCCAAGCGGGTGACGGTGCACATTTACATGTGCATGCACCACTCTAGGGTTGATTGAGGTGCCTGGGTTTGATTGTTCATTCATGTACAAATGCGAGCGGGTCAGTCATGTACTTCATTCACACCTTGGAGCAGGTGCAGGACAGCACCTGTACCCTTTTGGCTCTATAAAGGGTGAAATCAGGTAGGGAGAGAAAAGAGAGATGGATGTTAAAGGAAAGATATTTCCAGTGACATTTGGTCAGAGGGTTGAGATGCACAGGATGTTCTTGAAGGTTTGAGGGTGGCATATGGATATGTCAACACTTGATCAAGGAGCGGCAGTGACAAAGAGGGTCCCCTGTAACAATTAGCAAAGTTTTCCTATGATGCTCAGAAAAGCTGCTAACACTGTGAAAATTCAATCATCACTAGATAGTGAAAGTCGATTGAATAGGGGGTGGGAATGGGGCAGTTTACCCAGGTGAAGCTATGAGCACTGGGATACATCAGCATTTGATTGAACATTATGTGTTTTTCCCTGTGAGGATTTGCAAAAAGGTGTGCTAAGGGAAGGCGGCAGTATTCTATGTTAAAATTGGAAGAGGTGCCGATACTGTGCACGGGTGAATACCAGCCTACTTCAAGCATTAAGTGGTGACTAAAATAAAATTGTCCAATAAAAAGGAAAAACAGTAAAAGGGGAAAGGTTCTGTTTTTCAGAGGATCCTTTTCTCTGCACTAAAATATCTACAATAATATTTAGAAAGCTTTTCTGTGCTATTAAAATGTTTTCTTCTGTTTTTGCTCTTAAGCTGACTTGCTGTCATTGCTACTGACATAGTCCATTCCACAGCAGGTAGATTTTCAGATTGGGGCACAAATGACAGTTCCATGGAGCCAAGTCTTAGAGGAGGCTGGGTGTCTCTTTCACATTGCAGCATTTCCAACCCTTTCAATATTTAGATTTAGCAAATTAATAAATATAAGGGGCAATTAAGTTTAGTTTTTCCAACAAAATAATAATAACTAGCCAACCAGCGGCGTACCATACGCCTCATAATCAGGCCGGTTTTTTAATAATTTTTAAGCACAGGGAGAAAATTTAACATTTGCAAAATCGGTAATGTAATAAATCAGCAAGAAAAGCAACATTGTAACAATGCACGGAACGAACCAACACACAATCGTCTGTGCGGCGTAGCGAGGTGGGAGGGGGGTGTGTACAAAGTGCAGGAGCATCTAAGAAAATGCATGTTTGTTTCGGATGCGAATTGCTGTATGTGGCATGTACAACACTTTGCTATGTTGCACGTGGTCGTGCGTCGTAACCGAAAACTCATTTTTTAAAGACTGCTCACTTCATTGTGTTTTAACCTCAGTTGTAAAGGAATGTTTTAATGATCCCATGGGATACCCCTCGCAAACCGTTTTACACACTGCATATGGCGATTCACCTCCGCAAGAAACATGCCTCTATTAACAGTCAACGTGTGGGAGGGGGGTGTGTACAAAGGGTAGGGACGAAAACAGTAGGAGCATATGAGTCGCACTTAGTGGCAATTCCACGGTTTGCAGCCCGAATGGGGTTCAACGGCTTACCCACGCCTAGACACACGCTCAATCTCATGCATAATTATTTATTGAATGGTAAACACTTCTGGAAAGACACGGTTGTCTAAAACAGGTTAGTGTGAGAATACAATAGTAAGTGAATGAAAAGATGGAACTCTGGAGAGAGCAAAATACAACACAATAGTGAACCCCCGGCATAACAAAAGCCGCATAATTATTTATTGATGGTTGAACACATGGGGAAGCTGGAGCCTATCCCAGGAAACGTCAGGCACAAGGCAGGAACAACACATGGACAGGGAGCCAATACATGTTGAACACACACACTTGCCAGTTCACCTGATCTGCCTGTCTTTTGGATGGCAACCAAGGCATTCAGAGGAAACATGAGTGGTCACGGGGAGAAACTCCATGCAAGGAGCAAAAGTGATACAAACCTCTAGTCTCTTTATTGTGAGGCAGCAGTGCTACCACTGAACCACCATTCCACTCAACACCTAAACCAATTTTTCCCAATTGTTAAACTTTAAAAATCTCTTAAACACCTGTATAACCACCTGTATAACCACCAACTCCAAAACCACCACCTGTATAACCACCAACTCCTTCATTCATCACTCAACCAATAAAGAAACTGTCCATGAATGTATTAATGGGTCTGTTTCTACTCTTTAGCACAGCAGCTCTTATGCAGAGATAAAGTTTGCCTCCCAGTCTAATCAGCAAGTTGAACTTATCTCACAACAAAAAAAAATAATAAATTGTAGCACTTGTTCAGTTACTGTGCCTTTTGCCCTTTTTTGTAGTCATTTTTTCAATATTGCATAAAAATTTACTGATAGATATAGATGTGCCTTTTAGCAAAAAATGTCAGAATGCCCAATAATGTAACAGGAAAAACTGTAAGTTGTTAGAGTGCTAAATTGAATAAAGAACAGTGACATAAACAGGGGTGACCGTGCATACACCTAACGGTGGTTTTACGTATGAAGTAAAACTGTTCTAGCATTAACGCACTTGTTAACGTTGTTAATTTCATTTTAATAAAAGATATCTGAAAATAGTTTCAGGATAAATGATACTACATTCACACCACCCCCAGCATGAAGTATGGTGGTGGCAGCATCATGCTGTGGAGATGCCTTGGAAGTCTTGTGAAGGTAGAAGATTAAGAATGAATGCAGGGGATTCCTACAGGTACTGTAATCCTGCACCCTGGAAAAAGTTTGGGACTCCAAAAACATATTGTGCAACCAAAGATATACAGTATAAGAATATACAACAATGTCCAGTGTTAACTGTAATATGAAGAACTTTATTTTCAGTTTGACATTTACAAAACTTTTTCTGATGGTCACTGTCAAAAAGTCAAATTAAATCCACTGTGATTCACAGTTATAAATCAGTAAAGCATAAATATTCCAACATGGTGAATACTTTTTACCACTTTATATATTAAGATTTAGACATAAACACAGGAAATCATTATTCACAGAAAACGTGCCTGCTTTTCTCATCCATCCATCCATCATCCAACCTACTATATCCTAACTACAGGGTCATGGGGGTCTGCTGGAGCCAACATAGGGTGCAAGGCAGGAAACAAGCCCCGGGCAGGATGCCAGCCCACTGCAGACAAAAATCATTGATGTCTAAAAATTAATTTGAAAATAAGTTAGTCATTGATGAGGATGACTTAAATATTTGTAATGTCACCATCATTTTTAATGATTCTCTAAACCAAGGATAGAACAAAGCATAAACAATTGGATCAACACAGCAATTTATTGTTGACAAATAAATCATTGCTAATTGCACGGAATATATGTCTGCTATATTCATTCTGAAAAGTATTTGAATTAGAATGTACAAAAAACCAGGTGAACAGAGCACAATAAAAGCTATTACTACAATTCCTAGGGTTTTAGCAGCCTTTCTTTCAGATGATTTAGACAACTGTTTGTTTTTTCTGTCTGCCAATTTTGTTTCTTGCATCATACAGTTAATAGCTTTTACGTGTCTTCTTGCTGTCACAAATATTACTGAATACAAACAAATTATAACCATCATTGGCAAAAGAAAAGTCACTGCGTAATGTATAAGCCACCAATAATGAAAATGAGAAAATCTGCATATACCCAGACACAAGTTAGTTACAAATAAACCTCCAGTATAAAAAAGAAATACATATGTGTACAAAAATGCTAACAACCATATGAAAATGATACACGTACCTGCCGCTGAATTTGTTACATATGTGGTGTACAAAAATGGATTACATACAGCAATGTAGCGATCAGTTGATATGCTTACCAAATTTAAAACAGAAACAAAAGTTAAAAAAAAAAAACAAATCCAAAAATATGGACAAAATGCATTCCCTAAATACCAGCAATCCTCAATTAGTTTAATAAACTGAATAGGCATAATAAGAAAACTGCTTAGAAAATCTGCCAAAGCAAGTGAAAGGATAAAGAAATTAGTAGGAGTGTGAAGTTGCTTGAAATGAGAGATGGTGATGATCACAAATAAGTTTCCAAACACAGCGACTACAATCAGACATCCTGCGAAGAGGTAAAGCAGCACTGATATTTCGGTTCGCCTCTGAATTTTAATGCAAGTTGCATTATTGCCAGGATAGCAGTAACTTGTTTCAGAAAGCATGATTTCAATTTTATAAAGTTTCTTTGAACAGATTTGGCATTACCTTTTACAGTTTTGATAATCTGAGTCTCTGAAAGTCATGAACAAAAATGTATATATATATTTGCAGGATCAGGTGAGATTCATGGAAATCTTATTCTACTCCAATTATGGAGCCACTGAACTCCCAAGTGTAACAGAAGTGCTTTGTTTTTCAGGAATACTTCATGATTATTTAGGTACTAATTTTATGCATACATTCAGTTGTACTTTTTTGGGTATTTCATTATTTATTTTACTAATCAAAAATAACTGCATTTGTACAAATATTAAGAAGTTTTATATATTAAATGTATTCCTCAAAAAAGAAGCATAGGCTTCTTTTCCTTCCATCTGTTCATTTTCTAGTCTGTTGCAAGCAACAGATACTCAGCACTATCTGACAAGAGTCTTTGTTACAACATTAACATATGAATAATTTTCTCTATAAACCAATGGCATTTGATTTTATAACATGGGATACAAATGCACATGCTTATGTATTGATGCATGCTAAACTCTTAATTCAAATTAAAAGACATACTACTTCACAATATATTGTTTTTTTTTTTTTACTTTCTATTCAAAACTAAATGTTTGTTTTTACCCCTGAAATATTCTGTACCACACCAAATATTAGTCCTGTATTTACCCACCAGACACATGCCAGACCATGAAAAGCAAAACATCTAAAGGTCTCGCTATTAGGCAATAAGGCAGGCAATGGCTTCTGTACTTGCAGCCATATTTCTTCTCCTTTTTTTGTATTCTTCCCCTAGCTTTCCTTTGATAATGAGAGCTACTAGTTTTGACAGATAATGAATTGCAATTATTAGGGAAAATAATTTTTCAGGAAACAGAAACAAAGAATAAAAAAAAAATATCAAGACAAAGATACAAACAATTTGCAGATAAACTGTGTAAATAGCAGCAGAAAAATTAATTTTTAACAGCAGATACCAGCACTTAGTAGGGGTAGCAAGTATTAAAAAATTACTGTATTTCCTTTAAATTTAGATTTTTGTTTTCATTTTAGGAGTTTAGGAGTTAAGTAATAACCAAAACAAATTTAACATACTGTATGGTGTTTCCTACCTGTTTCTTTATAATGACTTTTTCTACAAGAACAGGGGGGACATCATTAAGGGTAAATTTCACAGAAACATTGGAAGATTTTTCTTCACACAGACATCCAACAGATAAATAGAATAAGAAACCAAGTAGTGCAGTTAACAGATGTACTTTGAGTACCTTCAGAACTTCAGACTGGATGAATTTTTCAAAGAGAGTGGTAAATATAAGGTGAGCTACTTTTGGGCAGATTGGTCTGTTCTCATTGTAACTATGCTAATGTTTTAATGTTCCACTCTTGCTGTGATGACATTACGTATTGAACAGCATGTACATAAAAAACAAAAGCATAAAACAAAGTCACTGAGCTTATGATAAAATCTAAAATTCTAATGTTCAGCAAAATTGGCTAGGAGTGCCAGGAAACAAATGTGTTCTGTGATCAACACAGACTGTAAAGATCTTTTATTTAGGAGTCATTAAGAGAGTAGTAAAGAATACTAGTAGAGTCAGTACATTTAAACCATTGCACATCTTTCTTCATGTCATTTAAACGGAACCAGTTTAACACACAAAATGTGCAACTGTAACAGTACAGATGAACATTGCACTGTCCTTCAACAAAGTGCATTCGTGGCATCAAGATGGCTGCTCCCACTTGAAACATGAAGAATGATAAAACAAAATCAAAACACCAATCAATAAATATTAGTAATATAACATTAAAAAATACAAGTGTTGCAAATTAAACATTAATCAGATCTTCTTCATTTTCTTAGTGAAATAGAAATGAAAAACAGCAACAAATGAGAATACAAAAAATGAAAACATATAGAGGCAAAATCAAACAATAAACTGTCAACCATGATTTCCTGACAAAAATAAAATTAAATAATGATACAAACAAAAACAAATGGCAACATTACTTAATCGCATGCTTGTTACAAGCTAGGACGGGTGTTGCTGCACTCTTTTGACCTTAGTTGCTCTTAAAGGGGCAGTTCTTCAAGTCATCCCTGCTGCTTGCACTCTCTGTGGGATGACATAGTAATATATGATACTGATTTGGACCACATGTCTCCTACTGGTTTGAAAATGTTACCACTTCTTCCTGTTCCTCCTTGGCCTCACTTCCTCTACAGAGAGAGACTGTCGGGCACCACTGATAGGAAATAGCTCCCTGCTGCCCAAGTATCCACAGGAAGTATTCCATACTTCAATCAAGGTTGTTCTCTCTGTCTTTCTCAGTCCCTGTTGTAAGTCACTGCCATGTTTTACCTAAGTTTTTTCCCTAGGTTTAACTTCTTTGTCTTTTGTGTTTTCCCTTTCCCACTAGTGCAGCTAAAAGTGGGGACTGGTATGGAGTATGAGGTATAAGTGTCTCTAGTGGGCCAAACATAGCATTGCAGCATACAGTACCATGAAATAATGTTTCCCAGGACCACAGTTGCAACATATACAGGTACATACAGTACCTAAACACAAGTCAAGTGCCAGACAAGTGAAGAACTATACTACAACTTAATAAATAAAATAATTGGTAAATGGGTAGATAGCAATAAAAATATAGTAATAAATAAATAATAACATCTAATATAAACAACAGCAGTAATAACAAATGTAACAATTATAATATACAAGGGTGCACAAAAGTAGGTTTACAGTTGTGAGCTCACTGGAATAATCATAACCTGCATGTCTTTTTCTATACAAACAACTGTAAACCTACTTTTGCCCACCCCACAGAGGGTAATGTGAACTTGAGGGAAGAGGGTCATGTAGCCAGGACAGGTGACCCCCTGTTTCCCAGTCTAAATCAGACCCTCCACCAGGGGCATCTGTAATAGAAATTTAATTCAAATTAAAACAAAAAATATATCAGCAGTTCAGAAAGAACCATGCAGTTTTAAATGCTGTTTATTGAACATTCGCTCTCTTGGCACTAAAGCTGTTTTGGTAAATGATATCAAATTAAGTACAGAATCTGATCTGTGTCTTCTTACTGAAACCTGGCTTAGTAAATGTGACACTGTTCCCCTAGCAGAGGCGTCACCAGATGGATACTCGTTCCTTCATAAGTCTAGAGATTCTGGTCGAGGAGGAGGCCTTGGAATAATTCATTGTAACAAAATGCAAATCACTCCTAAAAATTTAGGCAACTTTACATCCTTTGAGGCATTCATTTTAAATATTAAAACAGATTCCAACACAATTATAGTGCTAGTCTACAGACCACCAGGGCCATATTCATTGTTCATGACTGAATTTAGCAACCTTCTGTCTGATTTGGCTATAAATTATTATCACGTAGTTCTGATGGGGGATTTTAATGTACACATTGATGTGGAAACTGAAACTTTTAGCAAATGTTTTACTTATTTGTTAAATTCAGTTGGATTTTGTCAGATTGTCAAAGGTCCAACTCATAATCATAACCACAGATTAGATTTAATTATAACTTACAAAGTTGAAATTCAAAATTTAAATATTACTCCATTAAATGTAGTTATTTCCGATCACTTCTTAATTACATTTGATTTAGTTCTGCCCATGCCAACGCACTCGCAGATTAAAACAAAGACAGTGCGACATCTAGATTGTAATTCTGCTTCAAAATTTATAGATACCTTGAGTAAGTCGAGTGTAATTGTGGAAAACCATTTAGATCAGTTAACATCAAATGTAAACGTGGAAAACAATTTAGATCAGCTAATATCACATTATAATGTGACCTTGAGAGATGCTCTGGACACAGTGGCTCCTCTAAAGACAAAAGTGATCAAAGCACATAGAAACTCTCCCTGGTTTAATGAAAATACTCGAGCTCTTAAATTAGAGTGTCGAAAACTGGAGCGCAGATGGAGAACAACAAAGCTACATGTCTTTCAAATTGCATGGACAGAGAGTGTAAATAAATATAAAAAAGCCCTCTTTAAAGCTCGCTCAGAATACTATTCTACATTAATAGATAGCAATAATAAAAATCCTAGGGTACTTTTTGAGCAGTGGCTAAATTAACAAATGGAATTCAGATCAACAGTGCAAAATACCAACAGATATTAGCAGTACAGACTTTATGAACTTCTTCAATGAGAAAATTAAAAATATAAGATCCCAGATCTCAGCATCACAGTACAAACCAAATACTAGCTTAGCAGACCCTGCCACACATTGCATTCAGCACTTTAGTAATTTTAATCCTGTAACTCACCAGGAAGTCTTAACTTTAATTAAAAATGAAGCCCTCTACTTGTTCCCTAGATCCAATGCCAACAAAACTAGTAACAAGTGCAATGGATGTTCTTGCAGCCCTATTCTAACCATTATCAATAGTTCATTACTGCATGGCACAGTACCTGATGCACTAAAAGTGTCAGTCATTAAACCTTTACTTAAAAAGTCAGACCTAGACCCACACATACTAAATAACTATAGGCCTATTTCAAATTTACCATTTCTCTCTAAAATACTAGAAAAGTAGTCGCCAGTCAGCTTCAGTCACACCTTACGCATTACAATTTATTTGAGAAATTCCAGTCTGGCTTTCGCACTGGTCATAGTACAGAAACGGCACTAACACGGGTTGTAAATGACATTCTGATATCCTCTGATGAAGGAAATTCCACTGTAATTATGTTGTTGGACTTAAGTGCAGCATTTGACACCATTGACCATTCTATTTTACTGCACAGGCTAGAAAGCGATGTTGGGCTTACAGGCCCGTGCTCGCTTGGTTCAGTTCTTATTTATCAAATCGATTCCAGTATGTACAGAAATGTGCAGACAGTACTCCATCATTATACACAGAAGTTCAATATGGTGTCCGCAGGGCTCAGTACTGGGACCTTTACTGTTTTCACTTTACATGCTTCCACTGGGATCTCTCATTAGGAAACATAATGTTAATTTTCACTCGTATGCAGATGACACCCAGTTATACCTTTCATTTAAATCAAATGAAGTTTCTCCGATGTTGTCTTTAATTAGTTGTGTTAGTGAATTAAAGGAATGGATGAATGAGAACTACTTGTCTTTAAATACAGATAAAACAGAGATGTTAATTGTTGGAGGGAATGACGCTGATCACAGCAATATTTTGTCATCATTTAACTCAGTTGGAATCCCAATTAATTTTACTGAATCAGCCCGCAATCTAGGAGTTATCTTTGATTCTAGCATGTCATTTAAAGCACATATTACAAAGTCGTCCAAAACATGTTTTTCCATCTTAAAAATGTTAGGAAATTAAGGCGCTTTCTAAATAAACAGGATTGTGAGAAATTAATTCATGCATTTATCTCTAGTAGGATTGACTACTGCAATGCGGTGTTCACTGGCTGTTCAAACTGTTCTCTATACAGCCTCCAGTTAATCCAAAATGCGCTGCAAGAATTATTACAAGAACAAGAAAATATGAACACATAACCCAGTTCTTAAATCTTTACACTGGCTCCCAGTTAAGTTTAGGGCAGATTTCAAAATCCTCCTTTTAACATATAAAGCATTAAATGGCCAAGGTCCGGCTTACTTGTCTGAACTTATCATGACTTACAAACCTGAGAGCACATTAAGATCTCAAGATGCCGGTCTGCTTAGGATTCCAAGGATTAATAAAATAACAGTGGGAGGTCGAGCTTTTAGTTACAGGGCCCCTAAACTGTGGAATGGTCTTCCTGCTTCCATAAGAGATGCCCCTTCAGTCTCAGCCTTTAAATCCCGGCTGAAGACTCACTACTTCAGTTTAGCATATCCTGACTAGAGCTGCTGATTAACTGTACATACCTGTTGTTAGTCATTAGCACTAAAACATAAGTAACATGATAATTATATTTGAATACTAACCCTCACCTATTCTGTTTCTTTTCTCGGTACCCAAATGTGGCAATTGGTGCCACGGCCCACCTGCCAAGTTGTTTGCCTGCCTATGGTAAAGTCATCCCTGATGGAGGATCACAGGAATCATGGGAAAGAGGGTCCTTTCATCGAGCAACATTTCAGCCGTGGCATGGCGAAATGGGGAGGCAGCTAGATAGATGAGGTCTCCAGGACTCTAAAAATATCCAAACCTAATTATGTCATATCATCTACTGTTAAACCGTACTAAAATTTTTATTATTATGCTGTATAAAGGAATTGTTCTGTTCTGTGTATTGTATTGTATTGACCCCCTACTTTTGACACCAACTGCACGCCCAACCTACCTGGAAAGGGCCTCTCTTTGAACTGCCTTTCCCGAGGTTTCTTCCATTTTTCCCTACAAGGTTTTTATTGGGAGTTTTTCCTTGTCTTCTCAGAGAGTCAAGGCTGGGGGGCTGTCAATAGGCAGGGCCTGTTAAAGCCCATTGCGGCACTTCCTGTAGTGATTTTGGGCTATACAAAAATAAACTGTATTGTATTGTATGTAAATGACCCTCTGCTCCTGAGGGGAGATACATTTTTCCAGGTCCTGTTGCAAAGTACATGAGCCTTTGCTCTCCCCAGCTATATGACCATCTGCCTCCCAGCCGACGTGATCCTCTGCCCACTCTGGCTACATGACCTTTGCTTCCTCATTGGGCCCCATACTCCTCATGCCTCTTTTAAGTTACATACCTGCCCTTTTGACTATTAGGTCCCTCCGCCACCTTTAAATCAGAGTTCAGGGTCATTCACAGCCCTGGACCACAGGTGCACAGACATCTGGTCATGTACCCTCCAGACCAGTCGTCGCGTGAGCAAAGTCCCCAGACTGTCTTCTGGGCATAAAGCAGTTAAGGGGGGGAGGTTGAATGGGAAGAGGACAGGGATGGGGGACAGAAGCTTGGCTCAAGGGCTTACTTTCAATAGATTGACATGAGGGAGCTGTTCTGTTACGTACCGACACCCCGACCCAGAATTAGGTTGTCTACGAATGATTTATCAATGCATTTCCCACGAATGTGTGGTGCAGAAGAGGAAGAGGGAGCAGCTGCTTCATTTGGGCTGCTCCCTAGCCCCATCTTCAATTGCCCTCAGCGCCAGTCCACCCCCTGTGTGGGAGGGTGGTCTCCAGCTATCCCTGGCCTACTAAGGCTCCACAGCATTAGTGTATTGCCAAGTTTATGAGGTATTCTGACTTAGAGGTGTTCAGTCATAATCCTGCAGATGGTAGCTTCACACCATTGGCTCCTCAGTCAAGCACATACACCAAATGTCTGAACCTGTGGTTCCTCTCGTACTGAGCAGGATTGCTATTGCAACAACACCATCATCAGTAGGGTAAAACTAACCTGTCTCACAATGGTCTAAATCTAGCTCACGTTCCCTATTAGTGTATGAACAATCCAATGCTTGGTGAATTCAAAAAGCGATGTTGCTATGAATACTTGGCCGCCACAAGCTAGTTATCCCTGTGGTAACTTTTCTGACACCTCCTGCTTGAAACTCAAAATGCAAGAAGGATCATGAGGCCCTGCTTTCATGGTCTGTACTCATACTGAAAATGAAGATCAAGCGAGCTTTTGCCCTTCTGTTCCACAGGAGGTTTCTGGTCTCCCTGAGCTCGCCCTAGGACACCTGCATTACGGTGTGACAGGTGTACCGCCCCAGTCAAACTCCCCACCTGCCACTGTCCCCAGAGCAGGTCGCACCCGAGAGTGGCTCGGGCGCTTGATGCCAGAAGCAAGAGACCCATGGGGCTCCCTGTCCCACCTCACTGGTTGAGTGAAAAAATAATATGAGTAGTGGTGTTTTACCGGCACCATCCCAAGGCCCCCGGGCAAGGCTGGGGTCCTCCTACTTATTATGTGCCTCTCATGTCTCTTCACAGTGCTAGACTAGAGTCAAGCTCAACAGGGTCTTCTTTCCCTGTTGATTCTGCCAAGCCCGTTCCTTTGGCCGTTGTTTCACTATATAGTAGGTAGGAACAGTTTTTAAATTAAGCAGTCAAATTCCCCTGGTCTGAAGCAGTTCTAAGCTAGCTGCTAGGAAACTGGACCCAAGCCCCAGCCACCCACCCACCAGGGAGCAGGGTACGGTATTAGAAGCAGGCCAATGCGCAACATAGCTAGGGCGATCCACGGGAATGTCCCGGCGCTCATCCAGAGTCACCGCCAGGGGACATCCCTGGTGCTTTATTTAGTCAGAGTTCATGCCCAGCCCCACATTTCACCCCAGCCCAACGAACCCAGGCCCTAGAGCCTATCCTTATCCCGAAGTTAGGGATCCAGCTTGTTGACTTCCCTTATGTACGTTAGGACATAGGAGCACTCCACCCCGGCAGCACAGCGTGGTGAAGGATGCACTGCAGACAGTCTGTCCTCAGGGAGACAACTACATCAGGGGGAACAGGGGCCCCCGTGTTCAGTGCTCTCCTCCCCACTACAGGGAGGGTGGGGGAAAGGGCAGCTGGGCAGGGTGCGGTAGGCAGGTCAATCCCTCAGCCCCAGGAAACAGCTAGCTCATGGTTGGGGGGAGGTGTAAAACCGACATCAGGTGCCACCAGCCACCTTATCTACCTGACTCTTCCCTGCTGACCCAAATCAGTCGTGACGCATCTCCGCACAGGAACAGCAGCCAGCGAGGACAAAGCCCAACCGGGCTGCGGTCCCATGCCCCACCCAGTGCACTTGTCAACCAGAGGGGTGACAAGGACAGAGGGGGCGGAGGGATCCATCAACACCATGACGGCCAACCCAGGTGGCTCACTGGGTTGAATCCTCCAGGCCACCGGCTCGGACCCCACCCGTTTACCTTATGGTGGGTTCACACCCTCTTGAACTTTCTCTTCAAAGTTCTTTTTAACTTTCACTTACAGTACTTGTTGGCCATCTTTCTCCTGCTAGTATTTAGCCTTGGATGGCGTGTACCACCCACTTTTGGCTACATTCACCTTCTTTGGGTTTAGCCTCACTCAGAAGAGACTTTGGCCCTCACTTGATGATGGGAAGGCGGGTATGGAGGAATATTTCGGACAAAATGAAATAAATAAATAAATGCGTAAATAAATAAAAGTACTATGAAATGTGAGCATAAGTAAATAAATGTGTCATGAAATGAGAGCATAAATAAATAAATGTCACGAAATATGTTTTAGATTTGCTTATTTATTTATTTCATTTTGTCCGTAACATTCCTGCAAACCGTCATGAAATACGACTTGAAATAAAACTGTCACTTTCACTCGTCAAAGTTGAGAGGGCGGTCCCTAACACGCCCTCTAGTTACTGATTGGTGAATCGATAGCACAAGAATTAATTAGAAAAATGCTTACTACTGCCGATGAAATGGATTCTGCCGAAGATATTACGTATTTTAAAGAGAGAATTGAAGATTTATCGGAAGAAATGACAATGTTGGCGGCCCTTTTAGAACTGAGTATTTGACCCTTGTTTTACGAGTATGAAGTCATTTGCATATTCGCAGCTACTTTTTCAAACAACTGTACAGCTCTGATCAGTGGTAAAATTGTTCAGTTCAAAATATTAGTTGGAGCTGCTTTGGGCATTCCATGTCAAAGTACCTGCACTAATAGGGCCGTTGCAGCTTACCGTATATCAAACTGGCTCATTCGCCTTGTGATCGTCTTCTCCGATACACCATTTAGATCTGCAATCTGTCGTACTTTTAAACCGCATAACAGAAGGTGTTCTATTGACTCAGCTGGAATGTCAAAGGATGGATGTCCAGAGCAGGGAACTGCATCACCTGAACTGGAGTACAGTCGAGTCCGTTCCACTTGTTCTTCGATAATTTCAAAAATAGTTTCATCTATATCGGAGTCTAAAAGGGCCGCCAACATTGTAATTTCTTCCGATTAATCTTCAATTCTCTCTCTGAAATACGTAATATCTTCGGCAGAATCCATTTCATCGGCAGTACTAAGCATTTTTCTAATTAATTCTTGTGCTATCGATTCACCAATCAGTAACTAGAGGGCGTGTTAGAGCCCGACCTCTCAACTTTGACGAGTGAAAGTGACAGTTTTATTTCAAGTCGTATTTCATGACGGTTTGCAGGAATGTTACGGACAAAATGAAATAAATAAATAAGCAACGAAAAACATATTTTGTGACACATTTATTTATTTATGCTGTCATTTCATGACATATTTGTTTATTAAGGCTCTCATTTCATGACACATTTATTTATTTATGCTCACATTTCACAGTACTTTTATTTATTTACGCATTTATTTATTTATTTCATTTTGTCCGAAATATTCCTCCATAGGCGGGGCCTGGCTCTAGATAATTGATTAATGAAAACATTGTTGGCAAATGCTTTCACTTTCAGTCGTATTGAGCTGATCCAAGAATTTCACCTCTAGCGGTGCAATACAAATGCCCCCGGCAGTCCCTCTTAATCATGGCCTCAGTTCAGGAAACCCGCAAAGTAGAACCGGAACCCTATTCCATTATTTCTATCGGTGATATTTGGGTGGAGGCATCAAGGGGGCTCCGAGAGGCAGGGGCTGGGACAGGCAGTAATTCGCTCACAGCAGACCACAGGCTTGATCCCAAGATTCAACTATGAACTTTTTAACTGCAGCAACTTTAATATACACTATTGGAGCTGGAATTACCGTGGCTGTTGGCACCAGATTTGGCCTCCAATAGATCCTCATGCAAGGATTTAAAGTAGCCTCATTTAAATTAAAGGCCCCGAACAGGCCTGCATTTTTATTTTTCGTCACTACCTCTCCAATCCGGGAGTGGGTAATTTGCACGCTTATTGACTTCCTTGGATGTGGTAGCCATTTCTCAGGCTCCCTCTCAGGAAACAAACCCTGATTCCTTGTTACTCATGGTCACCATGGTGGACACAGAAAGTACCATCGACAGTTGATAGAGTAGACATTTGAATGAGTTTTTGCCACCAGGCAGGAGGTCCTGAGACCAGGCCTGTTGCTTGGAAAAGCAGCGCCCACGGACCCCACAGGAAGAGGGTGGGATCTGTGCTCTCATCTCTGGGTGCTGAAGAAATCTCTGGAGGCCCGGGCTCATGCAGGCAGAAGGGGTTCACCTGGGGTGTAAGGCCGATTGGTCTTGTCCTCATGGAGAGGTAGGGACACCCAATAAACATTGTCTGAAGGTTCGGAGGAACAATTAGGCCTGATGCATCGGCCTCTTTGTGCTAATCGATCTTATCAGTGGGTCGGTTGTAGTCTCCCCTGTGAAAATGCCCTTCCAGCCTGAGCCCAGAAGATCCCCGTCAGCCCAACAACTTCGCCCCACCCGGGAAGACTGAAGAGTCAGGCAGTAGGAGAAGAGGTCCAGGAAATGAGAGAAATGAAAAAAATGATGTCTCCCTGTGTTGATACTTGGTGCGAAGCTTAGACTTTCCTCTAGCCACCTCCCCATCTCAGTACACGCGGAACGCTGGCGTGCACTGGAGGACATGCCCAGGCGCAACCTAGGATCTTCCATCTATGGGATTTCCCATTCATTTGGGACTTAGTCATTGTTTGAGGTCTTAAAAAGCTTGTCGCTGAAAATCACCAGGAGGGTATCAGCTCAGACGTGAGCCCCAGATAGGGTACCAGACAGACCCCCATACCGTGCCTGGGGAGACAGAGCATGGTCACCCCACTGGAAGCTGCCAGTTGTTCCTCTCGAGAAGGTAGGCTTTTAAGAATGGCCGGGTATCATCCGGCCGGCACCTCTCAATGGCCAACGGCCAATGGTGGAATCTCCCTGCCAATGACGGAGTGGCACGTGGCTGCTGGGGGTCAGTCTTGCTCCCTTGGCTGTGAAAGTGTGTTGACTGTCTTGATGAACAATTAAACAACAGGTGAATAGGTCGACAAAGGCCAGTGGAATGGCCAGCACAAAAACCAGACCTCAACCCTATGGACTTCTTCTTTTCATGACAACCACATACTGTGGATTAAATGATTAGCTACATAAGAGAAGCATGTCAAGAAATTGATGAAAATAAAGAACTCTGTGCCAGAGTGTGTTTGAGTGTAGCTAGTACAGTAGACTTCTACAAGAATGTGTTAACAATGAAGGCTGACAACTTGAGCACTTACGAGATTGTATCTAAGGGCACTGTGCCATTGTGATATTCTTTTGAGTTAATTATGTTAATGTAGCCCTAGGTTCATATAATATTCCCCTGAATAGTGTTTACTGGTTGCTTTAAAAACTATATAGTAATTATAATTTAGTTATGTCAGTGTTTCTGTAATGTGATGGGCGAGAGGACAGGCAGGGCTCATACTCGGAATAGAGAAAGATTACACAGAGACTTAAAAAAAAAAAAGGTGATGTGGAGTTTAGCGAGAGAGGTGAACTAGCAGAGTTAGCCTGCGAAGAGGCACGGGATACTTTGGATAGTGCTCCAGGTGACCAAAGGAAAACCTGGCAGCTCCTCGGGCAACGAGGAAAAACAGCAAGTTACACCCTATTTTGGACGGACTAGCTCATTTTTGCTTGCAGCATTTCTCCGTGAGCCTGCCTGTCTGCAGGGCAACTCCATCATTTTTCCACAGCGTGGAAGTGCTGCGTTTGGACAATGGACACTGATATTCACTCTGCTTATTTGTGAGTACTGTGACCTTTTATGTTGGCTCATTAGAGTGAACAGGCCTTAACGTTTTTGGCCACCACATTCCCGAGCGTTGACCAGGCCTCCAACGAGTAGAGTTTGTGTTAATATTATTTTTATTTTGGTGGACGCTGGATTGTGTGTGTGTGTGTGTCTCTGGGCCCCTAAAGTTGTTAAGTTAAAGTGAGTTTTTAAGTTTGCTCGTATTATAGATTTGATTATTGTGTTTTTCTTAAACAGTGAGATGTTTTAAGTGCTGGTAAAAGCAAACAGTTAAAAGCACATTTGTAAGGTTTAAGTACACTGCCTGAACTTATAGGTATTTGTTGTGAAGGGTAAATATACTGCAATTTTGAGTTTTCTAATTTCTGTAATCTATGATTTGTGGGAATTTCGATTGGACTTAACTATAAATATTTTTTTTAGATATTTTTCCAAATTAGTCAATAAATTTTGTTATATTTTGGGAACATATTTGTATTGTGAATTGTGTTACAAGTTACTAATTGTGAAACTGCTGGCAGCTTATTACTGGGGAGTAGGTATTAGTTAAGGGAATCTAATTTATCCTTTAAAAAATGTATTTAAAATTAATGGGATTTTCATAAATCAGCTTAGGGAAATAGAGTTTATGAACATAGGGTGCTATCCTATGGCTAAAGGGTATAGAAAGCGCTACATTAATAAAGCTATTGTGTCAATAAAGCTATTGGAATAATCATAGCTAACGTGTTTTTTTTTTCCATAAGAACAACTGGAAACCTACTTTTGCTCACCCCTGTACATTAAAACAAAATTACTAGGAGCAGATCTGAGGGGAGGGTGATAGCACAGAGTTCAGAGTCCAGACAGCCAAGGTTTAGAATTGGCTTGGATGCTTCAGAATTTTCTTCCAAATGGAATTGGATTAAAAGACTGTGGGAAAGTTGCAGGAAGCTGTGCCAACTTCATCATGTGATGAAAACTTTACACCTTTCTTTATGCTTAGTTCAATGTGACACATTAATACTCAAAAATGGGAAGGGTGCAGCAGGAATTCAACAATACACCACCAATCAACTGGACTGAGTAAATAGGTAAATAACACTAAGTTGCACAGTACATTCATTTTAGCAGTAGATGGCAGCAAAACCACGATATGAACTATCAGGCGCAAGCAGCAATTTAGAAATTAAAAATGAATAAGAAAAAAGCAGAAAATGAACTTTAATTTTTCACAAACAAATAAAAATAATCAATTGATGTCTAGCTGCTTTTTGTGCAGATCAAGTGGTAAACCAGCTATGACCACAGTTTTTGACCAGCACTTTGTGTGTACAAAACAATGTGGAAACATTCACAAAATGTCTGAAGTTTGCTAGGCATTTAATTGTCAGGCAGTGCTCTTATACAAATCATATGCTCAGTACCACTACTCTCTGTCTTGATCAGCCCATAATCCCCTGTGGGACTGCCCCGACCCTCTTACCAATTTCATATCAAGATTTACATGGGATATTTACATTAAAAAGAGGCAAAGTCAGTTGTACATGCTTTTAAAACACTTGTGAAAAAAATCTTAAAGTAAGATCCTATCTATATTGCAGAGGGAGTCTGCTGCTTACTGATAAATACCCCCGTTAAAATTCAAAAAATTCTAAATCTTGTGTGACAGTGAGGCTCTTCTCCACCTCTCCAACCCTCAGGTATGACTCCAGACACTGTATAAAAGTCTAAGAATTTTTATTACTTAACAATAATGTGCACAAAGCACCCTCCACACTACTCATAAATTAAACAACACTACAATAATATTCTCTCCTCCTCGCCCAGACACTTCGCCCCTCTACCTCCCAGCTCAGTTCAGTGTCAGGGCTTCCCCACAATCCTTTTATGATCCCTGACCAGGAGGTGTTCCTGCCCAATCAGTCCACAGTTCCTTATTCCTTCCGGGTCAGGGTAAACAGTCCTTTTCTTTAACCCGGGAGCACGTCGTTCCTTCCTGTCACGTGACCATGACGTACTCCCGGGTTATAGGGCACATAAGAGCCAATGAGCCCCCATACAGTGACTCCTGGTGGCCCCCAAGATATCCAGCAGGGCTGTGTATAAACACTACATAGTCCATGAGGCCCTGTTGGAACTCGGGGCATGATCCTGCTGTCGGGAGAGCTCCTCCTGGCGGCCTGGGGGTGAGAGCCGGAGCACGAAGCCGGCAGTCCTCCACACTTGTTAAAGTCTTTCAAAAATTTTGTTAATTGTCCATCCATCCATGCATCCTCTTCTGCTTATCTGAAATCGGGTCTTGGGGGCAGCAGCTTGAGCAGAGATGCCCAGACTTCCCTCTCCCTGGCCACTTCTTCTAGCTCTTCCGGGAGAATCCCGAGGCGTTCCCAGGTCAGCCGAGAGACATAGTCCCTCCAGCGTGTCCTGGGTCTTCCCCGGTGCCTCCTCCCGGTTAGACGTTTCCGGAACACCTCACCAGGGAGGTGTCCAGGTGGCATCCTGATCAGATGCCTGAGCCACCTCATTTGACTCCTCTCGATGCAGAGCAGCAGTGGCTCTACTCTGAGCCCCTCCCGGATGACTGAGCTTCTCACCTTAGCTTTAAGGGAAAGCCCAGACACCCTGCGGAGGAAACTCATTTCAGCCGCTTGTATTTGCGATCTCGTTCTTTCGGTCACTACCCATAACTCATGACCATAGGTGAGGGTAGGAACGTAGATCAACTGGTAAATTGAGAGCTTTGCCTTATGGCTCAGCTCCTTTTTCACCACGACATACTGATGCAGAGCCGGCATCACTGCAGACGCTGCACTGATCCGCCTGTTGATCTCCCGCTCCATTCTTCCCTTAATCGTGAACAAGACCACGAGATACTTGAACTCCTCCACATGGGGCAGGATCTTGCTCCCAACCCTAAGAAGGCACTCCAACCTTTTCTGGCTGAGGACCATGGACTCGGATTGGGAGGTGCTGATTCCCATCCCAGCAGCTTCACACTCGATCCAGAGAGAGCTGAAGATCACGGCCTGATGAAGCAAACAGGACAATGTCATCTGCAAAAAGCAGTGACTCAATCCTGAGTCCACCAAACCAGACACCCTCAATGCCCTGGCTGTGCCTAGAAATTCTGTCTATAAAAGTTATGAACAGAATCGGTGACAAAGGGCAGCCCTGGCGGAGTCCAGCTCTCATTGGAAACAGGTTCGACTTACTGCCGGCAATGCGGACCAAGCTCTGACAATGGTTGTACAGGGACCGAACAGCCCTTATCAGGGGTTCCGGTACCCCATACTCTCGGAGCATCCCCCACAGGATTCCCCAAAGGACATGATCGAATGCCTTTTTCAAAGTCCACAAAACACATGTAAACTGGTTGGGCAAACTCCCATGCACCATCCAGGACCCTGCCAAGGGTGTTTAGCACTTTGAGATTGTTAAATATAAAGCGCAATATAAATAAAATGTATTATTATTATTATTATTAGATCTGGTCCACTGTTCCGCGACCAGGACGAAAACCACGCTGTTCCTCCTGAATACGAGGTTCGACTATCTGATGGACCCTTCTCTCCAGGACCCCCGAACAGACTTTTCCAGGGAGGCTGAGATGTGTGATCCCTCTATAGTTGGAACACACCCTCTGGTCCCTCTTCTTAAAGAGGGGGACCACCAACCCGGTCTGCCAATCCAGAGGCACTGTCCCTGATGTCCATGTTGCAGACACGTGTCAACCAAGACCGTCCTACAACATCCAGAGCCTTGAGGAACTCCGGGCGTATCTCATCCACCCCCGGGGCCCTGCCACCAAGGAGTTTTTTGACTTTCCTCATTGGAAGACATGTTAATGGGATTGAGGAGGTCTTCGAAGTACTCCCCCCACCGACCCACAACGTCCTGAGTTGAGTTCAGCAGCACACCATCCCCACCATATACAGTGTTGACACTGCATTGCTTTCAACTCCTGAGACGCCGGACGGTGGACCAGAATCTCCTCTAAGCAGTCTGGAAGTCGTTCTCCATGGCCTCCCCAAACTCCTCCCATGCCCGAGTTTTTGCCTCAGCAACCATCGAAGCCGCATTCCGCTTGGCCTGCCGGTACCTATTAACCGCCTCCTGAGTCCCACAGGACAAAAGGGTCTTGTAGGACTCCTTCTTCAGCTTCCTCCCTCGGGACGTGATCAAAGTTCTGCCGGAGGTGGGAGTTGAAGCTACTTCTGACAGAGGACTCTGCCAGACGTTTCCAGCAGACCCTCACAACACGTTTGGGTCTACTAGGCCTAACCGGCATCCTCCCCCACCATCGAAGCCAACTCACCACCAGGTGGTGATCAGCTGACACCTCCGCCCCTCTCTTCACCCGAATGTCCAAGACATGTGGCTGCAAGTCCGACGACACAACCATGAAGTTGATCATCGAACTGAGGCCTAGGGTGTCCTGATGCCAAGTGCACATATGCTTGAACATGGTGTTCGTTATGGACAATCCGTGAGAGCACAGAAGTCCAATAACAAAACACCATTCAGGTTCAGATTGGGGGGGAGGGGGCTTTCCTCCCAGTCACGCCCTTCCTGGTCTCACTGTCATTGCCCACGTGAGCATTGAAGTCTCCCAGCAGAACGAGGGAGTCCCCAGAAGTTATGCCCTCTAGCACTCCCTCCAGGGACTCCAAAAAGGGTGGGTACTCCAAACTGCCGTTCGGCGCATACACACAAACAACAGTTAGGACCCATCCCCCCACCCAAAGGCGGAGGGAGGCTACCCTCTCATCCACTGGGGTGAAGCCCAATGAACAGGCTCCAAGTCTGGGGGCAATAAGTATGCCCACACCCACTTTGCGCCTCTCACTCTGGGCAACTCCAGAGTGGTAGAGAGTCCAGCCCCTCTCAAGGAGATTGGTTCCAGAGTCCAAGTTGTGTGTCGAAGTAAGCCCGACTATATCTAGCCGGTTAACTGTCTCTTGTTATCTCTTTTTATGTATGTAAGTGCACTTAGAGCAATACGTACAAAATGTTGTTTTCTGTTTGCCTTCCTTTCCACCATGAGGTCACAGATTTGCAGCAGTGTTCATGGTGTTCAATTGCTGCAGGTCATACCTGTCAAACACATTTGATTTATTAATCTATTCAGGAGCACATTGAGGTGTAAGGATTGCACAATAGCATCCCATTGCTTCCCTGCAGGACCTGAATTAGGTAGGAAAGAGACCCCTAACTAATCAGCGATTACTGATGTCAGTGAAAACAAGATAGTTACAGTGAGATTCTGTAATTAACAAACTTTATTTACCTTAACCTGTATATAATTTTTGCAGACATACCAGATATTTTAAACACTAGGAATGAATTAACGAAAGCATAAGAGATGAGTGATTTAATATAATATTCACATAGCAAATTTTGTCTCAAAGGATTTGTCTTGAGCATTTACAGAATTTACAGCATTTTCTCCTTAAGAAAGAGGAGAAAAATATGGTTGTTGAGAAGCTTTTGTAAGTAGCAACCTTTCTGTAAAGTGTGTGCAATTGCGTGTGCAGTCTTTTCTTTTTAAGCCTTCAGAAAAACTGGTGAATTGTGAGACAATGTCAAAGAAAGTTCATTCAAATACTCTCTTATGCAGAACCTCAATGGAATAATTCTTTTGGAAAAGTAATGTTAGACATCATAATACAGTAAATCACAAATACATTGCATTGTGCTAAAATCAGGCAACTTACAACTTGTCAATGGTATCGTTACTTGTCAGTGAGGCTAGCCTTTTAATTATCATATAACTAGTACAAAGAATATTATAATCATTTATTATACGTATATCTCTTTACAAGCATACAGGGATTATTATATATAAGCATAAACCTTATGCAATCTATAGTTTTTTATGGCGCTATACAAGAATATGGTATTGAATTTGCAACACCCTTATAACACCAAAAACTGTTATTTCATCTAAATACATAATCCTGTAACACACCACATGTTATTTTCATATGAATGTCTTATCTCCACATGATTTAACAAGTATTACTTTCCTCCTAACAACTGCGAATACTGCTACAAATAATAATGATAATAATAATAATAATGACCTAGTGTTTAATTCCTTTTTATGCAATTCATGCATCATATCATTTCCTCATCTTACTGCATCCTTCAAGCTTGTTATTGAAAGCAGCAGCTCTATGGTATCCAGAAGTTTTTATGTGTGTTTTGAGAGGATGCTGTTTTAACTTAGTCAGTCAGTCAGTCATTATCCAACCCGTTATATCCTAACACAGGGTCACAGGGGTCTGCTGGAGCCAATCCAGCCAGCACAGGGCGCAAGGCAGGAACAAATCCCAGTAGTCTGGGTGAGGGGATGGGTCCTAACTGTTGTTTGTGTGTATGCGCCGAACGGCAGTTTGGAGTACCCACCCTTTTTGGAGTCCCTGGAGGGGGTGCTAGAGGGCATACCTTCTGGGGACTCCCTCGTTCTGCTGGGAGACTTCAATGCTCACATGGGCAATGACAGTGAGACCTGGAAGGGTGTGATTGGGAGGAATGGCCCCTCGATCTGAACCTGAGCGGTGTTTTGTTATTGGACTTCTGTGCTCGTCACGGATTGTCCATAACAAACACCATGTTCAAGCATACGGGTGTTCATATATGCACTTTGCACCAGGACACCCTAAGCCTCAATTCGATGATCGACTTTGTGGTCGTGTCGTCGGACTTGCGGCCACATGTCTTGGACATTCGGGTGAAGAAAGGGGTGGAGGTGTCAGCTGATCAAGACCTGGTGGTGAATTGGCTTTGATGGTGGGGGAGGATGCCAGTCAGGCCTGGTAGGCCCAAACGTGTTGTGAGGGTCTGCTGGGAATGTCTGGCAGAGTCCCCTGTCAGAAGTAGCTTCAACTCCTACCTCCGGCAGAACTTTCACCTTGTCCCGAGGCAGGTGGGGGACATTGAGTCCAAATGGGCCATGTACTGTGCCTCTGTTGTTGAGGCGACTTTCTGGAGCTGTGGCTGTAAGATGGTCTGTGCCTGTTGTGGCGGCAATCCCCGAACCTGTTGGTGGACACCGGCAGTGAGGGATGCCGTCAAGCTGAAGAAGGAGTCCCCCTTTTGTCCTGTGGGACTCAGGAGGCGTCTAATAGATACCGGCAGTCCAAGCGGAATGCGGCTTCGGTGGTTGCTGAGGCAAAAACTCGGGTGTGGGAGGATTTTGGGGAAGCCATGGAGAACGACTTCCGGACGGCTTTGAGGAGATTCAGGTCCACCATCCGGCATTTCCGGAGGGGGAAGCAGTGCAATGTCAACACTGATAGTTGAACCTCGGATTCAGGAGAAACAGCGTGGTTTTTGTCCTGGTTGCGGAACAGTGGACCAGCTCAACACCCTTGGCAGGGTCCTGGAGGGTGCATGGGAGTGTGCCCAACCAGTCTACATGTGTTTTGTGGACATAAAAAAGGCGTTCGACCGTGTCCTTTGGGAAATCCTGCGGGGGGTACTCCGAGAGTATGAGGTACCGGAACCCCTGATAAGGGCTGTTCGGTCCCTGTACAACCGGTATCAGAGCTTGGTCCACATTGCCAGCAGTAAGTCGAACCCGTTTCCAGTCAGAGTTGGACTCCTCCAGGGCTACCCTTTGTCAGTGATTCTGTTCATAACTTTTATGGACAGAATTTCTAGGCGCAGCCAGGTCATTGAGGGTGTCCGGTTTGGTGGGCTCAGGATTGGGTCACTGCTTTTTGCAGATGACGTTGTCCTGTTTGCTTCATCAGGCCATGATCTTCAGCTCTCTCTGGATCGGTTCACAGCCGAGTGTGAAGCTGCTGGGATGGGAATCAGCACCTCCAAATCCGAGTCCATGGTCCTCAGCCGGAAAAGGGTGGAGTGCCCTCTTAGGGTTGGGAGCGAGATCCTGCCCCAAGTGGAGGGGTTCAAGTATCTTGCAGTCTTATTCACGAGTGAGGGAAGAATGGAGTGGAAGATCAACACCGGATTGGTGCAGTGTCCGCAGTGATGCGGCTCTGCATCGGTTCTCTCGTGGTGAAAAAGGAGCTGAGCTGTAAGGCAAAGCTCTCAATTTACCATTTGATCTACGTTTCTACCCTCACCTATGGTCATGAGCTATGGGTAGTGACCGAAAGAACGAGATACAAGCGGCTGAAATTTGTTTCCTCCACAGGGTGTCTGGGCTTTCCCTTAAAGATAGGGTGAGAAGCTCAGTCATCTGGGAGGGGCTCAGAGTAGAGCCACTGCTCCTCTTCATCGAGAGGAGTCAGATGAGGTGGCACGGGCATCTGATCAGGATGCCATCTGGATGCCTCCCTGGCGAGGTGTTCCGGGCATGTCTAACCTGACGCCACAGCTCCATCATGCCCTCGACCCTCTGCAGTTTGCAGTACCAGGAGAAGGTGGGAGTGGAGGATGCCATCATCTATATGCTACACTGATCCCTCTCCCACTTGGACAGAGGCAGTGGTGTTGTAAGAATTATTTTTTTGGACTTCTCTAGCACCTTCAACACCATCCAACTTCTGCTCCTTAGGGACAAGCTGACAGAGATGGGAGTAGATTCATACTTGGTGACATGGATTGTGGACTATCTTACAGACAGACCTCAGTATGTGCATCTCGGGAACTGCAGGTCTGACATTGTGGTCAGCAACACAGGAGTGCCGCAGGGGACTGTAGTTTCTCTGGTCCTGTTCAGCCTATATACATCGGACTTCCAATACAACTCAGAGTCCTGCCATGTGCAAAAGTTCGCTGACTACACTGCTATTGTGGGCTGCATCAGGAGTGGGCAGGAGGAGGAGTATAGGAACCTAATCAAAGACTTTGTTAAATGGTGCGACTCAAACCACTTACACATGAACACCAGCAAAACCAAGGAGCTGGTGGTGGATTTTAGGAGACCCAGGCCCCTTCTGGACCTCGTGATCATCAGAGGCGACTGTGTGCAGAGGGTACAGATCTATAAATAACTGGGAGTGCAGCTGGATGATAAATTGGACTGGACTGCCAATACCAATACTCTGTGCAAGAAAGGACAGAGCCGACTATACTTCCTTAGAAGACTGGCGTCCTTCAACATCTGCAATAAGATGCTGCAGATTTCTATCAGACGGTTGTGGCGAGTGACCTCTTCTACATGGTGGTGTGCTGGGGAGGCAGCATAATGAAGAAGGATGCCTCACTCCTGGAAAAACTGGTGAGGAAGGCAGGCTCTATTGTAGGCATGGAGCTGGACAGTTTGAAATCCATGGCAGAGTGACGGGCGCTGAGCAGGCTCCTGGCAATAATGGAGAATCCACTGCATCCACTGAACAGTATCATCTCCAGACAGAGGAGCAGATTCAGCGACAGACTGCTATCACTGTCCTGCTCCACTGACAGACTGAGGAGATTGTTCCTCCCCCACACTATGTGATTCTTCAATCTCTCACAGGGGGATGAACATTAACATTATACAAAGTTACTGTCTGTTTAACCTGCATTTTTATCTTATCTCTTTAATTTAATATTGTTTTTATCAGTATCTATCTATCTATCTATCTATCTATCTATCTATCTATCTATCTATCTATCTATCTATCTATCTATCTATCTATCTATCTATCTATCTATCTATCTATACAATACAATACAATACAGTTTATTTTTGTATAGCCCAAAATCACACAGGAAGTGCCGCATTGGGCTTTAACAGGCCCTGCCTCTTGACAGTCCCCCAGCCTTGACTCTCTGAGAAGACAAGGAAAAACTCCCAAAAAACCTTGTAGGGAAAATGGAAGAAACCTTGGGAAAGGCAGTTCAAAGAGAGACCCCTTTCCAAGTAGGTTGGGCGTGCAGTGGGTGTCAAAAGAAGGGGGTCAATACAATACACAGAACAGAACAAATCCTTTATACAGCATAATAATAAAAATTTTAGAAGTACGGAGCAGAATTTAAGAGTAGATGATATCACATAATAAGATTTGGATATTTTTAAAGTCCTGGAGACCTCATCCATCAAGCTGCCTCCCCATTTGGCCATTCCACGGCTGAAACGCGTTGCTCCGATGAAAGGACCCCTCTTTCCCATGATTCCTGTGATCCTCCATCAGGGATGACTTTACCATAGGCAGGCAAACAACTTGGCAGGTGGGCCGTGGCACCAATTGCCACATTTGAGTACCGAGAACAGAAACAGAATAGGTGAGGATTAGTATTCAATTATAATTATCATGTTACTTATGTTTTAGTGCTAATGACTAACAACAGAGATGCAGTCTGTACAGTTAATTAGCAGCTCTAGTCAGGATATGCTAAACTGAAATAGTGAGTCTTCAGCCGGGATTTAAAGGCTGAGGCTGAAGGGGCATCTCTTATAGAAGCAGGAAGACCATTCCACAGTTTAGGGGCCCTGTAACTAAAAGCTCGACCTCCCACTGTTATTTTATTAATCCTTGGAATCCTAAGCAGACCGGCATCTTAAGATCTTAATGTGCGCTCAGGTTTGTAAGTCATGATAAGTTCAGACAAGTAAGCCGGACCTTGGCTATTTAATGCTTTATATGTTAAAAGGAGGATTTTGAAATCTGCCCTAAACTTAACTGGGAGCCAGTGTAAAGATTTAAGAACTGGAGTTATGTGTTCATATTTTCTTGTTCTTGTAATAATTCTTGCAGCCGCATTTTGGATTAACTGGAGGCTGTATAGAGAACAGTTTGAACAGCCAGTGAACACTGCATTGCAGTAGTCAATCCTACTAGAAATAAATGCATGAATTAATTTCTCAGAATCCTGTTTATTTAGAAAGCGCCTTAATTTCCTAACATTTTTAAGATGAAAGAAACATGTTTTGGACAACTTTGTAATATGTGCTTTAAATAACATGCTAGAATCAAAGATAACTCCTAGATTGCGGGCTGATTCAGTAAAATTAATTGGGATTCCAACTGAGTTAAATGACGACAAAATATTGCTGTGATCAGCGTCATTTCCTCCAACAATTAACATCTCTGTTTTATCTGTATTTAAAGACAAGTAGTTCTCATTCATCCATTCCTTTAATTCACTAACACAACTAATTAAAGACAACATCGGAGAAACTTCATTTGACTTAAATGAAAGGTATAACTGGGTGTCATCTGCATACGAGTGAAAATTAACATTATGTTTCCTAATGAGAGATCCCAGTGGAAGCATGTAAAGTGAAAACAGTAAAGGTCCCAGTACTGAGCCCTGCGGGACACCATATTGAACTTCTGTGTATAATGATGGAGTACTGTCAGCACATTTCTGTACATATTGGAATCGATTTGATAAATAAGAACTGAACCAAGCGAGCACGGGCCTGTAAGCCCAACATCGTTTTCTAGCCTGTGCAGTAAAATAGAATGGTCAATGGTGTCAAATGCTGCACTTAAGTCCAACAACATAATTACAGTGTCTATCTATCTAACCGGGAGGAGGCCCCGGGGAAGACCAAGGACACGCTGGAGGAAATATATCTCTCAGTTGGCGTGGGAAAGCCTCGGGATTTCCCCGGAAGAACTAGAAGAAGTGGTCGGTAGAGGGAAGTCTGGGCATCTCTGTTCAAGCTGCTGCCCCCGTGACCCGATCTCGGATAAGCGGAAGAGGATGGATGGATGGATGGATGGACAGTTCCAAGGAATCATCTGCAGTATCCATCTGTTGATGAATATTGTTCTTAATAATTACAATCTGATAGGGAGACATATTCTATATATAATTATTTACAGTATGTAATAAAGAGTGAATTATGGATTGCAAAATGTTAATGGTCTGGTGTAACTAAAAGGTACCACAAATTAGATTTCAATTTCTTTTTATTCCACAATAAACTAATCTTGCATTGAATAAGTATGAATTGTGAAATTGCAATGGCAGAGCAAATATGCTGTCTCTGCTCTCTCTCGCTGCTATAAATGTAACGTTCATTCTTAGCCAAATATGTGCCTTACCTATCTGTGTTAAAAGAATGCTGATGAGATATAAAACAACCAGTAGTCAATGTGCATGCTGCCAACTGAATAGTGAATGAGCTACCCTTTTGGGTTCATTTTTGGAACTCTGACTCTGAAGGAGTCCATGCCTCACCAGCCGTGTACCTCACCACACGTCACTGCTTCAGTACTGGCAGCAGAAATCGTCAACATACAGTCTACTGGCGCTAGTGGCCGAGGACCTTGTCTGTGTAACTGCATTATGGGTGCTCGTCAAGTTAATATTTTCACTGTGTGGCTATCTGTACAGTGGATGTTGTTGCAACATGAACAAATCCCTCAAAATGCGTGTGTGTTTAAAGCTTAACGGCAACGTGCTTATACAGACTGGTTTCTTCGGTTGAAATATTTGATCTTGCTGACTATACTCATTAGGCCACTTAATCTGTTTGATCATTGATAGTCAAGCTGTGTTTAAAGGCATTATGACCTGTGAGTGTATTTTATTGACTGAAACATAACTTGCATTGAAATATGTGTAGACCAGCATTTGGTTTTGTAAAAAAAGTTAGAACTAAATAAAATAAAAACTAAAATCTTAAACACAGAAGTAAATAAAAATTGTTCATTCCACTGAGAACTAGAACAAAATAAAAATAAAAATTAATTTTATAAAATAAAAAAAACTAAAACTACAGTTAATATCAGAACTGAAATATCACTGCAATGAACCAGCAATAAAATAAGTGAAACCAGCCATAAAATCGCTGAAAAAGAGCAATGCACCTGGATTGGATCAGGTCGCTTCAGAGGCAATTAAAGCTGAAGGAGACTTTCTACTGCATCAACTCCATGCAATGCTCCAACTGATCTGGCGTATAGAACAAATGCCATCTATGTGGAAGAAACAAATCACTGTGACAATCCACAAAAAAGGAGACAAGAACGAGTACAAGAACTATTGTGGAATTGCCTCCTCACTATTATCGGAAAGGTGTTCTTGAAGGTCATCCAAACAAGGCTGCAGAAACATCAGGAACAAACGAGCTGGGAAGAGCAAGCAGGGTTTCGACCATACAGGGGCTGTTGAGATCTTTGCAGTTTGTCAAATGATGGAAGACAGAACCAGATGCGGGAAATGGAAGATAGGCTAGAAAAGGTTTTGTGTGATAAAAAGAAGACTTATGTTCATGTTCAGGGGCACATTTTACATTAGTTTGAATTGCTGAAGTTTCCTTGAATTGCAGTTGCTAATTAATAATGAAATGCTTCATCATTAGAAGAGAAAATTATGACCTTGTGGGATAAACAAGGGACATTTTCTCTTAATTTTGGTCAAAATTAGACACACATTTCATTTGTTACTTATCCTGGAAGGAGATGCTAACTGTTGATGTAATGTCTCAGTTCTGATTTAACTCTTTCAGGGCTGATGTCGACTTCTGTCAACAGGAGGGGTTGACGGTGGTAATCAACTGCAAACGGAGACAAAACCCGCCATTATTGCTTTAGTTGGACTCTATTTGCTAGGATGAAAGTTAGCTTCACTGGTTTGACCAAGATCCCCTACCCTCACGTGAGTAGCAAGGCACAAACAATGACAAAAATGGCATCAATATCTGGCGAGAGATCAAGGCGAATGCTCTGTGTACGATGTTTTGCATATTATCACTGAACTGGATTCTGACTTGTCGGACTCTGATTTTAATACAAGTGATTGAAAATGAATGTGAGGTACCAGCATCAGCTGGTTGTGGTGCTGAACGGGTTCATGTAGCTGACGCACCTTCGGCAATATTTGCCTGCCTGGACCGCCACTTACAATAATGAGAAGTGAAAACCAGATTGTGATGCACCGTGAACGCCACTGCCGCTCTCACACCCCGCAAACACAGCCTGGCAACCAGCCTGCTGCGCATTCCTGGTGAACTGGCAGCCAAAGCACCAAGCAACAGATGCTTTGTTTTGATTTCTATGTGAAACCATTGCTTTGTGTTTTTTGGAAAAAAATATTCAGCCCTCAAAGAGTTAAATCCTGAAGAGGATGTAGTCCAGTAGTACCTTCAAGACTGTCATTAGAATCTTCATGACAAGTCACCAGATCCATGTACCGTGTGCAATTTTCTTTGGTTTATTATTTGCCCTTCATTGCTACACATGCTGGCATGAAGATATCTTTCAGGAGACTAAGTGGCACACATCGTAGACCTTTGGCATATGCATATACCTGAAGTAATGTATTACAAATTAATGCAACTTAAGATTTGTGCCGGGAGTAAGGAGGTCTCTTATGTATTCAGGTGAGGCATTTACAATGACAATGATGACAGAAATGTTGTAGTAATAAAGTTGCAGGTGCTTGTTTCTTCAACCAGTGATAAAAGATACCAGAGACAGAAAGGAGCAATATAGATCAGGGGGCAATTATGTTCTTTTAAGATGGTCTTTTTATACAAGTTACTTTGAAGTAATCCTGAAGATGTTTAAAAGAGTATAGCTGCTAGGTATTAGAAGGTCTGCTACATTAACTGTAGTTCTTACGGAAACAAATGAAATAGTTTAAAACCTGTACAATGCCTTCAACATTTATTGATAACACTTAATAGCTTGCAATATGAAGAGATGCTTGTTGCTTTCATGAGATGATGTTGCTTGAAATTTTGTTCCCTGACAGCTCCCTCTTGAAGTCTGCAGAACATGGCTGGCTGAGAAAGTGGGTTAGGGGATGAAGAAAGATAAAGCAAGATGTAGGCCAGAGGCGTAGCCAGCCTCCCTGGCAAAACTGGACTTTTTTGAATTAGGGTACTGTTTTATTCATTTTCAGTATATGTAATATATTTCCCTGGCTTGCAAGTTTTTTGGGAAAAAGTTAAATAAATATACTGTAGTTACAAGACAGACACATTAACCAGTGATTATTTTGTGTTATTTTCAGTACACACCTTGGCTCTCATTCCAATTCTTAACACAAAAGCAAAAATAAAATATTTTTGTTTAGAACTGAACTAAATTAATAAATAATCTCTGCAAAATAAATGCAAATTAGAACACAATATTAAATATTAATAAAATTATATGCTGTCATATTTTTTGACATATAAATCAGCAGCTGCAACAACACAAAACCTTTTTCACCTTTAGTATCTTCATGTGCTTCAAAATGTCATTGTGTTTTACCAGTAATGTCATTTAAAACTTGAAGTTCCCCAGTTTCATTGATTTGCTGTCAACTCTAAGATAACTACACTGGTGAACACAATAGAGCACTGCCTCAGTAAATCATCCATCCATTATCCAACCCGCTATATCCTAAGCACAGGGTGACGGGGGTCTGCTGGAGCCAATCCCAGCCAACGCAGGGTGCAAGGCAGGAAACAAACCCTGGGCAGGGCGCCAGCCCACTGCAGGCACACATACACACACACACACACTAGGGACAATTAAGAATCATCAATGCACCTAACCTGCATGTCTTTGAGCTGTGGGAGGAAACCACCGCAGGCCTCTGTAAATTAATTTAGTAAATGTCAGTTTTGTTTGATGTCCATGGCTCATTTTCAGGCCAACATGACTAAGACCTGACTGTGAGGTTTTTCAATAGACTAGATAAAAACCTTGGCATTTGTAAAAACTGCTTAATGAAAAGCTTTGTGTTCATGCTTGCCTATAGCTTCAGACAATTTAAGCCACCTAACAAATGGAGAATTGATTAATACTTCCATGTGCATTTTGTCACTTCCACTTGCATAGAGAGCACAGCAGACACAAAAGACACTATCTAGGTTTGGTGCTGCACTCCAACCAGGAACCATATTTTTCAAGCAACTTTCATCCAAAAAGTCATTTTTGCTGGTTTGTCATGATTTCTGAGTAAATTGAATTTCTTTGGTTGATCTTTGCTGGTAATTTTCTAGTCTGAATATAAAATCCTAATCACTGACCACTTGTCCCCTGTCATTTCGACAGCTGAGGTGGTGCATATGAATGCCTGTGCAAATTGTCATCATCTTTTACACCATGAGGACCTTGAGATGTTCCTGGCTGATTTTCAGATTCATCAGTCTGTAAACCTCATTAAATATTAAGTTCACCTTTTACTTTAATCATCATCTTGTGAAGTTCTCATTGCAAGCACTATGTGCTCATTATGTTTTTATTTTTAATACCGCTAGCAGTTTGGTTAGATTGAATGAGCTACCTGAACACCCACTGGTTATGCCCCTTTGGGCTGTTGAAAATGCTTTTTTTAATATTTCTTTGCAAAGAAGGATAATGTAATTAAAATGTCAGAGAATGCAACTGCTGAAACACTACAGACAGGCCCTGGCATTGTGACTTTATGATATTACATATTAAGATACCTGCATATGTTACAAAAAGGTAAGAATTTTAAAAATAATACATACAAATAAAAAAAATGTATTTTTTGTGTTTATTTCTTAAATCTAAGCTATCATTTTTCAAATTAGTTTTTAGGTTGTTTATGTACAAATGTCAATGTTTTATTTATGTGTCTTATACTGTAACAAGTCAGATTTTTATTGGTGCTGTCTGCATTATGTTCAAGCATACCTTATCATTCTTAAAGTGGGACTAATATTTCATATATGTTCCAAAATATTGTAAAATATAACATATAGCCCCATTTTAAAATCAACAATATTATTATAAGTCCAAATAATTCATCATTACCATATCTGCCTAGGCAATATAGTGGTGCAGTGGTTAGCATTGCTGCCTCACTGCCCCACAATCCTGCATCTTTAATCACTTGTTTGGCACTGTAATTGGCAGCCTTGTGGGAGTGTGGAAGTAAGTGGGTTTTGCCTGTGGTAGGCATGCCGCTAATCCAAGGTTGGTTTCCTGTCTTGTGCCTATTCCTTCGAATTGGTAGACATCTGTTCTCAGGAACTATGAACTGGATAAGAAAGTTAGAAAATGGATGCACAATTTACAATTTTTTTTCTACTATGGCTGAGAACAATTTACATTCTGCCCTTTCTTATTATTATAGTAAGCATTGCCTGTGGTTGTCCTTCAAACCTAGAACAACACAGACAGGAATTATTATTAAATACAACATTGAGCACTGTGATTGACAACTGGCAGCTCAACCCAGCCGCCAAAGAGTGCAAGGATGAGGGAAGGCAGCTACTTTGGGACACTGCCTCCCCCAGGACGCTAGATGGCAATTTCCCTGCAGCACAGCGTTGTCCCGGATTCCCGCAGGGCACCAGGGGATGTGGAGTTTGGCTTCACAGCCCTGCTGGGTACCATGGGTTCCACCAGGAGGTGCTGCAGGGAGACAGGGGGATTTTTGCTTCCCATATAGCTCGGAAGTACTCCCAAGTCAGGGGGACGGAAGCCCCAAAGTTTTTCCAGGCTGAAGAAAACTCCAGCCCTTCATTTGACCCAGAAGTGCTGGCAGGTCACATGGAAAGGAGAATGGAAGTAGATCCAGGTCAAGGACTATATAAAGGATTGTTGAGAACCGAGCAAGCAAGCTGGAGTTGGGAGGTAGTTGACAGAGCTTGCTGGGAGGTGTGGAGGAGAGAATTATTATTGTATTTGTCTGTCGGTTTAGAGAGGCGGCAGCGCCCTCTAGTGTCACAGCACATTATGAGAAGTGATTCTTCTTGTTCTTCTTTCAGCTATTGCCATTTATGGGTTTCCACAGTGGATCATCTGTCTCCATTTATCCCTGTCTGTTACATCATCAATATAAGAAGTGATGATGTCAAGGAACTAACATAATAAGAAACTGAATTTGTCTATATGAGTTTTTATCCTCTTTATAACAGTGGAGTAGTACATCCACAGTACTAAAACCAGGAACTCTCTTTCCCCTCTACAGTTTGCCCCTAGACCCAGGTGTCTCTTCCTCCTGCCAGTTTAGACTTCACCACCAATTCTCCTCCAAACTCAACAAGCTGCTGTTTGTGGAGTTTCTTTAAATCCCATCTCAGTGTTAGGGGTAGCCTACATTTGCTTCAGGTGCATCACCACAGAAATTTATTTTGGTGCCCTAGTACTGATGAGCCATTTTTGACCCTTAAAGAAAGTGTGTGTAATGTAGGAGTCTGTCTGTCTCCTCAGGTAGGTGGTTTAGCACACTCCTATGTATTAAATATGTGTTTTGTGTTTCCATGGTCACGCTCTCTCTGGAGGGAATTCGAGGCACACTTCCTTCCATGTTATCTGTCAATCATGTCAACAACTTCCATATTGTCCTTTCATTACTATGTGTGTTTTACTATGCAGTCCAAAATAGAACATAGTAAACTATATCTCTGCAGACAAGTATCCTTCAAAGGTATACTATACCTAAAAATGATATACCACATATTATTTGCTGTGATAAAAGAATTTTAATCTCTTGTTTTTATGGATAACTCAGTTAATAATGTTTTTGATACAATAGGGTTCAGTGAGATCAATGGGTCCAATATTGAAGAACAAAATTAATTGTTAAAGCATTCAAGAAAAAAGATTAGGGTTACACTTGTTGCATAATCCCTGTTGTGGGGAATCCAGTAAATTTAGTCTTAATACAAACCTTAAATTAATTGATAACCAAAAAATAAGGTGTATAATTAGACCCAGGGATAAACCAGACCCTCCACCAGGGGCATCTGTAATAGAAATTTACTTCAAATTAAAACAAAAAATATATCACCAGTTCAGAAAAAAACATGCAGTTTTAAATGCTGTTTATTGAACATTCGCTCTCTTGGCACTAAAGCTGTTTTGGTAAATGATATCATATTAAGTACAGAATCTGATCTGTGTCTTCTTACTGAAACCTGGCTTAGTAAATATGACACTGTTCCCCTAGCTGAGGCGTCACCAGATGGATACTCGTTCCTTCATAAGTCTAGAGATTCTGGTCGAGGAGGAGGCCTTGGAATAATTCATTGTAACAAAATGCAAATCACTCCTAAAAATTTAGGCAACTTTACATCCTTTGAGGCATTCATTTTAAATATTAAAACAGATTCCAACACAATTATAGTGCTAGTCTACAGACCACCAGGGCCATATTCATTGTTCATGACTGAATTTAGCAACCTTCTGTCTGATTTGGCTATAAATTATGATCACGTAGTTCTGATGGGGGATTTTAATGTACACATTGATGTGGAAACTGACACTTTTAGCAAATGTTTTACTTATTTGTTAAATTCAGTAGGATTTTGTCAGATTGTCAAAGGTCCAACTCATAATCATAACCACAACATTAGATTTAATTATAACTTACAAAGTTGAAATTCAAAATTTAAATATTACTCCATTAAATGTAGTTATTTCCGATCACTTCTTAATTACATTTGATTTAGTTCTGCCCATGCCAAGCACTCACAGATTAAAACAAAGACAGTGCGACATCTAGATTGTAATTCTGCTTCAAAATTTATAGATACCTTGAGTAAGTCGAGTGTAATTGTGGAAAACCATTTAGATCAGTTAACATCAAATGTAAACGTGGAAAACAATTTAGATCAGCTAACATCACATTATAATGTGACCTTGAGAGATGCTCTGGACACAGTGGCTCCCCTAAAAACAAAAGTAATCAAAGCACATAGAAACTCTCCCTGGTTTAATGAAAATACTCGAGCTCTTAAATTAGAGTGTCGAAAACTGGAGCAGATGGAGAACAACAAAGCTACATGTCTTTCAAATTGCATGGACAGAGAGTGTTAATAAATATAAAAAAGCCCTCTTTAAAGCTCGCTCAGAATACTATTCTACATTAATAGATAGCAATAATAAAAATCCTGGGTACTTTTAGAACAGTGGCTAAATTAACAAATGGGAATTCAGATCAACAGTGCAAAATACCAACAGATATTAGCAGTACAGACTTTATGAACTTCTTCAATGAGAAAATTAAAAATATAAGATCCCAGATCTCAGCATCACAGTACAAACCAAATACTAGCTTAGCAGACCCTGCACATTGCATTCAGCACTTTAGTAATTTTAATCCTGTAACTGAGCAGGAAGTCTTAACTTTAATTACTAAAATGAAGCCCACTACTTGTTCCCTAGATCCAGTGCCAACAAAACTAGTAAAAGTGCAATGGATGTTCTTGCAGCCTATTCTAACATTATCAATAGTTCATTATTGCATGGCACAGTACCTGATGCACTAAAAGTGTCAGTCATTAAACCTTTACTTAAAAAGTCAGACCTAGACCCACACATACTAAATAATTATAGGCCTATTTCAAATTTACCATTTCTCTCTAAAATACTAGAAAAGTAGTGCCAGTCAGCTTCAGTCACACCTTACGCATTACAATTTATTTGAGAAATTCCAGTCTGGTTTTCGCACTGGTCATAGTACAGAAACGGCACTAACACGGGTTGTAAATGACATTCTGATATCCTCTGATGAAGGAAACTCCACTGTAATTATGTTGTTGGACTTAAGTGCAGCATTTGACACCATTGACCATTCTATTTTACTGCACAGGCTAGAAAACGATGTTGGGCTTACAGGCCCGTGCTCGCTTGGTTCAGTTCTTATTTATCAAATCGATTCCAATATGTACAGAAATGTGCTGACAGTACTCCATCATTATACACAGAAGTTCAATATGGTGTCCCAGGGCTCAGTACTGGGACCTTTACTGTTTTCACTTTACATGCTTCCACTGGGATCTCTCATTAGGAAACATAATGTTAATTTTCACTCATATGCAGATGACACCCAGTTATACCTTTCATTTAAATCAAATGAAGTTTCTCCGATGTTGTCTTTAATTAGTTGTGTTAGTGAATTAAAGGAATGGATGAATGAGAACTACTTGTCTTTAAATACAGATAAAACAGAGATGTTAATTGTTGGAGGGAATGACGCTGATCACAGCAATATTTTGTCATCATTTAACTCAGTTGGAATCCCAATTAATTTTACTGAATCAGCCCGCAATCTAGGAGTTATCTTTGACTCTAGCATGTCATTTAAAGCATACATTACAAAGTTGTCCAAAACATGTTTTTTCCATCTTAAAAATGTTAGGAAATTAAGGCACTTTCTAAATAAACAGGATTGTGAGAAATTAATTCATGCATTTATCTCTAGTAGGATTGACTACTGCAATGCGGTGTTCACTGGCTGTTCAAACTGTTCTTTATACAGCCTCCAGTTAATCCAAAATGCGCTGCAAGAATTATTACAAGAACAAGAAAATATGAACACATAACTCCAGTTCTTAAATCTTACACTGGCTCCCAGTTAAGTTTAGGGCAGATTTCAAAATCCTCCTTTTAACATATAAAGCATTAAATGGCCAAGGTCCGCTTACTTGTCTGAACTTATCATGACTTACAAACCTGAGCACATTAAGATCTCAAGATGCCGGTCTGCTTAGGATTCCAAGGATTAATAAAATAACAGTGGGAGGTCGAGCTTTTAGTTACAGGGCCCCTAAACTGTGGAATGGTCTTCCTGCTTCTATAAGAGATGCCCCCTCGGTCTCAGCCTTTAAATCTCGGCTGAAGACTCATTACTTCAGTTTAGCATATCCTGACTAGAGCTGCTGATTAACTGTACAGACTGCATCTCTGTTGTTAGTCATTAGCACTAAAACATAAGTAACATGATAATTATATTTGAATACTAACCCTCACCTATTCTGTTTCTTTCTCGGTACCCAAATGTGGCATTGGTGCCACGCCCACCTGCCAAGTTGTTTGCCTGCCTATGGTAAAGTCATCCCTGATGGAGGATCACAGGAATCATGGGAAAGAGGGTCCTTTCATCATTGGCTGGCGCAACAACGTTTCAGCCGTGGAATGGCCAAATGGGGAGGCAGCTTGATGGATGAGGTCTCCAGGACTCTAAAAATATCCAAATCTATTATGTGATATCATCTACTGTTAAACTGCTACTTCTAAAATTTTATTATTATGCTGTATTAAGGATTTGTTCTGTTCTATGTATTGTATTGTATTGACCCCCTTCTGGAAAGGGGTCTCTCTTTGAATTGCCTTTCCCAAGGTTTCTTCCATTTTCCTACAAGGTTTTTTGGGAGTTTTTTCTTGTCTTCTTAGAGAGTCAAGGCCGGGGGTCTGTCAAGAGGCAGGGCCTGTTAAAGCCCATTGCGGCACTTCCTGTGTGATTTTGGGCTATACAAAAATAAACTGTATTGTATTGTATTGTATAATCCACATCCTGTTTCTCCAGTTGTTTGCTTACTACATCCAAAACAAGTTAATTAAATATGGAAAATCAGAGCAGTTAATGAAATGAGCAGTAAATGTTCAAACTGTTTTGAACTTTGGAATTAAACACAGGGCTCTTGACCAATGACTGAGGGAATGGTGGGTCTGTACAATAATACAATCTTAAAAAAAGACACATGATATACAGTACATATGTTTCCTAAAAATGTATACACATTTTGAATGATTATAAATAAAAATGTACATTAAGATACATATTTTATATTTTTATTTAAAACATCCATCCATCCATTATCCAATCTGCTATATCCTAACTACAGGGTTACAGGGGTCTGCTTCAGCCAATCCCAGCCAACATAGGGCACAAGGCAGGAAACAAACCCCGAGCGTGACACCAGTCCACCGCAGTATTTAAAACATTTTTATATAAAATTTATATTTTATACGTATCTATATTTTAGAATTCAGGAGGAGTGGAGGCAGAAGGAGAGAGAGACAGAGACAGAGATTGAGAGAAGAAGAAGAAGTGCTATCCACTGGTGCTTCTATGTACCGGTGTGTTCAGGTGTTGAGAAGCCAGTGTGCTCCCTGGTGGTCACAAATTTATTAAAAAGTCAAAAACTGTTAACACAGAAAGCACAGTAATATTCACAATGGTGCATTTGTGTGGGTCTTTGTGTGAAAAACTTGCAGAAAGTCAATAATAAAAACGATTTTACCAGTGTTGATTAAATGCTTTACCCAGCTGCAAAAAGATATGAGTAAGCAAGTGTGAATGAGGATTTTGGGAGCAGAATTCTTTATTTTCAAGCTACGTAAAAAAAATTAAAAACTCCAAAAAACTTGTTAGTGACTTTCACCTTTTGCACTATTGAAATAACATATAAAACACATTTTTGTTTCAATTTTGAGAAACTATATGTGAACCAAAACTTGCCTGTTTTGCAATTAGCTGCATTCTGTTCTGGACATATACAACACTTGCTTGTCTTCCTATTGTGAAGTAGCAACAATAACACTGCGTCACCATGCCATGCAACCATTTTTCCAAATATCACTAAAACTCTCTAAAACACCTAATCGCCAGCCCCTAATTCCTCCATGATATAAAATTGGGTATTCATCAACTACTTAATTAAGAAAATGTCCATGCAGTCTTTAATGGGAATGTTTCAGCATATTAGCTTAGCCATTTTTAGGCAGAGGGAAGATGTGCCTCCCAGACAGATCAGTGGTGAACTTACGTCACAACACAAAATAATACATTTCATCACTTTTCCAGATGCGGTACTTTTTCCTTAGCATACCTCTGATTGAATGTTAGCGTACTCTGAAATTCAGTGTATCACAATGAAAAGAGTACTGTCAGTAATTTGATTCCACTTCAAGCCCTGAAACAATGTGTACATTAACATTATCCATTTTATTTTTGCAAAAGACATCAGATGATTGTTCTTTGATAAGTGACAATATATTCACACCATTCCCTCCATGTTAGTGACAGTGTCACGTTGTCAAGATGCTTCTCTGCTGCAGTGCCTGTAAGTCTTGTGAGGGTTAAGGATAAAAAAAATGAAATCCTGGAGGAAAACCTGCTGCAGTCTGCAAGAAATCTGTGTCTTGGAAGAATATTTATTTTCCAGTAAGAAAACAAACATAAACATTTTGCCAGTGCTATACAGGAAGGAGCCAAGAAAAAATATTGTTCATGTCCAGTGTTAACTGTAATAAATTTAGACCAATTTGTAGAGCTTTGTAAAACAATAAAAACTGAAAAAGTCCAGAAAGGTGAATACTTTTTAAATGCACTGCATATATTACAATCCCAACAAAAAATTAAGGAAATCACTATTCACAGAAAAAGTGCCTGTTTTCTGAAGACCAATTCAAAAGTCAATGAAAGCACTCATATCAGAGCTAAGATAAATTATTTTACTTTTACACTTTGAAAAACACAATGAAAAATATGATGAATACAAATCACAGATATCTAATAATTAGTTTGAAAATAAGCTGGTCATTGATGATGATGACTTAAATATTTCTAATGTCATCATCATTTTTAAAGATTTTCTAAACCAGGGATAGAACAAAGCATAAATAACTGGGTCTATAGAACAATTCATTGCAGATAAATAAATCACTGCTGTTTGGAGAGGTACTATGTCTACAAAATCCATTCTAAGTAATAATTGAAGTAGAAAGTACAAAAAACCAGGTGAACAGAGTACAATAAAGTTTATTACTACTATTCCTAGGGTTTTAGCAGCCTTTCTTTCAGATGATTTAGACAACTGTTTGTTTTTTCTGTCTGCCAATTTTGTTTCTTGCATCATACAGTTAATAGCTTTTATGTGCCTTCTTGCTGTTGCAAATATTACTGAATACAAACAAATTATAACCACCATAGGCAATAAAAATGTCACTACATAATGCACGATCCACCAATTTCTATAATGAAGAAATGCGCACATACCCACACACCAGTCGGATACAATCAAACCTCCAGTCCAAAAAATAAATGCACATGTGTAGAGAAATGTTAACAACCAAGTGAAAATTATACATATACCTACCACTAAATGTGTTACATATCTGCTGTAAAAAAATGGATTACACACAGCAATGTAGCGATCCACTGATATGCTTACCAAATTTAAAACAGAAACAAAAAATAAAAAGTAGAAATATATGTGATAATAAGGACAAAATGCTTCACCAAAGTACCAGCAATATTCTACTGCTGCAGAAAACTGAGTAGGCAGAATAAGAAAACCACTTAGAAAATCTGCTACAGCAAGTGAAAGGATAAAGAAATTAGTAGGAGTGTGAAGTTGCCTGAAATGAGAGACGGTGATGATCACAAATAAATTTCCAAACACAGTAACTACAATTAGAATTACTGCAAAGAGGTAAAGTAATACTGTTATTCCAATTCTCCTTAAAGGTTTAAGGCAAGTTGCATTATTGTCAGGATAGCAGTAACCTGTTTTTAAAGTCATGATTTCAGTTTAATAAAGTTCCATTTAATAGATACAATGTTATGCTTCTCAGTTTTGAATGCTATTAACAAACATTTATATATTTGCAAGATCCTGAGAGATTAGTCTAAATAACTCCAATTATATTGCTGTTGCATCCCCAAGCACTCCCAAGTGTAACAGAAGTGTTTTGGTTTTCAGAGACAAATCATGACTACTTGGGTACTATGCTTCAGAGCTGTCGTAAATATGCGGCAGTTATTCTGTCAAGTTTTCTTTCATAAATCTAAATTTTGCGTGAAAAGTTACATATGCACATTTCAAGCCTCTTTATGTGTGTATGTAAACTTTATAAATTTTACATATGGGAAGGGTGCAAGACAGAAAACACATGCACTCAGGCCAAACTAAAAATGCCAATTCAACTAACTTTGGACAGATACCCATAGGGACACAGTTAGAGAAACCAGGATGGTACCACAGTCTCCTTTATTGTCCCTTTATAAGTCTTCAGGACCACCACTGCACCACCTAACCCATTTTTCCTGATATCCATAAATTCTTGAACATCTATACACGCAGCAACCTGTGATTTCTTAAAGACAGCAGAAATCACACCACTCACTAGCCTTTTAAGTACAAGTTTTGGTTCCAAGGAATCATCTGCAGTATCCTACTGTTGATGAATATTGTTCTTAATAATTACAATCTGATAGGGAGACATATTCTATATATAATTATTTACAGTATGTAATAAAGAGTGAATTACGGATTGCAAAATGTTAATGGTCTGGTGTAACTAAAAGGCACCACAAATTAGATTTCAATTTCTTTTTAATCCACAATAAAATAATCACAGTAAAAATGTATCAGACAATTAAATAGGAGTAGCTGGAGTATATTAATAAACAATCCTACTTTAACATGCACATATGTATGTTCTTTGTACATATCCCTTTCAGACAAGTAGTCATTGATTCATAAATGAATTGGAAAATGCATACTATAATTATTTTTTATGTGAAAAAGAGGTTGAATATACGCTGTGAAATGATGAGCCTCAATACAGGACTTTTGGTCCCTGTGGCTGGCTCCCATGCGCACATGTGTGACAATGCATAGAACAGAATTATTAATTAGAATTAATTGAATTAGTATTTAGATAAAATCCGCCAAGGATGTTCCCAAGCCCGGCTACAAAAGGAGTGAAGGTGGTCATTCTGCTGAAATGACCAGAACCAGAAAACTGGAGAAACCAGGCAACAAATCATATGGATACTGAAACTGGGCAAAATTCATGCTACCACATCCGGGGCACCTAGGGTGCTGGTGAAAAATGGATTACTGGCTGAAATAAGAAATTCATTAACCTGAAAAGGAAGATTTAAGTAGCCATGTGGAATGTATGAGTTTGACGTCACATTGGCCAAAAGGGAATCATCGCACAAGGACTATTGAAATGGAAAATACTTATTGCAGCATTATCTGAAATGAGACTCAAAGGACCCGGAACAACGATCATCCACCTATCAACTAATGATGAAACTATGACCCTCTTCTACTCTGGGGGTGAGAAATGAGAAGCAGGCATAAGATTCATGGTGGACAGTCGAGCTGCCAAAAGTGTAGTCGCTTTTAAACTAATATTCACCATCAAGTCCCACATTCTCTCACTTTACACAACAACTGAGGCCAGCATTGACCCAGCCAAGAAACAACTTTATACACAGCTTCAAAATGTGCTGAATTCGATCCCTACCAGCAAGTTGACTATCCTGGCTGGTGATTTTAATGTCCACATCAGCACCGATAGTTCTGGATGGGAGGCAGCGATGGGTAAATTTTGAAATTGAGAAAACAATGATAAGGGCCTGTTGTGCTTTGCCACATTAAACAACTTGGTCATAGGAAATAGTATCTTTCACCACACACACAAATGCCAGCACACATGGTGCAACACACCTAGGAAAGATTTAACAGTAATACACTACATTTTGATCAGTTCACAATTACGATCATTACTTCAGAATGCACGCTCCACACCAGACTGTGGATTCCGCCAATTACCTTCTCCAGGCCAAAGTGCAGCTACTCCTTTAATGACCCAACAACCACCTCAAGCGAAGATTGACTGGTCACACCTGTTGGACCCCAGCTGCAAGCAAGGATTCCAGCTGTCCCTTTTCATCCAGTTTGCAGCATTTGTTCCACTAGACGATGTAAACGCAGAAGAAAAGCAAATATCTGAAACCATCCTGTAATGTGCCAAACAATTGTTTCCCATCACCCGCCATTGAATGCAACCCTGTATCTCAGACCAGTGCATACACCTGGTAGCAAAATGAAAACACTGGAACAAAGTGGAAGCCAATCTGGAGGAAGCAGCATCCAAACATGAGTACAGCACCCTTTATTATGCCCTCTCAGAAGGCTAAGCAGGAAGACCAAACCGACCAATGATATCATCAGGAAGATGGACGGATCCTTTGTGAGATCACCAAGTGAACAACTGCAATGTTGGAGGGAATTCTTTGAAGAACTCTACAACCATGACCCACCACAGAGACCACCCATTAATCTACCCAAGACTCCATTCGATACCAATCCAGTGTTATTTTAATAACGAAAACGAGAACTAGAACTAAAAACATTGTTTTTCGTTTTACAAAAATGAGAACTGAAATTAAAACAAACAGAGAAACTAAAACTAAGTAAAAATAAAAATTAGTGATATGTGAACGAACTTAAAGAAGAACAAAAATTGAGTGAAAACGAATAGCATTTTCGTTCAATCTGGTTCAGTCATGCAGAGGAGTTGTTTGTAAGTCCCCCTGAGGCTTCAGTTACGTTGCGCTGTTCACTATGCGGTGATCTTGAAACTTGGGCTTACTATAGTCATGTGGCTCAACTTCTGTAAAGGACCGTTGTTCGTTTGTTGAGCACATTTGGCTCGTCGGGTTGAAGCAGTAAACACTTGTGGCTGATGATGGCAAGTTTTGCACAGATGTTTGCAGGCAGAAAGTGAGAATGTAAAGTGTGGAAATACTTTAATTACAGCGCAGATGATAATAAAATCAAATGTAGCATATGAGAAGAAGAAAAGCGTCTCGGAGTTTCAGTGCAGGACCAGCTGAATCAATACTTAGTGGAAGTCCAGCACTTCTCTGGCTCCATGACTGCACTTCTTACAGGGACACGTGGTCTCGTCTATCATCATGAAAAGTAAAATAAACTATAATAATGATAACATAAAATAAATTTGTCCATTGGTCTGCACTATAAATTTGTTTTCTGCATTATTCCAATAATTTTGATCATTTTTATAGCCAAAATAGTTGAATTTGCGTATTTCCTGATTAAATGCAGGGGAGAAACACAAGGTGCGGCAGCGACGAGATAAGGCGAACTGAGCCTCGGACTGCGCTATCCCTCACACACTGAGCTGATGCATGCAATTGCAGTGTGCCTGTTGCTGTCTCTCTGTATGTTGCTTATATAATGTGTATTATGAATGTGTGTGACATATTTAGTCTAACTGATCAGACATAAAACCACAGTGAAAAGGTACAAGATGAAGCCATGCCGCACTGAAGGGGACGGATGTTAGCCCAACAGGTGCTTGTTGCTACTGTTCTTCTGCGCAGAGGCTCTCTGCGCCAATAAAGTTAGTGATATCAGAAAGGCAAGTGCACTGCAGCGGTCCATTTATTTTATTTTTTGTTCCTACTGACTGCCAAAATGGAAGATTAAGACTTTTAAAACTTAAGGAAAATAAGGAGGACTTTTACAAGAAAGTGACGTAAATTTTTGTGGAGAAGGATAGGTGCACGGAGTATATTTACAAATAAAGATAAGACCATAAACGGTTTTCAGTTTTATAAAAAATGGGATCAGACTAAGAAAAAAATGCCAATATTTAAAAACTAACATTTAACCTTAAATAAAATATTCTTTTGTTTTCCTTGTTATCCTGTTGTTATACAGTCTGTATGAAAATTGATTAAGGCATCAGAATTAAAAGGTTTTAAAAACAACTAAATATTTCAATTAAGGTCAAAACTGAAATCCGTTTTTTTGTACACCACTCTATACTTTCATTTGTATTGAATAAGTATGAATTGTGAAATTGCAATGGCGGAGCAAATGTGCTCTCTCTGCTCTCTCTCGCCGCTATAAATGTAACATTCTTTCTTAGCCAAATATGTACCTTACCTATCTGTGTTAAAAGAATGCTGATGAGATATGAAGTATAACCAGCAGTCAATGTGCATGCTGCCAACTGAATAATGAATAAGCTACCCTTTTGGGATCATATATTTGTAACTCTGACTCTGACGGAGTCCATGCCTCACCAGCCATGTACCTCACCACAAGTCACTGCTTCAGTACTGGCAGCAGAAATCGTCAACATAAAGTCTACTGGCGCTAGTGGCCGAGGACCTTGTCTGTGTAACTGCATTACGGGCGCTCATCAAGTTAATATTGTCACTGTGTGGCTATCTGTACAGTGGATGTTGTTGCAACATGAACAAATCCCTCAAAATGCGTGCTTGTTTAAAGCTTAACGGCAATGTGCTTATACAAACTGGTTTCTTCGGTTGAAATATTTGATCTTGCTGACTATACTCATTAGGCCAATTAATCTGTTTGATCATTGATAGTCAAGCTGTGTTTAAAGGCATTATGACCTTCAAGTGTATTTTGTTGACAGAAACATAACTTGCATTGAAATATGTGTAGGTCAGCACTTGTGGTATTGCAACAGAAAAAAAAACGAAAAAAGTACTAATATTATGTAAAAAAGCCAGAACTAAATAAAATAAAAACTAAAATTTTAAACACAGAAGTAAATAAAAAAAAAATTGTTGACTCCACGGAAAACTAGAATGAACTCCATCCATCCATTATCCAACCCGCTATATCCTAACTACAGGGTCATGGGGGTCTGCTGGAGCCAATCCCAGCCAACACAGGGTGCAAGGCAGGAAATATACCCACACACACACACTAGGGACAATTTAGAATCGCCAATGCACCTAACCTGCATGTCTTTGGACTGTGGAAGGAAACCAGAGTACCCGGAGGAAACCCAAGCAGTCACAGGGAGAACATGCAAATTCCACACAGGGAGGACCCGGGAAGCGAACCCAGGTCTCCTAACTGCAAGGCACTGCAATGAACCAGCAATTAAATAAGTGAAACCAGCCATAAAATCGCTGAAAAAGAGCAAGGCACCTGGATTGGATCAGGTCGCTCCAGAGGCAATTAAAGCTCCATGTAATTATAACTCCATGTAATGCTCCAACTGATCTGGCGTACAGAACAAATGCCACCTACGTGGAAGAAACCAATCATTGTGACAATCCACAAAAAAAGGAGATAACCACAAGTGCAAGAACTATTCTGGAATTAGCCTCCTCACTATTATCAGCAAGGTGTTCATGAAGGTCATCCAAACAAGGCTGCAGAAACATCAGGAACAAACCAGCTGGGAAGAGCAAGCAGGGTTTTGACCATACAGGGGCTGCAGTGATCAAATCTTTACAGTTTGTCAACTGATAGAAGACAGAACCAGATGCGGGAAATTGAAGATAGGCTAGAAAAATTGCAAAATATTTGAATAAAGATAAAAAGAAGACTTAAGTTGATGTTCAGGGGCACATTTTACATTAGTTTTAAGTGCTTAAGTTTTCTTGAATTGGAGTTGCTAATTGAAAATGAAATGCTTCATCATTAGAACAGAAAATAAAACATTCTAAACATTTTAAACAAAATCTTACATTTAAAGTTTGCTTACAAGGAGGGGTGACGACCTTGTGGGATTTACAAGGGACATTTTCTCTTAATTTTGGTCAAAATTAGAAACACATTGTATTTGTTACTTATCCTGGAAGGAGATGCTAACTGTAGATGTAATGTCTCAGTTCTGATTTAAATCCTGAAGAGGATGTAGTCCAGCAGTACCTTCATGACTTTCATTAGTATCTTCATGACAAGTCACCAGATCCATGTACCGTGTGCAATTTTCTTTGGTTTATTACTTGCCCTTCATTGCTACACATGCTGGCATGGAGATATCTTTCAGGAGACTAAGTGGCACACATCGTAGACCTTTGGCATATGCAATTACTTGAAGTAATGTATTACAAATTAATGCAACGTAAGATTTGTGCAGGAATTAAGGAGGTGTCTTATGTATTCAAGTGAGGCATTTACAATGACAATGATGTAAACTTTTTTTAAAAATGTTGCAGTAATAAAGTTGCAGGTGCTTGTTTTTTCAACCAGTGATAAAAGATACCAGAGGCAGAAAGGAGCAATATAGATCAGGGGGCAATTATGTTCTTTTAAGATGATGATCATTTTATACAAGATACTTTGAAGAAATCCTGAAGATGTTTAAAAGAGAGTGTAGCTGCTAGGTATTAGAAGGTCTGCTACAATAACTTTAGTTCTTACGAAAACAAATGAAATAGTTTAAAACCTGTACAATGCCCTCAACATTTATTGATAACACTTAATAGCTTGCAATGTGAAGAGATGCTTGTTGCTTTCATGAGATGATGTTGCTTGAAATTTTGTTCCCTGACAGCTCCCTCTTGAAGTCTGCAGAACATGGCTGGCTGAGAAAGTGGGTTAGGGGATGAAGAAAGATAAAGCAACATGTAGGTCAGAGGCGTAGCCAGCCTCCCTGGCAAAACTGGACTTTTTTGAATTAGGGTACTGTTTTATTCATTTTCAGTATATGTAATATATTTCCCTGGCTTACAAGTTTTTTGGGAAAAAGTTAAATAAATATACTGTAGGTACAAGACAGACCTATTAACCAGTGATTATTTTATGTTATATTCAGTGCACACCTTGGCTCTCATTCTAATTCTTAAAACAAAAGCAAAAATAGAATATTTTTGTTTAGAACTGAACTAAATTAATAAATAATCTCTGCAAAATAAATGCAAATTAGAACACAATATTAAATATTAATAAAATTCTATGCTGTCATATTTTTTGACATATAAAGCAGCAGCTGCAACAACACAAAACCTTTTTCACCTTTAGTATCTTCATGTGCTTCAAAATGTCATTGTGTTTTACCAGTAATGTCATTTAAAACTTGAAGTTCCCCAGTTTCATTGATTTGCTGTCAACTCTAAGATAACTACACTGGTGAACACAATAGAGCACTGCCTCAGTAAATCATCCATCCATTATCCAACCCGCTATATCCTAAGCACAGGGTGACGGGGGTCTGCTGGAGCCAATCCCAGCCAACGCAGGGTGCAAGGCAGGAAACAAACCCTGGGCAGGGCGCCAGCCCACTGCAGGAACACACACACACACACTAGGGACAATTTAGAATCATCAATGCACCTAACCTGCATGTCTTTGAGCTGTGGGAGGAAACCACCGCAGGCCTCTGTAAATTACTTTAGTAAATGTATATAAATATAACATATAGCCCAATTTTAATATCAACATTATATTATTATATGTCCAAATAATTCATCATTACCATATCTGCCTAGGCAATATAGTGGTGCAGTGGTTAGCATTGCTGCCTCACTGCCCCACAATCCTGCATCTTTAATCACTTGTTTGGCACTGTAATTGGCAGCCTTGTGGGAGTGTGGAAGTAAGTGGGCTTTGCCTGTGGTAGGCATGCCGCTAATCCAAGGTTGGTTTCCTGTCTTGTGCCTATTCCTTCGAATTGGTAGACATCTGTTCTCAGGAACTATGAACTGGATAAGAAAGTTAGAAAAATGGATGCACAATTTACAATTTTTTTCTACTATGGCTGAGAACAATTTACATTCTGCCTTTTCTTATTATTATAGTAAGCACTGTCTGTGGTTGCCCTTCAATCCCAGAACAACACAGACAGGAATTTTTATTAAATACAACATTGAGCACTGTGATTGACAACTGGCAGCTCAACCTAGCCGCCAAAGAGTGCAAGGATGAGGGAAGGCAGCTACTTTGGGACACTGCCTCCCCCAGGACGTTAGATGGCAATTTCCCTGCAGCACAGCGTTGTCCCGGATTCCCGCAGGGCACCATGGGATATGGAGTTCGGCTTCACAGCCCTGCTGGGTACCATGGGTGCCACCAGGAGGTGCTGCAGGGAGACAGGGGGATTTTTGCTTCCCATATAGCTCGGAAGTACTCCCAAGTCATGTGGACGGAAGCCCCAAAGTATTTCCAGGCTGAAGAAAACTCCAGCCCTCCATTTGACCCAGAAGTGCTGGCAAGTCACATGGAAAGGAGAATGGAAGTAGATCTAGGTCAAGGACTATATAAAGGATTGTTGAGAACCGAGCAAGCGAGCCGGAGTTGGGAGGTAGTTGACAGAGCTTGCTGGGAGGTGTGGAGGAGAGAATTATTATTGTATTTGTCTGTTGGTTTAGAGAGGCGGCAGCGCCCTCTAGTGTCACAGCACATTATGAGAAGTGATTCTTCTTTTCTTCTTTCAGCTATTCCCATTTACGTATGGGTCTCCACAGTGGATCATACGTCTCCATTTATCCCTGTCTGTTACATCATCAATATAAGAAGTGATGATGTCAAGGAACTAACATAATAAGAAACTGAATTTGTCTATATGAGTTTTTATCCTCTTTATAACAGTGGAGTAGTACATCCACAGTACTAAAACCAGGAACTCTCTTTCCTCTCTACAGTTTGCCTCTAGACCCAGGTGTCTCTTCCTCCTGCGAGTTTATACTTCACCACCAATTCTCCTCCAAACTCAACAAGCTGCTGTTTGTGGAGTTTCTTTAAATCCCATCTCAGTGTTAGGGGTAGCCTACATTTGCTTCAGGTGCATCACCACAGAAATTTATTTTGGTGCCCTAGTACTGCTGAGCCATTTTTGACCCTTAAAGAAAGTGTTTGTAATGTAGTAGTCTGTCTGTCTCCTCAGGTAGGTGGTTTAGCACACTCCTATGTATTAAATATGTGTTTTGTGTTTCCATGGTCACGCTCTCTCTGGAGGGAAGTCGAGGCACACTTCCTTCCATGTTATCTGTCAATCATGTCAACAACTACCATATTGTCCTTTCATTATTATGTGTGTTTTACTATGCAGTCCAAAATAGAACATAGTAAACTATATCTCTGCAGACAAGTATCCTTCAAAGGTATACTATACCTAAAAATGATATACCACATATTATTTGCTGTGATAAAAGAATTTTAATCTCTTGTTTTTATGGATAACTCAGTTAATAATTATTTTGATACAATGGGGTTCAGTGAGATCAATGGGACCAATATGGAAGAACAAAATTAATTGTTAAAGCATTCAAGAAAAAAGATTAGGGTTACACTTGTTGCATAATCCACATCCTATTTCTCCAGTTGTGTGCTTACTAAATCCAAAACAAGTTAATTAAATATGGCAAATCAGAGCAGTTAATGAAATGAGCAGTAAATGTTCAAACTGTTTTGAACTTTGGAATTAAACACAGGGCTCTTGACCAATGACTGAGGGAATGGTGGGTCTGTACAATAATACAATCTTAAAAAAAGACACATGATATACAGTACATATGTGTCCAAAAAATGTATACACATTTTGAATGATTATAAATAAAAATGTACATTAAGATACATATTTTATATTTTTATTTAAAACATCCATCCATCCATTATCCAATCTGCTATATCCTAACTACAGGGTCACAAGGGTCTGCTTCAGCCAATCCCAGCCAACACAGGGCACAAGGCAGAAAACAAACCCCGAGCGTGACACCAGCCCACCGCAGTATTTAAAACATTTTTATATAAACTTTATATTTTATACGTATCTATATTTTAGAATTCAGGAGAAGTGGAGGCAGAAGGAGAGAGATAGAGACAGAGACTGAGAGAAGAAGAAGAAGTGCTGTGCACTGGTGCTTATATGTACCGGTGTGTTCAGGTGTTGCTCCCTGGTGGTCACAAATTTATTAAAAAGTCAAAAACTGTTAACACAGAAAGCACAGTAATATTCACAATGGTGCGTTTCTGTGGGTCTCTGTGTGAAGAATTTGCAGAAAGTCACTTACTGCACTCCACCATGTGAACTAGAGTTAATAATAAAAAACGATTTTACCAGTGTTGATTAAATGCTTTACGCAGCTGCAGAAAGATATGAGTAAGCAAGTGTGAATGAGGATTTTGGGAGCAGAATTCTTTATTTTCAAGCCACGTAAAAAAAAAATAAAATCTCCATAAAACTTGTTAGTGACTTTCATCTTTTGCACTATTGAAATAACATATAAAACACATTTTTGTTTCACTTTTGAGAAACTATATGTGAACCAAAACTTGCCTGTTTTGCTCATCATTAATTGTAAGGTATTGCTGATTTTGATGAAGGCGAGACAGAATATCACCAGCACTTAACTGCATTCTGTTCAAGACATTTACAACACTTGCTTGTCTTCCTATTGTGAAGTAGCAACAATAACACTGCGTCACCATGCCATCCAACCATTTTTCCAAATATCACTAAAACTCTCTAAAACACCTAATCGCCAGCCCCTAATTCCTCCATGATATAAAATTGGGTATTCATCAACTACTCAATTAAGAAACTGTCCATGCAGTCTTTAATGGGAATGTTTCAGCATATTAGCTTAGCCATTTTTAAGCAGAGGGAAGATGTGACTCCCAGACAGATCAGTATGGTGAACTTACGTCACAACACAAAATAATACATTTCATCACTTTTCCAGATGCTGTACTTTTTCCTTAGCATACCTCTGATTGAATGTTAGCGTACTCTGAAATTCAGTGTATCACAATGAAAAGAGTACTGTCAATAATTTGATTCCACTTCAAGCACTGGAACAATGCGTACATTAACATTATCCATTTTATTTTTGCAAAAGACATCAGATGATCGTTCTTTGATAAGTGACAATATATTCACACCATTCCCTCCATGTTAGTGACAGGGTCACGTTGTCAAGATGCTTCTCTGTTGCAGTGCCTGGAAGTCTTGTGAGGGTTAAGGATAAAAAAAAATGAAATCCTGGAGGAAAACCTGCTGCAATCTGCAAGAAATCTGCGTCTAGGAAGAACATTTATTTTCCAGTAAGAAAACAAACATAAACATTTTGCCAATGCTATACAGGAAGGAGCCAAGATAAAATAATGTTCATTTCCAGTGTTAACTGTAATACATTTAGACCAATTTGTAGAGCTTTGAAAACAATAAAACCTGACAAAGTCCAGAAGGGTAAATACTTTTTAAAGGCACTGCATATATTACAATTCCAACAAAAAATTAAGGAAATCCCTATTCACAGAAAAAGTGCCTGTTTTCTGAAGACCAATTCAAAAGTCAATGAAAGCACTCATATCAGAGCTAAGATAAATTATCTTATGTCATAGTTTTATACTTTGAAAAACACAATGAAAATTATGATAAATACAAATGACAGATATCTAATAATTAGTTTGAAAACAAGCTGGTCATTGATGATGATGACTTAAATATTTCTAATGTCATCATCATTTTTAAAGATTTTCTAAACCAGGGATAGAACAAAGCATAAATAACTGGGTCTATACAACAATTCATTGCAGCTAAATATATCACTGCTGTTCGGAGAGGTACTATGTCTGCAAAATTCATTTTAAGGATTAATTGAAGTAGAAAGAACAAAAAACAAGGTGAACAGAGTACAATAAAATTTATTACTACTATTCCTAGGGTTTTAGCAGCCTTTCTTTCAGATGATTTAGACAACTGTTTGTTTTTTCTGTCTGCCAATTTTGTTTCTTGCATCATACAGTTAATAGCTTTTACGTGCCTTCTTGCTGTTACAAATATTACTGAATACAAACAAATTATAACCACCATAGGCAATAAAAATGTCACTACATAATGCACGATCCACCAATTTCTATAATGAAAAAATGCGCACATACCTACACACCAGTCGGATACAACAAAACCTCCAGTCCAAAAAATAAATGCACATGTGTAGAAAAATGCTAACAACCAAGTGAAAATTATACATATACCTACCACTAAATTTGTTACATATCTGCTGTAAAAAAATGGATTACACACAGCAATGTAGCGATCCACTGATATGCTTACCAAATTTAAAACAGAAACAAAAAATAAAAAGTAGAAATATGTGTGATAATAAGGACAAAATGCATCACCAAAGTACCAGCAATATTCTACTATTGCAGAAAACTGAGCAGGCAGAATAAGAAAACCACTTAGAAAATCTGCTACAGCAAGTGAAAGGATAAAGAAATTAGTAGGAGTGTGAAGTTGCCTGAAATGAGAAACAGTGATGATCACAAATAAATTTCCAAACACAGCAACTACAATCAGGATTCCTGAAGAGAGGTAAAGTAATACTGATATTTCAATTCTCCTTAAAGGTTTAATGCAAGTTGCATTATTGTCAGGATAGCAGTAACTTGTTTCTGATGTCATGATTTCAGTTTAATAAAGTTCCATTTAATAGATACAACGTTATGCTTCTCAGTTTTGAATGCTATTAACAAACATTTATATATTTGCAAGATCCTGAGAGATTAGTTTAAATAACTCCAATTATATTGCTGTTGCATCTCCAAGCACTCCCAAGTGTAACAGAAGTGTTTTGGTTTTCAGAGACAAATCATGACTACTTGGGTACTATGCTTCAGAGCTGTCGTAAATATGCGGCAGTTATTCTGTCAAGTTTTCTTTCATAAATCTGACTTTTGCGTGGAAAGTTACATATGCACATTTCAAGCCTCTTTAATTGTGTAAGCAAATTTATAAATTTGACATTTGGGAAGGGTGCAAGATTGAAAACACATGCACTCAGGCCAAACTAGGAATGCCAATTCAACTAACTTTGGACAGATACCCATAGGGACACAGTTAGAGCAACCAGGATGGAACCACAGTCTCCTTTATTGTAAGTCTTCTGGACCACCACTGTAGTATCCTACTGTTGATGAATATTGTTCTTAATAATTTCAATCTGATAGGGAGATATATTCTATATATAATTATTTACAGTATGTAATAAAGAGTGAATTATGGATTGCAAAATGTTAATGGTCTGATGTAACTAAAAGGCACCACAAATTAGATTTCAATTTCTTTTTAATCCACAATAAAATAATCACAGTAAAATGTATCAGACAATTAAATAGGAGTCACTGGAGTATATTAATAAACAATCCTACTTAAACATGAACATATGTATGTTCTTTGTACATATATCTTTCAGACAAGTAGTCATTGATTCATAAATGAATTGGAAAAGGCATACTGTAATTATTTTTTATGTAAAAAAGAGGTTGAATATACACTGTGAAATGATGAGCCTCAATACAAGGCAAAGGTTTGGGGCATCCACCCGCGTACTTGAACTTGGCTGCAAAAGGCAACATTTTCAGCAAAATTGTGTACAGAAGAGAGTCCAAAACAGAACTGCCCCAGTATGGAAGATTGGGATTTTTATTGCTGGTTCAAAGAAAGTGATGTCCTCGGGGCCAAGACAGGAAGTGACGTCCTTGACACTGGGACAGGAAGTGACATTGTCCCCAGAGCCAAGGCGGAAGTGACTTCTTCGCACTCAGGCAGAATTCCCTGTGTCTCGTCTGCAGGGACAAAATAAGAGAGTTTAGTGCACCCCACCACCCCCCGGCCGGGCATGGAATTCCCTACTTTTGGTCCCTGTGGCTGGCTCCCATGCGCACATGTGTGACAATGCATAGAATTGAATTATTAATTAGAATTAATTGAATTAGTATTTAGGTAAACTCCGCCAAGGATGGTCCCAAGCCCGGTTACAAAAGGAGTGAAGGTGGTCATTCTGCTGAAATGACCAGAATCAGAAAACTGGAGAAACCAGGCAACAAATCATATGGACAAAATTCAAGCGCTCATGCTACCACATCCGAGGCTCCTAGGGTGCTGGTGAGAAATGGATTACTGGCTGAAATAAGAAATTCATTAACCTAAAAAGGAAGATTTAAGTAGCCATGTGGAATGAATGAACTGGACTTCACATTGGCTAAAAGGGAATCATTGCACAAGGACTATTGAAATGCAAAATACTTTTGCATGATTGCAGCATTATCCAAAATGAGACTGAAAGGACCCGGAACAACGATCATCCACCTATCAACTAATGATGAAACTATGACCCTCTTCTACTCTGGGGGTGAGAAATGAGAAGCAGGCATAAGATTCGTGGTTGACAGTCGAACTGTCAAAAGCGTAGTTGCTTTTAAACTAATATCCACCATCAAGACCCAAATTCTCTCAATTTACGCAACAACTGAGGCCAGCATTGACCCAGCCAAGAAACAACTTTATACACAGCTTCAGAATGTGCTGAATTTGATTCCTACCAGCAAGCTGACTATCCTGGCTGGTGATTTCAATGACCACATAAGCACGGTTGTTTTGGACGGGAGGCAGCGATGGGTAAATTTTGAAATTGAGAAAACAATGATAATAGTAAGGGCCTGTTGTGCTTTGCCAATCAAACAACTTGGTCATAGGAAATTGCATCTTTCACCATCCACACAAATGCCAGCACACATGGCGTAACACACCTGGGAAAGATTCAACAGTAATAGACTACATTTTGATCAGTTCACAATTATGATCATTACTTTAGGATGCACCTTCCACACAGACTGTGTATCCGACCATTACCTTGTGCAGGCCAAAGTGCAGCTACTCCTTTAATGATCCAACAACCACCTCAAGCGAAGCTTGACTGGTCACACCTGTTGGACCCCAGCTGCAAGAGAGGATTCGAGCTGGCCCTCTCCCACCAGTTTGCAGCATTTGATCCACTAGACTATGTCAATACAGAAGAAAAGCAAATATCTGAGAACATCCTGGAATGTGCCAAACAATTGATCCCCGTCACCTGCCATTGAATGCAAACCTGGATCTCAGACAGTGTATACACCTGGTAGCAAAATAAAAATACTGGAACAAAGTAAAAGCCAATCTGGAGGAAGCAGCATCCAAACATGAGTACCACACCCTTTATAATGCCCTCTCAGAATTCTAAGCAGCAAGATCAAACCAACCAATGATATCATCAGGAAGATAGACAGTTCCTTTGTGAGATCACCAAGTGAACAATTGCAGTGTTGGAGAGAATTCTTTAAAGAACTCTACAACCATGACCCAACACAGAGAACACCAGCAGCTCCCCCACCTATTAATCCACCCAAGACTCTGTTCAATACCAATGAACCAGCGTAAGACTCAGTCGGGGGAACTTCTACGGCCATAACCAGGACTTTCTGATGGTCATGCCACTCTTTTAAAAGATGAATATGCAAAATCTATACAGGTTTCCACCACCACAATCTGGCAATCTGTTCTTGCAGCAAAACAACAAACCTCCCTTCAGGGGTTGCCTTGCGAGTCCCCGTCCATTCATCCCGAAAAATGTCCAACATCCCGCGCGGTCGCCAGTCAAAAAATAATTTGAAAGGACTTATTCCAATGGAAGCTTTCGTGGCCTCCTGAACAGCAAACAGGAGGAAAGGTACTACAGTGTCCCAGGAAATTGGATCGTCATGAGCTACTTGCAAAATCATCTGTTTAAGGGTTTTATTAATCGTTCAGTCAGGCCATTAATCTGCAGATGATAAGGGTAACTGCTTAATTCTGAAACTTTTGCATAGTTGCTTCATGATATGAGACATAAAGGGTGTGCCCTGATCAGTGAGGATCTCACGTGGGATACCAATATGTATGAACATATCCGAGAGTGCTTTTGCAATAGTCCGGGTGTCCGCCCAGCACTGGTACTTCTCAGTATTTTGTGGCATAATCAATTAAGAGAACCTAATACTAAAAGCCACTTTTACTCTTGGGAAGTGGGCCAACAATATCTAATCCCACCCTCTCAAAGGGAACATCTAAAATAAGCATTGGTACAAGGTGTGCCCTTGCGAGTCTGTGAGAAGAAACCATTTGACATTCGGGACAGGCTTTACAGAATTGTTCCACACCCCGACCCATATTCACTAAAAATGTTGCGAAATGTGTTCCCCCGTCTTTTCCGCACCGAGGTGACACCCCAAAATATGACTGTGAGCAATTTTTAAAACCTTCGCCCTATGCCCACTTGAAACTACCAACTGCTTGATACGTGCATCACCCATGCATTCAGAAATCACTCGATACAGAAAACCATCCTTAAGTAATAAATTTGGTGTTTTAAAACTTGGTTCCTCTCTCTCTAGATAGTTAAAGTCATTTGCAACGTAAGTTGGTCTGAATGCAAAATCCAAGATGTTATTGGTTCATTGTTGGCATGCAAGCTCCATCTGGATGCCAGTCTCTGCTTCCTCTGTGCTTGATACATTGTTGCCCTCGCCTCCCACTGCTACCGGCCTGAGTCTCCGGTCTGTGGAGGCTGTTGGTGCGTGTGACGGTGCGGAAAAGTTTGCAAGCTGTCCTGGGACTTAATTTGAGGATTTGTCCCCCAGCTCACTGGACAACTCTGTTTCCTTGACTGAAATTGTCTGTGGCAAGCCCCTCTATATTTACTATGAGGGTAGGTGTTCTACAGGTGGCCAAGACCCATGGGAAGAGGGCATTCCTTTATCCTATTAGGAATGGCCAGAATCAGGTTATTGATATGGCAGTCCAAACCTTAAAGTTCTTACCTTTAAATTTCAGGGGGAGTAATATAGTTTTGTATGTTTTAATGTCCCCATGGACGTAGCAGATGTTCATTTTCTCTGTGGCCTCATAAGGGATCTGCCAGAGCAAGTCATGGTGGACTACGCAGAGGTCGCTACCAGAGTCCAATAGCGCAGAGAATTCCCGTCCGGCCAACATAATAGAGACCTTAAAATTGTCCTCCTTTAATATCTTGGGAGAAACTTGCGGGCCACATACCTGGGCCAGAAAGATAAGCCATTTTTTGTGCAGGTGGGAGGTGACATTTTTGAGCCAGGTGTCCCAGTTGATCACAGCGAAAGCAGCTGCGCTTAGTCCACACTATGATGTTAACACTCTTGCATCTCCTCAAGTCAAAATTGTAATATTTCTGACTGCATTATCTTCAAACATACTTTATTTTAAAGTGGAACAAATATTTCATATGTACCATAATAGCATAAAATTTACTATACAGTATGCACCACTTAAAAATATTTTTATAAAATATTTAATAATATTATTTTTATTCCAAAAAACTCAGTATGTGCAAATGAACAATAACTCTCAATATTATGCTTATAAGCGCTTTTTTTTTGGATAAATATTCCTGTCATTTATGGAGGAATATTTCGAAAAAAATGAAATAAAAAAATAAATGCGCAAATAAATAAAAGTACTGTGAAATGTCAGCATAAATAAATAAATGTGTCATGAAATGAGTGCCTAAATAAATAAATATGTCATGAAATGAGAGCATAAATAAATAAATATGTCACAAAATATGTTTTTGTTGCTTATTTATTTATTTCATTTTGTCTGTAACATTCCTCCAAACCATTATGAAATATGACTTGAAATAAAACTGTCACTTTCACTCATCAAAGTTGAGAGGGTGGGCGCTAACACACCCTTTAGTTATTGATTGGTGAATCGATAGCACAAGAATTAATTAGAAAAATGCTTACTGCTGCCGATGAAATGGATTCTGCCGAAGATATTACGTATTTCAGAGAGAGAACTGAAGATTTATCAGAACAAAAATGTGCATGCCACTAATAAATCTTATTTATAAAACCTGGTGTAAACGCATATCTATGAAATGCAACCTTTATAAATCACAGTCATTTTGTATGTGTGTACCTGAATTATCCTTGAACCCTGCCTGATGGCTTCCGTGAAACAAACATATATGGACTATGTTAATGAACCTCATACATATGCAGTCACTAAACTGCAGAACTTCATCGACTGGTAGAGCAGCCTCCTTCCTGATGCATCCAGACTACACCAAATGCATCCAATACTACCTGGCTATGTGCATGCAAATTCATGTGTGACATTATAACATCTCTCCTCTGCATTCTGGGTACCAGGGAAAGGCCTATTGGGCCAGTATCTGAGTGGTAGCTCCTATTGCCTGGCACATGTAACAACATGATTGCTATTACAATGAATAGTACAGGACATATGAAAACTGAGGGCTCAGCCAGTTAACTTAACAACAAGCCAGCCAGGACATACAGTTCCATTATGTCTGCCCTTTGCTACTTTAAAAAATTTAATGAAATCAGGTTGACCCAGGCCACTGAGTCACAACACATGGGAGTCTCGTTTTGGCCTCATAGATGACTTACACATTAATGGAATGTCACTGCTTACAGGTAACAAAAGGAGCTGCATTCTCACTAGGTGCCTTTACTGTAGTATGAGTGCAGTTAATTGTTCTGGTTACGTTACGACATCTGAACAATGGTGCAACTTGCCTTTTTATTTTGGCAATTTTTGTTGGCAGTTTTATTAGGTTGGCTGAGATATTTCTGACCTACCAGCCAGTTCCCTGAGAAACAGCAACAGGCAGCCTATATAAACTGACAAAGTACAAAAAAGTCCTTTAGTGCAAATATACAACATTGGCTTTCTTAAAAGGAAACCAATACACTGTCTGAACATCATAATGATGACTTTTGGGGGTGTTTTGTCTTGGTAGAGTAATATATTGCTCTACTTTTCCCTATTGTATTATTAATAAGTAGCCTTTGTCAGAATGCCTAATCTCACAGACCTACCACTGTTTATAAGGTATTATAGTATATACTGTAACTTATCCCCACCTTCCCTTATATATCTATAACCTCAGGATATTAGGTGTAGTAAAAAGACAAGCAGAAGTTAAGTTACACATAAAATAATGTATTATTGGTAATATTCATAAATTATAACAATATGCAAAGTACATTTGAACATTCGCAACCATACAACCTGATTAAATGGTGATGTGTAGTTTCAGGCGGCACACAAACTTGTTAGTTACTTAAAAATGTCTCTAGTTATTGCCTGCCTCAATATGACTGCAGAGTTGTGCCCTCCATCAGTTGTTAGTAAGAGAGAGATACTTCTTCATCATCAGAGGTTAGTAAGAGAGATAGTGTGAGTTTAAGCAAGTAAATTTATAGATGTTCGGTCTAACCCCTAGAGCCAATAGGGCATCATAGTACTTAAAGGCCTCTGAGACAAGCCATACCTCAGACCAATGGGGGAATTGAACATCTTAACACCTGCCACCCCCCAAGACCATATGTTAAAGAAAAGCTTGGCAGTTGGGCAGCCTGGTTTTCTTTACGGGGGTTGAGAGACTTTAGCAGAGAAACACTCACCAAACTGGTTTAAGGCACATCTCCCTCAACTCTGTCGTAAAATTCAAAGAGACCCATTCTTGGTGGGGGGAGGGGGTTGTAAACATGAATGCTTCTCACATAATGTAACATTAAATTACAGTGCTTTGCCTAAATTACAAATAAAAACATACAAAATATTTATCAGGTTATATGCAAAATCTTACATCACAACAGGTGGCAAACTTAAACATTTGGGGTGACTGTTGTATTCCAATATAGCCCATTTGCTACCTGTTTTCTGACCGAAATGATGAGCCTCAAGTAGGTATTTTTTTCTGAGAAAGTCTTGCAAACAGATGTGACATAAGCAGTTGAATGTTCCCCTTGTCTTTATCAACACCGAAATTTCCACAGTTCTGGTCTCTCCCTTGTGACTACAGTTTTTATGTACATATACAGCATACGGTAGCAGTGATAACTGCACTTAGAATAACACCTACCAAATTTTGTTTTGTTCTGTCTTCCTTGACACCTGATTTGCAGATGTCCTGCACTGAAAATAACACAAAATAGTGCAGCAGTTAGCAATCTGTTGGTGTTCATAGTGTCCGATTGCTGCTGTCGTATTTGATTTTATTAATTTATTAAAGGGCACATTCAGGTGTGAGGGCTGAACAATGTCACCCCTTTGTTTCCCTGTAGGACCTGGATTAAGTGGGAAAGAGACCCCTAACTAACCAGTGATTGCAAATGTCAGTGAAAATAAGGTTGTTTCAATGAGATGCTGTAACAAACTTTACTTACCTTAACCTACTGTATATGTAAACTTTGCAGACACACCATACATATTAAACACTAGGAATTAATTAATGACAACATACAACATGAATGAGGTAAAATAATGTTCACAGAGCAAACTTTATCTCAAGTGGTCTGCCTTAAACATTTATTGAGTTCAGAGCCTTTTCTCCTTAAGCCAGAGGAGATGTTTGCGATTGTTGTGAAACTTGGCAAATGTCCTGTAAAGTGCAATCAGCTATGTGTGTAGTCTTTTCTTTTAAAGCTCTCATAGAAACTTAAGAATGGATGACATCAAAGAAAGTGCTCTCAAATTCTCTCCTTTTAATACAGTGTCTCGATGAGGTAATTCTATTGGAAAAGTACTGGTAGGCAGAATGGCACAGCAAGTCATGACTAAGTTGAATCATGCTAAAATCAGAAAATTGACAACTTCCCTATGGTATTGTTACTTCCCAGTGAAGCTAGTCTTTTCATTACCATATAATAAATGCAAAGAATATTTTAACTGTTTATTATGTATCCCTTTATAAGCATATAGGAATATTGTATCTGAGTATAAAGCTTATACAATCCATACCTTCTTATGGCACTTTACAAGAATATGCTCTTGCATTTGCCACATGCCTATAAATCCTATCATTTCATCTAAATATGTAATCTTGTATTCTAACAGCAACACACCACATAAATATAAATATTGCACAATTTCCACATAATTTATTATTACTTTCACCCTAATAACTACTACAATGAATAATAATAATAATAGTGCATATACAGTATAAGAAGCTAATAATGAGCATATCATCTCCTCATTTTACTGCCACCTACAGGCTTGTTATTGACAGCAGCAGCTCTCTTTTAATCAAGCCAGATTTTGTGTGTGTTTTGGGGAGTGGGGTTTTTCTAATCTAATCTAATCTAATCTAATCTAATGTGATATCAACAACAACAACATTTATTTATATAGCACATTTTCATACAAACAGTAGCTCAAAGTGCTTTACATAATAAAGAATAGAAACATAAAAGACACAATAAGAAAACAAAATAAGTCATCATTAATTAACATAGAATAAGTAAGGTCCAATGGCCAGGGGGTACAGAAAAAACAAAAAAAAACTCCAGACGGCTGGAGAAAAAATAAAATCTGTAGGGATTCCAGACCATGAGACCGCCCAGTCCCCTCTGGGCAACAACTACACTTTTCTGCTGAACCACCAACCAGCAATTTATGTGAACAACTGAAAACATGAAAAGCTTGCTATGGTTGTTCAGAGGTCAAACTTGCTCCACACCTTGCCTTATTCGGTTAGCCTTAGTCAGTGCTTCGCTGACTCGTGGGGTGCCTCAGGGTTCTGTCCTTGGGCTTAATTTTTTTTGTTATATATATGCTACCATTAGCTCATATTATCAATTCTTTTAAGGATATTTCTTATCAATTTTATGCTGATGACATCCTTCTCTATTGTTCAATTAGAATCCAACAACTATACAAGTTTGCTTTTCGTGGTGATTATCTGATGGAGTTTAATAAATGGCTCTTAGTCAAGAACTTAAAGCTAAACTCTCAGAAAACAGAGCTTCTAATTTTTACCTCTCTTAACCTATACATAGCAATTAGCCAAAAGCTTTTGTCGCCTTATAGCTTCTTTCAGGTCTGTCTACTCAACTTAGGTATCATTTTTGATCAATCCCTAAATTTTGATGCCCATGTGAGGTCTCTTATTTGCTCCTGCTTTTTTCATTTGAGAATCTTATCCAAATTAAGGACTGTTGTTTTTGAGGCTGAGATGGAAATGCTTAGTCATGCTTTTATCTTGTTGTGCATTGACATTTGTAACTCTCTTCATACCTGTCTAAGTAAATCTGTTTTAACCCGCCTTCAGATCATTCAAATCTCAGCTGCCAGGCTTTTAACATGCTCCCATAAGTGGACTCATATTACTCCTGCCTTATTTTCTTTGTATTGTCTTCCAGTAGAATTCAGAATACAATATAAAATTCTCATACTCACTTGTAGAGCCCTGCATTGTCAGGCTCTTTGATACATTGATGATCTCCTGCACCATTACACCACAAGTCGAGCCCTGAGATCCAGTCAACAAGGTCTTTCTGTCACATGCTCCAGGCAGAAGACACATGGAGATTGAGAATTTCAATTTGTTACTCCCAGACTCAGTGGCGTAGCTAGAATTCGTGCTGCTCGGGGCTTCAATTTGCCGCCCTCCAACATATCTGAATATGTTGACCTATTTAAATAGAAAATTAAAATGACACAGAGAGAAAAATTAAGATAAATTTTGCATAGATTTATTCATATATAGAGAAATAGCAGTAATTTTTTATATATTATTTATAAGCATCAACTAGACAAGAATATAGTATAGACGCACTGATAAGCCGTGTTCTAATTATTAGTTTAATATAATTACACTGCGAAAACCAGAACCAGTGTAGTGTACAAGTGATAGGTGGGGATGTTTTCTGCACAGAGCAAGAACGCATTCGGATTGATAACAAAGTGAAACTATAAATTGTAAGTTAGTTGTTTATCTTCCTAGAAATTATTATTGGTGTAATGTTTATTTTTATATTTGCTATTACCTCATAACTTTCAACTGCTGTGTCTGATGCCGTCACAGAAAGCATTTGTGGGTAAAAATCAGAGAATTTTAGTTTTTCATTCATGATTGATATTTTTCCGAACCCTGCTGCTTACACACGAATTGTACTGAGCCTTTTGGCCAATAATGCTGCCCCCAAAAATGTGCTGCCTGGGGCGAATCACCCCCTCCACCCACCCCTAGCTGCGCCACTGCCCAGACTATGGAATAGTCTTCCTTCAGCACTGAGATCAGTGCAATTGGTTGCACTGTTTAAAGCTCAGCTTAAAATGTACCTTTTTTTAATCTTTTTAGGTAAGCGTTTGGGTACTTTTTGTTAGTATAGTTTTACTTTTTTTTTATTTTATTGCATAGCACTATGTGACATCTGTCTAGCAGTACTGGCTTGCTACTGCCATCTACTGGCTAAAGAACATTAGTAGTTAGTAAGCAGTGGGGATGTGATGGACATGCCTGTAGCACCACATTATAGTGCTGGGGCAAATGCTGTAGGTACACTAAATTGTAGCAAGAGGTATTTACTATAAAATTCAGAAAATACGCTGAAGTTAGAATACCCTGAAGCAGGGGTCCTCAATCACGGTCCTGGAGGACAGCAGTAGCTGCAGGTTTTTGCTCCAACCCAGTTGCTTAATAAGAAGCCCTTATTGCTCAAGTAACATGTTTCTGCTTCACTTTAGTGGTCTCGCTCGTTAATATTTTGAACCCTTATTGCTTACTTTAGTCTTAAACAGCTGTATTCTTGATTTTTAATGGCTCTTAATTAGCAATAACATGCAAATGACAAAAGAGACCAGCATTTCTCCATTTAGCTTGTTACCATTTACACTTGTGTGTGTATTTATCATGCAATATTAGGTTTAATGAAATACTTGGAAGGAAAGTGAAGAGAAAAAAGTGAAGGACTGAGAATGACTCCCCCATTTTAGCCTTTCAAATCATTTTGATGATATCCTTAGAAAGGGGAAGAAAATCTAGGATCTAAGAATTGCCTGACAGAGTTAGCAGAGTTAAAGCAACTAACAAGCCATGAAATTAAATTATTGGCAAGAATTGCTTTCTAATTAAGCAACCGGGTTAGAACAAAAACCTGCAGCCACTGCGGCCCTCCAGGACTGGGATTGAGGACCCCTGCCCTAAAGCATTACACCCTGTAAACACTAAACAATATTTCATCAAAATTTAGGAATATAAAAGAATGTTAATAATGAAGCATAATACAGTACTTTAATACTTCCAGCTGGGACGCCTCCACTCCGGAAGGAGCAGATTAGGAGACGTGCATGCATAATATGTTATAATAGGCTAGAAAAAGCTTTGTTTAACAAACTGTTTATCAATATTTTGGTCAAAATTTATTTCTTACTCATCCTGTAAGGAGATGCTAACTGTTGATCATGTTTTACTATGTCACAACATATGAAAACCTGATTTAAAACCTGAAAAGGGTTTAAATAAAACCTTCACGACTTTATCAAGTCACCAAGCCCACATAAAGTGATTTTCTTAAGTTCATTACTTGACCTCTATTGTTAACACAGGCTGGCAAAAAGGAATCTTTCAGGAGACTAAGAACTCCTGAAAGTTACTGAACGTTTGCATGTGAATGTACTTGAAATAATGTATTACAAATTCATGTAACTTAAATATTTGTGCAGAAATTAAGGAGGTCTATTTTGTATTCAGGTGAAGCATTTACAGTGACAATGATGTACTGTAAACTTTTTTAAAAATATTGTTGTAGTGATGAAGTTGCAGGTGCTTGTTTCATCAATGAGTAATAAAAGAAAACAGAGGTAGAAAGGAGCAAATATAGGATAAGTACAATTACATTCTTTAAAGATGATCTTTTTTTTACAAGATACTTTGAAGAAATCCTAAAGATACTTAGAAGGCAGTGGTGCTGCTAGGCATTAGAAGGTCCACTACAGTAATCCCTCGCTATATCGTGATTCGACTTTCGCGGCTTCACTCTATCACGGATTTTAAATGTAAGCATATCTAAATATATATCACGGATTTTCCGCTGGTTCGCGGATTTCTGTGGACAATGGGTCTTTTCATTTATGGTACATGCTTCCTCAGTTTGTTTGCCCAGTTGATTTCATACAAGGGACGCTATTGGGGGATGGCTTAGAAGCTACCCAATCACAGCACGTATACATATTAAATAAAACTCCTCAGTGATATACGATATGCTTCCCGCGCGGTGCTTCATTGTTTGCTTTTCTCGGTCTTTCACCCTCCCTGACATTCTCTGCGTCTGACGGAGGGGATGTGAGCAGAGGGGCTGTTTGCATGTCCTACGGACGCTCCTCTACAAAATGGCACTTTATCGCGGTGCTTCGGCATACTAAAAAGCACGTATTGATTTTTTGATTGCTTGCTTTTATCGCGCTCAATCTCTCAGACATTCTCTGCTCCTGGCAGCGCTCCTTTGAAGAGAAGATATGTTTGCATTCTTTTAAATGTGAGAAAGAACTGTCATCTCTGTCTTGTCATTGAGCACAGTTTAAACTTTTGACTAAAGGGTGTTATTTCATGTCTAGAGGGCTCTAATAATGTTAACAGTGTGGGAGAGTTTATAAGGGCTTAAAATATATAAAAATAATTATACAAACATATGGTTTCTACTTCGCGGATTTTCATCTATCGCGGGGGGTTCTGGAACGCAACCCCCGCGATCGAGGAGGTATTACTGTACATGAAATTTAGTTCTTACTGAAACACACCTCCTCAAGGCTGTGATATATTTCTCTGAGCCTGCAAACTTCCGAGATATCTGTTTTGTCTTTTCTGTAGGATCAACACAATGATGACATGTAATTCATGTGCTTCCATGGTGTCTATAAGCATTAAAATTGTAGCTAAATGGTTGATTATAGTGGAAAATCATGTTGTTACAGCACTCATCTATTACATTTTGTAAGAGATTCAAAGGACAACAATAAAGAGCTGAGATACCAGCCCGGTAACTCCATGTAATTGGATCGCAAGCAAGCTGAAAAACATGCAATAATTGCAGAGAGGTCTTTTGTGCCATGAATTCAGGACAGAACTGGCAAGGATGTCGGAGCTTCCGGTTTTCAGTCCTCCCTGCAGGAAAAGATGGGTCCAGGTGGATGGCACTGGAAATCATATTAGCTCTGTTGTGGCCGTCAATCATCCGGATTGCAGAGAGAGGAAGAGAGAAAGGCGTTAGGACCCAGCACCAACTGCTGGTGTGGTGGTAGAATTACAGTTACCAGAGCCGCTCAGCAGTCCCCTATGTGCATGCACGTGACACTTGAAATATTTTAAAAAATAATTTAAAACACGTGCAATGCCCTTGTAATTTATTGGTAACATTTAATAGTATGCAATGTGAGCAGGTGCATGTTGCTTTAATGTGGTATGTTGCTTGAAATTTGGCCTGATAGCTCACTTTTAGATTTTGTAGAACATAGCTGGCTGAGAAGGTGTTTGGGGGATGAAGAAAGATAAAGCCACAGATAGGACAGGAACATAGCCAGTCTCCTATTGGGGTGGGTCATTTTTCTAAAAAACTGGACTTTTTTTAATTAGCTTACCATTTTATTCATTTTCAGTATATGATGTATATTTCCCTGGGATACAAGTTTTTTTGTAAAAAAGCCCTATTAATTAATTATTATTTTGTATTATATTCAGTGCATAACTTTTCTCTCATTGTAATTCTTAAGTATCAATTCAGTGTTAATTACGAAGCAAAATGCAGTCAATGTGTTTGTTTATAGCTGAACTAAATAAATAAATAAATCCTGTAAAATGAATGTGAAGCAGAACTCAATATTCAATATTAATAAAATACTGTACTGTCATATTTTATGACATATAAAGCAGCAACAACATCAACAACACAAAAGCTCAACAGTATGATGCGTAATTAACTGTGTCATTTTTCACCTTTGGTCTCTTCATGTTTCAAAATGTCATTATGTTTTGCCAATAATCTTATTTAAGACATGAAGTTCCCCAGTTTCACAGATTTGCTGTCACCTCTAAGACTACTAAACTGGTGATCAAAATAGATCTCTGCCTCTGCAAATGGCATTAGTAGACATCAATTTTCTTCGATGTTCTTTACTCATTTTCTTTCCAACATAACTAAGACCTGACTATGAGGTTTTAAATAGACTAGACAAAAACTTTGGCACTTTTGAATACAACTTAATGACAAGCTTTACTTATAACTTCAGACATTTTATACCACATAACAAATGGAGAAATGATTAATATCTCCATGAGCATCTTGCCTCTTTCACCTTTGTAGATAGCACAGAAGTCACCTTCTAGTTTGGAGCTGTACTCTAACCAGAAGCTGTATTTTTCAAGCCAATTGAAATTGAACACTTAGTTATATCCAACAAGAATAGTTGTTGAGAATATGTTGTTCTTTGTTGGTTGGACATGATTACCCAGTAAATGGTATTTTTGATATTTTACATGCATCACACTGTTTAGATGATCTCTGCTGGTGATTTTCTGCTCTGTATATAAAATCCTAAATTACAGTCAACCCTCGTTTATCGCGGTTAATCCGCTCCAGACTCTGCCGCGATAAATGAATTTCCACGAAGTAGGATTCTTTATTTATAAATCGAATATTTTCGCAGTTAGAGCATAGAAAACCTGTTTATGACCTTCTAAATACATTTTCTAACATTATTAGAGCCCTCTAGACATGAAATAACACCCTTTAGCCAAATGTTTAAACTGTGCTCCATGACAAGACAGAGATGACAGTTCCATCTCACAATTAAAAGAATGCAAACATATCTTCCTCTTCAAAGTGCGCGTCAGGAGCAGAGAATGTCAGAGAGAGAGAGAGAAAAGCAAACAATCAAAAATCAATAGGGCTGTTCGGGCTTTTAAGTATGCGAAGCACCGCTGGACAAAGCAGCTGCAAGGAAGGGAGCAATGGGAAGGTAGTCTTTCAGCATTTTTTAGAGGAGCATCCGTATCCTCTAGGCCAGTGTGCAAACAGCCCCTCTGCTCACACCCACTCCGTCAGGTGCAGAGAATGTCAGAGAGAGTAAGAGAGACAGAGGAAAGCAAACAATCAAAAATCAATACATGCTGTTCGGGCTTTCAAGTATGCGAAGCACCGCACGGGAAGCATATCGTATATCATTGAGGAGTTTTGTTTAATACGTAATACATGCTCTGATTGGGTAGCTTCTCAGCCATCCACCAATAGCGTCCCTTGTATGAAATTAACTGGGCAAACCAACTGAGGAAGCATGTACCATAAATGAAAAGACCCATTGTCCGCAGAACTCCGCGAATCAGCGAAAAATCCATGATATACATTTAGATATGCTTACATTTAAAATCCGCGATGGAGTGAAGCTGCGAAAGTCGAAGTGCGATATAGCGAGGGATCACTGTACTTGTAATAAATTGTAAAAGATTATATATATATATATATATATATATATATATATAGTGATAAAGACGCTGTATTGCGCGTGACCCAAGCCTGCTGTCTATAATGTACCCCCACACCTTTAATTGTAATCCTGATCATGACGTTAATCAGCAGCAAAGAATAAATGCAAAACATAAGGAGGCCACTTCCATATTAACATAATATTATTTTATTCCAAGACAAAGTAAACATTCTCCATCCCATCAGAGTCAGTGAAAGGCAGGGGCAGAAGGGGCACAGGCCTGAGGCACTTTCTTGTAGGGCCACCAAAAGAGCTAAGAAATAATGCCAAAAAAGGAAATATTTTTATTTTCCTTAACCTAAAAGGCGAAACAAAATTTGGTTACCATCAGGGAATACGGCAACTGTATTAGACGTATGTGTGTTAGAGTGTTTGAGTGAGAAATATGAAGAGGACACTGAGAAAACATTGCTCCTATTGTTTGCAGAATTCGGCATTAAAACTATAAGTGAAGACAGAAGTAGTTTAGGAACAAGATATCACTGCAGCATAACTTTAAGAATACCAAACTTCAAGTCACTTGAAAATTTCATGTTTGAACTCCCAAGAGATTAGTGGACATGTTGACAGCAGCTTGTGAGAAACTGAATTACCACAAAAATGCATGAAGAAGACAGAGGTGTATTGGTCAGCACTCAAATGGGAAATAAGGCCAAGAACAAATTTAAATCATTCAAATTTGGGAGTCAGGAGAGTGACCATGACATGTATATACTACTTAAAAAGTCTGGCAGGTATTTTATATGGCAGAAAAACATAGTCCACAATAGGGAGCAGTTTCACCAGTATTTTCAGAATCTTGAAGAGAAAGCAGAGACATTTGTAAGAGTATTGTATAAAATGTCAGAAAACTGCAAATTTTTTGGAAAAGCGGAACAAAACTATTAGAGATAGGTTGGTTGTGGGCATTAGAGATAAGGATCTCTCTAAAAGCCTACAGCTAATGAAATCTGTAACCCTAGATGTGGCTAAGAAATTGCTACATCAAGCAGAAGAAGTTTCAAGTCAGCCAAAAGGAAGAATTGGCTTCTGGTGTAAAAGAAATAGCCCATTGTAGTTGGATTAAATAAAAAATTAATCACCAACAAAATTACAGAGCTGAACAGAAACCTGTGAAGGCTACAGACAATAGCAACAGGGAGAGCAGATGTGAGGGATGAGGAAAAGCACAGCATAAAGACAAATTGGGATGTCCAGCATCAGGCAAGGCCCCTGGGAAAGGATGTGCAAGTCAAAAAGTTTACATAAAGTTACACAGACAGAGGATGATTCAGATTCATTTTTACTCAGCGTGATAACAAAAATAGAGATAACGCAGCATATTGAAATGAAACACTGGACATTGGGAATATTGTGGTACTGTTCAAAATTAATATGGGGCAGATGTCACAGTCATAAGTGAGAGAACATTCCAGATGCTAGAACCAAAACAAATGTTGCAGAAACCTGATGTAAAACTAAACTGTCCAGGAGGTCAAGTACAATGTTATGGACAGTTCAACACAAAAGTGAAATACAAAGAGAAGCAATATGGACTTACCCTGTATGTTTTGAAAGTTTCCTCAGTAAATAAAATATTAAACTAATCATTGGTCATAAACTGCTCATAATTAATATTACAAACCTGGACACTGTTTTCATCCATTGCTAAAGACTAATACTCATATAATGAGGTTTGGGGTTATAGCAGAATATGCACCCGGAAATTTTTTTTTAAAAACCATTAAAAGTGATAGATGGTTTGTCAAGGAGCCCTGCAGGAGACAGAGAAAACAGCACAGAAGCAGATGTGAAATGCTATGTTATAAACATGCTTCTGGTCTCCCAACAAAAACTAAGCCACGACTTAAACTGATGCAGTATCACAAACAGTGGGGGAGCTAATCAAAAGGGAATGGCTTGATCATGCTAAAAACGCACCACCAGGGGTAAAAGACTATTACCAGTTAAGAGATTCTCTGTCAGAGAATGATGGTTTGATAACATTATGAAACAGAGTTATAAAACAAGAACTTTTAAGACAAAACATATCACAAATACATTAAGTTAATCAATGACTTTCTAAATACAGGGAAAGAGCACATGTAACCGTGTGGAGGACAGGAGTGTCAGCAATTCTGAAAAAATAAATTGAAAGATTTCATTTTTGTTGTGAAAGCAAAAGATCGCAAAGAATATAACCACTCTGCCCCACACCCCTTCCTGGGCATCCATGACACATATGTGAGTATAATGGTGAAAGCTATTGCACCTACATTAGTAGCTTCAGACTATTACTCACACTCATTGGAAATACCACACTTACCTACTACAACCTCAGAGTAACCAGTTAGGAAGCTGAAAGCTACTGTACTTGTGGGAGTTTTGGAATTTCCAGATATAGTAGTATTTGACAATGGGCTGTTGTATATAAATGACACCTTTAAAATATTTAGCAAAGAGTTTCACTTTATACATGTAGCGTTAAGTCCTCACCACACATCAAGAAATGTACATACAGAATCCATAGTCTAAATATGTAAAAGGGTTTTCAGACAGAAGGATCCACTATTTCCTCTTATGTTACACAGCAAATCCAACAGTTAGTACAGACGTAAGCCCAGCTGAGCTGTTGATGGCATAGGGGTCGCACACTACTTTGCCAACGTAAGTGTGCGATGTTATTCCAAAACGGTGAGACAGGTATCTTATTAAGAATCATAATGCAGTTTTGAGGCACCAGCAGAAATATTATTATAACAGAGTACATGAGTGAGGGATTTTCCTCATCTAAATCCAGGCTGTCCTGTCTTGGTAAAGCAAAATGGAGAGAAACAATGGAAAGACCCGGCATCTGTAGTGCAAGAAGACACTATTCTTCACTCACATATGGTGCTTTAACCCCATGAGGGAGAGAAAAGATGAAACCATTGTCACTTCCAGAGGAGCAGTTCCTGAGGAAACCAACACAGGTCCAGCTGGTCTCACAAGAAGTGAGATTTTATTACTGGCATAGACACAACACCAGAAGCAGCTTTAGTGGAATCAGCATTACCTAAGCAGACCTCTAAGATACCAACAATTACAAGGTCTGGGATAATAAGCAAACCTGCAGAAACACTGTACTTGTGAACGTGTTAAAGAACAAAACAGGTTAACAGAAACGTGAAATAAGCATTTCATTTTGTTTCACTTTAATAAGAATGGTTGGTTCATAATAATATCTAAGGAGAAACCTTTTGTTAACAGTTAGATTTCTTTAACGAGGGGAGATGTCGGGAAATAGACTGATTGTATTGACCGTATATATGTTAGAGTGTGCATGTGTGTGCAGAATGTGGGATGCGCAAAAGCGAGACTGAGAGATACATAAAGAATTCTGAGAAAATAATGCCCCTAATGCTTGTAGAATTCTGTATATACAATAATCACATTCAACAATCCACTATAATATTGTGACGTCTTGTAATTAATATTTAGAAAGTTTTCTATTTACTGTGTTTAGGAGAGGTTCTGAGCCGTCTATGACTTCATAGACAGACAGAAGGTGCGTGCGCAAGAGGGGAGGAGATAGGAACAAAGACGGTGTGTGCATGTATGTGTATGGATGGGGAGATGGAAGAAGGAAGCCTCGAAACTTCGAAAGTGATAAGAGAAAGTGATTAAAAAGAGCAGTGTACAAAAGTGAGTAAAGACAAAATAGTGAAATTTCATTGTTTTAGAGGTGTGCCTAGTGACCCTAAACAGCGGGCTGGAGACGTTTTTTTGCTGTTCTGTTCACTTCTTGTTTTCATCATTTTTGGAGTGCCACATTTCAAGCACCCATTTTTGACAATTGTAACCACAAGTCTGACCGAGAACAATGAACACGGAGTGGCTCAACACGTGCTTAAATACAGTAATCAGCACGTATGAACCAGCAGGCAGGCACGCACGTGCAGGCAGGCAGGCAGGCACTTCTGAACAATGCAACACATGCGGAAATCATCGGAGCGCACAAACCGAAAGGGAAACTGGCTTGTTCATATACCAAGTGTGTGGTCGTGAACTAAGGCAAAAGTTTGGCAGACTTTGGTTGTTTGGTTGTGAACTGAGTTGTACGTGTACTGAGACATTCGTGACCCAAAGTTCCACTGTATACTGTATAGCGAATCCAAGCATTCTCTGTTTATCGTCATTACTGACATATCCTATTTTTAAGCATATCGTTTTAATTATTTTTTACCCCTTGTATTATTTCTTTTTAATATTTGCCATATTATTTTTATTTATATTAACTTTTTCACTTATTTATGAGATGTTATGTAGAGAATCTGCAATGTCAATGTACAATATACAATACAATACAATTTATTTTTGCATGGCCCAAAATCACACAAAGAGTGCCGCAATGGGCTTTAACAAGCCCTGTCTCTTGACAGCCCCCTAGCCTTGACTCCCTAAGAAGACAAGGAAAAACTCCCAAAAAAACCCCAGTAGGGAAAAAATGGAAGAAACCTCAGGAAAGGCAGTTCAAAGAGAGACCTCTTTCCAAGTAGGTTGGGCGTGCAGTGGGTGCCAAAAAGAAGGGCGTCAATACAATACAATACACAGAACAGAACAAATCCTCAATACAGTATAAAAATAAAAATTGTACAAGTACGTAGCAGAATTTAACAGTAGATGATATCGCATAATATGATTTGGATTTGTTTAAAGTCCTGGGCCTCATGTATAACGCCGTGCGTAGAACTCGCACTATAACATGGCGTAAGCACAAAAGCCAAAATGTGCTTACGCACAGAAAAATCCAGATGCAGGAATCTGTGCGTACTCCAACTTCCACATTCTTCCGCTACATAAATCCCGATCAGCGTGAAACTAACGCTCGTGCACGCGCTTTATGTAACGCCCCAACTCCTCCCCGAATTACACCTCTTTGAATATACAAATCAATATACATCGCCCTTAACCTCAGCCTTCTGTGAAAAGACAATGGGAAAAGCACGGGGGAAAATATAAGAATTTCAGCGAATACCAAGTGGAGGCAAAGGAAAAATAAACTATTTGTTTAATTAAAACGTGGTATAATCAACAAAAGGAAGTTGATCGAGTGACATAGCGTGTTGGAGAAACTTGAAAGCTCAGATATCAGTCGCCGTGAAAAGGCGAGTCGTAGCCTACCGTCTGAGTGTCATATGAAAGCTTTTTAGGGTACAGAGAAAAAAAAGGCACACAGTGGGGGAAAAAAAGCACGAAATGTCAACTTCAATCTCGAAATTTCAACTTTAATCACGTAGTTTATTTTGTCATTAAAGTAGAACATCATAAACGTCATCTTAAAATCATTTAATTAACCAGTTTCTCAAATCATATCGTAATTAAAGTAGCAGGTTAAATGCTTTGTTTTGTATTTGATCTTCTATGTGCCAATGTGTGTGAATCACTACTTGCTTCTTAAACCGACTCTCTTCCTCCAACTGGACACAGAATCCATTACATTCGTGATATTACAGCTCTCTGAATAACTAAAATACTGAGATGTATACATGATATCATTTTCATGATGATAAGAGTTAAAGCATGTTATTAAACATGGGTTTTACAGCACAGCGATTGTGCACGACCATTGATGAAATTATTTATTGCAGCAGTACTCAGGGGCGGCTCTAGGCTTGTGGTGGCCCTGGGCAGAAAAAGAATCGGTGGCTCCTTCGCCCGCCAATGTCAGTGAGGTAGCTTATTCACGGCGGATGGCCACGTCCGTTGCGGACACTGCATAGCCGCCTCATGCTCACGACACAAGCATTTAACTTTTGTCGAAATTTGCCGCTGCGTTTTAAGCTGTGTCGTTATTTTCTCTTTCTGTTTTATATTCACTATATATTGGCCTGGCCACCCATGCAGTTCTTGCTTTTCTTTCTCCAAGTAACTGATTGCCATCTGTAATAGATGTTAAGCCATCTGTAAACTTAGAGCGCTGATTCTTTAAAAAGTTTAAGGAACACTGAACTATCTTCGTAGTACATGTTTAATTATTCTGTCCTTCACGCCAGTCCCAGTGAAGAATATAGATTATTTAAATGAAGTTAAAGTTTTACCTGTATAATATAATAAAGACATTTTGCTGCATTTCATCTTAAAAATGATATCGTCATCATATGTAAATACGCGCTTTATAAAGTGGCTCAGGTTGTGCAATAGTATAACTGTAGTGCAAGTTTACAGTGAGGTGATTGTACTTATAAGTACAAACAGTTCTACAAGGAGCAATGATTGAGTGCGTTTATAGGTCTTGGGATGAAACTGTTTCTGAACCGCGAGGTCCGTACAGGAAAGGCTTTGAAACGTTTTGCCATGGCTGAGACAGCGTGTCCTTGAAGCTGTATACCGATAATTCTCTTTCCGATCAGCTGCTGCTGTGATTCACACTCAGATACAGTGATATAAATATTCCTAGTGCTGCAGCGAGAGTAATATGGAAAAAGATGATCCGCTGTGGCAACTCCTAACGGGAGCAGCTGAAAGAAGAAGAAGAAAAAGGTCCAGTGAGAGTAACAACGCTAAAGTAGTTATGGTATTTGGAATACTATGGCTATTCCCTGGACCATTATATTGTTACAAGTTAATTACAATCAGATGCATTACACTAATAAACGATATGCGGTTAGTTTCAGTGTACTGGATTTATAAAGCCGCGTCAGGAAAATAAGGAGTAACCACACAGGAACAGTAGCATTGCTTTGACGCTGGGTGCAGCCAGACTGCAAAACCGAGTAGAGAACTTGCGTACGACAAGGTATGAGGTACCGTGGAAAAGTGCGTGGCTTTATGCCAAGTGTAGGTTTTATACATTATGATTTGAATGTGGAAAAGTTCTTACGCAACATTTCTGTGCGTAAGCACCGTTTATACATGAGGCCCCTGGAGACCACATCCATCAAGCTGCCTCCCCCATTTGGCCATTCCACGGCTAAAACAGTGCTGGGCCAGCCAATCCGATGAAAGGACCCCTCTTTCCCATGATTCCTGCGATCCTCCATCAGGGATGAATTTACCTTAGGCAAGCAAAACAACTTGGCAGGTGGGCCGTGGCACCAAGCACCACATTTGAAATGTATTTTTGTTTATCGTTGTCATTAACATTTGTTAAATATCTTATTTAACTTGATTTTTCTGTAGTTAACTTAGCTATGTATAAAAGCACATTAGCGCTTTCTGCCATATTAGTATTATATATTATTTTTGTCTTGATTTCCACAGTCACATTTCTCCATAAAGGCAGAGAATATAAAACCAACTTGGATTACATTGATTAAATATCAAAATGAATCCAAGTGCCCTCTTTGTAAAAAACAAAGAGACTACAGCATCCTGCTACCTGCCTTCAGAGTCATGAAGGCCACATTGTCAAGTATGCAGGTGGTGAATGTATGCCAGGAGTGTGTGATTGCAAACAATACTGACGTTTAGATATCTGAACTTGAACTTTTTTAAATAAAGTTTAAAAAGCTGAGCTAATCCTGGATTTTCTGTTGTTTAGCAGGTTTTACTATCTACAGATGTAACACAGGGTGTGTCACCAATGGCCATTTCCATTGTTGTTTTTGTTTAAAAGTCATTGTCAACAGTTTACTGTTTGTCAGTATTTAATATTTTTCTTTGATTTTTTTTACCACTTGTATTAGGGCCTTCCAAGTCAGACGAATAGCCATAACTGTGGAATGTCCTTTTTGATGGTATAACCATTTCATATTGTAACCATCTTTTTGTGTGTCTGTATTTAATGTTGTGTCCAGGTTTCTAAATTACCATTTTGTGGTTTCTCTGTATTTCATCCTTGAGGCCCCTTCAATTTTATCGAGTTATTTCTCAACTTTAGTACTCTCTTCTTTCATTGTAGCATTTGTAGAGGGAAACTTATATCTGGTTGTTGGTTCCCATTTTTATCACCTTCTACAATTTGTGTTGGATATTTGTGTTATGTTTATTTAATTTTATTATATTTGTATTTTTTTTAATTTTACCATACTGTCCCTATTGGTTTTGATGTTCCAGAAACACCTACCTTTCAATATCCAGATAATTGAAATCCTTTTAACAACTTCATTCTGCTCAGTCCTCTTTAGAATGACATGCTGACATGCAGTCATGCTGGCTTTGAGGAAGTGCTACTGTAGAATGTTGCTTGAGAACTCCAGCCCCAAAGGTTAAATGATATTTAAATTTCCTTTAATAACTTTAATTTAGTTCTGCGGTAATGTGGCAAATACACTTAGCCATATTGTAAATTAAAGACAAATAGTTAAAATGCTTACCATTATACCATAATGCTTCTCTTTGAAATCACTGAAGTAACTGTTCACATTGGACTGAGTGAGCAAACACCTTCCTAAATGAAGGCGAAGAACCAAACAAAAATTAGAAGGTACCGAAATAATGGACAGCCAGGACAGGATCATGTTTTTGTTCTAATTCTTTTGTTTCATTTTTAACATTTCCTTATAAAATATTAAATAAATATTATTTTCTCAGTTTTCAGGTTTAGACTTTATTGAGCCATTAATGAAAAGACAGAAGATCAGTAAAGACTTGCACTACCTCTGAAGTGAACAAATGTCTCGGTATTCCATAGCACTGTGTTCTGCAGGTTTCAGATGTTTTCTTTTAGAAGAAACGTCAGCCTCCTATCTCCAACATCCAGCACAGGGCACCAATGACCAGGTACACACACATCACTGTATAAACTTCCATAAGAAAGATGAATTACATTTTATTGATGCTGGCATACAATGCCTATTGAATAGTGAATAAAATGTATAAAAAGACTTCATGCTTGTCTCAGATGCCGACTGTTAATCGACAACCAGTAGGAGTCAAAGCCCACAAGACAAAAAGCCTGTTTTACATCTTCTGACAAACTGTAGTACTAGTACAACTCTTAATGGCCTCAAAACATTTGAAATTCATTGTGTGCTGTATTATTAATAGTGCATTGTTAGAAATATTGAAGACTTGTAGAATCTATGATCAAAAGCAGTAATGTAAATAATGTATAACAAATTCAGAATATACTGTACATTATTTTTTTTACTTTCCTTTTCTTACATTCCTTGTAAATGTGGAGGAAAAGGCTATAAGCTTTATAATGACCATTTAAAAATGTTTCTTTTTTTTTTTTTTACTTTTTCTTTTTTTTAATAAATTGTATTACAGCAACACAGAATCCTTCAGCATCTTACCGAGGCAGAGAAGTAGTGTGCTGAGAACATTTCTATGCATGACTGTCAATGGACAAAGACGACATTGAGGAGGCCCTTCATCAATTTGATTTGTTATCTGAATTTCCAGAAGAAGAGGAGAGGGAATATGTTTTTAGAACCTTCATCATCCTTTTTTTCACATCTAGAAGACATGCATCTGTTTTTAGATAACGTGAGAGGAAAATGGAAAATGACTGTTTTGTGAGAAAATGTAACAAACATACATGGCCCTCATTGTTCAGTCACATCCTACAATTCTTGTTCTATATTTTATATATACTTTAACTTTTTTGTAATAAATGTTGCAAACCAACTTCATCTTTACAGTCCATTGTCTCAGATCTGCACTTCTTAGTGTTATGTATTAAAATAATGTTTTATAAAGCAGGGCAAGGCAATTTTATTTATAAACCACATTTACAACAGCAGCCAGAACTGAACCAAAGTGCTGTACAAGAAAGGGTGAAAGATGCAGTTCAAATTTACAGTACGTACACAGCACAAAACTGCAAGAATAGCCAACCATTACATAAAAGATAAACTCATACCCATACATACATATTTATAATCATGAATGTACATGAGCCAACAAATACAAACAATGTCAACCTCTTGCAGGGTCAAATGGCAGCAAGAAGAAATAAGACTTTAATGATGACTTAAAAATGGACTGTATTGGAGCAGTCCTAATATAATAAGGCGAGCCATTCCAGAGAAAAGCAGCAGCCACCAAAAACGCCTGATTCCTCCTTTGCTTCAGCCTGGACCTCGGCACAACTAACATCATCTGGCTAGTAGACCGCAGGGCTCTTGTTGGCACATACAAGTGAAGAAGTTCCAAGAGGCAAGATGGGGCTGATCCTTTCAAACTTTTTAAAATAAGAAATAGAATTTTAAAATCAATTCTGAAACAGCCTAGAAGCCAATGAAGCAGCTTTTTCAGCTGGAAAAAACTTCATTTAACCTCACAATTTATCTGTCAAGTTTGAATGAGCTGTCACAGATCACACCTGGTCTCCTAACTAAAGCTTTATGATACATACTGTATATGACAAGGGGTCCAAGAGCAACATCAGAGACACTCAAACTTTGTTAACTTTTAGACACCATGAACACAGTTTAATTATCATTTTGTTTAAGAAGATGCATTGCCATCCAGGTTTTAATATCATTCAAGCACGCATGGAGGGTCTATATTTTCTCGCTTTGATTTTAGTGGCAAATATATTTGAGTGTCATCAGCATAGAGAAGTCATACTTGTTAATAATGGAGCCTAAAGGTAACATGCATATCAAAAAGGTCCAAGGATGGAACCCTGCGGAACACCACAAGTAAGAGGAGCTACAGAGGATGAGAACTCACCAAAATTAATAGAAACACTCCTGTTTCTTAGATAAGATTTAAACCATTTAAGGGTATTACCTTGGATGCCTACATATTGTTCAAGGCATGATATATGAATTGTAATATCCACAATATTAAAAGCTGAGGTAAGATCTAGCAGTATAAGAACGGCAGAATCACCAACATTAGTAGTTGGGAAGAGGAGGTCATTGTAAACCTTTAACAAGGATGTTTCAGGGCTGTTCAGTTTCAAAATAAATAAAAAAGACGGTTTATGGAAGTGTAACTTTCAATAATGAAAATGTTTAAGTTTCTTTAGGATTTGCTTCACTTGTTTTGATAAGTACTTACTTAAAAGTTAGGGTCCCAGAGGAGAACAATTATGCATTAAAATTAAAAACCTGGTAAACTTTTGAAAGTTTAATAACTCCACTTGAAATTTATCAACATTATAGCAGCAGCGTAGAACAAAATTAAGAAAACACAATTCAAGACAGACAATGGAAATGAAGGTATGAACTGTATAGTAAGCTGGATCATTTAAAACATTGTTCAATATAACTAATATTAAAAGTTTCTTTTACTGAGAGGTCGAAAGTTTAGACCTTCATTTTCATGCCTGTTGATTGCTTTGTTGTGTTATTAATTATCATTTATTTTGCAACATAATAAGTTAATGTCATTAACGGAATTTTCCTTTATTAAACAAGGTTACAGAAATAATGTCAGAAATAGCGTTTAGTACACAAGTACCGTAAAAATAATTTCAAATATTTTGAATGATAGAATTCACTATAATAGCAGTTAGAGCAACCACATTCATATTTAGTATGATGTTTCCTTAATCTAAAAATATGTTATGCCCTCTTTATTTGCATCTACATCTGTGTGCTTGAATGATATTAAAACCTGGATAGCAATGCATCTTCTTAAACTAAATTATAATAAAACCGTGATCATGGTGTCCAAACGTTAAGAAAGTCTGAGTGTCTCTGATGTTACTCTTGGACCCCTTACCATATACGTATGATAAAGCTTCAGTTAGCCCAGATGTGATCTGTGACAGTTCATTCAAACTTGACAAACAGATAAATTGTGAGATTAAATTAAGCTTTTTCCAGCTGAAAAAGCTGCTTCATTGGCTTCTGGTCTGTTTCAGAATTGATTTTAAAATTCTATTTCTTATTTTAAAAAGTTTGAATGGATCAACCCCATCTTGCCTCTTGGAACTTCTTCACTTGTATGTGCCAACTGTGCGGTCTACTAGCCAGATGATGTTAGTTGTGCCGAGGTCCAGGATGAAGCAAAGGAGGATTCAGGCATTTTTGATGGTTGCTGCTTTTCTCTGGAATGGCTCGCCTTATTATATTAGGACTGTTCCAATACAGTCCATTTTTAAGTCATCTTTAAAGTCTTACTTCTTCTTGCTGCCGTTTGACCCTGCAAGAGGTTGACATTGTTTGTAAATGTTGGCTCATGTACATTCATGATTATAAATATGTATGTTTGAGTGTGGGTTTATCTTTTATGTAATGGTTGGCTATTGTTGCAGTTTGCGATCTTCACTAACTTTTTTTTGATACTGTAGTGACTGACGTAATAAAGTGTCACAAAAGTTTTACTTGAACAATCGCCAACTTCGTCACCCCAAACACAAGTTCTAGCACCCTCATCCCCCGGGTCTAGCCCAGTTTACTGCATCAATCAATACCTCGTTATCAGTCATCCGTGCTGTACTCCGCCCTCCCTCAATCGGACCTAACAGTCAGGCTTCAACCTGGCTGGGACGCTACAATATTGTAGAATTTTACTGCTTTACTGTATTGTCCTTATACGCTTTATATGTGCTGAGAGCACAGGATCTGTGTGTGCTATGTGCATTTGCACGACTGAGTACACAACTGAGTGTTTGCTGGCTGTGCTCTTTTATTTGATATTGTTTACGTCTTGTGGGTCTTTTAAGTGTCTTCCGAGAAGATCACATATCGTTGCCCTGCTTTTCCTTTCCAGGATTTTTTTTTATAATAGAGAGATAACACTAAGAAGTGCAGATCTGAGACAATGGACTGTAAAGATGAAGTTGGTTTACAACATTTATTACAAGAAAGTTAAAGAATATATAAAATATAGAACAAGAATTGTAGAATGTAACTGAACAATGAGGGACATGTATGTTTGTTACATTTTCTCACAAAACGCAGTAATTTTCCTTTTTCCTCTCACGTTATCTATAAACAGATGCATGTCCTCCATATGTGAAAAAAGGATGATGAAGGGTCTAAAGACATATTTCCTCTGCTCTTCTTCTGAAAATTCAGATAGCAAATCAAATTTCTGATGGGCCTCCTCAATGTCATCTTTGTCCATTTACAGTAATGAAGGGAGTGAGACTTGCCTTCCTGAACAGAGATTGATTCTCAGCACACCACTTCTCTGCCTCAGTAAAATGCTGATAATATGTTTTATTAAAAATAAAATAAAAAATATTTAAATGGTCATTATAAAGCTCACAGCCTTTTCCTACACATTTAAAAGGAACGTAAGAAAAGGTAAGTAAAAAAATAATGTACAGTATATTCTGAATTTGTTATACATTACACTGCACAACATTTTTTTTTTGAAAAGTATTGCTTCCTGAGAAGTTTTTGCTGATTGTGACATGTACCTACAGAATTTGCACAAATATAGTTTTGATTTTACAGCTTCACATAGGAACTCTGGGAAACATTTATATGTTTACTGACAATAACGTATTTAGTCACGTTTATGTTTCGCATAAGCTATTAAATTCAAGAGAATTAAAAGTGTTTTGCTCCTGATTTTCTTTTGTATTCAATGTCTGCTGCATCACATTGCAGTGTCAGCAAACATTGACGGATTCCAGTTGCCCTGGTATTGTTTCTCCATCGTAGCAATGTCCTGTTGAAACCTTTCACTGTGTTTGTCACTGACAGCACCGAGAATTGCGGGGAAGAAGTCCAAGTGTGAGTGGAGGAAGTGAATCTTGAGTGACATGTTGCACTTCATTGTTTTGTATGCATTGAGAAGTTTGTCTACTAGCTGAATGTAGTTTGGGGCTCTGTAATTGCCCAGAAAATTGTCAACAACTTCTTTGAAGGCTTTCCAGGAAATTTTTTCCAGCCCAACTAACAGATCTTCAAACCGCATATGTCACTGATAACATGTCTGATCTGGGGGCCAACAAAAATGCCCTCTTTGATCTTGGTGTCAGTTATTCTTGGAAACATCTGTCTTAAATAATGAAAACCTTTGCCTTCCTTGTTCAGTGCTTTCACAAAATTCTTCATGAGTCCCAGTTTTATGTGAAGAGGAGTTAAAAATATCTTTGCCGTGTCGACAAGCAATTCATGTGCCACATTTTTCTGTCCTGGAACTAACTTTTTACGGAGTGGCCAGTTCTTTCGATAATAGTGTAACTCTTTAGCATGGCTGTCCTATTCACAGATGAAACAACAGTACTTTGTATAGCCAAGCTGCAGTCCTAGTAACAGAGCAATGACTTTAAGATCTCCTCAGATATTCCAGTTGTACCTGTATACTGAATGTGCTTCAGCAACAGTTCCATATTCTCATACGTTTCTTTTATGTGTGCTGCACAGCCAACAGGTACTGAAGGATAAACGTTGCCATTGTGTAGCAGAACAGCTTTTAGGGTTAACATTGATGAATCAATGAAGAGATGCCACTCTTCCGGGTTGTGATCACAACCCAAGGCCGAGAACAATCCTTCAATGTCACAACAGAAACAGAGACTGTCGACTTGAAAAAATGTGGTTATATCATGATGTCAGCCTCGAAGCACAGAAATTTTCGTACCTGGTGACAGCAAACACCATTCCTGCAGTCTCGAACCCAGCAGCTCGGCTTTTGCTTTTAACAGACCCAAATCTCTGACCAAATAGTTTAATTTGGACTGTGTTATCAGATGTGGATCTCCTGATGAGCACGGTTCAAAATCCGGGTCAATGTCACTCAGTACCCTGCATTGCAGTTTCTTCATCTGGTTCTACTAAGGTCCAATCCTCTGGTGGTTTTGGAATTGGAAGACTGTCATCATGTGGCACAGGTCTCATTGCTGAAGGCAGATTAGAATATTCAATTGACTTCTTGTGTTTGGCAGAGAAAATAGACACATTAGTCAAACAGGAGTAACAGTCTGTCACATGGTCTTTCTGTCCTTGGCATATCATTGGAACAGCAAACGGCATTGTCTTTCGAGTGCCTCTGAGCCAGGCTCTCAGACTGACAGCACATGTCGCACTGCAAATGTCAGGTGCCCATTCCTTGTCTTGATCACCAAATTTGCAGCCGAAATACAGATAAGCTTTCTTCACAAGAGCAGTCATCCAACGTCTCTGAGGTGCAAGTGTATATTCATCACAGATATAGCAGAATATATTGCGGCTGTTACGACATTGACGAGACACCAAAACGTCTATAGCATCAAGTTTACTTACTGTTATATTGCTACAGATACTATACTTTACTATACTGATACTATGCATACACACTGACTACCTATATTAACCAAATGAGCAGGATCAGTATATGCAAGCCACCTTCATAGTATGCTGAGACAGTGTCAAGCTTGTTCAGAAACGGTACGTGATGGGTAAATTTTGATGTGATATTTGTGATCAGTACCCAAAAATCTATAGAATTAGAATTAGAATTAGAATTAGAACAATCTAGACGAGAACAGGCCATTCAGCCCAACAAAGCTCGCCAGTCCTATCCACTTGTTTCCTCCAAGAAAACATCAAGTCGAGTTTTGAAAGTCCCTAACGTCTTACTGTCTACCACACTACTTGGTAGCTTATTCCAAGTGTCTATCGTTCTTTGTGTAAAGAAAAACTTCCTAATGTTTGTGCGAAATTTACCCTTAACAAGTTTCCAACTGTGTCCCCGTGTTCTTGATGAGCTCATTTTAAAATACAAGTCTCGATCCACTGTACTAATTCCCTTCATAATTTTAAACACTTCAATCATGTCACCTCTTAATCTTCTTTTGCTTAAACTGTAAAGGCTCAGCTCTTTTAATCTTTCCTCATAATTCAACCCCTGTAGACCTGGAATCAGCCTAGTCGCTCTTCTCTGGACCTTTTCTAGTGCTGCTATGTCCTTTTGTAGCCTGGAGACCAAAACTGCACACAGTACTCAAGATGAGGCCTCACCAGTGCATTATAAAGGTTGAGCATAACCTCCTTGGACTTGTACTCCACAGATTGTGCTATATAACCTAACATTCTGTTAGCCTTCTTAATGGCTTCTGAACACTGTTTGGAAGTTGATAGGCTTGGAGTCCACTATGACTCCTAAATCCTTCTCATAAGGTGTACTCTCGATTTTCCGACCACCCATTGTGTATTCAAACCTAATATTTTTACTTCCTATGTGTAATACTTTACATTTACTGACATTAAATTTCATCTGCCACAAATCTGCCCAAGCCTGTATGCTATCCAAGTCCTTCTGTAATGATATAACGGATTCCAAATTATCTGCTAATCCACCTATCTTGGTATCATCTGCAAACTTAACCAGCTTGTTACTTATATTCCTATCTAAATCATTTATATATATTAAAATAGCAGCGCCCTAGCACTGACCCCTGTGGAACACCACTCTTAACATCGCCAGTTCTGATGAGGTTCCTCGCACCATCACCCTCTGCTTCCTGTGTCTGAGCCAATTCTGCACCCATCTAAAAACATCACCCTGAACTCCCACTTCTTTTAACTTGATGCCCAACCTCTCATGTGGCACCTTATCAAATGCTTTCTGAAAGTCCAGATAAATAATATCATAAGCTCCACTTTGATCGTATCCTTTTGTTGCCTCCTCATAGAATTCCAACATGTTAGTAAAACACGACCTCCCCCTTCTGAACCCATGCTGACTGTTCAGAATAACTCCTGTCCTTGTCATGTGTTGCTCAATCTTATCCTTAATAATTCCTTCCATTAATTTTCCTGTGATGCTTGTTAAGCTTACTGGCCTATAGTTGCTTGGATCTGCCCTGTCACCCTTTTTATATAATGGGATGATATTTGCCATTTTCCAGTCCTTTGGAATCTCTCCAGTGCACAGTGACTTCCTAAAAATATGTGTCAAGGGTTTATATATGTACTCACTAGCCTCCTTAAGAACACGAGGATAAATATTATCTGGGCCTGGTGATTTGTTTGATTTCATCTTATTTAATCTGAGCAGCACTTCTCCCTCTACAATTTCCAAATCCCTCAGTACCTCCTTAGTAGTTGTGTTTACCTCTGGCAGGTTATCCACTTGCTCACTTGTAAACACCTCAGAAAAATGTAAGTTTAGGGCATCTGCTATTTCATTGTCTGTATCTTTTAATTCCCTTTACTATTCCTGATGAACTTGACCTCCTCCTTAACTGTTCTTTTACTACTAAAATACTGAAAGAATCTCTTGGGGTCTTCTTTGCCTTATCTGCTATATTCCTCTCCAACTGTCTTTTAGCCTCTCTGATATCCTTCTTAATGGTTGCCCTCATTTTCTCATACGCGCTACGGTTCTCTTTGCAGTCATTAGTCTTATATGCCTTATACAGCAGTTTTTTCCTTTGCAACTTCTTTTTTAAATCTTTATTAATCCATCGTGGAGTTTTTTAGTTTCCTATTACTTCCAAATTTAGGTATGTATCTGTCCTGCATTACATGTAAAACATTTTAAACCTGTTCCACTGCTCCTCGACTGTCTCCACATTTAAAAGCTTATCCCAGTCTATCCTACTTAGACTTTGTCGCATCTGCTCAAAATTAGCCCTACTAAAGTTCAACTTAACAATTTTAGTCTTTGCATCTGTACTCTTACAAAATACTGAGAATTGTATTACATTATGGTCACTTGACCCTAGTGGTTCAATCACCTCTACACCCTCAATTCTATCCTGATTATTACAGAATACTAAATCCAGACAGGCTTCACCCCTTGTTGGTGCTTTAACATGCTGTGTTAAAAACAGTCGCTGATTACTTCTAAAACTCCTGCTCTTGTGCTCCTCCATCTGTAAGGTTATCCCAGTTAATATTTGGATAATTAAAGTCCCCCATGACTATAATATCCCCTGTAAACTTGCCTTTTGATATTACTAAAAGATGTGTGTTGAAATTACTGTCTGAATTGGGTGGTCTATAACACACTCCTAAAATGAGCCCTTTTCCCTAATATTTTCCAGGCGAAGCCACATGTCCTCACTAAGATGGGGCTCATCATCCAACTGAAGATGACTTACATTTAATTCCTGTTTGGCATAAACAGCAACCCCACCTCCTTTTCTGTTCTGTCTATCCTTCCTAAAAATGTGTATCCCTCTATGTTACACTCATCCCCATCTTTGTTATTTAGCCAGGTTTCCGTTATTGCTATAATATCATAATTATGCTCTGCTACATACAACTCCAACTCACTTACCTTATTTTTGATACTTCTAGCATTAAGGCAAGCTATTTTTAATGTGTTAATCCTTCTATCTTTACGTGTTTGCTTAAAATTTACATTACTATGCATTTTTATTTCTACACCATTGTTTGTTCTTCCATGTATAGATCTAATTCTGGCCTGTCCTAAACTCCCTGCCCCCCCATTCCCTAGTTTAAACAATCCTCGACTAGCCTACACATACGCCTCCCCAATACATTGGTGCCCCTCCGGTTCAGATGTAACCCGTCACGGCGGAACAGGTCCCATCTGTTCCAAAAGGAGTCCCAATGCCCCATAAACCTATACCCTTCTACCCTGCACCAAGATTTGAGCCACGCGTTAAGCCTTCTAATCTCCTCAATCTTACCTGGACTGGCACGTGGCACAGGCAGAACTTCGGAGAAGACTACCTTGTCAGTTCTGCTCCTCAGCTTGGTACCTAACTCTTTGAATTTGGATCGCAGAACTGACAGACTACCCTTATGTATGTCATTTGTTCCAACGTGGACAATGACAACTGGATCCACCCCCGCTCTGGCCAAGAGCCTATCCACCCTTCCAGGGAGGTCTCCCACCTGTGCTCCCGGAAGGCAACACACCGTACGAGACTCTCTCTCTCTGGAGCACACCTGCGCTTCAATCCCCCTAATGATCGAGTCCCCAACTATCACTACCTCTCTCTTTTTGGGAACTGGTTTTGAGGTGGCACCTATAAGAAACACCCAACAGTGTTTAAGAAGCAATAACTTTGTTGTGCAGTGAACATTAATGATTCCAATCACAGATTCCACAAGTCTTCAATGTTTCTTACAATACACTATTAATAACACAGCACACAATGTCTTTCAAATGTTTTAAGGCCTTTAAGAGTTGTACTAGTACTGCAGTTTGTCAGAAGATGTAAAACAGGCTTTTAGTCTTTTGGGCTTTGACTCCTACTGGTTAACGATTAACAGTAGGGATCTGAGACAAGCATGAAGTCTTTTTATACATTTTATTCACTATACCATCGGCATTGTAAGCCAGTGTCAACAAAATTTAATTCATCTTTCTTATGGAAGTTTATAAAATGATGTGTCTGTACCTGCTCATCAGTGTCCTGTGCTGGATGTTGGAGAAGGGAGGCTGACGTTTCTTCTAAAAGAAAAGATCTGAAACCTGCATGAACGCAGTGCTATGGAACAGAATAGCAAGATTTTTTTTTTCACTTCAGATGTAGCGCAAGTCTTGACTCTGTTTTCTCATTAATGGCTCAATAAAGTCTAAACCTGAAAACAGAGAAAATAATATTTACCTATGGAAATGTTAAAAAAAAGAACCAACAGAAAAAGCACAAAAATGATCCTGTCCTGGCTGTCCATTATTTCTGTACCTTCTAATTTTTTGTTTGGTTCTTCGCCTTCATTTAGAAAGGTGTTTGCTCACTCAGTCCAATGTGAGCAGTTACTTCAGTGATTTCAAAGAGAAGCACTAAGTTTATAATGGTAAAAATTGTGACTATTTGTCTTTGATTTACAATATGGCTAAGTGTATTTGCCACATTACCGCAGAACTAAATGAAAGTTATTAAAGGAAATTTAAATATCATTTACTCCTTGGGGCTGGAGTTCTCAAGCAACATTCTACAGCAGCACTTCATCAAGGCCAGCATGTCATTCTAAAGAGGACTGAACAGAGTCTCATTGTTAAAAGGAGTTTAATGTTACAAAAATGTTTATGCAAGCTATTATAAACATATATTTTAAATATCTGGATATTGAAAGGTAGGCATTTCTGGAACATCAAAACCACTAGTGACAGTATGCTAAAATAAAAAAAAAATACAAATAAAATAAAATGCTTGTAAACATAATACAAATATCCAACACAAATTGTAGAAGGTGACAAAAATGGGAACTAACAACCAGATAATCCTCCCTCTACAAATGCTACAATGAAAGAAGAGAGTACCTCGAGAATGAAATACAGAGAAACCATAAAATGGTCATTTGGAAACCTGGACACAATATTAAATACAGACATACAAAAAATATAGTTAAAATATGAAATGGTTATTTCATCAACATGAAAATTCCACAGCCATGGCTATTCATTTGACTAGGAAGGCCCTAAAACAACTGGTAAAAAAAAATAATCAAAGGAAAAACATTAAATACTGACATACAGTAAACTGTTGACAATGACTTTTAAACAAAACAACAATGGAAATGGCCACTTTTTATACACCTGATGTTACATCTGTAAATACTAAAACCTGCTAAACAACAGAAAATGCAGGATTAGCTCAGCTTTTTAAACTGTATTTAAAAAAGTTCCAGTTCAGAAATCTAAACGTCAGTATTGTGTGCAAGTGCACACTCCTGGCATACATTCACCACCTGCATACTTGACAATGTGACCTTCATGACTCTGAAGGCAGGTAGCAGGGTGCTGTAGTGTCTTTGCTTTTTACAAAGAGGGCACTTGTATTCATTTTGATATTTAATCAATGCAGTCCAAGCTGGTTTAATATTCTCTGCCTTTATTGAGAAATGTGACTGTGCAAATCAAGACAAAAATAATATGTAATACTAATCTGGCAGAAAGCGCTATAATCTATACTAATAAAAGGCAAAGCCCTCACTCACTCACTCACTCACTCACTGACTCATCACTAATTCTCCAACTTCCCGTGTGGGTGGAAGGCTGAAATTTGGCAGGTTCATTCCTTACAGCTTCCTTACAAAAGTTGGGCAGGTTTTATATCGAAATTCTAAGGGTAATGGTCATAACTGGGAGCAGTTTTTCTCCATTTACTGTAATGGAAATGAGCTTCAACGCCGTGGGGGCGGAGTTTCGTGTGACATCATCACGCCTCCCACGTAATCACGCAGTACATAGAAAACCAGGAAGACCTCGAAAAAGCGCTCAAGGAAACATGCATTATATAATTGAGAAGGCAGCGAAACAATAAGAAGCGGCGAAGTGACATATACAACCATATTGATGAGTTCTGCTACTTCGAAAACAAAGCACGATGTAAACCTACACTTTAAATTAAGTTCATAGACAGGCTGCCGCTGGCGTTTGTAATTTAGTGCCTGCCCATATAAGGCCGTCCGTCAGCGGCAATCCAATAGCAAACTGCCACTAAATATTCACGGGTGAAGGACTGTGCTTATGGAGAGGAAGATGAGATGGTCAGGGTGGTGTTTGACACAAACTCAGCGAAACTGCGAGAGAAAGTTTTAAGTGCCAGGACTAAGGTAACATTAAATAAAGCTATGGACATAGCACGAGATGGCACCAGCACAGCTGGGAACCTTCGATGCAAGTACACCGAGTGGCTCACGTGAACTGACGCAGTGCACAGATAAAAGCAACAGTTCCAAAGAGCTGAACAAAAACCAAATTACACAATTGAAAAGGCAACAAAAAATATGAAGCGTCTGATAAGCATATTCATAAATGCAGCTACTGTGGAAACAAAGCACACGGTGGAAAAAGTCAATGTCCCGCTAAAGGAAGACAGTGTAAAAAAAACCTGTGCATGCAGTGTGTCAGGTCTCAGATAAAGAAGAAGACGAGCTGTTTATTGATGCAATAAGAAATGAATCGATGAATGAAACCTGTCATCTTTACAACGATTGACAAACACGGAATGTAACTTGAACACAACACATCCTACAAATATGAACGTGATTGAAAGAAATAATGATAATCAAATCCTTGATGACAGCAACACTCAGTAACACTCACAAAACAAATACTGTATATTGACAGTCATGTTACGTTATTTTTAAAATGTTCCCTTTTCTTTTTCTACCTTTTTTAACACACTACTTCTCCGCTGCGATACGCGGGTATATATATATGTATATATATATATATCTCGCTCTACATACTCGAATAATGGATACTTTATTCGCCATCAATGATTGTTTTGGTAAAGCCATACTCAGTGTATTCATTAGATGAACGGTAAAAAGTAAGAGCGAGGGAGGATGACTCATTGAGGCATGCAGGCTGTAGTCTTGCGTCAACTCTATCTGAATTGCGATCACATTTGAAAAATATATCTTTTCAAGTTCTATTTAGTCCATATGTGTCAAACTCAAGGGCGCGGCCACATCCGCCCGGCGTAATTATATCCGCCCGCGAGATCATTTTATATACTGTATTATTGTTATTAAAGCCCGGGTATATGAAGCGCTGGTAACACAATAAACTACAGATCCCATAATGCAGCGCTTCAGCTGCCTTGCCGAACACTTAGCGCGTTAATCAAGTCTACCTTATGATGCGGCAAGTTATTGCGAAGCTAGAGTTATTGCGCACTGAGTTTGCACGGCGCTTTGGTGACTTTGAAGAACAAAAAAAGTCCGTCTACATGCGGCTCGAACCTTGTGCATGTTTGGTAGCACATATCTGTGTGAGAAGCTCTTCTCAGTGATAAAGAATAACAAAACAGCACACAGGAGTCGCCTCACTGATGAGCACCTGCAATCCATCTTGAGAATCTCCACAACACAGAACCTCACACCAAACAGAAACAAACTTGTGGCCAAAAAAAGATGCCAGGCGTCCAGCTCTAAAATGACATATGAGCAAAGACAACTGAATGATTTGATTTGTTATTGCACGTAAGAGCGGAGTCAACCGTTTTAACAAACAGCGTATTGCACTGATACGAAATAGCTGTGTGTGTATATATGTAGATATATATGTATGTATATATGTGTATATGTATAGATATGTATATATATATATGTTTATGTGTGTGTGTAACTATATATATATATATATATATATATATATGACAACAACACTCATCACTCACAACAGTGACAAAACAATTACATTGACAATCACGTTACATTATTTTCAAAATGTTTCCTTTTCTTTTCATTGCTTCTTTAACACACTACTTCTCCGCTGCGAAGCGCGGGTATTTTGCTAGTGCATTTATATAGCTAACTTAACTACAGGAAAATCAAGTTAAATAAGATATTTAACAAACATTAATGATGACGATAAACAAATGCCTTTCATATTGTACACTAACATTGCAGATTCTCTACATAACATCTCATAAATAAGTGAAAAAGTTAATACAGATGAAATAATATGGCAAATATTAAAAATAAATAATACAAGAAGTAAAAAATAATTAAAATGATAGGACTAAAAATAGGATATGTCAGTAATGACGATAAACACAGAACACTTGGATTCGCTATACAGTATATAATCCATCCATCCATCATCCAACCTGCTATATCCTAACGGGGGTCTTCTGGAGCCAATCCCAGCCAACACAGGGCGCAAGTCAGGAAACTAACCCCAGGCAGGGTGTCAGCCCACCGCAGGGTACACACACGCACACACACACACGGGACAATTTAGAATCGCCAATGCACCTAACCTGCATGTCTTTGGACTGTAGGAGTACCAGAGTACCCAGAGGAAACCCACGCAGATACGGGGAGAACATGCAAACTCCACGCAGGTAGGACCGGGATTCCCAACTGCGAATGCTAACCACTGCGCCACCGTGCCGCCCCAGTATATAATCGTACATCTCATTAGTTTTGTTTGATGGATCTAAAGTTTCTTTAAATACACTGTGCTTTATTATTCTATGAGTCCACACCTGGTTCTGTTGTGCCATTGTTCCGTGTTCAGCTCCTTTTCTTTTTCGAATTGAAAAACTGTACAGCTGCTCTTCCCATTCTCTTTCTATAGACTGTTGGGAGATCGTGGGGCGGACTGTGGAAGGCAGGAGGCGTGGAAAGCCAAGTCTTCGACCTGCAGCCGGACACTCGTTTTTGAGTCTCACTGTTCTTAGTTGCTACGATATTGAAAATACGCGGGGGTTGGGTGTGCGAAAGACGGAGGAATTGAATTAGCCTTTTTGCGCCGTTCGCTGGAGAGTTGCCCTTAAAGGATCTTGAGTATCTTCAGTGCTGCACGCAACAGGTCATCAAAGTACAGGACAGGCATCCGCACCTTCCTATACGCACTGCGCGTGGGGCTTATGATCAGATCACCGATGTACAGTATATGTCAAGCCGTTTTAGCTTTTAATCATTTTTTTCTAGTTTTGAAATTTAAAAGGGTAGATATATGACATCATTTTCAAAACTGGCATTACCCTTTTGGACTTTGATATCGAAGTTTTCATTGATATCAGTATTTTGTATTTATATATTAGTAATTAGAAATGTATTAATTTAGCGTTTCTACGTTTGATATCGAGGGCCGTTTTCAAAGTTTTCAAGACAGACTGTCACTTCAACATATCATATTAAAGTTGCTGTACTACTTTAAGGCGCAGTTCTCCTTCGCCTAGCCTATTGCACAGGCAGTTTACTGTTACAGAGTACTTCTTATAAAAAGAGATCAAATAACAACATCCTTTTTAATTCTGTCTGCAACGTTTCTCTGTTACAGCATCTTTAAAATAACTCAGACAAATGTGTTTTATTCCAGAAATGGGTAAATGATTTTGTCTACACGCACACGTAAACAGTGAAGTAAAATTAAATGCATTCCTTATAATAAATAATCCTAAACCCAGTCTTGCAGCTTCTGTAAATAATAGTTTGCTAAAAACAGTCAGTTTGATTGATAATTTCACTACGAGATGACCTTGTTAAAAAATTATCTCCATTTAAACACTAATTCTTCAGTATTATTTATTTAAATAACATTTAAGTACAAATATATACCCAATATGTTTCTTTCTCAGTGCTAGATTGCAAACATTGTTGTGTCACTGTCATGTCGAAGAGGAAGCGAGTAGTACATTCGATATCAGAATTTGAAAAGGTGGTATCAGTCTTAAAAATGATGAAATCGAATATAAACGACATCTGCCTTTTGAAATTTTGTATCCAAAAATGGCCGAATAAATGTTAAAACGGCTTGTCATGAGCTAGAACCTATCCCAGGAATCATCAGACAAAAGGCAGGAACAATTCTAGGCGCCAGTCCAGCGTTAAGTGAAGACACACACATGCTAGAGCAATTTTGGCAATGCCAATTCACTTAACCTGCAGGTCTTTAGAAATAAACCGGAGCATCCGTATAAGAAACCTAAGCGGACATGGGGAGAAACTCCAGATAAGGAGCAACTGGGATGCGAACCTCCGTTTCCGCATTGCAAGGCAACAGCACTTAAAATACATCACTAAAATATTTTTTTCTAAATATTACTAAAACTTTCGAAACATCTATATAAACATCAGCGATTGACTTCAGCAAGATATAAAACAGTTTGTTCACCAATTACCTGATAAAGAAACTGTCTATGAATTCATTCATGGGACCGTTTCTGTTTTAGCATAAACGCTCTTACATGGAGAGAAGACTTTCTTAGTAGGCGGATAAGAATACATTTCTGTCACAACACTAAATTTAATGAACCTGGACACCTTTTTAGCTGCTTTAATTTAAGACACCTTATTGGAATAAATGTCCAAATTACACAGATATTTAGTGATAAAGACAGCCACTGCCCCGCGGCGTTGTACACACTTGAACAACAGCACAAGACTAGCTGCTGGGGAAGCAGAAGGCGACGCTATGGCCGGTGGTGCGCACATGCGCGGCTGAGAGAAAAGAGCTGCAGTGCAGCCAGGCGGCACAGCACAATACTGAGCAACTATACTGGCTTTTAAAATAGGTGCTTTGCGTGTAATGTTCCTTTAAGTCAGTTTGTATTATTAAAAAAGGTGTTATAGGGAAACAGTGAGATATTGTGATAAAGAGGAATGACTGTATATTATAGGTACATCCTACTGCAGATCGCAGCGCAATACAGCTCTGCAACGCATTATTACCATTGTCCATTGAATTAAAAAAAAAAGAGATTTGAAAATTGTTCCATGAGAAGAGAATACTGAATTCACACCACCCCTACCATGAAGAAAGTCGGTACGGTCCCTGGAAGGCTTGTGAGGGTATAGAAGAAAAAAAAAAGATGCAGAAAAATATCGGGAAATACTGGAGAAAGACCTACTATGGTCTGCATGAGAACTGTGAACTTGAAAATTTCAACAAGCTCCAACATACTGGAATGTGCTTTGAAAAAACAGTTTTAGTGCCGAGTATTAACTGTAATACATTTAAACCTATTTGAGGCGTTTTCTTTTATTTATTTATTTATCTATTTATCTATCTATCTATCTATTTATTTATTTATTTATTTATTAATGCAGTTTATTAATCAACGAGGGGAATTGTCTTTTACATTCAGGAAACGTTTCCAGATGATCAATGTCAAAAACATCAAATCTAAATTCACAGTTGTAAACCAATAGAACATGAAAAAGTCCAAAAGGTGAATATTTTTTATAGGCACTGTATCTATTAAGACAAAAATCATTCTTCACGGAAAAAGTGCCCGTTTTGTAAAGAAAAAGTAAAGTCAAAGAAAACCCTTATATCACAGAAAAGGTAAATGACTATTTTATGTTTTACAATTAAAGAAAAACAATGAAATCGATGAGATATGCAAATCATGTATGTCTAAAAATTTATTATGTATAAGTTAGGCATTAATGATGTTTAAATATTTCTAATGTCACCATCATTTTTAAAGATTTCCTGAACCAAGGATAGAACAAAGCATAAATAATTGGATCAATACAGAAATTCAATGTTATTAAATAACTCACTACTAAATGCACAGTTGGTAAGTCAATGAAAACGGTACGCATAAACATTTGAACGAGAAGGAACAGAAAGCCAGGTGAACAGAGCACAATAAAAGCTATTACAACAATTCCTAGGGTTTTAGCAGCTTTCCTTTCAGATGCTTTAGATAATTGTTTATTTTTGTTGTCTGCAGATTTTGTTTCTTGCATCATACAATTGATAGCTTTTACATGTCTTCTCGCAGTTACAAATATTACTGAATACAAACAAATTATAATAATCATCGGCAATACAAATGTCAGTAAATAATGCGCTATCCACCAGTAAAAATTATGATAAAATCTGCACATACCCACACACAAGAAAGTTACAACATAACCTCCGGGATGAATAACAAATGCATATGAATAGAAAAATGCTAACAACCATATGAAAATGATACATGTACCTGCCACCGAATTTGTTACATATCTGCTGTAAAAAAATGGATTACACACAGCAAAGTAGCGATCAAATGATATGCTTAACAAATTTAAAACAGAAACATAAAGTAAAAAATAGAAATATGTTTGAAAGTAAGGACAAAATGCATCACCAAAATACCAGCAATTCTCTATTACTTCAATAAACTGAAAAGGCAGAATAAGAATACCGCTTAGAAAATCTGCTACAGCAAGTGAAAGGATAAGTAAGTTAGTAGGAGTTTGAAGCTCCCTGAAATGACATATGGTGATGATCACAAACAAGTTTCCAAACACAGTAGCTACAAACAGAATTCCTGCGGAGAGGTAAAGAAATATTAATGTTTCAGTTTGCCTCACGATTTTACTGCAAGTTGCATTATTATCAGGATAGCAGTATGATTCTGAATCCATGATTTTAGTTTTATAAAGTTCCTTTTAATCGATACAGTATTAATCTTCTCAATTTTGATAATGTGATCCTCTGAAAGGTGTTAACATAGATTATATATTTGCCAGATCCTGAAAGATTAATGGAAATCTTTTTACTCCAATTACAGAGCCGTTGTACTCCCAAGTGTAACAGAAGTGGTTTGTTTTTCAGAAACAAGTCCTGATTAGTTATTCACTAATAATAAATAAACATTCAACTTTTTATCAGTATTTTATTATTGATGTTGCTGAACATATGTAGCTGCATTTGTGAAAACATTAAAGTATTTTTATATGTTAAATGTATAGGCATCAGCTTTCTTTATTTATCCATTCATTTCCTAGTCTGCTGCCAGCATACAGCTACTTAGCACTATCTGGCATGAACCTGCCCCACAGCATTAGCAGTTTAATATTTTTCTCTGTAAATCAATGGCATTTAATTTTAAATTGTGTTGTCCAAATGCATATGCTTGTGTACTGAAGCATGCTAAACTTTTACTTCACAAAAAGAGATATACTATTATGCAATCTATTGCAGCTGTTTTACAGCTGTTTGCAAAATTTAATGCTTGTTTTTCCTTTGAAATATTCCCTACCATACCAAATGTCAGTCTTGTGTTTACCCAACAGGAGGCACATGCAAGACCATGAAATAAAACTGAAAGCATATCTACAGCTTACTGTTTTAGGCAGTAGGGCAGTTGACGTCTTCTTGGTGATTGCAGTTGCATTTCTTCTCTTTTTCTGTATTCTTCTTCCAGCTTCCCTTTGATATTGAGTGCTACTAGTATCAACAAATACTGAACTTCATTTACTATCGATAAGCATTGTGCAAGAACCAGGAACAAAGAATTAAAAAAAAGAAGAAAGCCTTAAGTTCAACCCAATCTGGTCCTTCCAAAGAAACAGAAACTCCTGTGATTTAAGACCACACATTCAAGATAAGATTCTTTAACAGAGCACTGTACAAAACTACTACGCATCATTTGTTTTTGCTGATATGACTGACTGTTGAATTTGGCATGCACATTAATAAGTAACTGTCACTAACTAAATCACTTTAAAAGCTTTTGTTACAGTTCCAATGGGAGAATAAAAAGGGGGAATTTTGGGAAATTTCAAATGAGTGCACTAAAGTGACAGTCAAAGAGTAGTCAGGTGAAAGTCTGGGTCAAGGCTATGATGATGTGAGCCCTTAATCAATGTTAACATTTCAGGAAAAGAACATCTAGTTTGTAAACTGTAGCTGTGTTTGTCCAAAATTACTAAACTTCTGCAGCTTCTAGTTTACTCCATAGGATGTGTAGATGCCACATGGACTGGACGGGTATCCCGGCCAGAACAGGGGATGGTTCCTTACCCAGAGAGGAGGTTCCTAACTGGCAGATAGGCATCCCAGCCAAGCAGGAGAAAGGATCAGACCTGGAAGGAAGGACCAAAAGGGACAGACGGACAGCCCACTGAAAAAAATAAGATGTTGCTGGGGGTTTCTTACTCCCCCAGAATGCTAGATGGCAGCAGCCCTGGATATCAGTGCCCAGTGGGGAGCCAGCAGGGCATGCCAGGAAATACAGTCCAGCAAGAGCATCCCTGCTGGGGTCACTGGGCACCGCAAGAGGGAGCTGCAAGGAGACAAGCTCCCTGTTATAATGGACTTATACATGACCCGGGTGTGCTTCCATTGGGCAGTCGCCCTGGCACTGAAAGTACTCCCGGGTCCATAATAAAATGGAACACATTCCCTTTTCCAGGCGAGTCAGAGCTGAGAAGACAGAAAGCAGCACTCAGCTGGAGGAAGGTAGTGCGGTGGTGAGAGGTGAATTGTGGAGAGAGAAAATCTGTGCTTGTGTTACAGTGAAGGTATTGTGGTGAATAAAAACCATCCTTTATTTGAACCCGGGACTCATTGTGTGTTTGTGTTGGGGGTTTGGGACATTGACGCCCTGGTTTCCTTCACAGATGATTCAGGCAATAGTGTGGCGCATTTTCAAATAATTCCACAGACCAAAATCTTCATTTTAAAAGTTTAGTAAATTTCAAAACAAAATAGTTCACACAAAAATTGAGAAAAAATTGATAATAAAAAAAGAAAAAGTTCTTGTTTAAGAGGAGTAGAGGGGAGAGTGACTCTTGCACACGTTGACAACACTGCAGCCGCTCAACATGTAGCAGCTCCTGGTCTCTCAGAGAAGGTGCCTTCATTTGGCATTGGAGGTCAGGAGAGAAGAGGAGGCAGAAAACTAACTTTGAGTTAATTAAAGACCCTATGATTTAATTTAATATTTCTGAAATAAGAGGAATGGGATATTTGTTCTTCATGGCAATTCACTTCTCAGTAATCAATACAAAGACACAGAGGTCCAAACTTCATTTGTATAAAAAAGAAGCCCATGGTGATGATCATGGGTTTTGAAGAATTTAGTTTCTATTTTATGTCTTATTTATTTTTACCATTTTCCAAATATTTTTATTTTTAATGTCATTTTTATTTAACATTTCTCCACCATTTTGTTTGTCATAGACACCACTGTTTTGCCTAATTTTAGACAATGAACTCTAAATGTCGAAAATGACGCTTTGTGGTTGTTTCCATGTGATGCTTCTGGCATACCTGATTTTGGGTTCTTTGCATTTGCCGATTACAATTCTAATATTTGTCTTATTTATCTTGTCAGAACATAATTGTGCACTGTTTAAAATGAGTGATCCTGAAGTAAGAGGGTGTTTGGGAATATTGAGCAAAAGAAAACACACCAACAGGTATTACCAAATACTTTATCAAGGAAATGGTATTGAAATTTCGTTATATGCATCAAAAGGTAGATGCACTAGTAACAGCCCTCCTTTTGGTGCTTCAGGTGGTTCTTGCAAGTCTTGCCTGTCTAACAGATTTGTGAGTTATTCTAAAAAGTACAGTGGCTTTATTAATCAATGCAGACTGTTTTTTGACCTATAGTCTGATACGTCTGTGACAGATTGCCATTTATTATATCTCTGCTGGATGAGCAGCCAGTGAAATGGACATCTACCCGTTATGATTTCAACCATCCCATTTACTTTACTTTGGTGTTTTTTTGATTTCCAAAATCATTGCTAAACTCATTACGCAAAAAGTGAATATTAATAGATTATTGGACATCAAACAAGAACATACTGTACATCCTTTAACAAATATTTAGTCTCATTTGAAACAATCACAACTGGGGAGAGGTGACTTTGGAAATATTATTTAAAAAGCAATATGATAAAGGACAGCTTTGCTAGCCACGATTTCTGCAATTCTCTTAATGATATTATTGATTTAGCCTTAAAACAAGCAAAGATTGAATGACAGAAAGTGAGAAAGAAAAGCTTCTAAACTAATTTCTATAAAACCAAGTACATCAACATATAAAGTAGAAAAAAACATTTATGAAAGAAACAAAAAGAAGTATAGGGAAAAAACTATGTTTCTACTGGTGGCATGGGACTTGCCGTTTCCAGTTGTGCAAAATTGAAGAAAAACAAATAGGCACATCCTGCTTGCAGCCTAACAGTTTCATTTATGAATCGACGGTACTGGTCAATGCTTTGTTATTCAAAATGCGATACTACAGTTGACTGTAGGATTCTATTGACTTTTAAAATATAATTTAATATCTACCTGGCATAAGTACGAATTAATTACTTAGGGTCTAAATATCATAAAAAGTGCATAATATCCATCCAGCCACCTGTTTTTCAGGTTAACTTGTTTCCATCACATACATATTCATTGATTTTACTATCACTCAGTATTTAGATTTCTTCAGATGCAGGGTCTGGGTTCAAATGCACCTACTGTCTTGATTGGCAATACCTGTGCAGTTGTTTGTAGAATGATATCTTAACATCCTTCTTTGAGAGCAATAAAGTTCATAGATCATTTTGAGCTTTTAGAATATACAGTATAAGGATATGGTATGAGTATTGTTAGTTTATCATAACTAACCTGAAATTCCAAACAGACATAAAATTTCTAGCACATCATGAGTATGAAAGTCTGCATGCCCAGAAAAATGTGAGGTTAATTGTTCATACATACTTGGCAATAAATTATATTTTACTGTATTAAACATTTATTGTGAGATCTAAGCCAAGTTGTTTCCATCAATATTGGTAGTGATTTAACAACAAGACGAATGTAAAATAATTGGTAGCTGCACTTCTTACTGAATATTCTGAAAGTGCTAAAACAGTGACCTTTGGAACTAAAAGGATTTTGGAAGCAACACAAATTATTTGCTTGGACTTGTGGCCTCCAAAACCTTGCAGTTAATTGGGGTAATAATTGTGTTTCTACTCTTGAACATCAGATGTTTCATTGAAAGCTAAATTTGAGTTGACACAGTGGTCCCAATACAAGTAGTTGTAAATCAGAAGACGTTTGGGACCACCAAGACTATTTCTAGAGTTTGTTGTCTGGCCAACTGAGCACTCAGGCAATGAGGGCCTCAGGCTGGTAACCAAGAAACCAATGGTCACTTTAACATAGCTTCAAAGGTCTTTGGCTAAGATGGGAGAATCATTTGGAAAGACAACCATCTCAGTAGCACTCTTGAGTAAACGAAAGCAGCCTCATTAAAATTTTTCAACTGGCATTTAAAGGACTCTAGCAGCATGGGAAAAGATTCTCCTGTCTGCTGAGACAAAAATTGAACTCTTTTGGCAGAACTCCAGTTACTATGTCAGGCAAAGACCAGGCACTGCTCATCATTTGCCTAATTCCATCTGTACTGTGAAACGTGGTGGTGGCAGCTATAGGGGGTTGTTTCTCAGCAGCAGGGACAGACAAACTGCTTTGAATTGAGGGATGGATGAACACAGCCAAATATGAAGTGGTCCTATTCAAGAGTGCACGCTTTCAGCACACCAATGACACAAAGCATACAGCCAACAGAAGGCTGAAGTGGCTTTGTCCATGAGTAGCCCAGCCAAAGCCCATACTTAAACCTCATAGAACACCTGTTGAGAGACCCAGACATGGCAGTTTACAGATGCTTCCCATTCAGTCTAATGAAACATGAGACGATCTGCCAGGAATAATGGGATAAAGTGCACAAATCCAGGTGTGCCGCTTGTAGAGAATTATCTGAAAATGCTGAATTCTGCAATTGCTGTCAAAGAGACTTCTAGAATTTACTGAATTAAAGGTCTGAATACCTGAATGAATGAAAGATTTCAGTTTTTGATTTTTAATGAATTTGCAAACCTCTCTGAAAATATGTTTTGACTTTGTCATTATAAAGGGAAATATTGTCCAGTTAAAAGTAAATCTACAACACAGTAAAGTGTGCAGAAAGTGGTGTAAAGCTGCTCATTTCAATGTTAGAATGTCAGCTCATGCTTCTGCTGACTTAGTGATAAAGTCATTCCCAGGCTGATGTAGCTAGTTTGCACCTAACAGCGCTGCAGTTTGTTGGTAGACTGAACATATTATGGCTAGTAGCACAAATTAGGAATGCCAAGGAAATAGTTAAATAAGGCACATGTAATTGCCAGGAAAGGGGGTGTGGCAAAGGACTACTTTATCTGTAGTGTGTTCAGGACTTATAGTGTTCACTCTGGAGTGTCAGTCAGGACACTGGTAAATGATGCAGAGAATTCCACACAGCAGTTCAGAATGAAATTGAATTAATTTATTTGAACATATACACCAGGATTTGAATAGGTATATAGGTGTATGTGCCTTGAGCATGGGAAAGGCGCTATATAAATAAAATGTATTATTATTATTATTATTATTATTATTATTATTATTGTTATTATTATTATTATTATGTGTGGTCTGCAATAAAAAGGAATACATAAAACGTATTGGTAAATTACACACAGTCCACTAAATGGCAGTATTACTCAAATTAGGCACTAGCTTACCGGCAGTATAGAATCCAAATCAATAACGTATCAGTACATAGTATTAACATATAGTAAAGTACATTGATGTAATACCATAAACTATTATTAAATAATATTGCTGCATGTAACTAACACTAAGGCACATTCCCAACATATAAACGCTAAACAGTACACTTAAACAACTTTGCATCTTAACGTATAAAAACATACAATACAAGTAAAATGCAAACGAGCCCACCTCTGGTCATTAATGCACACTTCTTATTAATTCAGGACACTACTGACTCTTACTTATAACAAACAAATGTTTCTCTACGCGGAAAATGACTACTGTAGCACACGTGTATCTCCTTCGCTTTTTAACATCCCATAATATGTGTTTCTCAAGTTAATAATGACAGTAGTCGAGCAATCAGTTCAAAGCTGGTCATGTTGTAAACTGCTGTAATAACACACACCAAAAGCAAACCGGTGCTGACTGAGCCTGATGACATCATCATGTGCTGCGCCAGCCTGCTAGCTAACATTCCTTAACATCTTTCCCTTTTGAACGAAATTAGCCATCAAGTGTATAACTAGAATTACCATTGACACCAAGTAAAATTGTTTTTTTCTCATAATAGACCTATAGGAAGTAGCACAGTTTCTTAAATATAAACACAGTACGTCTATATCTATATACTGTACATGTGTACATACATACAGTATACTTTTTTTTTAAAACAAACAATGTGATAGCAACAATAACATACAAGCATACAAGTAGGATTAAATGACTTAGAAATAACTGCAAGAACAAGGGGGGGTACATCACAAATTGAGTCTGTTGGGAGGCCTGGACACCCAACCAAAGCGTGACATGACGGTGGTATGTTGTGTGGTGGTGGCATCACTAACATCAGCACAGGAGTCGTGAACAGGGGGTGTTGTTACTATTGCAGGAGATGACTGCTCCTCCTCCTCGTGTTCCTCTGCCTTGCCATTTCCTTCCGATTGACTGAAAGTTGCCGAAGTCCCAGACTTTAAATCTGAATTTTGCATAGAGGACTCTGCTGGCCTCAAGTCCACTCTATTCCGACAATACAGTGAGCCATCTACTTCTACTAAGTTGGATCTCAGGGCTACCTTCTGCACACAGGATCCCAGCTTCCAGATGCCCGTTTGATCACCTGGTGGTGGATTCATTCGAATTGCTTCCCCCACTGAAAGCTCTGGAAGATCTTTTGCACTGCGATCATAAGTAAGCTTTGCTATCTGTTTTCTCTGATGTAGTTTCTCCACAACACTTGTCACAATACTGGGCTCTAACAATGCATTGGCGACTGGAAGGGCAGTCTTCAAGCGCCTGGACATTAGGCGCTGTGCTGGGCCACTGTCCATTGTTTCAGTTGGTGTGTTACACCACTGGAGTATGGCCTTCCAGGCGTCAGTGCCATCACGCAGTGCTTTTTTGATGAGATTCTTTGCTAGTTTCATGGCTGCTTCAGCCTTGTCATTAGCCTTTGGGTGTCGTGGGGAGGATGTGCAATGTTCGAATTCCCATGCTGCAGCAAAGTGTCTGAATTGAAAACAAGCAAACTGGAGCCCATTATCGGTGATTACTCTATCAGGTTGACCGTACCGGGCAAACTGTGCCTTACAACGTTTGATGGTTGTTTCTGAAGCCAAATCAGGTACGAGCTCTATCTCACAAAAGTCTGAATATTTGTCAACCAGCAGCAGAAAATCTTTACCATTGTGCTGGAAGAGATCGATGCTGATGATTTGCCAGGGTCTGGTAGGAAGTTCATGAGACATCATTGTCTCTTTTTGCTGCTCTATAGCGTACTCATTGCAGACTGTACATTTGCTCACAAAGTCTTTAATCTCACTCTGCATGCTGGGCCAGTATAAGGTGTCACGTGCCTGTCTGTAACAGGCTTCTCCACCAATGTCACTTGCATGTATCCGTCTTAACATTTCTGGGCGCATTGATTTTGGGATAATCACTCTCTGACCTTTATAAAGCACACCGTTTTGCAGACAGAGCTCTTCCCTGTATGGCCAGTATTCTCTAACTGCTAAGTTGGTGTCTTCTTTCAGGTTTGGTCAGCCTGTTAGAACTGTGGATTTGCTTGGAGGTTTTCATCTTTCTTTGTCTGCTGCCTTAATTGAGTAAGGCGCTGATCCGTGACATTGAGATAATCAGCCTGATTCATGTGTTCGAGATCGAACTGCTCCTGCTGTAGCACATAGACCGAGTGCCATACTTCACCTGAGCCACTGTTTCTTTCCGCTGTAGTGGCTCTACTGAGGGCATCACTCAAAAACATTTCAGGACCTGGTTTATATACCACTTTGAGGTTGTAATGCTGGAAGGCAAGCAGCATACACTGAAGACGTTTTGGTGCACAGATAAGGGATTTACTGAAGATTGAGATAAGAGGTTTGTGATACGTTTCTACGATGATTTGATCTCGGCCATATAAGTAGTGGTGGAAGCACTGGCAAGCAAATACAATACTTAGGCATTCCTTCTCTATCTGTGCATAGTTTTGCTCAGGTGAAGTCAATGCTCTCGAAGCAAAAGCAATGGGTTGGCCCTCTTGCATGAGGCAACAGCCAAGACCATGTTGGCTTGAATCGTTTTGGATGGTAACAGGTTTAGACACATCATAGTATCGCAAAACTGGAGTTGTGGTGACAAGCTTCTTAATCTCTTGCACAGCAGCTTCATGTTTAGGAAACCAGTGCCAAGTTATATCCTTGCTCAAGAGTTTCCTTAGGGGCTCACACACTTCAGAAAGACGTGGTAAAAACTTGCTCAGATACATGATAAACCCTACAAATCGTTGCACAGCTTTTGCATCTGCTGGAGTTAGCATTTCCATGATTACCCGCACTTTCTCTGGATCATCTTTTAAGCCACTGGATGACAAAACGTGTCCATGAAAGTGAACTTCAGGCACTCTAAAGCGCAACTTCTTAACGCTAAGCCTCAGCTTGACCTTTCTGCATCGCTCCATGAAAGCAAGCAGCTTTGCGTCATGGTCTTTATTAGCCTCGACATCAGTATCACCACAACCTACAATAAGGATGTCATCTGTGACTGGCTCCACACCCTTGAGGCCTGCCAACAACACATGCTGCTTACGTTGGTACATTTCTGGTGCAACACTAACGCCAAAGGGAAGCTTCAGCCACCTCTTCCGCCCCCAGGGTGTCCAAAATGTGGTCATGAAGCTACTTTCCTCATCTAGCTTACACTGGAGAAAAAACATCTCTGGCATCCACTAAAGTAAAGAGCCTAGTCCAGTGGTTCTCAACCTGTGGCGGGCCCCCCAAAGGGGGGCGCGAAGTAACAAAAAAAGGGGGGTGCGAAGATGTGAAAAAAGAAAACAAGAATCAAAAATATGAAAAAAACATCTGTTGAAACCAAAACAAATTAACTTAAACTACATTCTGATACTAGAACAATAAATATAGAGTTAGATAAATATAGATAAAAGTTGAGTAGGTATAATAAAATATGCATCTACATTTCAAAAAAATGTTAGGGGGGGGCGCGATTAAAACTGTTATTAAAACTCAGGTCGCAAATACTTAAAGGTTGAGAAACGCTGGCCTAGCCTTGGGGAGTTTGTACAGTACATCCTCCAGAATGGGCATAATATAGTGAGAACATCGCAGTGCTTGATTCAGAAATTTTGTGTCTATACACACCCTCAATTTATCAGGCTTCTTCACGATTACCATGTTGCTGATCCAATCAGGGGCGGCACGGTGGCGCAGTGGTAGCGCTGCTGCCTTGCAGTTAGGAGACCCGGTTCGCTTCCTGGGTCCTCCCTGCGTGGAGTTTGCATGTTCTCCCCGTGTCTGTGTGGGTTTCCTCCCACAGTCCAAAGACATGCAGGTTAGGTGGATTGGCGATTCAAAATTGGCCCTATTGTGTGCTTGGTGTGTTTGTGTGTGTCCTGCGGTGGGTTGGCACTCTGCCTGGGATTGGTTCCTGCCCTGTGTTGGCTGGGATTGGCTCCAGCAGACCCCTGAGACCCTGTGTTCGGATTCAGTGGGTTGGAAGATGGATGGATGATCCATTCAGTTGGTTCAGACACTGCGGCAATATGGCCATCAGCTTCATATTTGTCAAGCTGGGCTTTAACAGCATCCTTCATAGCAACTGGCACATTATGTGGGGAACATTGAACTGGCTGTACTAACCTGTCTAAGGTTGAAATGTATAGTGCCTGGGAGGCAGTCGATTGGTCCTGTGAAGACATCAGCATACATTTTAATGAAGCTACTGCAGGTGAGGGGCACAGATGAGGCACTGTCTGAGAGGTACAGCTCTGCTGGAATTGTAAAGCACATTAGGCCAAGCCTTTCACATGTTGAGCCTGACAGAAGAGGTTTCTGACTGCCTTCTACGATCTCAAACTCCAAACTATGCTTATGACTGCGATTACACATTCTGTGTCAAAGAGTCCTAAGGAGGTCATTGTTTGACCCGAGTACAGTTTTAACTTGGTATTACTGGGATGCAGTTTAGCTCTTGGTGCTAATCTCATTTTGTCCTTTAAGCACATAACATCACAAGTGGCCCCAGAATCTAATTGACATTGCTGTGGTTTCTTGTGAAGCTGCAGTGTAACAAACCACTTCTTACCTCTAGCACCCATAGTGCCAATGCACTCTGTAGAATAAACATCATTATCAGCACAGCTGCCTGCTTGGTTTACTTCTGGTTCAATGGTAAGAAGCTTATCTTCCATTTGTCTTCTCTTGCTTTTCAGGCACACTCTAGTGAAGTGGTTGGCTGTTTGACATCAGTTGCATGTTTTTCCATATGCTGGACAGTGCTCCCTCCCACGTCCATGTGGACAGCCACAATATTTGCATGTTGGTCGATCTGTATCTGAGCCTGAAAACTAACTTGCCTGCTTTGCTGTGGTGATGGGCAGTGGCCTCCTAGTAATTAGCTTTGAGGTGTCATTAACACTATCCATGGAAGGTTTATCCAACTCCATCGACCTAAGTCTCATGTCACTGAGCTCTGCTGATCAACATGTCTCCACGAACATGGCCAGGGTGAGATCTCTCTCTCGTAATAACTGTCTGCGGGTTGCTTCATTTGCTATACCTAGCATGATTTTATCGCAAACAAATTCATCTCTTAATGCTCCATACCCACAGGAGGCGGATTTTCTTTAAACCGTGTAAGAAAACTGTCAAATGGCTCCCCTTCCTCCTGTTTACAACTCCCAAATACGTAGCGTTCATAAATCACGTTCTTTGTAGGTTTAAAGTGTCCCTCCAATGCATTTAAAATAGCCGTTACATTGGTGTGGTCCGCTGCTGAAAGATTCATGTTGTGCTTGTAGACATGTCTTCACTCGGCGCCCATGATACTCCACAATGTAGCCACTTGAATTGTGGCGTCCTTCCTATTTAGCTCGATAGCAATGGCATAATCTTCAAATTCTGACCTGAAAACATCCCAATTTGTGCCGAGGTCACCACTCATGTTCATTGCAGTAGGAGGCGGAATGTGTGTTGCCATAGCCACGGATAAGTTCAGGATGAGCGCGACTACTCACTTGAATTGATTCACAGCGGCGCAGCCCTTGTCTGTGCTTAGGATGCGAAAGAAAAGCAGTGCGTTTTTAGTCTTCGGAGCCATGTGGTTAAACTTCTGACACCATGTCCCTCAAGTTAATAATGACAGTAGTCAAGTAATCAGTTCAAAGCTGGTCGTATTGTAAACTGCTGTAATAACACACACCAAAAGCAAACCGGTGCTGATTCAGCCTGATGACATCATCAAGTGCTGAGCCAGCCCGCTAGCTAACATCGCTTAACAATATGCCCTCTCGTGCATGCTGGGAGGTGCACCTTGATATGTGAGCTGCATCTCTTTATTATTGATATCTCTCTGTCTGGGGGAGAAGGATAGATAGGGACAGTCCGTAATCAGAGCAAGGGAGGCACTTGCAAGTGGGAAGTTGACCATTTATTTGTTAGAGAGGCTGCTTGCCTTGTTTTGAGTTTCTGTGAGTCAAGCTCTGAGACAAGGTCATCATGCCCTCTGACGAAGCAAGCAGGCAAAGTTTGTTTTGAGAAATGCAGGAGCAATTTATTGAATTATAATTAGGCAGTCCAGTTTTCATACATGGGCCCTTCTGATCTCAACTTAATTGTTACTAGGCTGTGAAAATGAAGGGAGAGGTAATCAGGTGATGCTTATCGCCAGATGGCAAAGATGTCCTGCCAGCAAGAATATTGTTATGAGAAGGCCTGGAACATTAGGTGATTGTTATGGGTAGAGGTGCTGAGTGGGGAAACATCATGGGAACCTCTATACAGTCGATGATGGGAAACTAGTCTGGAAGGGGGCATTTTGAGATGAGAATTGTAATATATTTGTGGCTCTCTGGATACTCGGGGCTCAGCCCAGTTTGACTTAATTGGGTTGAGGCTGTGTTATTGTTTATTGCAATAAACTAATTACTCTGTTTGCCTGTTCTTCGACTCCTAGTGCCTTCTTTCAAGCTGAGAATCTTTGGCGTATTAAGCTGGAGTAACGGACATTATATTCACATACCCCTAGTTAGTGGCACGTTGGTGCAATGGTACTGTTGTTGCCTTACAGAATAGAGACCTGGGTTCATTTCCTGGTCCTCCCTGCATGGAGTTTCCATGATTTCTCTGTATATGTGTGGGTCCCCTCCAGGTGCACCGGTTTTCTGCAACAATACAAAGACATGCAGGCTAGGTGAATTGGTATTTCTAAACTGGCCCTAGTATGTGGGTGAGGAGTGTATTTTATGTGTTTGTGTTTTTCCTGCGATGGACCGGTGCCCCGTCCAGGGTTCGTTCCGTGCCTTGCACTCTATGTTAGCTGGGTTGGGCTCCAGCAGACCCTGCGACCCTGTTCAGGAATAAGCTGGATGGAGAATAACTAACTGAATTACTAACTGACTGATCCCTACTTATCTTACCTGTATCACTATTTGTATATATTGGGCCAGTTTACTTAAAGCCTTTTGTTGATTCAGGTGTGACAAATTGTTTTATCAGCAACACATTAGTTGACAATTAAGAAACCAAAGAAACTATGATAACTGGCTTGTAGTGGCCAACCAATTGAGACTGGTTCCATTCATTGATGTACTACTCACTTTATTTTGGTAGTAAGTGCTTAGTAGAAACAATGAGTTTAGCTTCTGATTCTGGATGTTCTTTTCACCTTATTTTTCTCTGTTTTCAATGACTAAAACCACACAACTCCCAAGGTATACTGTGACAAAAAGGAAGTAAAAATCTTAGTCTGCAGATTGGTGTATGGGAATATCTGCTTATTGGAAGATCTGCCACTGAAATATTCTGGTATAAAAAATGTGTTCAATAAACAAAGGCATTGCTCATTACTTAACTGATTTGTTACCTGACGCTCCATTTCCATTTTTGTCTTTTGTATTGTCCAGAAACCACAGCAAAAGATGATTTTATTACCAAAGACCTAGCTAAAGGTTATCATAGTTTACTTTGTTTCTCTGTAGGATTATGTTTTTCTTAGTTGCCAAATAGGAAAACACCATTTGTCTGTGTATTGATTATTACTAAGCCTTATTAAATTAACACCAATGATCTATTTCTTCATTGATACAACAGCTTTAGAAGGCTGTTATACTATATGGACAAAAGTATTGGGACACTTGACCATTACACCACAAGGGACTTTAATGACATTGCATTCAAATACATAGACTTTAACTCTTTCAGGGCTGATGTCGACTTTTGTCAAAAGGGGGAGTTGACGATGGTAATCGACTGTAAACTGTGACAAAACCAACCGTTATGTTTTAGTTGGACTCTCGTTGCTAGAAGGAAAGTTAGATTCATTAGTCTGACCGAGATTTCCTGCGCTCCCATGAATAGCAAGGTGCAAACAATGGCAAAAATGTCACTGACATCTGGAGAGAGATGAAACGAATGTGTAAAGCAAAACACTCCGTGGACGACGTTCTCCCTATTACCTCTGAACTGGACTATGACTTGTCAGACTCAGATTTAGATACAAGTGATCGAAAACGAATGTGAGGTTCCAGTTTCAGCTAATTGGTCCCCAGCTAATTGTTATACTGACAATGTTCGCCAGGGAGGACTGCCACTTAACAATGATAAGAGGTAGAAACCTGACTGCAGTGCACTGCGACTTTGTCCCAGCCACACAAAGATAGCCTGGCAGCAGACCTGCCCCATATTCTTGAAGAGTTAATATGGAGTTGCCTCCCCCCCTTTTAACTATAACAGTTTCCACTCTTCTTGCAAGGCTTTCCACAAGATTTTGGAATGTTTCTGTGGGAATTTGTGTCAATTCTTTCTGTGGATTATTTATGAGGTCAGGCACGGACGTTGGAAGACGGCCTGGCTCGTAATCTCCATTCTAGTTCATCCCAAAGGTGTTCAATGGGGTTGAGGTCAAGGATCTGCGCAGGCCAGTCAAGTTCTTCCACACTGAACTCATCCAACCTTGTCTTTATGGACCTTGCTTTGTGCACTTGGGGCACAGTCATACTGGTATAGAAATAGGTCTTCCCCAAACTGTGTCCACACAGTTGGAAGTATAGTGTTGTCGAAAATGTTTTTGTATGTTGAAGCATTAAAATTGCTTTCACTGGAAGTAAGGGGCCTAGCCAAAACCCTGAGAAACAGCCCCACACCATTTTCCCTCCTCCACCAAACTTCACAGTTGGCACAATGCAATCAGGAAAGTAACGTTTTTCTGCTTACATTTATGTCAGTGGAAGTTTAAAACTCTTTAGCTATGGAATCAGCAGAGTGTTGGCAACTTTTATGTACCATGCACCTAAGCAGTCGTTGACCCCGCTCTCTGACTTTACGTGGTCTTCCGCTTCGTGGCTGAGTTGCTGTTCCTAAATGCTTCCACTTCCCAATGACAACAATTGCAGTTGACCGTGGAATATCCAGCAGGGATGAAATTTCAAAAACCATCTTATTGCAAAGGTGGCATCCTATCACAATACCACACTTGAAGTTACTGAGCTCTTCAGAATGACCCATTTTGTTTCACAAATGTTTCTAAATGGAGACTGCATTGCTAGGTGCTTTATTGTATACACCTATGGCAATGGGTCTGATTGGAGCACCTTAATTCAATAACTAAGAGGTTTGTCTCAATATTTTTGTCCATACAGTGTATTTCCAAACTTTTTAAATGAGCATGTATAATTTATTCTTCTAAAAGGGAGTGAAACAATTGAAAAGTAGCTTTAAACATGAGAATAGGGCACTACAAATATTTACTACATTAGAACAATCTAGACTAGAATGGGCCATTCAGCCCAACAAAGCTTGCCGTCCTATCCACTTAATTCTCCTAAAATAACATCAAGTCTAGTTTTGAAAGTCCCTAAAGTCCTACTGTCTACCATGCTACTTGGTAGCTTATTCCATGTGTCTATTGTTCTCTGTGTATGGAAAAACCCCTTAACATTTATGCAAAATTTACAGTTAGAAAATTTCCAACTTTGTCCCCAAGTTCTTGATGAATTAATTTTAAAATAACAGTCTCGGTCCAGTTTGCTAATTCCCTTCATAATTTTAAACACTTCAATCATGTCTCCTCTTAATCTCCTTTTGCTAAAATTGAAAGGCTTCAGCTCTTTTAAGCTTTCATTATAATTCATCCTCTGTAGCCCTGGACTCAGCCTAGTCATGCTTCTCTGCACTTTTTCTAGTGCTGCTATGTCCTTTATGTAGCCTGGAGACCACAACTGATCGCAGTACTCAAGGCGAGGCTTCACCAGTGCATTATAACGCTTTAAGATAACCTCCTTGGACTAGTATTCTATACATCAGGCCATATAACATATAGATAGATAGATAGATAGATAGATAGATAGATAGATAGATAGATAGATAGATAGATAGATAGATAGATAGATAGATAGATAGATAGATAGATAGATAGATAGATAGATAGATACTTTATTAATCCCAAGGGGAAATTCACATAATCCAGCAGCAGTATACTGATACAAAGAAACAATATTAAATTAAATAGTAATAAAAATGAAAAGAATTAAAATAAAATTAATGTTCGCATTTACTCCCCCGGGTGGAATTGAAGAGTCGCATAGTGTGGGGGAGGAACAATCTCTTTAGTCTGTCAGTGGAACAGGACAGTGACAAAAGTCTGTCACTGAAGCTACTCCTCTGTCTGGAGATGACACTGTTAAGTGGATGCAGTGGATTCTTCATGATTGACAGGAGTTTGCTTAGTGCCCGTCGCTCTGCCACAGATGTTAAACTGTCCAACTTTAATCCTACAATGGAGCCTGCCTTCTTAACAAGTTTGTCTAGGCGTGAGGCGTCTTTCATCTTTATGCTGCCACCCCAGCACACCACCGCGTAGAAGAGGGCACTCGCCACAACCGTCTGGTAGAACATCTGCAGCATCTTACTGCAGATGTTGAAGGATGCCAACCTTCTCAGAAAGTATATTCTGCTCTGAGCTTTCTTACATAGAGCATCAGTATTGGCAGTCCAGTCCAATTTGTCATCCAGCTGCACTCCCAGATATTTATAGGTATGCACCCTCTGCACACAGTCACCTCTGATGATCACAGGGTCCATGAGGGGCCTGGGCCTCCTAAAATACACCACCAGCTCCTTGGTCTTGCTGGTGTTAAGGTGTAAGTGGTTTGAGTCGCACCATTTAACAAAGTCTTTGATTACCTTTCTGTACTCCTCCTCCTGCCCACTCCTGATGCAGCCCACAATAGCAGTGTCATCAGCTTAACTTTTGCACGTGGCAGGACTCCGAGTCATATTGGAAGTCTGATGTATATAGACTGAACAGGACCGGAGAAAGTACAGTCCCCTGCGGCGCCCCTGTATTGCTGCACACGATGTCAGACCTGCAGTTCCCAAGACGCACATATTGAGGTCTGTCTGTAAGATAGTCCACAATCCATGACACCAGGTGTGAATCTACACCCATCTCAGTCAGCTTATCCCTAAGGAGCAGAGGTTGGATGGTGTTGAAGGCGCTAGAGAAGTCCAAAAACATAATTCTTACAGCACCACTGCCTCTGTCCAGGTGGGAGAGGGATCGATGAAGCATATAGATGATGGCATCCTCCGCTCCCACCTTCTCCTGGTATGCGAACTGCAGAGGGTCGAGGGCGTGACGGATCTGTGGCCTTAGGTGGTGAAGCAGCAGCCGCTCCATGGTCTTCATCAGATGTGACGTCAGAGCAACAGGCCGGAAGTCATTCAGCTCACTAGGACGTGATACCTTTGGGACAGGAGTGATACAAGATGTTTTCCAAAGCCTCGGGACTCTCCCCTGTTCCAGGCTCAGGTTGTAGATGACTCCTAATTTCTTCTAATAACATGTTCTTTCAATTTTTAGGTGTCTCATTGTGTATTCAAGCCTAATATGTTTAACTTCTATGTGTAAGACTTTACATTTTTTACATTAAAATCATCAGCCACAAATGTACAAAAGCTTTATGCTGTCCCTCTGTAATGGTTCAACAGATTCTACATTATCTGCCTATCCACAAAGCTTGGAAAACTCTGCAGACTAAACCAGTAGTTACTTATACTCCAATCCAAACCATTTATATATATTAAAAATACCCCTGGCCCTAGCATTGACCCCTGAGGGATATAACATCACCCAATTCTGATAAGGTTCCTCACATCATAACCATCTACTTCCTGTGTCTGAGCCAATTTTGCACCAAATAACAAACAACACCCTGAACTCTGATTTCTTTTAGATTGATGCCCAACTTCTCATGTGGCACCTTATCAAATGCTTTGTAAAAGTCAAGATAAATAATATAATATGCTCCACTTTGATCATATCCTTTTGTTGTTTCCTCATAGAAAAATGTTCAAAATATTATTTGAATTGGGGAGATATTTATTAATATCTATATATATAATTCACTAAGGCAAGACAACCATGGAAAGCACGCCGGAAGGGGCGTGAATTCACTAAGCCACCGACAAGTGAGACACCTATGGCGCACGCAGGAAGGAGCCACGCCCACCAACACCAAGACCATTGGATACGACAACAACTCGCAGGGCCACACCCACCAACTCGGACGCGACGACACAGAAAAAATGGCGTCATTTATATTCATCTATCGTAGAGGCCACATGCAGTGCAGGTCAGGTTAATGTCATGTGCATGTCGTGACTGTTCATAGAGGCATGTTTCTCACGGAGGTGAATCGCCATATGCAGCATGTGAAACGGTTTGCGAGGGGTATCCCATGGGATCCTTAAAACAATCCTTTACAACTGAGGTTAAAGCACAATGAAGTAGGCAGTCTTTAAAACCGAGTTTTCGGTTACGACGCATCACGCGTGCAACATAGCAAACTGTTTTACACGCTACATACAGCTATTCGCATCTGCGACAAACATTCGTCTTCTTAGATGCTCCTGCAGGAACACGGAAGACGTTTCCCTGCCCACCAACACTCCTTTTTCACCGGCTGGCGTCTAGCCTCGCTCTCTAGGCATTCACACTGCCTGCCCATTTGCCCGGACGCAAAAACTCACCGACCACCCAGTTAGTCCCTTTCATCTGTGGTAAGAGTCCATATGCATGTCTGAGCCACGCAGCGTTTGTTATGCCGCGGGTTCACTACTGTGTTGTATTTTGCAATCTCCAGAGTTCCATCTTTTCATTCACTTACTGTTGTATTCTCACACCAACCCGTATTAGACATCCGTGTCTTTCCAGAAGTGTTTAGCATTCAATAAATAATTATGCATGAGATTGACCGTGTGTCTACCCAGCGCAGAGAGGCGTGGGTAAGCCGTTTAACCCCATTCGGGCTGCAAGCCGTGGAATTCCCACTACGTGTGACTCATACGCTCCCACTCATTATGTCACTACCCTTTGTACACACCCCCCTCCCACCTCGCTACTACCGTGGTCGGGTGTCTTGGTGGATTATATATAGAAATGCAGCCAAAACCGAGGGGTATCCCATGGGATCCTTAAAACATTCCTTTAAAACTGAGGTTATAACACAATGAAGTAAGCAGTCTTTAAAAACCGAGTTTTCGGTTATGACACACGACAATTTGCACCATAGCAAACTGTTTTACACGCTACATACAGCAATTCGCATCCGCGACAAACATACGTCTTCTTAGATACTCCTGCACTTTGTTCACACCCCCCTCCCACCTCGCTACTACTGTGGTCGGGTGTCTTGGTGTATTATATATAGAAAGGCAGCCAAAACCGCACAGAGCAATGCAAAGTCTAGAGTTCCATCTTTTCATTCACTTTCTGTTGTATCCTCAAACCCTCCCTTTTTAGACAACTGTGTCTTTCCAGAAGTGTTTAGCATTCAATAAATAATTATGCATGAGATTGAGCGTGTGTCTACCCGGCGCAGAGAGGCATGGGTAAGCCGTTGAACCCCATTCGGGCTGCAAACCGTGGAATTCCCACTAAGTGCGGCTCATACTCTCCCACTGGTTGCGTCCCTACCCTTTGTACACAACCCCCTCCCACCTCGCTACTACTGTGGTCGGGTGTCTTGGTGGATTATATATAGAAAAGCAGCCAAAACCGCACAGAGCAATGAAAAGTCTATGTGAGTCACAGGTACATCTATACTGTGTAAAGATGACAACGACTCAAGTGACGAGTTGGAGGTGGGCACATGAGCGGGCAGTGCATACTGAACGAGAAATCAGCAGACTAGCATGACGGACGGAGCTGAATGGACGTCCTTCTCCTCTCCTCCCATTCCACACTCTGCGCCGTGCACTCCCATCCCTCCGTCTGGCAGGAGAAGGCGCGAGGGCGGTCCGCCAGTTTTCAGTCACGGACGATTGTGTGTTGGTTTGTTCCGTGCATTGTTACAATGTTGCTTTTCTTGCTGATTTATTACATTACCGATTTTTCAAATGTTAATTTTCTCCCTGTGCTTAAAAATCATTAAAAAACGGCCTGATTATGCGGCGTATGGTACACCGCGGGTTGGCTAGTTATGCATAATTAAGCAAGCATTCTGAAACATTACCAAAATTTAGGACACTGATTTTCTTTGATTGATAACTTTCAATTATTCTTTTTGAAGTTTGAAGCAGTTTGGATTAATTGCAACCCATTAAAGTAAGAGAGCAACAGAATAACTGCATGCAGATTCAAATTTGCCTCTTTAAAATCAATAATTTAATACAAAAAGTTTAACATAGTGAGGTCACGTTTATGAGCTATGGAAGATATAACAAACCTTTTTTTTTACAAATAACTTTAATGGACAAAATAATGAACACCAGCACATATGAATTGATTTCATATTACCTGACTATTAAAATAAAAAAATCTTCTTATCCTACTGCCTGCAATGTACCCCCACACCTTTAATTGTAATCCTGATCATGAAGTTAATCAGCAGCAAAGAATAAATGCAAAACATAAGGAGGCTGCTTCCACATTAACAAAACATTATTTTATTCCAAGACAAAGTAAACATTCTACATCCCATCAGAGTCAGTGAAAGGCAGGGGCAGAAGGGGCACAGGCCTGGGGCACTTCCTTGTAGGGCCACTAAAAGAGCTAAGAAATAATGCCAAAAGAGGAAATATTTTTATTTTCCTTAACATAAAAGGCAAAACTAATTTTGGCCACCATTAGAGAATACACCAACTGTATTAGACGTACAGTATGTGTGTTAGAGTGTTTGTGTGAGAAATATTGTTTGAAGAATTCTGCATTAAAGGTATAAGTGAAGACAGAAGTAGTTTATGAACAAGACATCACAGCAGCATAACTTTAAGAATACCAAACTTCAAGCCACTTGAAAATTTCATGTTTCAACTCCCAAGAGATTGGTGGACATATTGACAGCAGCTTGTGAGAAACTGAATTGCCACAAAAATGCATGAAGAAGACAGAGGTATACAGGTCAGCACTCTAATGGGAAATAAGGCCAAGAACAAATTTAAATCATTCAAATTTGGGAGTCAGGAGAGTGACCATAACATTTATATAGTACTAAAAAAGTCTGGCAGGAATTTTACATGGCAGAAAAACATAGTCCACAATAGGGTGCAGTTTCTGCAGCATTTTCAGAAACTTGAAGAGAAAGCACAGACATTTGTAAGAGTATTGTATAAAATGTCAGACAACTGCGAATTTCTGGAAAGTGGAACAAAACTATTAGAGATAGGTTTGTTGTGGGCATTAGAGATAAGGATGTCTGTAAAAGCCTACAGCTAATGAAATCTGCAACCCTAGATGTGGCTAAGAAATTGCTACATCAAGCAGAAGAAGTTTCAAGTCAGCCAACAGGAAGAATTAGCTTCTGGTGTAAAAGAAATAGCCCATTGTAGTCAGATTAAACAAAAAAATTAATCACCAACGAAATTACAGAGCTGAACAGAAACCTGTGAAGGCTACAGACAATAGCAACAGGGAGAGCAGATCTGAGGAATGAGGAAAAGCACAACATAAAGACAAATCGGGATGTCCAGCATCAGGCAAGGCCCCTGGGAAAGGATGTGCGAGTCAAAACATTTACATAAAGTTACACAGACAGAGGATAATTCAGATTAATTTTTACTCAGCATAACAAAAATAAAGATAACCCAGCATATTGGAATGAAAAACTGGACACTGAGAATATTGTGATACCATTCAAAATTAATATGGGGCAGATGTCACAGTCATAAGTGAGAGAACATTCCAGATGCTAGAACCAAAACAAATGATGCAGAAACCTGATGTAAAACTAAAGTGTCCAGGTGGTCAAGTACAGTGTTGTGGACTGTTCAACACAAACGTGAAATACAAAGAGAAGCAATATGGACTTACCCTGTATATTTTGAAAGGCCCCTCAGTAAATAAAATATTAAACTAACCATTGGTCGTAAACTACTCATAATTAATATTACAAACCTGGACACTGTTTTCATCCATTGCTAAAGACCAATACTCATATAATGAGGTTTGGGGTTATAGCAGAATATGCTCCAGGAATTTTTTTTTTTAAACCATTAAAAGTGATAGATGGTTTGTCAAGGAGCCCAGCAGGAAACAGAGAAAGCAGCACAGAAGCAGATGTGAAATGCTATGTTATAAACATGCTTCTGGTCTCCTAACAAAAACTAAGCCATGACTTAAACTGATGCAGTATCACAAACAGTGGGAGAGCTAATCAAAAGGGAATGGCTTGATCATGCTAAAAACACACCACCAGGGGTAAAAGACTATTACCAGTTAAGAGACTCTCTGTCAGAGAATGATGGTTTGATTACATTATGAAACAGAGTTATAAAACCAGAACTTTTAAGACAAAACATATCACAAATACATTAAGTTAATCAAGAACTTTCTAAATGCAGGGAAAGAGCACATGTAACCGTGTGGAGGACAGGAGTGTCAGCAGTTCTGAAAAAATAAATTGAAAGATTTCATTTTTGTTGTTAAAGCTAAAGATCGCAAAGAAAAGAAACCACTCTGCCCCACTCCCCTTCCTGGGCATCCATGACACATATGTGAGTATAATGGTGAAAGCTATTGCACCTACATTAGTAGCTTCAGACTATTACTCACACTCATTGGAAATACCACACTTACCTACTACAATCTCAGAGTAACCAGTTAGGAAGTTAAAAGCTACTGTACTTGTGGGAGTGTTGGAATTTCCAGATATAGCAGCATTTGACAATGGGCTGCAGTATATAAATGACACCTTTGAAATATTTAGCAAAGATTTTCACTTTATACACGTAACGTTAAGTCCTCACCACACATTAAGAAAAGTAAATACAAAATCCATAGTCTAAATATCTAAAAGGATTTTCAGACTGAAGGATCCACTATTTCCTCTCAAAATCCACCAATTAGTACAGACATAAACCCAACTGAGCTGTTGGTGGGATAGAGATTTCACACTACTTTGCCAACGTTAGTGTGCAATGTTATTCCAAAATGGTGAGACAGGGATCTTATTAAGCATCATAATGCAGTTATGAAGCACCAGCAGAAATACTATTATAATAGACTACATGAGTGAGGGATTTTCCTCATCTGCATTCAGGCTGTCCTGTCTTGGTAAAGCATAATGGGGAGAAACAATGGAAAGACTCGGTATCGCATGGTGCAAGAAGACATTACTCCACACTTGTATGTGGTGCGTTAACCCCATGGGGGAGACAAAAGATGAAACCATTGTCACTTCCAGAGGAGCAGTTTCAGAGGAAACCAACACATGTCCACCTGGTCTCACAAGAAGCAAGATTTTATTACTGGCATAGACACAACATCAGCAACAGCTTTAGTGGAATCAGCATTACCTAAGCAGACCTCTAAGGTACCAACAATAGCAAGGTCTGGGAGAATAAACAAACCTGCAGAAAGACTGTACAGTACTTGTGAACTTGAGAACAAAACAGGTTAACAGAAAAGTGAAATAAGTGTTTGATTCTGTTTCACTTTAATAAGAATGGTTGGTTCATAATAATATTTAAGGAGAAACCTTTGTGAACAGTTAGATTTCTTTAAAGAGGGGAGATGTCGGGGAATAGACCGATTGTATTGACCGTATATATCTCAGAGTGTGCATGTGTGTGCAGAATGTGGGATGCACAAAAGCGAGACTGAGAGATACATAGAGAACGCTGAGAAAACGTTGCTCCTAATGTTTGTAGAATTCTGTATTAAAAGTATAATTGAAGACATCAGTATGGTGTCGTTTCATTTAACAGTTGCTATAATTCATATTGTTACTTTATGTACTTATAAACCCATCTCGCCGCTATGCTCTGCCGATATGTGGAGTGCGGCAGTGTCCCTACACTGACACCAACACCAGGCTATGCTGAGCTTTTCGCTGTAGACATATCATTGCATCTTTTTCAGTTATGGTGAAATAACCATTTTCCTGTAATCTATGAGTGTAATTGTGTTCATGTATCAGATATTTCTAGTGGAGTCCAAATTGATAAACTAATTTACAAGGTAAGTAATCTTTATCTTTGGTTATTTATATTGTACATAATGTTTAAAACCCCTTAACATTCGGGGTCATTTTTGCTAAATCGCTTGTAATTCGACCTCTCCAAATTAGAATCATTGCTGTTATTGAACTATCTGGAGTATAAACACATGTTTGGTCTCTTTGTAAAGGTAACATTCTCTAGTTTCACCCTTAGTAGTCAGAATCACTGTAGGTGTGACTGATCAAAAAGTTATGCACATTAGAACTCACAAAAAAAACCGAATTTTTTTGTTCTTGCCTAAGTTTTTTTATGAAAATAAAGGAAAATAAAGCTGCAGTAGGTAGGTGAGGACAGAAACACACTATGTACCAACAGAATAACTTGTTGACTACTCACATTTCAAATTTGAAAAGAATACCTGTAAAAATGACATTTTACACCAGTTTTATGTGGGCATGCCCAGGGGGTTTTTAGAGGGACCATTATCCACATTTTGGAACATATGTTAAAAGTGTAATAACTTTTGAATGCTTCAACCCACATATATCAATGAGGGCTCTACTGAAAGCTTACACCTAAAGGAATCTATATCTACATACAGTGTCACTCTATTAGTTATAAAAATAATAAAAACAATAAAAAATACACATTTCTATGTAAAAATAGTCAATACAAGTTATGGGCCAAAAATATATTTATATTTTTTACTTTTTTTTTTTTATAAAATGCACACAAACTATATATATTTCTTTTACAAACTGTTATAACACAGCTCAGCGTTTTTCCATGTGCCATTTGATGGCAGCAATCACTAGCAAGCAGAAAGCACAAGGGCGTGGCACGTCGCTCTCCGCCATTAGACCTCAAAGGGCCGCTTGAATACTTTCGCAACGCGTACATGCATCTATTATTTAATTGAGCGTTTATTTACGTTTAAACTTCTACTTTTATTCATATTTAAACTGCGAAAAAACTTGGCGAAATCACAATAAACAACCACGCACCAACTCTGCAGACTGGCACAAATGCCACCTTCACGCACCTCCGATTGCGTTGTATACAAGTTAGCATGGCAAGCTACATATCAAAATGCTTGGCTGCTCATTGGCTGTAAGTTTTGAGTGTCAGTCACAGTGTCCAATCAAACAGGTAGATTCTACCAGAGTTTGAAGCAGACGTCATCAGCTAAGCTTTCTGTGACACTGGTTGGCTATACGAGGTGCCAGTCAACCCCAGAGCCGTCGTAATTGGCTAAGTTAGGTGTCGATCTGAAGCTAACACTTCCGCGAGCATTTATTTATGCTTCTCGGTACTTTTATTCATATTTAAAATGCGAAAAAACGTGGCGAAATCACAATAAACAACCACGAACCAACTCTGCAGATTGGCACAAATGCCACCTTCACGCCACTCCCATCGCGTTTTTTACAAGTTAGCATGGCAAGCTACATATCAAAATGCTAGGCTGCTCATTGGCTGTAAGTTTTGAGTGTCAGTCACAGTGTCCAATCAAACTGGTAGATTCTACCAGAGTTTAGAGTTACTCGTCATCATGCAGCTATCTGTGACGCTCGTTGGCTATACGAGGTGCCAGCCAACCCCAGACCCGTCGGAATTGGCCAAGTTAGGTGTCGATCTGAAGCTAACACTTCCGTGTTTCATGCGGTAGCATGGTTATCGCCGACAGAAACAAATTACGTCTAATATGAGCAATATAAGTGAAAAAAAATTATTTAGGTGGTCTCAAGTTATGAAACGTTTTCTGGAGTTTTTGTCCCTTTGAGAATATATTGTGTGTTTTGGACCTAAATCGTTTTACTGGATTATATTCGCTGGAGCCTTACGGACACAATGGGATCAATACTGCTCGGAAATATTGATGTTTGACTTGTAGGGGGTCTTCAAAGGTAGGCACAGTCAACTCTTAAAAGTATGTACTTCTCTGTAAAAAAGGCTTTAGTGTCAGTGCTGTGGTTGTTGTGTGTCAAAATGGTTTATATCATCGGAAAGACGAGACTTTGAAGTTTCATTTGATGGGTGGGGTGTCGAGATGCATGGCAGAGGGGCATGCACACATTACTGTAACGTTTTTGAACCGCTGTTATGTCCCGGGACCGGGACGTGTGCGCGTTAAGAGGTTTTAAAACATAACCTGACTTGAACTGTGATTATTGAATAATCACATTCAACTATCCACTATAATATTGTGACGTCTTGTAAATAATGTTTAGAAAGTTTTCTATTTACTGTGTTTAGGAGAGGCTCTGAGTCGTCTATGACTTCATAGAAAGACAGAAGGTGCGTACGCAAGAGGGGAGGAGACAGGAACGAAGACGGTGTGTGTGCACGTGTGTGTATGGATGGGGAGATGGAAGAAGGAAGACTCGAAAGTGATCAGTGAAAGTGATTAAAAAGAGCAGTGTACAGTAGTGAGTAAAGACAAAATAGTGAAATTACGTTGTTTTAGATGTGTACCTAGCGACCCTAAACAGCGTGCTGGAGACGTTTTTTTGCTGTTCTGTTCACTTCTTGTTTTCATCATCTTTGGAGCGCCACGTTTCAAGCACCTGTTTTTGACAATATTGTAATTACGCGGGGGTTGGGTGTGCGAGAAACGGAGGAATTCAGTTTGCCTCTTTGCGTCGATCGCTGGAGAACTGCCCTTAAAGGATCTTGAGTATCTTCAGTGCTGCTCAGATGTTGACGTGCCGCAGCTGCTTTGTTCCTTGTTCGCTCGTGCATGGCATGCTGTCCATGATGAGCTTGAATGGCCGCAGGAGAAAGGTTTTTTTTCTAAAGTATACATCGATGTAGAGGCGCGCTGTGTATTAAGGGCAGCAAAGTCTGAGGACTGGCGTGATAGAATGATGATGAAAGGGTTAAAAAAACACGCAACTGGTCATCAAAGTACAGGACAGACATCCGCACCTTCCTATACACACTGCGTGTGGGGATCATGATCAGATTACCGATGTACAGTATATGGCAAGCCGTTTTAGGTTTTTATCATTTTTTTCTAGATATGAAATTTGAAAGGGTAGATATATGACATCATTATTTTCCAAACTGTCATTACCGTTTTGGACTTTGATATCGAAGTTTTCAATATTTGATATCAGCATTTTGAATTTTGATATCAGTAATTAGAAATGTATTAATTTAGCATTTCTACGTTTGATATCGAGTGCCGTTTTCAAAGTTTCCAAGACAGACTGTCACTTCACCAGTCATATTAAAGTTGCTGTACTACTGTACTTTAAGGTGCAGTTGTCCTCCACCTAGCCTATTGCACAGGCAGTTTACAGTTACCCCCTCCTCGAACCACCACCTTATCGTGGTGGAGGGATTTGCATGTCCAAATGGTCCTAGGAGCTCTGTTGTCCGGGGCTTTATGCCCCTGGTAGGGCCACCCAAGGCAAACTGGTCCTAGGTGAGGGAGGAGACAAACAGCGGTTCAACATAGAGGAGAGTAAAAAATTTGGGTGCCGTTTTCCCTCGCCTGGACGTGGGTCACCGGGGCCCCCCTCTGGAGCCAGGCCTGGAGGTGGGGCTCACTAACGAGCATCTGGTGGCCGGGCCTGCACCCATGGGGCTCGGCCAGGTACAGCCCAAAGAGGCAATGTGGGTCCCCCTTCCCATGGGCTCATCACCTATGGGATGGGCCAAGAAGGTAGGGTGCGGTGTGAGTTGGGTGGTGGCCAAAGGCGTGGACCTTGGCGGTCCAGTCCTCGGCTACAGAAGCTGGCTCTTGGGACGTGGAATGCCACCTCTCTGAAGGGGAAGGAGCCTCAGCTGGTGCGCGAGGTCGACAGGTTCTGGCTAGATATAGTCGGGCTCACCTCGACACATAGTTTGGACTCTGGAACCAATCTCCTTGAGAGGGGCTGGACTCTCTACCACTCTGGATTTGCCCCCGGTGAGAGGCACTGAGTGGGTGTGGGCATACTTATTGTCCCCCGACTTGGAGCCTGTTCATTGGGGTTTACCCCAATGGATTAGAGGGTAGCCTCCCTCTGCCTTCGGATGGGGAGATGGGTCCTAACTGTTGTTTGCGCGTATGCATCGAACAGCAGTTTGGAGTACCCATCCTTTTTGGAGTCCCTGGAGGGAGTGCTGGAGGGCATAACTTCTGGGGACTCCCTCGTACTGCTGGGAGACTTCAGTGCTCATGTGGGCAATGACAGTGAGACCTGGAAGGGCGTGATTGGGAGGAATGGCCCCCCTGATCTGAACCCGAGTGGTGTTTTGTTATTGGACTTCTGTGCTCGTCACGGATTGTCCATAATGAACAGCATGTTCAAGCATAGGGGTGTTCATATATGCACTTGGCACCAGGACACCCTAGGCCTCAGTTCGATGATCGACTTTGTGGTCGTGTCATCGGACCTGTGGCCACATGTCTTGGACACTCGGGTGAAGAGAGGGGCGGAGCAGTCAATGGTGTGGGAGGATGCCAGTCAGGCCTGTTAGGCCCAAACGTGTTGTGAGGGTCTGCTGGGAACGTTTTGCAGAGTCCCCTGTCAGACGTAGCTTCAACTCCCACCTCTGGCAGAACTTCGACCATGTCCTGAGGGAGGTGGGGGACATTGAGTCCGAATGGGCCACGTTCCGTGCCTCTATTGTTGAGGCGGCTGACCGGAGCTGTGGCTGTAAGGTGGTCGGTGCCTGTCGATGCGGCAATCCCCAAATCTGATGGTGGACACCGGCGGTGATGGATGCTGTCAAGCTGAAGGAGGAGTCCTACAGAACCCTTTTGTCCTGTGGGACTTCGGAGGCAGCTAATAGGTTCCGACAGGCCAAGCGGAAAGCAGCTTTGCTGGTTATTGAGGCAAAAACTTGGGCATGGGTGGAGTTTGGGGAGGCCATGGAGAACAACTTTTGGACGGCTTCGAGGAGATCCTGGTCCACCATCCTGTGTCTCAGGAGGGGGAAGCAGTGCAGTGTCAACACTTTATATGGTGGGGACGGAACGCTGCTGACCTCGACTCGGGACGTTGTGGGTCGGTGGGGAGTACTTCGAAGACCTCCTCAATCCCATTAACATGCCTTCCAATGAGGAAGCAGAGCCTGGGGACTCGGAGGTGGGCTCTCCCATCTCTGGGACTGAGGTCACCGTGGTGGTCAAAAAACTCCTTGGTGTCAGGGCCCCGGAGGTGGATGAGATACACCCGGATTTCCTCAAGGCTCTGGATGTTGTAGGACTACTGGTTGACACACCTCTGCAACATCGCATGGACATCGGGGACAGTGCCTCTGGATTGGCAGACTGGGGTGGTGGTCCCCCTCTTTAAGAAGGGGGATCGGAGGGTGTGTTCCAACTACAGAGGGAAAACACTCCTCTGCCTCCCTGGAAAAGTCTATTCGGGTGTCTTGGAGAGGAGGGTCCGTCAGATAGTCGAACCCCAGATTCAGGAGGAACTGTGTGGTTTTTGTCCTAGTCGCGGAACAGCGGACCAGTTCTACACCATTAGCAGGGTCCTGGAGGGTGCATGGGAGTTTGCCCAACCAGTCTACATGTGTTTTGTGGACTTGGAAAAGGCATTCGACCGTGTCCCTCAGGGAATCCTGTGGGGAGTACTCCGGGAGTATGGGGTACCGGACCCCCTGATAAGGGCTGTTTGGTCCCTGTACAACCGGTGTCAGAGCTTGATCTGCATTTCCAGCAGTAAGCCGAACCCGTTTCCAGTGAGAGCTGGACTATCCGCCAGGGCTGCCCTTTGTCACCGATTCTGTTCCTAACTTTTATGGACAGAATTTCTAGGCGCAGCCAGGGCATTGAGGGGGTCCGGTGTGGTGGGCTCAGGATTGCGTCACTGCTTTTTGCAGATGATGTTGTCCTGTTTGCTTCATCAGGCCGTGATCTTCAGCTGTCTCTGGATAGGTTCGCAGCTAAGTGTGAAGCGGCTGGGATGAAAATCAGCACCTCCAAATCCGAGATATCCGAGATTCAAGTTTCTCAGCCGGAAAAGGGTGGAGTGCCCTCTCAGGGTTTGGAGCGAGATACTGCCCCAAGTGGAGGAGTTCAAGTATCTCGGGGTCTTGTTCACGAGTGAGGGAAGAATGGAGCGTGAGATCGATAGGCGGATCGGTGCGGCGTCCGCAGTGATGCGGGCTCTGCATCAGTCTGTCGTGGTGAAAAAGGAGCTGAGCCGTAAGGCAAAGCTCTTAATTTACCAGTCGATGTACGTTCCTACCCTCACCAATGGTCATGAGCTATGGGTAGTGACCGAAAGAACGAGATCGAAAATACAAGCGTCTGAAATGAGTTTCCACCCCAGGGTGTCTGGGCTTTCCCTTAAAGATAGGGTGAGAAGCTCAGTCATCCGGGAGGGGCTCAGAGTACAGCCGCTGCTCCTCCGTATCGAGAGGAGTCAGATGAGGTGGCTCAGGCATCTGATCAGAATGCTTCCTGGACGCCTCCCTGGTGAGGTGTTCCGGGCACGTCTAATCGGGAGGAGGCCCCGGGGAAGACCCAGGACAGGCTGGAGGGACTATGTCTCCCGCCTGGCCTAGGAACACCTCGGGATTCCCCGGAAGAGCTAGAAGAAGTGGCTGGGGAGAGGGAAGTCTGGGCATCTCTGCTCAAGCTGCTGCCCCCGCGACCCAATCTCGGTTAAGCGGAAGAGGATGGATGGATGGATGGAGTTTACAGTTACAGATTACTTATAAAAACAGATCAAAGAACAACATTCTTTTTAATTCTGTCTGCAACGTTTCTCTGTTACAGCATCTTTAAAATAACGCAGACAAAGATATTTTTACTCCAGGAATGGGTGAATGATTTTGTTTCTACACACACACGTAAACAGTAAAGTAAAATTAAATGCATTCCTTATAATAAATAATCCTAAACCCAGTCTTGCAGTTTGTGTAAATAATAGTTTGCTGAAAACAGTCAGTTTGATTGATAATTTCACTACGAGATGCCATTGTTAAAAACATTTATCCCCATTTAAACACTAATTCTTCAGTATTATTTCTTTAAATGACATTTAAATACAAACATATACCCAATATGTTTCTTTCTCAGTGCTAGATTTGCAAATGTAAACATTGTTTGTGTCGCTGTCATGTTGAAGAGGAAGCGAGTAGTACATTCCATATCAGACTTTGAAAAGATGCTAATTAAAAGATGAAATCGAATATAAACGACATCTGCCTTTTGAAATTTTGTATCCAGAAATGGCCGAATAAATGTTAAAACGGCTTGTCATGAGCTAGAACCTATCCCAGGAATAATCAGGCACAAGGCAGGAACAATTCTAGGCGCCAGTCCAGCGTTAGGTGAAGACACACACATGCTAGAGCAATTTTGGCAATGCCAATTCACTTAACCTGCAGGTCTTTAGAAATAAACCGGAGCATCCGTATGGGAAACCTAAGCAGACATGTGGAGAAATTCCACATAAGGAGCAACTGGGATGCGAACCCCCGTGTCCGCATTGCAAGGCAACAGCACTTAAAATGCATTACTAAAATATTTTTTTCTAAATATTACTAAAACTCCCTAAACATCTAAATAAACATCAGCGAGTGATTTCTACAAGATATAAAACAGTTTGTTCACCAATTACCTGATAAAGAAACTGTCTATGAAATCATTAATGGGATCGTTTCTTTATATTAGCATAACCGCTTACGTGGAGGGAAGGTTTTCCTAGCAGGCGGATCAGAATACATTTCTATCACAACACGAAATATAATGAATCTGGCCACCTTTTTAGTTGCTTTAATTTTAGACACCATATTGGAATAATTGTCCACGATTAAGCAGATATTTAGTGATACAGGCTGCCACTGACCCGCGGCGTTGTACACACTTGAACAATAGCACGAGCCGAGCTGCAGGGGAATCAGAACGCGACGCTGTGGCCGGTGGTGTGCACATGCGCGGCTGAGAGAAAAGAGCTGCGGTGCAGCCAGGCGGCACAGCACAATACTGAGCAACTATAGCGGCTTTTAAAATGGGTGCTTTGCGGGTAATTAACCTTTAAGTCAATTTGTATTATTAAAAAAGGTGTTATAGAGGAAACATTGAGATATTGTGATAAAGCGGAATGACTGTATATAGGTACATCCTAGTGCAGAACACAACGCAATACAGCTCTGTAACGCCTTATTACCATTGCCCATTGAATTAAAAAAAGCGGTTTGAAAATTGTTCCATGGTAAGTGAATACTGAATTCACACCACCCCTACAGTAATGAAGCAAGGTGGTGCGGTCCCTGGAAGGCTTGTGATTGTATAGAAGAAAAAAAAAGGATGCAAAAAAATATCGGGAAATACTGGAGAAAGACCTACTGTAGGTCTGCATGAGAACTGTGAACCTGAAGATTTATCTTCGTTAGTCAACAAACTCCAACATACAGCCAAAGCTATACTGGAATGTGCTTTGAAAAAATAGTTTTAATGCCGAATATTAACTGTAATACATTTAAACATTTTTGTAGCGTTTGCTTTTATTTATTTATTAATGCAGTGTATTAATCAATAAGGGGAATTGTCTTTGACATTCAGGAAACGTTTCCTGATCATCACTGTCAAAAACATCAAACTAAATTCACAGTGATTCACTGTTGTAAACCAAAAGTCCAAAAGGTCAATACTTTTTATAGGCACTGTATCTATTAAGACAAAAATCATTATTCATGGAAAAAGTGCCTGTTTTGTAAAGTAAAAGTAAAAAGTCAAAGAAAACCCTTATATCACAGAAAAGGTAAATTACTATCTTATGTTTTACAATTAAAGAATAACAATGAAATCTATGATATATACAAATCATGTATGTCTAAAAATTTATTTATAGAAGTTAGGCATTAGTGATGATTAAATATTTCTAATTTCACCATCATTTTTAAAGATTTCCTGAACCAAGGATAGAACAAAGCATAAATAATTGGATCAATACAGAAATTCAATGTTATTAAATAACTCACTACTAACTTTACAGTTGGTAAGTCTTTGAAATTGGTATTGAAAAATATTTGAACGAGAAGGAACAGAAAGCAAGGTGAACAGAGGACGATAAAAGCTATTACCACAATTCCTAGGGTTTTAGCAGCTTTCCTTTCAGATGCTTTAGACAATGGTTTATTTTTGTTGTCTGCCGATTTTGTTTCTTGCATCATTCAATTGATAGCTTTTACGTGTCTTCTCGCTGTTACAAATATTACTGAATACAAACAAATTATAATAATCATAGGCAATAAAAACGTCAGTAAATAATGTATTATCCACCAGTAAAAATAATGATAAAATTTGCACATACCCACACACCATTTAGTTGCAATATAACCTCCACTATGAATAACAAATGCATATGAATAGAAAAATGCTAACAACCATATGAAAATGATACATGTACCTGCCACTGAATTTGTTACATATCTGCTGTAAAAAAATGGATTACACACAGCAAAGTAGCGATCAAATGATATGCTTAACAAATTTAAAACAGAAACAAAAAGTAAAAAATAAAAAAATGTATGAAAGTAAGGACAAAATGCATCACCATAGTACCAGCAATTCTCTATTAGTGTAGAAAACTGAAAAGGCAGAATAAGAAAACCACTTAGAAAATCTGAAACAGCAAGCGAAAGGATAAGTAAGTTAGTAGGAGTGTGAAGCTCCCTGAAATGACAGATGGTGATGATCACAAACAAGTTTCCAAACACAGTAGCTACAAATATAATTCCTGCCGAGAGGTAAAGTACTACTAATATTTCGGTTTGCCTCACGATTTTACTGCAAGTTGCATTATTATCAGGATAGCAGTATGTTTCTGATTGCATGATTTTAGTTTTAAAAAGTTCCTTTTAATCGATACAGTATTACTCTTCTCAATTTTGATAATGTGACCCTCTGAAAGTTATTAGCATAGTTTATATATTTGCAAGATCCTGAAAGATTAATGGAAATCTTTTTACTCCAATTACAGAGCCGTTGTACTCCCAAGTGTAACAGAAGTGGTTTGTTTTTCAGGAACAAGTCCTGATTAGTTATTTACTAATAATAAATCAACATTCAGCTCTACTTTTTATCAGTATTTTATTATTGATGTTGCTGAACATGTGTAGCTGCATTTGTAAAAATATTAAAGTATTTTTATATGTTAAATGTATTCCTTAAAAATAGGCATCAGCCTTTTTTTATTTATCCATTCATTTCCTAGTCTGTTGCCAGCATACAGCTACTTAGCACTATCTGCCATGAACCTGCCCCACAGCATTAGCAGTTTAATATTTTTTTCTGTAAATCAATGGCATTTAATTTTAAATTGTGATATTCAAATGCATATGCTTGTGTACTGAAGCATGCTAAAGTTTTACTTCACAAAAAGAGATATACTATTATGCAAACTATTGCGGCTGTTTTACTCTGTTTGCAAAATATAATGCTTGTTTCTCCCTTGAAATATTCACTACCATACCAAATGTCAGTCTTGTTTTCACCCATCAGGAGGGGCATGCAAGACCATGAAATAAAACTGAAAGCATATCTACAGCTTACTCTTTTAGGCAGTAAGGCAGTTGATGTCTTCTTGGAATTGCAGTTGCATTTCTCCTCTTTTTCAGTATTCTTCCTCCAGCTTCCCTTTGATATTGAGCGCTACTAGTATCAACAAATGCTGAACTTCATTTACTACCGATAAGCATTGTGCAAGAACCAGGAACAAACAATTAAAAAAAGAAGAAAAAAGCCTTAAGTTGAACTGGTCAACCCAATCTGGTCCTTCCAAAGGAACAGAAACTCCTGTGACTCAAGGCAACACATTCAAGATAAGATTATTTAACAGAGCACTGTACAAAACTACTATGCATCATTTGTTTTTGCTGATATGACTGACTATTGAATTTGTCATATATATTAATAAGTAACTGTCACTAACTAAATCTCTTTAGGAGTTTTTCTTACAGTCCCAAAAAAGGGATATTTCAAATGAGTGCACTAAAGTGATAGTCAAAGAGTAGTCAGGTGAAAGTCTCGGTCAAGGCTATGAGGATGTGAGCCCTCAATCAATGTTAACATTTCAGGACAAGAAAATCTGGTTCGTGAACTGTAGCTGCGTTTGTCCAAAATTACTAAACTTCTGCAGCTTCTAGTTTACTTCTTACTACTACAGGATGTGTAGATGCCACATGGACTGGACGGGTATCCCGGCCAGAACAGGGGATGGTTCATTACCCAGACAGGAGGTTCCTAATTGGCAAACAGGCATCCCAGCCAGGGAGGACAAAATGATGAGACCCGGAAGGAAGGACCAAAAGGAATAGACGGACAACCCACTGAAAAAAATAAGATGTTGCTGGGGGTTTCTTACTCCCCTAGAATGCTAGATGGCAGCTGCCCTGGATATCAGTGCCCAGTGGGAAGCCAGCAGGGTATGCCAGGAAATGTAGTCCAGCAAGAGCATCCCTGCTGGGGTCACTGGGCACCACAAGAGGGTGCTGCAAGGAGACAAGCTCCCTGTTATAATGGACTTTTACATGACCCGGGAGTGCTTCCATTGGGCAGTCGCCCTGGCACTAAAAGTACTCCCGGGTCCATAAAAAAAGGGAACACACTCCTTTTTCCAGGTGAGTCAGAGCTGGGAAGACAGAAAGCAGCACTCAACTGGAGGAGGCTAGTGCGGTGGTGAGAGGTAAATTGTGGAGAGAGAAAATCTGTGCTTGTGTTACAGTGAAGGTATTGTGGTGAATAAAAACCATCCTTTATTTGATCTCGGGACTCATTGTGTGTTTGTGTTGGTGGTTTGGGACATCGACGCCCTGGTTTTCTTCACAGATGATTCAGGCAATAGTGTGACGCATTTTTATATAATTCCACAGACCAAAATCTTCATTTTAAAAGGTTTAGTAAAATTTTAAAACAAAATAGTTCACACAAAAATAGAGAAAAAATTGATAATAAAAAAGAAACAGTTCTTGTTTAAGAAGAGTAGAGGGGAAGGTGACTCTTGCACACGTTGACAACACTGCAGCCGCTCAACATGTAGCAGCTCCTGGTCTCTCAGAGAAGGTGCCTTCTTTTGACGTTGGAGGTCAGGAGAGAAGAGGAGGCAGAAAACTAACTTTGTGATAATTAAAGACCCTATGATTTAATTTAATATTTCTGAAATAAGAGGGATGGGTATTTGTTATTTATGGCAATTCACTTCTCAATAATTAAAACTAAGACACAAAGGTTCACACTACATTTGTATAAAAAAGAAGCCCATGGTGATGATTATGTGTTTTGAAGAATTTAGTTTCTATTTTATGTCTTATTTATTTTTACCATTTTCCAAATATTTTTAATTTTAATGTCATTTTTATTTACCATTTCTCCACCATTTTGTTTGTCATAGGTGCCACTGTTTTGCCTAATTTTAGACAATGAACTCTAAATGTCGATAATGATGCTTTGTGGTTGTTTCCATGTGATGCTTCTGGCATACCTGATTTTGGGTTCTTTGCATTTGCCGATTACAATTCTAATATTTGTCTTAATTATCTTGTCAGAACATAATTGTGCACTGTTTAAAATGAGTGATCCTGAACTAAGAGGGTGTTTGGGAATATTGAGCAAAAGCAAAAACACCAACAGGTATTACCAAATACTTTATCAAGGAAATGGTATTGAAATTTCGTTATATGCATCAAAAGGTAGATGCACTAGTAACAGCCCCCCTTTAGGTGCTTCAGGTGGTTCTTGCAAGTCCTGCCTATCTAACAGATTTGTGAGTTATTCTAAAAAGTACAGTGGCTTTATTAATCAATGCAGACTGTTTTTTGACCTATAGTCTGATACGTCTGTGACAGATTGCCATTTATTATAACTCTGCTGGATGAGCAGCCAGTGAAATGGACATCTACCTGCTATGATTTCAACCATTCCATTTACTTTACTTTGGTGTTTTTTTGATTTCCAAAATCACTGCTAAACTCATTATGCAAAAAGTGAATATTAATAGATTATTGGACATCAAACAAGAACATACATCCTTTAACAAATATGTAGTCTCATTTGAAACAATCACAACTGGGGAGAGGTGACATTGGAATTATTACATAAAAAGCAATATGATAAAGGACGACTTTGCTAGCCATGATTTCGGCAATTCTCTTAATGATATTATTGATTTAGCCTTAAAACAAGCAAAGACTGAATGACAGAACGTGAGAAAGAAAAGCTTCTAAACGAATTTATATAAAACCAAGTACATCAACATATAAAGTAGAAAAAAACATTTATGAAAGAAACAAAAAGAAGTATAGTGAAAAAACTATGTTTCTACTGGTGGCATGGGACTTGCCGTTTCCAGTTGTGAAAAATTGAAGAAAAACAAATAGGCACATCCTGCTTGCAGCCTAACACTTTCATTTATGAATCGACGGTACTGGTCAATGCTGTATTACTTCCTTTGTTATTCAAAGTGCGATACTAGAGTTGATTGTAGGATTCTGCTGACTTTTAAAATATAATTTAATATCTACCTGGCATAGGTACGAATTCATTACTTAGGGTCTAAATATCATAAAAAGTGCATAATATCCATTCAGCCACTGTTTTTCAGATTAACTTGTTTCCATCACATACATATTCATTGATTTTACTATCACACAGAGAATATGACTGTGTCAATGATTTATGGCTGAGGCTAAAAGAAAATTTACAGAATAAGTTAATAAGGCCACCAGAAAGCTTGAGGTGGGAATTTTCTTCATACAGAATATAATGATTTTTGCAAATTGAAAAGAATACTATAAAAAATAATCACTTAATTAAATGATTAGATCCATAAATGTAACTAAATTTAATCTCAGGAGTTATTATAATCCATTTTGAATAAGAAAAGGAGAAGAGTGATAGAATGCCACTGACAGTCATTACTAGTTATGCCTTATTCATTGGCCAATTCTGTTTCTGAAATACTTTTTTTGTGATATATTGAATATTGGTATGGTTTAGCCAGGGCTCAATCCTTAGTCTCTGTTCTGTTTAACTGATTATTTTGTTTTTGTTGTTTTTTTTAACTATTTTCTGTGTATTTGTTAAGTTCTGTAATTTAATATTTTTCATTTTTTATTGTTATCTGGTTTTTTAAACTGTAATGTTGTTAAGCATTTTATTTAGTTTGTGTGTTATATTATTGCCATTGTTTTGTTTATTCTAAATTCAAAGGGGGACCCTGATACTGCAGCTAAAAAACCACCCTAAGGCTATATACAGTATAGCTATAGCCATTATCATCTATATAAACGTCTACACATGGAAGTGTGTGTGACTGTCTTGTCCGGAAGTGAGAGATGGAATCGGAGTAAGGGCTCAACCTCTGAGGAAACAGAAAACTCACTTAGCCGCTAATAACACAAGTGAGGCCATCACGTCAGCAAAACAAAACCTCAGAAGAAAGACAAAGTCACTTAGCCACTAACATCAGCAAAACGGTATCCCTTTTACTTTTCCTCCCACCGATAATACACAAGCGAGGTGAATACGTCGGCAAAACGAATCCTACTAGGAGATGCCCAGAGCTGTTCCTTTCAATTACCTGACATCTCTACATTTCAATTTTTTTTTGATGATTTCAGTAGTTTCCAGGAGCCCGGGCTTTTTACAGCACGGGCTTACACAGCTATACTGTATAACAATAAGAAATAAATATAAAATACTCATCAGAAATATACGAAATAGTTAAATTTTCAGCAAGCCTAATAGGCTTTATTTTTCATCGGTTTTAATTTATTAATTTATTTTCACTCAGTATTTAGATTTCTTCAAATGCAGGGTCTGGGTTCACATGCACCTACTGTCTTGATTGGCAATACCTGTGCAGTTGTTAGTAGAATGATATCTTAACATCCTTCTTTGAGAGCAATAAAGTTCATAGATGATCATTTTGAGCTTTTAGTACATAGAATGATATGATATGAGTATTGTAAGTTTATCATAACTAATCTAAAATTCCAGGCAGACATAAAATTTCTAGCATTTCATGAGTATGAAAGCCTGCATGCCCAGAAAGCTGTTCATACATACTTGGCAATAAATTATATTTTACTGTATTGCAACATTTATTGTGAGATCTAAGCCAAGTTGTTTCCATCAATATTGGTAGTGATTTAACAACAATACGAATGTAAAATAATTGGTAGCTGCATTTCTTTCTGGATATTCTGATTCTGCTAAAACAGTGACCTTTGGAACTGAAAGGATTTTGGAAGTAACACAAATTATTTTCTTGGACTTGTGGCCAAAACTTTGCAGTTCATTAGGGTAATAATTGTGTTTCTACTCTTAAACATCAGATGTTTCATTGAAAGCTTATTTTGAGTTGGCACAATGGCCCCAATACAAGTAGTTGTGAATCGAAAGACGTGTGGGACCACCAGGACTCTTTCTAGAGTTAATGTCTGGCCAACTGAGCACTCGGGCCATGAGGGCCTCAGGGAGGTCACCAAGAAACCAATGGTCACTTTAACATAGCTTCAAAGGTCTTTGGCTAAGATGGGAGAACCGATTGGAAAGTCAACCATTTCAGCAGCACTCTTGAGTAAATGACAGCAGCCTCATTAAAATTTTCCAACTGGCATTTAAAGGACTCTAGCAGCATGGGGAAAAAGATTCTCCTCTCTGTTGAGACAAAAATTAAACTCTTTTGGCATAACTCCAGTTACTATGTCAGGCAAAGACCAGGCACTGCTCATCATTTGCCTAATTCCATCTGTACTGTGAAACGTGGTGGTGGCAGCTATAGGGGGTTGCTGCTCAGCAGCAGGGACAGACAAACTGGTTTGAACTGAGGGAAGTATGAACACAGCCAAATATGAAGCAGTCCTATTCAAGAGTGCATGCTTTTCAGCACAACAATGACACAACAATGACACAAAGCATACAGCCAACAGAAACCTGAAGTGGCTTTGTCCTTGAGTAGCCCAGCCAAAGCCCATACTTAAACCTCATAGAACACCTGTGGAGAGACCCAGACATGGCAGTTTACAGATGCTTCCCATTCAGTCTAATGAAACATGAGAGGATCTGCCAGGAATAATGGGATAAAGTGCACAAATCCAGGTGTGCAACGCTTGTAGAGAATTATATGAAAATGCTGAATTCTGTAATTGCTGCCAAAGAGGCTTCTAGAATTTACTGAATTAAAGGTCTGAATACCTGAATGAATGAGAAATTTCAGTTTTTGATTGTTAAGGAATTTGCAAACCTCTCTGAAAATATGTTTTCACTTTGTCATTATAAAGGCAAATATTGTCCAGTTAAAATTAAATCTACAACACAGTAAAGTGTGCAGAAACTGGAGTAAAGCTGCTCATTTCAATGTTGGAATGTCAGCTCATGCTTCTGCTGACTTAGTGATAAAGTCTTTCCCAGGCTGATGTAGCTTGGTTGCACCTAACAGTGCTGCAGTTTGTTGGTAGACTGAACATATTATGGCTAGTAGGAGTTGGCGATAGGATTAATATTGGTGTAGGAGTCAGAAATGAATTAATTAAAAGAATTGACATATGTTAAGCTACTGTCTCCAATTTCCTTATTTCCTACATAAAACTGTCCTGCATTACAGAATTAAAAAAAAAAATAGTTCTGGGATTATGGAAAATAAAAAGCATGAATAAATATGCAAACTTTTAAATTTAGTGTAAGCAGTAGCACAAATTAGGATGGCCAAGCAAATAGTTAAATAAAGGCACATGTAATTGCCAGGAAAGGGGGTGTGGCAAAGGACTACTTTATCTGTAGTGTGTTCAGGACTTATAGTGTTCACTCCGGAGTGTCAGTCAGGACACTGGTAAATGATGCAGAGAATTCCACACAGCAGTTCAGAATGAAATTGAATTAATTTATTTGAATATATACACCTGGATTTGAATAGGTATATAGGTGTATGTGTGGTCTACAATAAAAAGGAATACATAAAACGTATTGGTAAATTACACACAGTCCACTAGATGGCAGTATTACTCAAATTAGGCACTAGCTTACCGGCAGTATAGAATCCAAATCAATAACGTATCAGTACATAGTATTAACATATAGTAAAGTACATTAATGTAATACCATAAACTATTATTAAATAATATTGCTGCATGTAACTAACACTAAGGCACATTCCCAACATATAAACGCTAAACAGTACACTTAAACAACTTTGCATCTTAACGTATAAAAGCATACAATACAAGTAAAATGCAAACAAACCCACCTCTGGTCATTAATGCACACTTCTTATTAATTCAGGACACTACTGACTCTTACTTATAACAAACAAATGTTTCTCTACACGGAAAATGACTACTGTAGCACACGTGCATCTCCTTCGCTTTTTAACATCCCCATAATATGTGTTTCTCAAGTTAATAATGACAGAAGTCGAGCAATCAGTTCATAGCTGGTCGTGTTGTAAATTGCTGTAATAACACACACCAAAAGCAAACTGGTGCTGATTGAGCCTGATGACATCATCATGTGCTGTGCCAACCCGCTAGCTAACATTCCTTAACATCTTTCCCTTCTGAATGAAATTAGCCATCAAGTGTATAACTAGAATTACCATTGACACCAAGTAAAGTTATTGTTTTTTTTCTCATAATAGACCTATAGGAAGTAGCACAGTTTCTTAAATATAAACAGTACGTCTATGTCTATATACATGTGTACATACAGTGTACTTTTTTTTTTAAACAAACAATGTAATAGCAACAATAACATACAAGCATACAAGTAGGAAAAAATGACTGAGAAATAACTGCAAGAACGGGGGTACATCACAAATTGAGTCTGTTGGGAGGCCTGGACACCCGACCAAAGCGTGGCATGACGGTGGTATGTTGTGCGGGGGTGGCATCACTAACATCAGCATAGGAGTCGTGAACAGGGGGTGTTGTTACTATTGCAGGAGATGACCGCTCCTCCTCCTCGTGTTCCTCTGCCTTGCCATTTCCTTCCGATTGACTGAAAGTTGCCGAAGTCCCAGGCTTTTAATCTGAATTTTGCATAGAGGAGTCTGCTGGCCTCAAGTCCACTCTATTTCCGATGATACAGTGAGCCATCTACTCCTACTAAGTAGGATCTCGGGGCTACCTTCTGCACAAAGGATCCCAGCTTCCAGATGCCCGTTTGATCACCTGCTGGTGGCTTCATCCGAATTACTTCCCCCACTGAAAGCCCTGGAAGATGTTTTGCACTGCGATCATAAGTAAGCTTTGCTATCTGTTTTCTCCGATGTAGTTTCTCCACAACACTTGTCACAACACTGGGCTCTAACAATGCATTGGCGACTGGAAGGGCAGTCTTCAAGCGCCTGGACATTACGCGCTGTGCTGGGCTACTGTCCATTGTTTCAGTTGGTGTGTTACGCCACTGGAGTATGGCCTTCCAGGCGTCAGTGCCTTTACGCTGTGCTTTTTTGATGAAATTCTTTGCTAGTTTCATGGCTGCTTCAGCCTTGCCTTTAGCCTTTGGGTGTCGTGGGGAGGATGTGCAATGTTCAAATTCCCATGCTGCAGCAAAGCGTCTGAATTGAAAACAAGTAAACTGTGGCCCATTATCGGTGATTACTCTATCAGGTTGACCATACCGGGCAAACTGTACCTTACAACGTTTGACGGTTGTTTCTGCAGCCAAATCAGGTAAGAGCTCTATCTCCCAAAAGTCCGAATATTTGTCAACCAGCAGCAGAAAATCTTTACCGTTGTGCTGGAAGAGATCGATGCTGATGATTTGCCAGAGTCTGGTAGGAAGTTCATGAGACATCATTGTCTCTTTTTGCTGCTCTATAGCGTACTCATTGCAGACTGTATGTACATTTCCTCACAAAGTCTTTAATCTCGCTCTGCATGCTGGGCCAGTATAAGGTGTCACGTGCCTGTCTGTAACAGGCTTCTCCACCAGTGTGACTTGCATGTATCCGTCTTAACATTTCTGGGCGCATTGATTTTGGGATCACTCTCTGACCTTTATAAAGCACGCCGTTTTGCACACTGAGCTCTTCCCTGTATGGCCAGTATTCTCTGACTGCTAAGTTGGCGTCTTCTTTCAGGTTTGGTCATCCTGTTAGAACTGTGGATTTGAGCGCTTGGAGGTTTTCATCTTTCCCTGTCTGCTGCCTTAATTGAGTAAGGCGCTGATCCGTGACATTGAGATAATCAGCCTGATTCATGTGTTCGAGATCGAACTGCTCCTGCTGTAGCGCACAGACCGAGTGCCATACTTCACCTGAGCCACTGTTTCTGTCCGCTGTAGTGGCTCTGCCGAGGGCATCACTCAAAAACATTTCAGGACCTGGTTTATATACCACTTTGAGGTTGTAATGCTGGTGGGCAAGCAGCATACTCTGAAGACGTTTTGGTGCACAGATAAGGGATTTACTGAAGACTGAGATAAGAGGTTTGTGATCCGTTTCTGCTATGATTTGATCTTGGCCATATACGTAGTGGTGGAAGCGTCGGCAAGCAAATACAATACTTAGGCATTCCTTCTCTGTCTCTGCATAGTTTTGCTCAGCTGAAGTCAATGCTCTCGAAGCAAAAGCAATGGGTTGGCCCTCTTGCATGAGGCAACAGCCAAGACCATGTTGGCTTGAATCGCTTTGGATGGTAACAGGTTTAGACACATCATAGTATCGCAAAACTGGAGTTGTGGTGACAAGCTTCTTAATCTCTTGCACAGCAGCTTCATGTTTGGGAAGCCAGTGCCAAGTTACATCCTTGCTCAAGAGTTTCCTTAGGGGCTCACACACTTCAGAAAGACGTGGTAAAAACTTGCTCAGGTACATGATGAAACCCTACAAATCGTTGCACAGCTTTTGCATCTGTTGGAGTTGGCATTTCCATGATTGCCCACACTTTCTCTGGATCAGCTTTTAAGCCACTGGATGACAAAACGTATCCATGAAAGCGAACTTCAGGCACTTTAAACCGCAACATCTTAGCGCTAAGCCTCAGCTTGACCTTTCTGCATCACTCCATGAAAGCAAGCAGCTTTGCGTCATGGTCTTTATTAGCCTCGACATCAGTATCGCCACAACCTACAATAAGGATGTCATCTGCGACTGGCTCCACACCCTCGAGGCCTGCCAACAACACATGCTGCTTATGTTGGTACACTTCTGGTGCAACACTAACGCCAAAGGGAAGCTTCAGCCACCTCTTCCGCCCCCAGGGTGTCCAAAATGTGGTCATGAAGCTACTTTTCTCATCTAGCTTACCCTGGAGAAAGGCATCTCTGGCATCCACTAAGGTAAAGAGCCTAGCCCAGTGGTTCTCAACCTGTGGGGTGGGCCCCCCTAGGGGGGCGCGAAGTAACAAAAAGGGGGGTGCAAAAATGTGAAAAAAAGAAAACAAGAATCAAAAATATGAAAAAAAATCTGTTGAAATCAAAACAAATTAACTTAAACTACATTCTGATACTAGAACAATAAATATAGATAAAAGTTAAGTAGGTACAATAAAATATGCATCTACATTTCAAAAAAATGTTGGGGGGGCATGATTAAAACTGTTATGAAAACTGAGGTCGCAAATACTTAAAGGTTGAGAAACGCTGGCCTAGCCTTAGGGAGTTTGTACAGTACATCCTCCCGAGAGGGCATAATATAGTGAGAACATCGCAGTGCTTGATTCAGAAATTTTGGGTCTATGCACACCCGCAATTTATCAGGCTTCTTCACGATTACCATGTTGCTGATCCAATCAGTCGGTTCAGACACCGCGGCAATATGGCCATCAGCTTCATATTTGTCAAGCTGGGCTTTAACAGCATCCTTCATAGCAACTGGCACATTACGTGGGGAACATTGAATTGGCTGTACTAACCTGTCTAGGTTGAAATGTATAGTGCCTGGGAGGCAATCGATGGGTCCTGTGAAGACATCAGCATACATTTTAATCAAGCTACTGCAGGTGAGGGGTACAGATGAGGCACTGTCTGTGAGGTACAGCTCTGCTGGAATTGTAAAGCACATTAGGCCAAGCCTTTTACATGTTGATCCTGACAGAAGAGGTTTCTGACTGCCTTCTATGATCTCAAACTCCAAACTATGCTTATGACCGCGATGACACATTCTGTGTCAAAGAGTCCTAAGGAGGTCATTGTTTGACCCGAGTACAGTTTTAACTTGGTATTACTGGGATGCAGTTTAGCTCTTGGTGCTAATCTCATTTTGTCCTTTAAGCACATAACATCACAAGTGGCCCCAGAATCTAATTGACATTGCTGTGGTTTCTTGTGAAGCTGCAGTGTAACAAACCACTTCTTACCTCTAGCACCCATAGTGCCAATACACTCTGTAGAATAAACATCATTTTTAGCACAGCTGCCTGCTTTGTTTACCTCTGTTTCAATGGTAAGAAGTTTACCTTCCATTTGTCTTCTCTTGCTTTTCAGGCACACTCTTGCGAAGTGGTTGACTGTTTGACATAAGTTGCATGTTTCTCCATATGCTGGACAGTGCTTCCTCCCAAATCCATGTGGACAGCCACAATATTTGCATGTCGGTCGATCTGTATCTGAGCCTGAAAACTGACTTGCCTGCTTTGCTGCGGTGATGGGTAGTGGCCTCCTAGTAATAGGCTTTGAGGTGGCATTAACACTATCCATGGAAAGGTTGATGGAGTTGGATAAACCAAGTCTCATGTCAGTGAGCTCTGCTGATCAACATGTCTCCACGGCCATGGCCAGGGTGAGATTTCTATCTCGTAATAACCGTCTGCGGGTTGCTTCATTTGCTATACCTAGCATGATTTTATCGCGAATAAATTCATCTCTTAATGCTCCATACCCACAGGAGGCGGATTTTTCTTTTAACCGTGTAAGAAAACTGTCAAATGGCTCCCCTTCCTCCTGTTTACAACTCCCAAATACGTAGCGTTCATAAATCACGTTCTTTGTAGGTTTAAAGTGTCCCTCCAATGCATTTAAAATAGCCGTTACATTGGTGTGGTCCGCTGCTGAAAGATTCATGTTGTGCTTGTAGACATGTCTGCACTCGGCGCCAATGATACTCCACAATGTAGCCACTTGAATTGTGGCGTCCTTCCTATTTAGCTCGATAGCAATGGCACAATCTTCAAATTCTGACCTGAAAACATCCCAATTTGTGCTGAGGTCACCACTCATGTTCATTGCAGTAGGAGGCGGAATGTGTGTTGCCATAGCCACGGATAAGTTCAGGATGAGCGCGACTACTCACTTGAATTGATTCGCAGTGGCACAGCCCTTGTCTGTGCTTAGGATGTGAAAGAAAAGCAGTGCGTTTTTAGTCTTCGGAGCCATGTGGTTACACTTCTGACACCATGTTCCTCAAGTTAATAATGACAGTAGTCAAGTAATCAGTTCAAAGCTGGCTGTGTTGTAAACTGCTGTAATAACACACACCAAAAGCAAACCGGTGCTGATTCAGCCTGATGACATCATCAAGTGCTGCGCCAGACCGCTAGCTAACATCCCTTAACAATATGCACTCTCGTGCATGCTGGAAGGTGCACCTTGATATGTGAGCCGCGTCTCTTTATTATTGATATCTCTCTATCTGAGGGAGAAGGATAGATAGGGACAGTCCGCAATCAGAGCAAGGGAGGCACCTGCAAGTGGGAAGTTGACATTTTTTGTTAGAGAGGCTGCTAGCTGTGTTTTGAGTTTCTGTGAGTCAAGCTCTGAGACAAGGTCATCATGCCCTCTGACAAAGCAAGCAGGCAAAGTTTGTTTTGAGAAATGCAGGAGCAATTTATTGAATTATAATTAGGCAGTCCAGTTTTCATACATGGGCCCTTCTGATCTCATCTTAATTGTTACTAGGCTGTGAGAATGAAGGGAGAGGTAATCAGGTGATGCTTATCGCCAGATGGCAAAGATGTCCTGCCAACAAGAATATTGTTATGAGAAGGCCTGGAACATTAGGTGATTGTTATGGGTAGAGGTGCTGAGTGGGGAAACATCATGGGAACCTCTATACAGTCGATGATGGGAAACTAGTCTGGAAGGGGGCATTTTGAGATGAGAATTGTAATATATTCGTGGCTCTCTGGATACTCAGGGCTTAGCCCAGTTTGACTTAATTGGGTTGAGTCCGTGTTATTTTTGATTGCAATAAACTAATTACTCTGCCTGTCCTTCGACTCCTAGTGCCTTCTTTCAAGCTGAGAATCTTTGGCGTATTAAGCTGGAGTAACGGACATTATATTCACACACCCCTACTTAGTGGCACGTTGGTGCAATGGTACTGTTGTTGCCTTACAGAATAGAGACTTTGGTTCATTTCCTGGTCCTCCCTGCATGGAGTTTCCATGATTTCTCTGTATATGTGTGGGTCCCCTCCAGGTGCACCGGTTTTCTGCCACAGTACAAAGACATGCAGGCTAGGTAAACTGGCATTTCTAAACTGGCCCTAGTATGTGGGTGAGGAGTGTATTTTATGTGTTTGTGTTTTTCCTGCGATGGACCGGCGCCCTGTCCAGGGTTTGTTCTGTGCCTTGCACACTATGTTAGCTGGGTTGGGCTCCAGCAGACCCTGCGACCCTGTTCAGGAATAAGCTGGATGGAGAATGACTAACTGAAAAACTAACTGACTGATCCCTACTTATCTTACCTGTATCACTATTTGTATATATTGGGCCAGTTTACTTAAAGCCTTTTGTTGATTCAGGTGTGACAAATTGTTTTATCAGCAACACATTAGTTGACAATTAAGTAACCAATGAAACTATGATAACTGGCTTGTAGTGGCCAACCAATTGAGACTGGTTCCATTCATTAATGTACTACTCACTTTATTTTGGTAGTAAGGATTCTGGATGTTCTTTTCACCCTATTTTTCTCTGTTTTCCATGACTAAAACCACACAAGATATACTGTGACAAAAAGGAAATACAAATCTTAGTCTGCAGATTGGTGTATGGAAATATCTGCTTATTGGAAGATCTGCCACTGAAATATTCTGGTATAAAAAATGTTTTCAATAAACAAAGGCATTGCTCATTACTTAACTGATTTGTTACCTGATGCTCCATTTCCATTTTTGTCTTTTGTATTGTCCAGAAACCACAGCAAAGGATAATTTTATTACCAAAGACCTAGCTAAAGGTTCTCATAGTTTACTTTGTTTCCCTGTAGGATTATGTTTTTCTTAGTTGCCAAGTAGGAAAACACCATTTGGCTGTGTATTGATTATTACTAAGCCTTATTAAATTAACACCAATGATCTATTTCTTAATTGGTACAACAGCTTTAGAAGGCTGTTATACTATATGGACAAAAGTATTGGGACACTTGACCATTACACCACCGGGGACTTTAATGACATTACATTCAAATACATAGACTTTAATATGGAGTTGCCTCCCCCCCTTTTAACTATAACAGTTTTCACTCTTCTTGCAAGGCTTTCCACAAGATTTTGGAGAGTTTCTGTGGGAAGTTGTGTCAATTCTTTCTGTAGAGCATTTATGAGGTCAGGCACTGATGTTGGAAGAAGGCCTGACTCGTAAACTCCATTTTAGTTCATCCCAAGGGTGTTCAATGGGGTTGAGGTCAGGGATCTGTGCAGGCCAGTCAAGTTCTTCCACACCGAACTCATCCATTTATGGACCTTGCTTTGTGCACTGTGGCACAGTCATGCTGGTATAGAAATGGGTCTTCCCCAAACTGTTTCCACACAGTTGGAAGTATAGCGTTGTCCAAAATGTTTTTGTATGTTGAAGCATTTAGATAGCCTTCACTGGAAGTAAGGGGCCTAGCCAAAACCCTGAGAAACAGCCCCACACCATTTTCCCTCCTCCACCAAACTTCACAGCTGGCACAATGCAATCAGGCAGGTAACGTTCTCCTGGCATCCGCCAAACCCAGACCCTGACTGCTGAACAGAGAAGCATGATTCATCACTCCACAGAACACGTTTCCACCACTTCATCTGACTCTCGGCATCGGACTTGGTTATGTGAAGCTTGCATGCAGCTGCTTAACCATTGGAAAACTATTCCATGAAGCTTCTTCTGCAAATTTTGTCTGCTTGCATTTATGCCACTGGAAGTTTAAAACTCTTCAGCTATGGAATCAGCAGAGTGTTGGCAACTTTTATGTACCATTCACCTTAGCAGTCGTTGACCCCGCTCTCTGACTTTACGTGGTCTTTCGCTTCGTGGCTGAGTTGCTGTTGTTCCTAAATGCTTCCACTTCCCAATGACACCAGTTGCAGATGACCATGGAATATCCCGCAGGGATGAAATTTCAAAAACCATCTTATTGCAAAGGTGGCATCCTATCACAATACCACACTTGAAGTTACTGAGCTCTTCAGAATGGCCCATTTTGTTTCACAAATGTTTCTAAATGGAGACTGCATGGCTAGGTGCTTTATTGTATACACCTATGGCAATGGGTCTGATTGGAACACCTGAATTCAATAATTAAGAGGTTTGTCTCAATACTTTTGTCCATACAGTGTATTTCTAAACTTTTTAAATGAGCATGTATAATTTATTCTTCTAAAAGAGAGTGAAACAATTGAAAAGTAGCTTTAAACAAGAGAACAGGGCACTACAAATATTTACTACATTAGAACAATCTAGACTAGAAGGGGCCATTCAGCCCAACAAAGCTTCCCGTCCTATGCACTTAATTCTCCAAAAATAACATCAAGTCTAGTTTTGAAAGTCCCTAAAGTCCTACTGTCTACCATGTTACTTGGTAGCTTATTCCATGTGTCTATGGTTCTCTGTGTATAGAAAAAACCCTTAACATTTATGCAAAATTTACAGTTAGAAAATTTCCAACTTTGTCCCCAGTTCTTGATGAATTCATTTTAAAATAACAGTCTCGGTCCAGTTTGCTAATTCCCTTCATAATTTTAAACACTTCAATCATGTCTCTTCTTAATCTCCTTTTGCTAAAATTGAAAGGCTTCAGCTCTTTTAAGCTTTCATTATAATTCATCCTCTGTAGCCCTGGACTCAGCCTAGTCATGCTTCTCTGCACTTTTTCTAGTGCTGCTATGTCCTTTATGTAGCCTGGAGACCACAACTGTTCGCAGTATTCAAGGTGAGGCTTCACCAGTGCATTATAACGCTTTAAGATAACCTCCTTGGACTAGTACTCTATACATCAGGCCATATAACATATGACTCCTAATTTCTTCTAATAACATGTTCTTTCAATTTTTAGGTGTCTCATTGTGTATTCAAGCCTAATATGTTTAACTTCTATGTGTAAGACTTTACATTTTTTACATTAAAATCATCAGCCACAAATGTACAAAAGCTTTATGCTGTCCCTCTGTAATGGTTCAACAGATTCTACATTATCTGCCTATCCACAAAGCTTGGTAAACTCTGCAGACTAAACCAGTAGTGGCGCCTACCCTCGCTCTCTAGGCATTCACACTGCCTGCCCATTTGCCCGGACGCAAAAACTCACCGACCACCCAGTTAGTCCCTTTCGTCTGTGGTAATAGTCCACATGCACGTCTGAGCCACGCAGCGTTATGCCGCGGGTTCACTATTGTGTTGTATTTTGCTCTCTCCAGAGTTCCATCTTTTCATTCACTTACTGTTGTATTCTCACACTAACCCATTTTAGACATCCGTGTCTTTCCAGAAGTGTTTAGCATTCAATAAATAATTATGCATGAGATTGACCGTGTGTCTACCCAGCACAGAGAGGCATGGGTAAGCCATTGAACCCCATTCGGGCTGCAAGCCATGGAATTCCCACTACTTGTGACTCATACGCTCCCACTCATTACGTCCCTACCCTTTGTACACAACCCCCTCCCACCTCGCTACTACTGTGGTCGGGTGTCTTGGTGGATTATATATAGAAAAGCAGCCAAAACCGCACAGAGCAATGAAAAGTCTACGTGAGTCACAGGTACATCTAGACTGTGTAAAGATGACAACGACTCAAGTGACGAGTTGGAGGTGGGCACATGAGCGGGCAGTGCATACAGAACGAGAAATCAGCAGACTAGCATGACGGACGGAGCTGAATGGACGTCCTTCTCCTCTCCTCCCGTTCCACACTTCGCGCCGTGCACCCCCATCCCTCCGTCTGGCAGGAGAAGGTGCGAGGGCGGTCCGCCAGTGTTGGTTGTGTGTTGGTTCGTTCCGTGCATTGTTACAATGTTGCTTTTCTTGCTGATGTATTACATTACCGATTTTTCAAATGTTAATTTTCTCCCTGTGCTGAAAAGTCATTAAAAAAACGGCCTGATTATGCGGCGTATGGTACGCTGCGAGTTAGCTAGTTATGCATAATTAAGCAAGCATTCTGAAACATTACCAACATTTAGGACACTTTGATTTTCTTTGATTGATAACTTTCAATTATTCTTTTTGAAGTTTGAAGCAGTTTGGATTAATTGCAACCCATTAAAGTAAGAGAGCAACAGAATAACTGCATGCAGATTCAAATTTACCTCTTTAAAATCAATAATTTAATACAAAAAGTTTAACATAGTGAGGTCACTTTATGAGCTATGGAAGATATAACAAACCTTTTTTATTTTTTTTATTTACAAATAACTTTAATGGACAAAATAATGAACACCAGCACATATGAATTGATTTCATGTTACCTGAAAAATAAAAAATTCTTTTTATCCTACTGCCTGCAATGTACCCCCACACCTTTAATTGTAATCCTGATCATGAAATTAATCAGCAGCAAAGAATAAATGCAAAACATAAGGAGGCCGCTTCCACATTAACAAAACATTCTGCATCCCATCAGAGTCAGTGAAAGGCAGGGGCAGAAGGGGCACAGGCCTGGGGCACTTCCTTGTAGGGCCACCAAAAGAGCTAAGAAATAATGCCAAAAGAGGAAATATTTTTATTTTCCCTAACATAAAAGGCAAAACAAATTTTTTTCACCGTTAAGAGAATACACCAACTGTATTAGACGTATGTGTGTTAGAGTGTTTGTGTGAGAAATATGGAGAGGACACTGAGAAAACATTGCTCCTATTGTTTGAAGAATTCTGCATTAAAAGTATAAGTGAAGACAGAAGTAGTTTATGAACAAGACATCACTGCAGCATAACGTTAAGAATACCAAACTTCAAGCCACTTGAAAATTTCATGTTTGATCTCCCAAGAGATTGGTGGACATATTGACAGCAGCTTGTGAGAAACTGAATTGCCATAAAAATGCATGAAGAAGACAAGTGTACAGGTCAGCACTCTAATTGGAAATAAGGCCAAGAACAAATTGAAATAATTCAAATTTGGGAGTCAGGTGAGTGACCATAACATTTATATAGTACTAAAAAAGTCTGACAGGAATTTTACATGTATTGTATAAAATGTCAGACAACTGCGAATGTCTGGAAAGTGGAGCAAAACTATTAGAGATAGATTGGTTGTGGGCATTAGAGATAAGGATCTCTCTAAAAGCCTACAGCTAATGAAATCTGCAACCCTAGATGTGGCTAAGAAATTGCTACATCAAGCAGAAGAAGTTTCAAGTCGGCCAACAGGAAGAATTAGCTTCTGGTGTAAAACAAATAACCCATTGTGGTCAGATTAAACAAAAAAATTAATCACCAACGAAATTACAGAGCTGAACAGAAACCTGTGAAGGCTACAGACAATAGCAACAGGGAGAGCAGATGTGAGGGATGAGGAAAAGCACAGCATAAAGACAAACTGGGATGTGCAGCATCAGGCAAGGCCCCTGGGAAAGGATATGCGAGTCAAAAAGTTTACATAAAGTTACACAGACAGAGGATAATTCAGATTAATTTTTACTCAGCATAACAAAAATAAAGATAACCCAGCATATTGGAATGAAAAACTGGACACTGAGAATATTGTGATACCATTCAAAATTAATATGGGGCAGATGTCACAGTCATAAGTGAGAGAACGTTCCAGATACTAGAACCAAAACAAATGTTGCAGAAACCTGATGTATAACTAAACTGTCCAGGAGGTCAAGTACAGTGTTGTGGACTGTTCAACACAAAAGTGAAATACAAAGAGAAGCAATATGGACTTACCCTGTATATTTTGAAAGGCCCCTCAGTAAATAAAATATTAAACTAATCATTGGTCATAAACTACTCATAATTAATATTACAAACCTGGACACTGTTTTCATCCATTGCTAAAGACCAATACTCATATAATGAGGTTTGGGGTTATAGCAGGTTTAACCATTAAAAGTGATAGATGGTTTGTCAAGGAGCCCAGCAGTAGACAGAGAAAACAGCACAGAAGCAGATGTGAAATGCTATGTTATAAACATGCTTCTGGTCTCCCAACAAAAACTAAGCCACGACTTAAACTGATGCAGTATCACAAACAGTGGGGGAGCTAATCAAAAGGGAATGGCTTGATCATGCTAAAAACGCACCACCAGGGGTAAAAGACTATTACCAATTAAGAGACACTGTCAGAGAATGATGGTTTAATAACATTATGAAACAGAGTTATAAAACCAGAACTTTTAAGACAAAACATATCACAAATACATTAAGTTAATCAAGAACTTTCTAAATGCAGGGAAAGAGCACATGTAACCGTGTGGAGGACAGGAGTGTCAGCAGTTCTGAAAAAATAAATTGAAAGATTTCATTTTTGTTGTGAAAGCTAAAGATCGCAAAGAAAAGAACCACTCTGCCCCACTCCCCTTCCTGGGCGTCCATGACACATATGTGAGTTTAATGGTGAAAGCTATTGCACCTACATTAGTAGCTTCAGACTATTACTCACACTCATTGGAAATACCACACTTACCTACTACAACCTCAGAGTAACCAGTTAGGAAGCTAAAAGCTACTGTACTTGTGGGAGTTTTGGAATTTCCAGATATAGCAGCATTTGACAATGGGCTGCAGTATATAAATGACACCTTTGAAATATTTAGCAAAGAATTTCACTTTATACACATAGCGTTATATCCTCGCCACACATCAAGAAAAGTACATACAGAATCCATAGTCTAAATATCTAAAAGGGTTTTCAGACAGAAGGATCCACTATTTCCTCTTATGTTACACAGCAAATCCAACAGTTAGTACAGACGTAAGCCCAGCTGAGCTGTTGATGGCATAGGGGTTGCACACTACTTTGCCAACGTTAGTGTGCAATGTTATTCCAAAACAGTGAAACAGGGATCATATTAAGAATCATAACGCAGTTTTGAGGCACCAGCAGAAATATTATTATAACAGAGTACATGAGTGAGGGATTTTCCTCATCTGCATCCAGGCTGTCCTGTCTTGGTAAAGCAAAATGGGGAAAAACAATGGAAAGAGCCGACATCTGTAGTGCAAGAAGACATTAGTCTACACTCACATATGGTACACTAACCCCATGAGGGAGAGAAAAGATGAAACCATTGTCACTTCCAGAGCAGCAGTTCCAGAGGAAACCAACACAGGTCCAGCTGGTCTCACAAGAAGCGAGATTTTATTACTGGCATAGACACAACACCAGCAGCAGCTTTAGTGGAATCATTGCCTAAACAGACCTCTGAGGTACCAACAATAACAAGGTCTGGGAGAATAAGCAAACCTACAGAAACACTGTACTTGTGAACGTGTTAAAGAACAAAACAGGTTAACAGAAAAGTGAAAAAAGTGTTTCATTTTGTTTCACTTTAATAAGAATGTCTGGTTCATAATAATATCTAAGGAGAAACCTTTTTGTTAACAGTTAGATTTCTTTAAAGAGGGGAGATGTCGGGAAATAGACCGATTGTACTGACCGTATATATGTTAGAGTGTGCATGTGTGTGCAGAATGTGGGATGCGCAAAAGCGAGACTGAGATATACATAAAGAATGCTGAGAAAACGATGCTCCTAATGGTTGTAGAATTCTGTATTAAAAGTATAATTGAAGACATCAGTTTGGTGTTTCATTTGACAGTTGCTATAATTCATATCGTTGCTTTATGTACCCACCTCACCGCTATGCTCTGCCGATATGTGGAGTGCGGCAGTGTCCCTACTCTGACGCAAACAACACGCTATGCTGAGCTTTTCGCTGTGGACGTATCATTGCATCTTTTTCAGTTATGGTGAAATAACCATTTTCCTGTAATCTATGAGTGTAATTGTGTTCATGTATCAGATATTTCTAGTGGAGACCAAATTGATAAACTAATTTACAAGGTAAGTAATCTTTACCTTTGGTTATTTATATTGTACAAAATGTTTAAAACATAACCTGACTTGAATAGTGGTTATTCAATAATCACATTCAACAATCCACTATAATATTGTGACGTCTTGTAATTAATGTTTAGAAAGTTTTCTATTTACAGTACTGTGTTTAGGAGAGGCTCTGAGCCGTCTATGACTTCATAGACAGACAGAAGGTGCGTGCACAAGAGGGGAGGAGATAGGAACGAAGACGGTGTGTGCATGTATGTATATGGATGGGGAGATGGAAGAAGGAAGCCTCAAAACTTCGAAAGTGATCAGAGAAAGTGATTAAAAAGAGCAGTGTACAAAAGTGAGTAAAGACAAAATAGTGAAATTTCGTTGTTTTAGAGGTGTGCCTAGTGACCCTAAACAGCGGGCTGGAGACGTTTTTTTGCTGTTCTGTTCACTTCTTGTTTTCATCATTTTTGGAGTGCCACGTTTCAAGCACCTGTTTTTGACAATATTGTAATTACGCGGGGGTTGGGTGTGCGAGAGACGGAGGAATTCAGTTTGCCTCTTTGCGCCGATCGCTGGAGAACTGCCCTTAAAGGATCTTGAGTATCTTCAGTGCTGCTCAGATGTTCACGTGCCGGAGCTGCTTTGTTCCTTGTTCGCTCGCTGTCCATGATGAGCTTGAATGGCCGCAGGAGAAAGATTTTTTTTCTAAAGTACACATCGATGCAGAGGCGCGCTGTGTATTAAGGGCAGCAAAGTCCGAGGACTGGCGCGATAGAATGTTGATGAAAGGGTTAAAAAAAACACGCAACTGGTCATCAAAGTACAGGACAGACATCCGCACCTTCCTATACACACTGCGCCTGGGGATCATGATCAGATTACCGATGTACAGTATATGGCAATCCGTTTTAGGTTTTTATCATTTTTTTCTAGATATGAAATTTGAAAGGGTAGATATATGACATCAACATTTTCCAAACTGGAAATATGGATGGGGAGATGGAAGAAGGAAGCCTCGAAACTTCGAAAGTGATCAGAGAAAGTGATTAAAAAGAGCAGTGTACAAAAGTGAGTAAAGACAAAATAGTGACATTTCGTTGTTTTAGAGGTGTGCCTAGTGACCCTAAACAGCGGGCTGGAGACGTTTTTTTTGCTGTTCTGTTCACTTCTTGTTTTCATCATTTTTCGAGTGCCACATTTCAAGCACATGTTTTTGACAATTGTATCCGGCTGCAGGTCGAAGACTTGGCCTTCCACGCCTCCTACCTTGCACAGTCCGCCCCACGAGCGTCCACAGTCCGTAGAAAGAGAAGGAGAAGAGCTGCTGTACAGCTTTTCCAGTTCGAAAAAGAAAAGGAGCTGAAAACGTTTTCTGCCATGGAACAATGATACAACAGAACACCAGGTATGGACTCACAGAATAAAAAGCTCAGTATATTTAAAGAAACTTTAGATTCATTAAACAAAACTAATGAGATGTATAATTATATACTGTATAGCGAATCCAAGCGTTCTCTGTTTATCGTCATTACTGACATATCCTATTTTTAAGCATATCGTTTTAATTATTTTTTTACCCCTTGTATTATTTCTTTTTAATATTTGCCATATTATTTCATTTATATTAACTTTTTCACTTATTTATGAGATGTTATGTAGAGAATCTGTAATGTTAGTGTACAATATACAATACAATACAATTTATTTTTGTATAGCCCAAAATCACACAAGGAGTGCCGCAATGGGCTTTAACAGGCCCTGCCTCTTGACAGCCCCCTAGCCTTGACTCCCTAAGAAGACATGGAGAAACTCCCAAAAAAACTCCAGTAGGGAAAAAATGGAAGAAACCACTGGAAAGGCAGTTCAAAGAGAGACCTCTTTCCAGGTAGGTTGGGCGTGCAGTGGGTGCCAAAAAGAAGGGGGTCAATACAATACAATACACAGAACAGAACAAATCCTCAATACAGTATAAAAATAAAAATTTTAGAAGTACGTAGCAGAATTTAACAGTAGATGATATCACATAATATGATTTGGATTTGTTTAGAGTCCTGGAGACCTCATCCATCAAGCTACTTCCCCCTTTTGGCCATTCCACGGCTGAAACAGTGCTGGGCCAGCCAATCCAATGAAAGGACCCCTCTTTCCCATGATTCCTGCGATCCTCCATCAGAGATGACTTTACCTTAGGCAGGCAAAACAACTTGGCAGGTGGGCCGTGGCACCAAGCACCACATTTGAAATGTATTTATGTTTATCGTCATCATTAACATTTGTTAAATATCTTATTTAACTTGATTTTTCTGTAGTTAACTTAGCTATTTATAAAAGCACGTTAGCACTTTCTGCCAAATTAGTATTACATATTATTTTTGTCTTGATTTCCACAGTCACATTTCTCCATAAAGGCAGAGAATATAAAACCAACTTGGATTACATTGATTAAATATCAAAATGCCTATGCCTTGTAAAAAACAAAGAGACTACAGCATCCTGCTACCTGCCTTCAGAGTCATGAAGGCCACATTGTCAAGTATGCAGGTGGTGTATGTATGCCTGGAGTGTGCGCTTGCAAACAATACTGACTTTTAGATTTCTGAACTTGAACTTTTGTAAAAACATTTTAAAAAGCTGAGCTAATCCTGGATTTTCCATTGTTTAGCAGGTTTTACTATCTACAGATGTAACACAGGGCGTGTCACCAATGGCCATTTCCATTGTTGTTTTTGTTTAAAAGTCATTGTCAACAGTTTACTGTTTGTCAGTATTTAATATTTTTCTTTGATTTTTTTTTTGCCACTTGTATTAGGGCCTTCCAAGTTAGATGCTTAGCCATAACTGTGGAATGTCCTTGTTGATGATATAACCAATTCATATTGTAACCATCCTTTTGTGTGTGTCTGTATTTAATGTTGTGTCCAGGTTTCCAAATGACCATTTTGTGGTTTCTCTGTATTTCATCCTCGAGGCCCCCTTCAATTTTATCGAGGTATTTCTCAACTTTAGTATTCTCTTCTTTCATTGTAGCATTTGTAGAGGGAGAATTATATCTGGTTGTTGGTTCCCATTTTTGTCACCTTCTACAATTTGTGTTGGATATTTGTGTTATGTTTATTTAATTTTATTATATTTGTATTTTTTTTTTAATTTTACCATGCTGTCCCTATTGGTTTTGAAGTTCCAGAAACACCTACCGTTCAAAATCCAGATATTTGAAATCCTTTTAACAACTTCATTCTGCTCAGTCCTCTTTAGAATGACATGCTGGCTTTGATGAAGTGCTGCTGTAGAATGTTGCTTAAGAACTCCAGCCCCAAGAGGTAAATGATATTTAAATTTCCTTTAATAACTTTAATTTAGTTCTGCGGTAATGTGGCAAATACACTTAGCCATATTGTAAATCAAAGACAAATAGCTAAAATGCTTACCATTATAAACTTAGTGCTTCTCTTTGAAATCACTGAAGTAACTGTTCACATTGGACTGAGCGAGCAAACACCTTTCTAAATGAAGGCGAAGAACCAAACAAAAATTTGAAGGTACCGAAATAATGGACAGCCAAGACAGGATCATTTTTTTGTTCTTATTCTTTTGTTTCATTTTTAACATTTCCTTAGATAAATATTATTTTCTCAGTTTTCAGGTTTAGACTTTATTGAGTCATTAATGAAAAGGCAGAAGATCAGTAAAGACTTGCACTACCTCTGAAGTGAACAAATGTCTTGGTATTCCATAGCACTGTGTTCTGCAGGTTTCAGATGTTTTCTTTTAGAAGAAACGTCAGCTTCCTTTCTCCAACATCCAGCATAGGGCACTGATGAGCAGGTACAGACACATCACTGTATAAACTTCCATAAGAAAGATGAATTACATTTTATTGATGCTGGCATACAATGCCTATTGAATAGTGAATAAAATGTATAAAAAGACTTCATGCTTGTCTCAGATGCTGACTGTTAATCGATAACCAGTAGGAGTCAAAGCCCAAAAGACAAAAAGCCTGTTTTACATCTTCTGACAAACTGCAGTACTAGTACAACTCTTAATGGCCTTAAAACATTTGAAATGCATTGTGTGCTGTGTTAATAATAGTGCATTGTAAGAAACATTGAAGACTTGTAGAATCTATGATCGAAAGCAGTAATGTAAATAATGTATAACAAATTCAGAATATACTGTACATTATTTTTTTACTTTCCTTTTCTTACATTCCTTGTAAATGTGGAGGAAAAGGCTATAAGCTTTATAATGACAATTTAAAAAATTTTCTTTTTTTTTTTACTTTTTCTTTTTTTTAATAAATTGTATTACAGCAACACAGAATCCTTCAGCATCTTACCGAGGCAGAGAAGTGGTGTGCTGAGAACATTTCTATGTTCAGGGGGCGAGTCTCACTCCCTGCATGACTGTCAATGGACAAAGACAACATTGAGGAGGCCCTTCAGCAATTTGATTTGTTATCTGAATTTCCAGAAGAAGAGGAGAGGGAATATGTTTTTAGAACTTTCATCATCCTTTTTTTCACATATAGAAGACATGCATCTGTTTTTAGATAACGAGAGAGGAAAAAGGAAAATGACTGTTTTGTGAGAAAATGTAACAAACATACATGGCCCTCATTGTTCTTGTTCTATATTTTATATATACTTTAACTTTTTTGTAATAAATGTTGCAAACCAACTTCATCTTTACAGTCCATTGCCTCAGATCTGCACTTCTTAGTGTTATGTATTAAAATAATGTTTTATAAAGCAGGGCAAGGCAATTTTTATTTATAAACCACATTTACAAGAGCAGCCAGAACTGAACCAAAGTGCTGTACAAGAAAGGGTAAAAGATGCAGTTCAAATTTACAGTACGTACACAGCACAAAACTGCAAGAATAGCCAACCATTACATAAAAGATAAACCCACACCCATACATACATATTTATAATCAAGAATGTACATGAGCCAACATATACAAACAATGTCAACCTCTTGCAGGGTCAAATGGCAGCAAGAAGAAATAAGACTTTAATGATGACTTAAAAATGGACTGTATTGGAGCAGTCCTAATATAATAAGGCGAGCCATTCCAGAGAAAAGCAGTAGCCACCAAAAACGCCTGATTCCTCCTTTGCTTCAGCCTGGACCTCGGCACAACTAACATCATCTGACTAGTAGACCGCAGGGCTCTTGTTGGCAAATACAAGTGAAGAAGTTCCAAGAGGCAAGATGGGGCTGATCCTTTCAAACTTTTTAAAATAAGAAATAGAATTTTAAAATCAATTCTGAAACAGACCAGAAGCCAATGAAGCAGCTTTTTCAGCTGGAAAAAGCTTCATTTAACCTCACAATTTATCTGTCGAGTTTGAATGAGCTGTCACAGATCACACCTGGGCTCCTAACTGAAGCTTTATGATACATACTTTATATGACAAGGGGTCCAAGAGCAACATCAGAGACACTCAAACTTTGTTAACTTTTCGACACCATGAACACAGTTTCATTATCATTTAGTTTAAGAAGATGCATTGCCATCCAGGTTTTAATATCATTCAAGCACACATGGAGGGTCTATATTTTCTCGCTTTGATTTTAGTGGCAAATATATTTGAGTGTCATCAGCATAGAGAAGCCATACTTGTTAACAATGGAGCCTAAAGGTAACATGCATATCAAAAAGGTCCAAGGATGGAACCCTGCGGAACCCCACAAGTAAGAGGAGCTACAGAGGATGAGAACTCACCAAAATGAATAGAAACACTCCTGTTTCTTACATAAGATTTAAACCATTTAAGGGTATTACCTTGGATGCCTACATATTGTTCAAGGCATGATATATGAATTGTAATATCCACAATATTAAAAGCTGAGGTAAGATCTAGCAGTACAAGAATGGCAGAATCACCAACATTAGTAGTTGGGAAGAGGAGGTCATTGTAAACCTTTAACAAGGATGTTTCAGGGCTGTAAGAACATGCGTATCTGGATTGGAATTTTTCCAGAATACTTTTTTCATCTGGAAATGTTTGAGTTAGGACAACTTTTTCTAAGACTTCAGATAAAAAAGACAGTTTAGAAATTTGCCTGAAATTTCACACATTAGAGGGTCCTTGTTTTGTTTTTTATAATACGTTTCTGCATCACAGTGTGTTTCAAGGCAGCAAGAACACAACCAGAAATCAAGCTAGGATTTATTAAGGTAACAATACTTGGTCTGACAGAATCAAAAACCTCTTTAATTAATCGAGAGGGGGCATTGTCCAGGGGGCATTTTGTAGGATTCAGGCGTTGCACCAAATCAGACAACAGAGACGATGACACACGCTGTATCAAAGTGGTCAAAGACAGCTGAACACACTATGGGAAGAGATGAATCCTTAGCAAGCAGTGAGACCAATGACCTAATAACGGTAATCTTATTTACAAAAAAGTATATCTCCGTTTGGAGAGTAAGTTGGGGTATTCGACAAATGACAAATTCCTAATGCAAGAAATTGTATATGGCGATTAAAGGATTTAAAATCACAAAAAAAATTGATTTGTAATTATTGCATCTACACAAACAAACAAAATTTTTAAAGTTAAGTTTAAAATCTGTTAGTTCAGTTCCAAAATAAATAAAAAAGACGGTTTATGGAAGTGTAACTTTCAATAATGAAAGTTTCTTTAGGATTTGCTTCACTTTTTTTTGATAAGTAGTTACTTAAAAGTTAGGGTTCCAGAGGAGAACAATTATGCATTAAAATTAAAAACCTGGTAAACTTTTGAAAGTCTAATAACTCCACTTGAAATTTATCAACATTATAGCAGCAGCGTAGAACAAAATTAAGAAAACACAATTCAAGACAGACAATGGAAATGAAGGTATGAACTGTATAGTAAGCTGGATCATTTAAAACATTGTTCAATATAAACGATTTTAAAAGTTTCTTTTACTGAGAGGTCGAAAGTTTAGACCTTCATATTCATGCCTGTTGATTGCTTTGTTGTGTTATTGATCATCATTTATTTTGCAACATAATAAATTAATGTCATTAATGGAATTTTCCTTTATTAAACGAGGTTACAGAAATAATGTCAGACATAGCGTTTAGTACCGTAAAAATAATTTCAAATATTTTGAATGATAGAATTCACTATAATAGCAGTTAGAGCAACCACATTCATATTTAGTATGATGTTTCCTTAATCTAAAAATATGTTATGCCCTCTTTCTTTGCATCTACATCTGTGTGCTTGAATGATATTAAAACCCGGATAGCAATGCATCTTCTTAAACTAAATTATAATAAAACCGTGATCATGGTGTCCAAACGTTAAGAAAGTCTGAGTGTCTCTGATGTTACTCTTGGACCCCTTACCATATACGTATGATAAAGCTTCAGTTAGCCCAGGTGTGATCTGTGACAGCTCATTCAAACTTGACAAACAGATAAATTGTGAGGTTAAATGAAGCTTTTTCCAGCTGAAAAAGCTGCTTCATTGGCTTCTGGTCTGTTTCAGAATTGATTTTAAAATTCTATTTCTTATTTTAAAAAGTTTGAATGGATCAACCCCATCTTGCCTCTTGGAACTTCTTCACTTGTATGTGCCAACAAGAGCCCTGCGGTCTACTAGCCAGATGATGTTAGCTGTGCCGAGGTCCAGGCTGAAGCAAAGGAGGAACTGGGCATTTTTGGTGGCTGCTGCTTTTCTCTGGAATGGCTTGCCTTATTATATTAGGACTGCTCCAATACAGTCCATTTTTAAGTCATCATTAAAGTCTTATTTCTTCTTGCTGCCATTTGACCCTGCAAGAGGTTGACATTGTTTGTATATGTTGGCTCATGTACATTCTTGATTATAAATATGTATGTATGGGTGTGGGTTTATCTTTTATGTAATGGTTGGCTATTGTTGCAGTTTTGTGCTGTGTACGTACTGTAAATTTGAACTGCATCTTTTACCCTTTCTTGTACAGCACTTTGGTTCAGTTCTGGCTGCTGTTGTAAATGTGGTTTATAAATAAAAATTGCCTTGCCCTGCTTTATAAAACATTATTTTAATACATAACACTAAGAAGTGCAGATCTGAGACAATGGACTGAACTTCTTCACTTGTATGAGCCAACAAGAGCCCTGTGGTCTACTAGCCAGATGCTCTTAGTTGTGCTGAGGTCGAGGCTGAAGCAAAGGAGGAATCGGGTGTTTGTGGCTGCTCCTTTTCTCTGGAATAGCTCGCTGTATTATATTAGGTCTGCTCCAACACAGGCCATATTTACAGTAAGCCATCATTAAAGTCTTATTTCTTCTTGCTGCCATTTGACCCTGCAAGAGGTTGACATTGTTTGTATATGTTGGTTCATGTACATTCCTGATTATAAATATGTATGTATGGATGTGGGTATTTTAAGTTTATTTTTTATGTAATGGTTGGTTAAGCTTGCAGTTTTGTGCTGTGTACATACTGTGTATTTGAACTGCATCTTTTACCTTGTACAGCACTTTGGTTCAGTTATGGCTGTTGTAAATGTGCTTTAAAAATAAAAATTCCCTTGCCCTGCTTTATAAAACATTATTTTAATACAATAGGGGGCTCTGCCCCCTGCTCGCTTCGCTCGCCCACCCCGTGCTTGGTTTACCAGATATACAATTTGAAGAGATTGTTATTTTCATGGGAATTGTTACATATGCATTATTTTCACTTTTACTTTAAAAACTTTTGTAAAAACAATACTTGCCCTTTATATCCGGCCCCGGGCATGGTTACATCTGTTTCTTGTAGGACGTATAATATTGCTCACGCTGTGAAGGGGGGGCGGCTGAATGCACGCTAAGGATATGCCGTCGTATCATCTGCTGTCTTTCTGCTGCTGGCGAACTGCCTGTTCTGCTTGTCGCATGCCGTTGTTTTAAGAGCTGGGAGCACATGATGCTTGTCTGCCAAAAGCAATCCAACAACTGCTAGGTTAGATGTCCGTGGACTTGTTTTAAATGATGGCTCACTGCCTTTTCTTGCGTGATGTTGTAAAATAAGAGGTTGTCCTTTATTTCTGGCCCCGGGTGTGGTTAAATCTCTTTGTCGCAGGACGTATAACGCTGCTCGCGTTGTGAAGGAGGGCTGCATCGATCATTTTAAAGCCTGTACAGCCACTGTCCTTTTTGCCGCTTCGTGTCTTTGCTACTCACATTGTGATCGCTTCTCCGTGATCATAAATATACACCTGACCGAATTGTGTTTTGAAATTAAACTTGTCGTTGCTTTAACCGTTGAGGGACCACAGATTCTCATAACGTATGGTCCATTATTGTGTAAATCTACGTTTTGTGTATTGAATGATGCAAATGCGAAAAGACTTTGTTTTCTGCTCTTTGCCTTTTATTTCTGACCTCGCTTTGTCCTGATATATTTTCAAATACACCTGGTCCTGATGATTCATTTCCTTTTGTTTGCACTAATGCGATCTTCACTATCTTTTTTTTGATACTGTAGCGACTGACGTAATAAAGTGTCACAAAAGTTTTACTTGAACAATCGCCAACTTCGTAACCCCAAACACAACTTTCTAGCACCCTCTCATCCCCCGGGTCTAGCCCAATTTACCGCATCAATCAATACCTCGCTATCAGTCTTCCGTGCTGTACTCTGCCCTCCCTCAATCGGACCTAACAGTCAGGCTTCAACCTGGCTGGGACACTACAATATTGTAGAATTTTACTGCTTTACTGTATTGTCCTTATACGCTTTATATGTGCTGAGAGCACAGAATCTGTGTGTGCTACGTGCATTTGCATGACTGAATACACAACTGAGTGTTTGCTGGCTGTGCTCTTTTATTTGATATTGTTTACGTCTTGTGGGTCTTTTAAGTGTCTACCGAGAACATCATGTATTGTCGCCCTGCTTTTCCTTTCCATGATTTTTTTTTTATAATAGAGAGATAACACTAAGAAGTGCAGATCTGAGACAATGGACTGTAAAGATGAAGTTGGTTTGCAACATTTATTACAAGAAAGTTAAAGAATATATTAAATATAGAACAAGAATTGTAGGTTGTAACTAAACAATGAGGGACATGTATGTTTGTTACATTTTCTCACAAAACACAGTAATTTTCCTATTTCCTCTCACATTATCTATAAACAGATGCATGTCTTCCATATGTGAAAAAAGGATGATGAAGGGTCTAAAGACATATTTCCTCTCCTCTTCTTCTGAAAATTCAGATAGCAAATCAAATTTGTGATGGGCCTCCTCAATGTTGTCTTTGTCCATTTACAGTAATGAAGGGAGTGAGACTTGCCCCCCTGAACAGAGATTGATTCTCAGCACACCACTTCTCTGCCTCAGTAAAATGCTGAAGGATTCTGTGTTGCTGTAATATGTTTTATTAAAAAAATAAAATTAAAAATATTTAAATGGTCATTATAAAGCTTATAGCCTTTTCCTACACATTTAAAAGGAATGTAAGAAAAGGTAAGTAAAAAAAATGTACAGTATATTCTGAATTTGTTATACATTACACTGCACAACATTTTTTTTTTGAAAAGTATTGCTTCCTGAGAAGTTTTTGCTGATTGTGACAGGTACCTACAGGATTTGCACAAATATAGTTTTGGTTTTACTGCTTCACATAGGAACTCTGAGACACATTTATATGTTTACTGACAATAACGTATTTAGTCACGTTTATGTTTCGTATAAGCTATTAAATTCAACAGAATTAAAAGTGTTTTGCTCCTGATTTTCTTTTGTATTCAATGTCTGCTGCATCACGTTGCAGTGTCAGCAAGCATTGACGGATTCCAGTTGCCCTGGTATCGTTTCTCCTTCGTAGCAATGTCCTGGTGAAACCTTTCACTGTGTTTGTCACTGACGGCACCGAGAATTGCGGGGAAGAAGTCCAGGTGTGAGTGGAGGAAGTGAATCTTGAGTGACATGTTGCACTTCATTGTTTTGTATGCATTGAGAAGTTTGTCTACCATCTGAATGTAGTTTGGGGCTCTGTAATTGCCCAGAAAATTGTCAACAACTTCTTTGAAGGCTTTCCAGGAAATGTTTTCCAGCCCAACTAACTGATCTTCAAACCGCTTGTCACTGAAAACATGTCTGATCTGGGGGCCAACAAAAATGCCCTCTTTGATCTTGGTGTCAGTTATTCTTGGGAACATCTGTCTTAAATAATGAAAACCTTTGCCTTTCTTGTTCAGTGCTTTCACAAAATTCTTCATGAGTCCCAGTTTTATGTGAAGAGGAAGTAAAAATATCTTTGCCGGGTCGACAAGCTATTCATGTGCCACATTTTTCTGTCCTGGAACTAACTTTTTACGGAGTGGCCAGTTCTGTCGATAATAGTGTGACTCTTTGGCATGGCTGTCCCATTCACAGATGAAACAACAGTACTTTGTATAGCCAAGCTGCAGTCCTAGTAACAGAGCAATGACTTTAAGATCTCCTCAGATATTCCAGTTGTACCTGCTATACTGGATGTGCTTCAGCAACAGTTCCATATTCTCATACGTTTCTTTCATGTGTGCTGCACAGCCAACAGGTACTGAAGGATAAACATTGCCATTGTGTAGCAGAACAGCTTTTAGGCTTAACATTGATGAATCAATGAAGAGACGTCACTCTTCCGGGTTGTGATCACAACCCAAGGCCGAGAACAATCCTTCAATGTCACAACAGAAACAGAGACTGTCGACTTGTGCAAAAAATTTGGTTATATCATGATGTCAGCCTCGAAGCAGAGAAAGTTTTGTACCTAGTGACAGCAAACACCATTCCTGCAGTCTCGAACCCAGCAGCTCGGCTTTTGCTTTTAACAGACCTAAATCTCTGACCAAATCGTTTAATTTGGACTGTGTTATCAGATGTGGATCGCCTGATGAGCACGGTTCAAAATCCGGGTCAATGTCACTGTCAGTACCCTGCATTGCAGTTTCTTCATCTGGTTCATCTAAGGTCCAATCCTCTGGTGGTTTCGGAATTGGAAGACTGTCGTCATGTGGCACAGGTCTCATTGCTGAAGGCAGATTAGGATATTCAATTGACTTCTTGTTTTTGGCAGAGAAAATAGACACATTAGTCAAACAGAAGTAACAGTCTGTCACATGGTCTTTCTGTCCTTGGCATATCATCGAAACAGCTAACAGCATTGTCTTTTGAGTGCCTCTGAGCCAGGCTCTCAGACTGACAGCACATGTCGCAACGCAAATGTCAGGTGCCCATTCCTTGTCTTGATCACCAAATTTGCAGCCGAAATACAGATAAGCTTTCTTCACAAGAGCAGTCATCCAACGTCTCTGAGGTGCAAGTGTATATTCACCACAGATATAGCAGAATGTATCGCGGCTGTTACGACATTGATGAGACACCAAAACATCTATAGCATCAAGTTTAATTACTGTTATATTGCTACAGAGACTATACTGTATACTGATACTATACATACACACTTACTATCTACTGTATATTAACCAAATGAGCAGGATCGGTGTATGCAAGCCACCTTTATAGCATGCTGAGACAGTGTCAAGCTTGTTCAGAAACGGTACGTGATGGGTACATTTTGATGTGATATTTGTGATCAGCACCCAAAAATCTATAAGAAACACCCAACAGTGTTTAAGTAGCAATAACTTTGTTGTGCAGTGAACATTATTGATTTCAATCACAGATTCCACAAGTCTTCAATGTTTCTTACAATACACTATTATTAACACAGCACACAATGTATTTCAAATGTTTTATGGCCTTTAAGAGTTGTACTAGTACTGCAGTTTGTCAGAAGATGTAAAACAGGCTTTTAGTCTTTTGGGCTTTGACTCCTACTGGTTATCGATTAACAGTAGGCATCTGAGACAAGCATGAAGTCTTTTTATACATTTTATTCACTATACCATAGGCATTGTAAGCCAGTGTCAACAAAATTTAATTCATCTTTCTTATGGAAGTTTATAAAATGATGTGTCTGTACCTGCTCATCAGTGTCCTGTGCTGGATGTTGGAGAAGGGAGGCTGACATTTCTTCTCAAAGAAAAGATCTGAAACCTGCATGAACGCAGTGCTATGGAACAGAATAGCAAGATATTTTTTTTCACTTCAGATGTAGCGCAAGTCTTTACTCTGTTTTCTCATTAATGGCTCAATAAAGTCTAAACCTGAAAACAGAGAAAATAATAATTACCTATGGAAATGTTAAAAAAAGAACCAAAAGAAAAAGCACAAAAATGATCCTGTCCTGGCTGTCCATTATTTCTGGACCTTCTAATTTTTTGTTTGGTTCTTCGCCTTCATTTAGAAAGGTGTTTGCTCACTCAGTCCAATGTGAGCAGTTACTTCAGTGATTTCAAAGAGAAGCACTAAGTTTATAATGGTAAAAATTGTGACTATTTGTCTTTGATTTACAATATGGCTAAGTGTATTTGCCACATTACCGCAGAACTAAATGAAAGTTATTAAAGGAAATTTAAATATCATTTAACCTTTGGGGCTGGAGTTCTCAAGCAACATTCTACAGCAGCACTTCATCAAGGCCAGCATGTCATTCTAAAGAGGACTGAACAGAGTCTCATTGTTAAAAGGAGTTTAATGTTACAAAAATATTTATGCAAGCTATTATAAACATATATTTTAAATATCTGGATATTGAAAGGTAGGCATTTCTGGAACATCAAAACCACTAGTGACAGTATGCTAAAATAAAAAAAAAATACAAATAAAATAAAATGCTTGTAAACATAACACAAATATCCAACACAAATTGTAGAAGGTGACAAAAATGGGAACTAACAACCAGATAATCCTCCCTCTACAAATGCTACAATGAAAGAAGAGAGTACCTCGAGAATGAAATACAGAGAAACCATAAAATGGTCATTTGGAAACCTGGACACAATATTAATACAGACATACAAAAAATATAGTTAAAATATGAAATGGTTATTTCATCAACATGAAAATTCCACAGCCATGGCTATTCATTTGACTAGGAAGGCCCTAAAACAACTGGTAAAAAAAAATAATCAAAGGAAAAACATTAAATACTGACATACAGTAAACTGTTGACAATGACTTTTAAACAAAACAACAATGGAAATGGCCACTTTTTATACACCTGATGTTACATCTGTAAATACTAAAACCTGCTAAACAACAGAAAATGCAGGATTAGCTCATCTTTTTAAACTGTATTTAAAAAAGTTCCAGTTCAGAAATCTAAACGTCGGTATTGTGTGCAAGTGCACACTCCTGGCATACATTCACCACCTGCATACTTGACAATGTGACCTTCATGACTCTGAAGGCAGGTAGCAGGGTGCTGTAGTCGCTTTGCTTTTTACAAAGAGGGCACTTGGATTCATTTTGATATTTAATCAATGCAGTCCAAGCTGGTTTAATATTCTCTGCCTTTATTGAGAAATGTGACTGTGCAAATCAAGACAAAAATAATATGTAATACTAATCTGGCAGAAAGCGCTATAATGCATTTATATAGCTAACTTAACTACAGGAAAATCAAGTTAAATAAGATATTTAACAAACATTAATGATGACGATAAACAAATGCCTTTCATATTGTACACTAACATTGCAGATTCTCTACATAACATCTCATAAATAAGTGAAAAAGTTAATACAGATGAAATAATATGGCAAATATTAAAAATAAATAATACAAGAAGTAAAAATAATTAAAATGATAGGCCTAAAAATAGGATATGTCAGTAATGACGATAAACACAGAACACTTGGATTCGCTATACAGTATATAATCCATCCATCCATCATCCAACCTGCTATATCCTAACGGGGGTCTTCTGGAGCCAATTCTAGCCAACACAGGGCGCAAGTCAGGAAACTAACCCTAGGCAGGGTGTCAGCCCACCACAGGGTACACACACACACCACACACACACACGGGACAATTTAGAATCGCCAATGCACCTAACCTGCATGTCTTTGGACTGTAGGAGTACCGGAGTACCCAGAGGAAACCCACGCAGATACGGGGAGAACATGCAATCTCCACGCAGGTAGGACCCGGGATTCCCAACTGCGAGGCAGCAGCGCTAACCACTGCGCCACCGTGCCGCCCCAGTATATAATCGTACATCTCATTAGTTTTGTTTGATGGATCTAAAGTTTCTTTAAATACACTGTGCTTTATTATTCTATGAGTCCACACCTGGTTCTGTTGTGCCATTGTTCCGTGTTCAGCTCCTTTTCTTTTTCGAATTGAAAAACTGTACAGCTGCTCTTCCCATTCTCTTTCAATAGACTGTTGGGAGATCGTGGGGCGGACTGTGGAAGGCAGGAGGCGTGGAAAGCCAAGTCTTCGACCTGCAGCCGGACACTTCTCGTTTTTGAGTCTCACTGTTCTTAGTTGCTACGATATTGTAAATACGCGGGGGTTGGGTGTGCGAGAGACGGAGGAATTGAATTAGCCTTTTTGCGCCGTTCGCTGGAGAGTTGCCCTTAAAGGATCTTGAGTATCTTCAGTGCTGCACGCAACAGGTCATCAAAGTACAGGACAGACATCCGCACCTTCCTATACGCACTGCGCGTGGGGCTTATGATCAGATCACCGATGTACAGTATATGTCAAGCCGTTTTAGCTTTTAATCATTTTTTTCTAGATATGAAATTTAAAAGGGTAGATATATGACATCATCATTTTCAAAACTGGCATTACCCTTTTGGACTTTGATATCGAAGTTTTCATTGATATCAGTATTTTGAATTTATATATTAGTAATTAGAAATGTATTAATTTAGCGTTTCTACGTTTGATATCGAGGGCCGTTTTCAAAGTTTTCAAGACAGACTGTCACTTCAACATATCATATTAAAGTTGCTGTACTACTTTAAGGCGCAGTTCTCCTTCGCCTAGCCTATTGCACAGGCAGTTTACTGTTACAGAGTACTTCTTATAAAAAGAGATCAAATAACAACATCCTTTTTAATTCTGTCTGCAACGTTTCTCTGTTACAGCATCTTTAAAATAACTCAGACAAATGTGTTTTATTCCAGAAATGGGTAAATGATTTTGTGTCTACACGCACACGTAAACAGTGAAGTAAAATTAAATGCATTCCTTATAATAAATAATCCTAAACCCAGTCTTGCAGCTTCTGTAAATAATAGTTTGCTAAAACAGTCAGTTTGATTGATAATTTCACTACGAGATGACCTTGTTAAAAAATTATCTCCATTTAAACACTAATTCTTCAGTATTATTTATTTAAATAACATTTAAGTACAAATATATACCCAATATGTTTCTTTCTCAGTGCTAGATTGCAAACATTGTTGTGTCACTGTCATGTCGAAGAGGAAGCGAGTAGTACATTCGATATCAGAATTTGAAAAGGTGGTATCAGTCTTAAAAATGATGAAATCGAATATAAACGACATCTGCCTTTTGAAATTTTGTATCCAAAAATGGCCGAATAAATGTTAAAACGGCTTGTCATGAGCTAGAACCTATCCCAGGAATCATCAGACAAAAGGCAGGAACAATTCTAGGCGCCAGTCCAGCGTTAAGTGAAGACACACACATGCTAGAGCAATTTTGGCAATGCCAATTCACTTAACCTGCAGGTCTTTAGAAATAAACCGGAGCATCCGTATAAGAAACCTAAGCGGACATGGGGAGAAACTCCAGATAAGGAGCAACTGGGATGCGAACCTCCGTTTCCGCATTGCAAGGCAACAGCACTTAAAATACATCACTAAAATATTTTTTTCTAAATATTACTAAAACTTTCGAAACATCTATATAAACATCAGCGATCGACTTCTGCAAGATATAAAACAGTTTGTTCACCAATTACCTGATAAAGAAACTGTCTATGAATTCATTCATGGGACCGTTTCTGTTTATTAGCATAAACGCTCTTACATGGAGAGAAGACTTTCTTAGTAGGCGGATAAGAATACATTTCTGTCACAACACTAAATTTAATGAACCTGGACACCTTTTTAGCTGCTTTAATTTAAGACACTTTATTGGAATAAATGTCCAAATTACACAGATATTTAGTGATAAAGACAGCCACTGCCCCGCGGCGTTGTACACACTTGAACAACAGCACAAGACTAGCTGCTGGGGAAGCAGAAGGCGACGCTATGGCCGGTGGTGCGCACATGCGCGGCTGAGAGAAAAGAGCTGCAGTGCAGCCAGGCGGCACAGCACAATACTGAGCAACTATACTGGCTTTTAAAATAGGTGCTTTGCGTGTAATGTTCCTTTAAGTCAGTTTGTATTATTAAAAAAGGTGTTATAGGGAAACAGTGAGATATTGTGATAAAGAGGAATGACAGTATATTATAGGTACATCCTACTGCAGATCGCAGCGCAATACAGCTCTGCAACGCATTATTACCATTGTCCATTGAATTAAAAAAAAAAGAGATTTGAAAATTGTTCCATGAGAAGAGAATACTGAATTCACACCACCCCTACCATGAAGAAAGGCGGTACGGTCCCTGGAAGGCTTGTGAGGGTATAGAAGAAAAAAAAAGATGCAGAAAAATATCGGGAAATACTGGAGAAAGACCTACTATGGTCTGCATGAGAACTGTGAACTTGAAAAATTTCAACAAGCTCCAACATACTGGAATGTGCTTTGAAAAAACAGTTTTAATGCCGAGTATTAACTGTAATACATTTAAACCTATTTGAGGCGTTTTCTTTTATTTATTTATTTATCTATTTATCTATCTATTTATTTATTTATTTATTTATTTATTAATGCAGTTTATTAATCAACGAGGGGAATTGTCTTTTACATTCAGGAAACGTTTCCAGATGATCAATGTCAAAAACATAAAATCTAAATTCACAGTTGTAAACCAATAGAACATGAAAAAGTCCAAAAGGTGAATACTTTTTATAGGCACTGTATTTATTAAGACAAAAATCATTATTCACGGAAAAAGTGCCCGTTTTGTAAAGAAAAAGTAAAGTCAAAGAAAACCCTTATATCACAGAAAAGGTAAATGACTATTTTATGTTTTACAATTAAAGAAAAACAATGAAATCGATGAGATATGCAAATCATGTATGTCTAAAAATTTATTATGTATAAGTTAGGCATTAATGATGTTTAAATATTTCTAATGTCACCATCATTTTTAAAGATTTCCTGAACCAAGGATAGAACAAAGCATAAATAATTGGATCAATACAGAAATTCAATGTTATTAAATAACTCACTACTAAATGCACAGTTGGTAAGTCAATGAAAACGGTACGCATAAACATTTGAACGAGAAGGAACAGAAAGCCAGGTGAACAGAGCACAATAAAAGCTATTACCACAATTCCTAGGGTTTTAGCAGCTTTCCTTTCAGATGCTTTAGATAATTGTTTATTTTTGTTGTCTGCAGATTTTGTTTCTTGCATCATACAATTGATAGCTTTTACATGTCTTCTCGCAGTTACAAATATTACTGAATACAAACAAATTATAATAATCATCGGCAATACAAATGTCAGTAAATAATGCGCTATCCACCAGTAAAAATTATGATAAAATCTGCACATACCCACACACAAGAAAGTTACAACATAACCTCCGGGATGAATAACAAATGCATATGAATAGAAAAATGCTAACAACCATATGAAAATGATACATGTACCTGCCACCGAATTTGTTACATATCTGCTGTAAAAAAATGGATTACACACAGCAAAGTAGCGATCAAATGATATGCTTAACAAATTTAAAACAGAAACATAAAGTAAAAAATAGAAATATGTTTGAAAGTAAGGACAAAATGCATCACCAAAATACCAGCAATTCTCTATTACTTCAATAAACTGAAAAGGCAGAATAAGAATACCGCTTAGAAAATCTGCTACAGCAAGTGAAAGGATAAGTAAGTTAGTAGGAGTGTGAAGCTCCCTGAAATGACAGATGGTGATGATCACAAACAAGTTTCCAAACACAGTAGCTACAAACAGAATTCCTGCGGAGAGGTAAAGAAATATTAATGTTTCAGTTTGCCTCACGATTTTACTGCAAGTTGCATTATTATCAGGATAGCAGTATGATTCTGAATCCATGATTTTAGTTTTATAAAGTTCCTTTTAATCGATACAGTATTAATCTTCTCAATTTTGATAATGTGATCCTCTGAAAGTCATTAGCATAGTTTATATATTTGCCAGATCCTGAAAGATTAATGGAAATCTTTTTACTCCAATTACAGAGCCGTTGTACTCCCAAGTGTAACAGAAGTGGTTTGTTTTTCAGAAACAAGTCCTGATTAGTTATTTACTAATAATAAATCAACATTCAACTCTACTTTTTATGAGTATTTTATTATTGATGTTGCTGAACATATGTAGCTGCATTTGTAAAAACATTAAAGTATTTTAATATGTTAAATGTACAGGTATAGGCATCAGCTTTCTTTATTTATCCATTTATTTCCTAGTCTGCTGCCAGCATACAGCTACTTAGCACTATCTGGCAAAAACTTGCCCCACAGCATTAGCAGTTTAATATTTTTCTCTGTAAATCAATGGCTTTTAATTTTAAATTGTGATGTCCAAATGCATATGCTTGTGTACTGAAGCATGCTAAACTTTTACTTCACAAAAAGAGATATACTATTATGCAATCTATTGCAGCTGTTTTGCAGCTGTTTGCAAAATATAATGCTTGCTTTTCCTTTGAAATATTCCCTACCATAGCAAATGTCAGTCTTGTGTTTACCCATCAGGGGGTTCATGCAAGGCCATGAAATAAAATTGGAAGCATATCTACAGCTTACTCTTTTAGCCAGTAAGGCAGTTGACGTCTTCTTCATAATTGCAGTTGCATTTCTTCTCTTTTTCTGTATTCTTCCTCCAGCTTCCCTTTGATATTGAGTGCTACTAGCATCAACAAATACTTAACTTCATTTTCTATCGATAAGCACTGTGCAAGAACTAGGAACAAAGAATTAAAAAAGAAGAAGAAAGCCTTAAGTTGAACCTTAAGTTTAACCCAATCTGGTCCTTCCAAAGAAACAGAAACTCCTGTGACTCAAGACCACACATTCAAGATAAAATTCTTTAACAGAGCACTGTACAAAACTATTACGCATCATTTGTTTTTGCTGACATGACTGACTGTTGAATTTGGTATGCACATTAATAGGTAACTGTCACTAACTAAATATCTTTTTGTTACAGTCCCATCGGGAGAAAAAAAAGGGTGAATTTTGGGAAATTTCAAATGCGTGCACTAAAGTGCCAGTCAAAGAGTAGTCATGTGAAAGTCTGGGTCAAGGCTATGATGATGTGAGCCCTTAATCAATGTTAACATTTCAGGAAAAGAGAGTCTAGTTTGTGAACTGTAGCTGCGTTTGTCCAAAATTACTAAACTTCTGCAGCTTCTAGTTTACTCCATAGGATGTGTAGATGCCACATGGACTGGACGGTTATCCCGGCCAGAACAGGGGATGGTTCCTTACCCAGAGAGGAGGTTCCTAACTGGCAGATAGGCATCCCAGCCAGGGAGGAGAAAGGATCAGACCCAGAAGGAAGGACCAAAAGGGACAGACGGACAGCCCACTGAAAAAATAAGACTTTGCTGGGGGTTTCTTATTCCCCCAGAATGCTAGATGGCAGCAGCCCAGGATATCAGTGCCCAGTGGGCAGCCAGCAGGGCATGCCAGGAAATGTAGTCCAGCAAGAGCATCCCTGCTGGGGTCACAGAGCACCGCAAAAGGGTGTTGCAAGGAGACAAGCTCCCTGTTATAATGGACTTAAACATGACCCGGGTGTGCATCCATTTGGCAGTCGCCCTGGCACTGGAAGTACTCCCGGGTCCATAATAAAATGGAACAAATTCCCTTTTCCAAGCGAGTCAGAGCTGAGAAGACAGAAAGCAGCACTCAACTGGAGGAAGGTAGTGTGGTGGTGACAGGTGAATTCTGGTGAGAGAAAATCTGTACTTGTGTTACAGTGAAGGTATTGTGGTGAATAAAAACCATCCTTTATTTGAACCCGGAACTCATTGTGTGTTTGTGTTGGGGGTTTGGCCCTGGTTTCCTTCACAGATGATTCAGGAAATAGTGTGATGCATTTTCAAATAATTCCACAGACCAAAATCTTCATTTTAAAAGTTTTAGTAAACTTTTAAAACAAAATAGTTCACACAAAAATAGAGAAAAAATTGATAATTAAAAAAGAAACAGTTCTTGTTTAAGAGGAGTAGAGGGGAGAGTGACTCTTGCACACGTTGACAACACTTCAGCCACTCAACATGTAGCAGCTCCTGGTCTCTCAGAGAAGGTGCCTTCTTTTGGCGTTGGAGGTCAGGAGAGAAGAGGAGGCAGAAAACTAACTAATAAAAGACCCTATGATTTGATTTAATGTTTCTGAAATAAGAGGAATGGGATATTTGTTCTTTATGGCAATTCACTTCTCAGTAATCAATACAAGACACAGAGGTCCACACTTCATTTGTATAAAAAAGAAGCCCATGGTGATGATCATGGGTTTTGAAGAATTTAGTTTCTATTTTATGTCTTATTTATTTTTACCATTTTCCAAATATTTTTATTTTTAATGTCATTTTTATTTACCATTTCTCCACCATTTTGTTTGTCATAGACGCCACTGTTTTGCCTAATTTTAGACAAAGAACTCTAAATGTCGATAATGACGCTTTGTGGTTGTTTCCGTGTGATGCTTCTGGCATACCTGATTTTGGGTCCTTCGCATTTGCCGATTACAGTTCTAATATTTCTCTTAATTATCTTGTCAGAACATAATTGTGCACTGTTTAAAATGAGTGATCCTGAAGTAAGAGGGTGTTTGGGAATATAGAGCAAAAGCAAAAACACCAACAGGTATTACCAAATACTTTGCTTCAGGTGGTTCTTGCAAGTCTTGCCTATCTAACAGATTTGTGAGTTATTCTAAAAAGTACAGTGGCTTTAGTCATCAATGCAGACTGTTTTTTGACCTATAGTCTGATACGTCTGTGACAGATTGCCATTTATTATATCTCTCCTGGAAGAGCAGCCAGTGAACTGGACATCTACCTGCTATGATTTCAACCATTCCATTTACTTTACTTTGGTGTTTTTTTGATTTCCAAAATCATTTCTAAACTCATTACGCAAAAAGTGAATATTAATAGATTATTGGACATCAAACAAGAACATACTGTACATCCTTTAACAAATATTTAGTCTCATTTGAAACAATCACAACTGGGGAGAGGTGACTTTGGAAATATTATTTAAAAAGCAATATGATAAAGGACAGCTTTGCTAGCCACGATTTCTGCAGTTCTCTTAATGATATTATTGATTTAGCCTTAAAACAAGCAAAGACCGAATGACAGAAAGTGAGAAAGAAAAGCTTCTAAACGAATTTCTATAAAACCAAGTACATCAACATATAAAGTAGAAAAAAACTGAATTGAAGAAAAACAAATAGGCACATCCTGCTTGCAGCCTAACAGTTTCATTTATGAATCGACGGTACTGGTCAATGCTGTATTACTTCCTTCGTTATTCAAAGTGAGGTACTACAGTTGATTGCATGATTCTGTTGACTTTTAATATATAATTTATTATCTACCTGGCATAGGTATGAATTAATTACTTAGGGTCTAAATATCAAAAAAAGTGCATAATATCCATCCAGCCACCTGTTTTTCAGGTCAAGTTGTTTCCATCACATACAGTACATATTCATTGATTTTACTATCACACAGAGAATATGACTGTGTATGGCTGAGGCTAAAAGAAAATGTACAAAATAAGTTAATAAGGCCACCAGAAAGCTTGAGGTGGGAATTTTTTTCATACAGAATGTAATGATTTTTGCAAATTGAAAAGAATGCTTTAAAAAATAATCACTTAATTAAATGATAAGATCCAGAAACATAACTAAATTTAATCTCAGGAGTTACTATAATCCATTTTGAATAAGAAAAGGAGAAGAGTGATAGAATGCCACTAACAGTCATTACTAGTTATGCCTTATTCATTGGCCAATTCTGTTTCTGAAATACTTTTTTTGTGATATATTGAATATTGGTATGGTTTAGCCAGGGCTCTATCCTTAGTCTCTGTTCTATTTAACTGCTTATTTTGTTTTTGTTGTTGTTTTTTAACTATTTTGTTTGTATTTGTTAAGTTCTGTAATTTAAAATTTTTCATTTTTTATTGTTATCTTGTTTTTTAAGTACTGTAATGTTGTTAAGCATTTTATTTAGTTTGTGTGTTATATTATTGCCATTGTCTTGTTTATTCTAAATTCAAAGGGGGACCCTGACACTGTAGCTAAAAACCCACCCTAAGCCTATATATAGCTATAATCATTATTTTCTATATAAACGTCTACGCATGGAAGTGTGTGTGTCTGTCCAGCCCGGAAGTGAGAGGTGGAATCAGAGTAAGGGCTCCACCTCCGAGGAGACAGAAAACTCACGTAGACGCTATTAACATAAGCGAGACTAGCATGTCAGCAAAACAAAACTTCAGAAGAAAGACAAAGTCACTTAGCCAATAACATCAGCAAAACGGTATCCCTTTTACTCTTCCTCCCGCCGCTAATAAACAAGCGAGGTGAGTACGTCGGCAAAACGAATCCTACAAGGAGATGCCCAGAGTAGTTCCTTTCAATTACCTGACATCTCTACATTTTACTTTTTTTCCCTGATGATTTCAGTAGTTTCTAGGACCCTGGGCTTTTTACAGCAAGGGCTTATACAGCTATACTGTATAACGATCAGAAATAAATATAAAATACTCATCAGAAATATACAAAATAGTCAAATTGTCAGCAAGCCTAATAGGCTTTATTTTTCATAGTTTTTAATTTTGTAATTTATTTTCACTCAGTATTTAGATTTCTTCAAATGCAGGGTCTGGGTTCACATGCACCTACTGTCTTGATTGGCAATACCTGTGCAGTTGTTAGTAGAATGATATCTTAACATCCTTCTTTGAGAGCAATAAAGTTCATAGATGATCATTTTGAGCTTTTAATATATACTGTATAAGGATATGATATGAGTATTGTTAGTTTAACATAACTAACCTAAAATTCCAGACAGACATAAAATTTCTAGTACATCATGAGTATGAAAGCCTGCATGCCCAGAAAAATAGGAGGGTAGTTGTTCATAAATAATTGGCAATAAATTATATTTTACTGTATTAAACATTTATGGTGAGACCTAAGCCAAGTTGTTTCTATCAATGTTGGTAGTGATTTAACAACAAGACGAATGTAAAATAATTGGTAGCTGCACTGCTTACTGAATAATTTGAAAGTGCTAAAACAGTGACCTTTGGAACCGAAAGGATTTTGGAAGCAACAAAAATTATTTGCTTGGACTTGTGGCCTCCAAAACCTTTCAGTTTATTAGGGTAATAATTGTGTTTCTACTCTTAAACATCAGATGTTTCATTGAAAGCTGATTTTGAGTTGGCACAGTGGCCCCAAAACAAGTAGTTGTGAATCGGAAGACATTTGGGACCACCAGGACTCTTTCTAGAGTTCGGTGTCTGGCCAACTGAGCACTCAGGCAATGAGGGCCTCAGGCTGGTAACCAAGAAACCAATGGTCACTTTAACATAGCTTCAAAAGTCTTTGGCTAAGATGGGAGAATCATTTGGAAAGACAACCATCTCAGCAGCACTCTTTAGTAAACGACAGCAGCCTCATTAAAATTTTCCAACCGGCATTTAAAGGGCTCTAGCAGCATAGGAAAAGATTCTCCTGTCTGTTGAGACAAACATTGAACTCTTTTGGCAGAACTCCAGTTACTATGTCAGGCAAAGACCAGGCACTGCTCATCATTTGCCTAATTCCATCTGTACTGTGAAATGTGGTGGTGGCAGCTATAGGGGATTGCTGCTCAGCAGCAGGGACAGACAAACTGGTTTGAATTGAGGGAAGGATGAACACAGCCAAATATGAAGAGGTCCTATTCAAAAGTACACGATTTTAAGCACAACAAATGACACAAAGCATACAGCCAACAGAAGGCTGAAGTGGCTTTGTCCTAGAGGTGCTGAGTGGGGAAACATCATGGGAACCACTATACAGTCGATGATGGGAAACTAGTCTGGAAGGGGGGCATTTTGAGATAAGAATTGTAATATATTCGTGGCTCGACTCAGTTTGAGTTTGAGTTAATTGGGTTGAGTCTGTGTTATTGTTTATTGCAATAAACTAATTACTCTGTTTGCCTGTCCTTCGACTCCTAGAGCCTTCTTTCAAGTGGAGAATCTTTGCCGTATTTTACGCTTCCACAGGATCAGCTTACTAAACTGGAGTAACGGAGATTATATTCACACACCCCTTCTTAGTCTCACGGTGGTGCAATGGTAGTGTTGCCGCCTTACAGAATAGAGACCTGGGTTAACTTCCTGGTCCTCCCTGCGTGGAACTTTAGAACATTAGAACACTCTAGACAAGAACAGGCCATTCAGCCCAACAAAGCTCGCCAGTCCTATCCACTAATTTCTTCCAAGAAAACATCAAGTTGAGTTTTGAAAGTCCCTAACGTCTTACTGTCTACCACACTACTTGGCAGCCCATTCCAAGTGTCTATTGTTCTTTGTGTGAAGAAAAACTTCCTAATGTTTGTGCAAAATTTACTGTTTATTAAAAGTGGCAGATGGTTTGTCAAGGAGCCCTGCAGGAGACAGAGAAAGCAGCACAGATGCAGATGTGAAATGCTATGTAGATGCAGATATAAACATGCATCTGGTCTCCCAACGAACACTAAGATACGACTTAAACTGATGCAGTATCACAAACAGTGGGTGAGCTAATCAAAAGGGAATGGCTTGATCATGCTAAAAACGCACCACCAGGGGTAAAAGACTATTACCAGTTAAAAGACTCTCTGTCAGAGAATGATGGTTTAATAACATTATGAGACAGAATTTTAATACCAGAACCTTTAAGACAAAACATATCACAAATACATTAAGTTCATCAAGGACTTTCTAAATGCAGGGAAAGAACACATGTGAATTGTGAATTTCCCCTTGGGATTAATAAAGTATCTACCTATCTATATCTACATGTAAACGTGTGGAGGATAGGACTGTCAGCAGATCTGAAAAAATGAATGGAAAGATTTCATTTTTGTTATGAAAGCAAAAGATCGCAAAGAAAAGGACCACTCTGCCCAACTCCCTTTCCTGGGCGTCCATGACACATATGTGAGTATAATGGTGAAAGCTATTTCACCTACATTAGTAGCTTCAGACTGTTACTCACACTCATTGGAAATACCACACTTACCTACACTGCAAAATCTTCAGTGTGGTTTAGTGTTGTTTTTTTCATTGTTAACTTTTTCTGAATTATCAAGTGTTGATTCTGGTTTTGATTTGAGGATTAGTGATGAGCGAGCACCAAAGTGTTCGGGTGTTCAATCCGAACACATCGCGATGTTCGTGTGCTCTACCGAGCACCCGAGTATAATGGAAGTCAATGGGAGACAACCAGGCACCCCCTTCTCTGAAGAGGGGAAGGTGCCTGGTCCATTTGAAAAGGTCAGAAAGTGACAGAAACACTACCCAAATGGACTGAGAACAGCATGGGGATGATGTCTGAATGCATCTTGGACTCCCAAGTCGCTGCTGGGAACCTGTTTGTCTGAGTTGTACGCCACATTTACAGACTGACAAAAAAACATGCCCAAAACCCCCCAAAAAAATAAATTTTACAGGAAAAATGATGCTCTAAAACATTATATGCCAGTGCCTGCAGGTGAGCTGACACTCTAAAACATTATATGCCAGTGCCTGCAGGTGAGCTGATGCTCTAAAACATTATATGACAGTGCCTGCAGGTGAGCTGATGCTCTAAAACATTATATGCCAGTGCCTGCAGGTGAGCTGATGCTCTAAAACATTATGTGCCAGTGCCTGCAGGTGAGCTGACGCTCTAAAACAGTGATGGCGAACCATTTAGAAACCAAGTGCCCAAACTGCAATCCAAAACCCACTTATTTATCGCAAAGTGCCAACATGGCAATTTAACCTGAATACCACCTAAAACTGAACACCAGCATAACCAAGGAGCTGGTGGTGGATTTTAGGAGGCCCAGGCCCCTCATGGACCCCGTGATCATCAGAGGTGAGTGTGTGCAGAGGGTACAGACCTATAAATACCTGGGAGTGCAGCTGGATGATAAATTGGACTGAACTGCCAATACTGATGCTGTCTGTCTATCTACTGAGCTTTTAGTTTAGAAAAGCAACTCATACATTAAGATCTTTTGTCTTAAAAGAAAAACATAATAACAGAGCTTTCAATGATACAAACAACTTTTTGTTGAAAGGTAAAAGTTTGCATTCGGTATGCTTTTGAACAATTAATGTGCTTTTTGATGTTGTATGCATGCTGATAATTTGTCTAACCTTGGCTCATACTTTGTAAGCTTGAGAGCAACACATGCAGCACTCAGGTCATCTGTTAGTCTGTTTCTGGTGTCAGATTTGATTTAATTCAAAGCTGAAAACAGCTGCGCACAAGCATAAGATGTTCCAAACAAAGTAAGGAAAGCAATCTCAAGTGCCTTCATTGACTTAAGATTATTTGGCAGAGAATTCCACACTTTAAGGATTTCATTTTCATAACTAACTGTGCTGTCCTTTGTCATCCCTTCGATCCTCTCAAGTGTTTCATGCAGGGCTTCCCTATTAAGCTCCGCCCCCAAAGCTTCCATTATATATTACGGGGTCGTGGATCAGGTGTGGCGATTAGCAACTCCCGGCAATAATTACAGATGCAGACGACTCCTCACCTGTGCGCTTAAGCGAGGACTGCCCGCATCACAAAGCTCCCGAAACCGCCGGCCACTCTACCATAACCCCCTTTAAGCCGCGAGTGCGGCAATTATCTGTTAAAACTGGCCTTTTCAATTTTGAGCTGTGGACCCGCTATTCCACATCCCCCCCAACCTCACCACGAGAATCACAGGCTCAAAAGGCTGCAATCCGTGCCGCACTCTCAAGCAGCATGTGTGCCGCCCGCCTTACCCCAGACAGGAGAGGAAGGAAGCGCTCCCATTGGGCTGCTGGGCAGAGAGGCGGGTGATGTGAGAAACGTCCTCCGGCGCGCGTGAAGAGGGGGAGCGGTGAGGGGAGAAGCCCGGCCCCGCATTCCTCTGGCTTTATAGTAATGAACTCTGTGCTCGGGCGACGGCGCGTGTGCCCACTGAGAGGGCTCTAAGTGCCCCCTTTGGCACGCGTGCCATAGGTTCGCCACCACTGCTCTAAAACATTATATCACAGTGCCTGCAGGTAAACTGACGCTCTAAAACATTATGTGCCAGTGCCTGCAGGTAAACTGACACTCATGTGAGTGCCTGCAGTTGAGCTGATGCTCTAAAACATGATATGGGAGTGCCTGCAGTTGAGCTGATGCTCTAAAACATTAGATGCGAGTGCACGCTGTTCAGCGCACCCTATAAAAGAATTTGAGTTGAGGGCCTACACTTGAGCTGACCCTTTTAAAAAAATTAGAGTGCAGGGAATATATACACTCTGGATGAAGAGTCAACCACATACCTTGTGTGGTGCATTTTAAAGTCCATTAAAAAAGATATTTTGAAATTGTCTTTATCAGCTCAGCTCTCCTGTGGTGGAGTTGAGAAATCAGGAGCAATCCAGGCCTTGTTTATTTTTATTTGAGTCAACCTGTCAGCATTGCCAGTGGACAAGCGGATACGCTTATCTGTTAAAATGCCACCAGCAGCACTAAATACACGCTCAGATAAAACGCTGGCGGCAGGGCAGACCAGCACCTCCAAGGCGTAGAGCGCAAGTTCGCGCCACGTGTCCAGCTTGGACACCCAGTAGTTGTACGGCATTGAAGGATCATTTAAGACGCTGACACGGTCTGCTACCTATGTATTCCTTCACTATCTTCCAAAACTTTTTCCTCCTTGTACCACTAGGCCGCGCTTCAGGGAGAGGTTGCTGGCGGGGTGTCATGAAAGTGTCCCATGCCTTGGATAGTGTTGCCCTGCCTTTGTTGAAACTGCTGTGTGTTCCCCTTGTCTCCCTTCCTCGGTTGCCTAAGGAAGTACGGACTGTGCCGGCCGCGTTGTCAGACGGAGAACTTTGGAGCAATCTCTCCACAAGTATCTTCTGGTATTGCACCATTTTACTCATCCTCTCCATCTCAGGAATGAGAGATGAGAAGTTCTCTTTGTAGCGGGGGTCGAGAAGGGTGAACACCCAGTAATCTGTGTTATCTAAAATACGTATAACTTGAGGGTCATGGGACATGACATGAAGTCAGCAATGTGTGCCAGAGTACCAACAGGCAAGATGTCAATGTCAACATCTGGATGACTCTCCTTCTCCTCCTCCTCTTCCCATCCACGCTGAACAGATGTAATTAAAGTTACATGGATACTACTACCCTCTGTAGAAGAGGCAACAGTCTCCAGCAGCTCCTCCTTCTCCTCCTCCTCCTCCTCTTCATGGTCCAAGTCGTGCTGTGAAGCCAAACTGTGGGTGGTCTCGCTATCACCCTGTGTCATCTCCTCCCCCATTACCTCGTCTGCCACATTCAGAGCATCCTCCTTAATTGTGAGCAGTGATCATTTAAGTAGACACAGCAGTGGGATGGTTACACTGATGATAGCGTTATCACCACTAACCATCTTTGTGGATTCATCAAAGTTTTTTAAAATTTCACATAGGTCTGACATCAATGCCCACTCCTCACTTGTGAATAGTGTCAGTTGACTGGAAAGGTGACGAACATGTTGCAGCTGGTATTCCACAATTGCCCTCTGCTGCTCACAAAGCCTGGCCAACATGTAGAAAGTAGAGTTGAGGTTGACAGACCGGCTGAAGCTGTGGACGACTTTCTGAAATGGGCACACATGCGGCGCGCCTTCACTAGTAGCTCTTGCAAATTGGGGTAGGTTTTGATAAACCGCTGAACAACTAAGATTAAAACATGGGCCAGGCATGGAATGTGTGTCAGGTTGCCGAGCTCCAAAGCCGCCACCAACTTACGGCCATTGTCAGACACAACCATGCCTGGTTGTAGGTTGAGTGGCGAGAGCCACAGCTCGGTCTGGTCCCTTATACCCTGCCACAGCTCTGCGGCGGTGTGTTGTTTGTCCCCCAAACAGATCAGCTTCAGCACGGCCTGTTGGCGCTTCCCCACAGCAGTGCGACACTGCTTCCAGCTAGTGACTGATGGCTGACTGCTGTTTGAGGTGGAAGTGGAGGAGGAGGTGGCAGAGGAGAAGTGGAGGTTGGAGCCAGTAGCATAGCTGCTGGCGGAGACCCTGATGGATGTAGGGCCCGCAATCCTGGGCGTGGGTAGCACCTGTGCCATCCCAGGGTACGACTCACTCCCGGCCTCCACAACATTCACCCAGTGTGCGGTCAGGGAAATGTAGCATCCCTGGCCTCCAGCACTTGTCCATGTGTCCGTGGTGAGGTGGACCTTCACAGTTACTGCGTTGGTCAGGGCACGGCACACCGTGAAAAATAGTGGTGGCTGGGGACTGCGAGGGACGGCAGGAAGGCCTCAGAGTCCACAAGCCTAAATGGCAACATTTCAAGGACCAGTAATTTTGAAAGTTGCGCATTTAAGGCTATGGCCCGTGGGTGGGTTCCGTGGGTGGGTTGGTGGGTATTTGCGCTGGTGTTTTATCGGCATTTGGACGCTGCGCTGGGACAGTGAAGTGGATGTAGATCCTGCTGATTGATGTGAAGGTCCAGGTGCAGGGAGCGGGGCATCCAGGCCAGCGCCTTTGACAGGGGATTGGCCAGCAGTGCGTAACACAAGGGAGGAGAAGGCAGTGGTGTGACTCATAGATACAGATTGTGGACCCAGGCGTTTGGCCCACTTATTAGGGTGCTTGGATGCCATGTGGCGGATCATGCTGGTGGTGGTGAGGTTGCTAGTGTTCACACCCCGGCTCATTTTGGTACTGCACAGGTTGCAAACTACCACTCTTTTGTCGTCTGCACATTCCTTAAAATAACGCCATACTGTGGAACACCTACCCCTTGGCAAGGTAGATTTCCGCATGGGTGTGCTCAGTGTCACGGTTGCAGGCCTGTTTGGTGTGGCCCATCTTCTCCCTTTTGCAACACCACTGCCTCTTCCAGCCTGTTGTGGTGCTGCGGATCCCTCCCTCTCTGTACTGCTGTCCTCACTCGGCTATTCACCCTTCCATGTTGGGTCAGTGACCTCATCGTACACCACTTCCTCTTCCACTTCCACACTCTGCTTATCCTCCTGACTTGACCTAAACATAACCTGAGTGTTTGGCAACTGTGTCTCATCATCATCTACTTCATGAACGAATGATTGCCGATCATCACCGTCATCCTCTTGCGACTGTGAAGGCTCAAGACGTTGGGAATCAGGGCACAATATCTCGGGTCCCTCCTCCAGCGTGCTGGGTGAGAGGGCCAAATCTAATTGTGGTGCTGTAAAGAGCTCCTCGGAATATCCGAGTGTGGGTTCACTCGTTTGGCAAGCCTCTACATGGTGAGAGGAAGGATGATCAGAGTGAGGATTTTGTTGACCAGGCTCTTGGCTACAGAGACTGGACCTGGTGGAAGAGAGGGTGGTGCTTAAACGACTGGAACCATTATCTTCAGCAATCCAACTGACCAACTGTTCGTACTGGCCCGACTTGGACAGTGTTGTCCTGCACCGCCCAGCTAACTTGGACATGAAGCTGGGTACAGTGTTTTTTTTCTGGTGCACTGGCAGCAGGAACAGTTTCTTTGCGCCCAGGGCCACAGCCTCTGCATGCACCATCAGCATCACGCCCACTTCCCTGTCCCTTATTGCTCACCTTCTTCATATTAATGCCAGACTGTATATGCCACAAAAAACACCAGAATATGAACAGTATATTAGCCCAGATGAATGTAATGTGAACTACAGCCACTGTTTTAGGACATTATATGTGACAAAAAAGACCAGAATATGGACAGTGAGTCTGAGCCGAACACGCGGCATCAGGTGCTATATAGCACCCGATGACGTTTTCCGGCCAGTCAATCACTGTAATGCTAGCACCTGACATGGCTACTGGCATTACAGTGAGGCCAGTATTTACCTGCCCCTTGATTAGGTGTCGCCAACCCGCAAAACGTGCGGGGCGGAGACTCGAGCAAGGTGCACAAGCACATGTGGTGTTCATTCGAGTAGCGCCATGCTCCGAGCATAGCGATGCTCAAGCCGAACACATGTTTGGCCGAGCATGCTCGCTCCTCACTATTGAGGACATCAACACTTGGAGTGTTACAGAGTGTTTAGATGGAGTGTTATTTGGGGGAGTAGGTGTACATTACACCAGCAAAGAGTGGATTTGATTTCTGGCGCTAGCTGGAACATGGCAGCCGGTACTGATTGCACTGTGAGATGATAGATACATTAAGGTGAGTATGATACTTATCTTTAACAAACTAACGACTGAAAAACAACTGAATTTCAATCCGTACATGTTTACAATAGCAAGTATATTGCCATTTTATGCTTATACAGTAAGTGAGATTTATAATGTTAGAGTTTCATGCTAATAAATAAATTAAATTATTATAATAGTAAATATAGAATTGTTATATATCAAAATTTACACCAGCCTCTGTTGAATAAAATGAGCCCAAGCATTAGTGAGAAATTGTTTGTTATATAAATATTTTATATTATTTGATATAAATTTTATATTATGGAGCCCTGGTGGTGCCTAATGCTGTAACTATTTATTTATTTGTTGTGTTATCAACATGAAACTTTTTACAGGTACAATTGACATGTCTGGGAACACCTCAGAGGTGAAGAAACTGACTTGGCATTCTTGACCTCGAAATATACCACATTTCATAACAATAAAATGGAGAAATCATGTTGGTTTTTGAGTAAAGGAATGTTTAAATTTGACAGAAACGTAATTCCTAGCACATTTGAAAAGTTATATGTCAAGTTTTAGTGAAAAAAATGAATTTTTATTTATTGGATAATATGGGTTTTTTATAGTGTTATAGTGGAAATTGCTGAAAAATGTCCTCAGGTGACAAGGGTTTAGATAAATAACTTTAGAGATAGATAAATAAATAAATGAATACATGATTTAATTAATGAAGAAAAAAAAACAACATATATTCCTAGTTAAAAATAATCAGTTATACTTACATTTCATGTCATTTTTATCACCCAATAACAACTTATACTTAATTATTCATAAATGTATTTATTTATCTAAACATGTATTTATTTAATTTTGACAAAAATGTTCCTCCATATTAGATTTACTTCTGTTATTAAATATTTTATGTAGCAACAACTAAATTAAAAAAATGTAATGACAATTTAAGTTGCATTAGCCAATGTCAGCCTGTTCTACATAGATTGTTAAACAGCTACTCTCTCTAAGCTAACATCAAAGTTCTTTTATTAGGGTCATTATGCTGGTGAAAGTGAGTTACCTTCAAATGAAAAAATACATTAAATTGCTATTTGGATTAAAATTTGAAGAGTTTCTAAATGAAGGTAAGTTTGAATTTAATTAAGTGTTAGCTAATGTTTCTTCTGATTTGAAAAAATCATTTTATTGACATTTACTATCAAATTTCTCCTTTAATGAGACAGATACTAATGTGGAGGAAGATATTTTTCAAGAGTTGAAAAACCCACAGATATGCTTCACAGTAAGATGTCCTCCACAAGGACTTTTTGCTGACTTGGGTGTTTCTGATGGTGTATAATTTCGTTCAGAAACGTTCAAATGTCTTCATAAAATATTTGAAAACTAAATAATATTGATCTACTCTTTTTGAAAAAACTATTTTCACCCCCTGCTACCTTAACACCAAGTACATGCACTGATGTGCTTTCAAACTCCAGTGATGTAGAAGGGTTGAGGAGATTACAGCAGGAGCTGTCTGCAAGCTCAAACTCTAGTAATGCCTGAGAAGATAGAAGGTTTGGTAAGTACAAACATTCTCTTCTATTTATTTCTAGGTTTAAGGAATTAAGTGTGATTGAGATGTGACGGCTTTGTGTTGTTTTTCTGTATGCAATTTCATTAGGTCATTCAAAACTTTATTTTGCTGTTCAATACTGAAACATCTGCAAGATGGCTTGAGCAGTGGGAGACAACATTCAAGCAGAAAGTCATCAAAGAAGCAAAGTCTCTCACTTTGACCGCAGAAGTTCAAAGTTATATCAGTGCAACAGAGAAACAACAGTTTGAAAATGGTAAATAGTATTTTTAAATTTTAAATGACAGGCGAGGCTCTCTGTTCTACATACTAATTAATATTTCTGAGCATTGACCCCTTCTCATTTTCCATCAGACTGTAACAGCAACATTTCCTCTTTCTTGCTGCTATTTGTTACCACCTTCTGCAGGAAGGAACGAGGATACAATCAGTCCAACTGATGCTGTTGACAGGCTAGTACATTAACATAAGGTAAATTTACTAATGCAAGATCAATGTCTTTGTAATGTGTTGTACAGTCATAGCTTTTTTTTTGGTTGATTGGTACTGAAGGAAGTTGTTCTTCTGCTTTTCACCCAAGACCAATATGTAATGTTTAATTTTTTCGTCTTATTGATGACATGTAAATTTTAATATCAATTGTAACCATATGTGGTCTGTACTTGTCTCTGCTTTCTAGCATATTATTATCTTCTTCCCTTTAAACATGACATGAATTACAAACATTTGTTATTGCTGACAACCTCCACACTTACTGTGTTAAATTTTAGGTGTAGCACTTTTCATATTTTCAACCTGATAAAATGTTATTCATTGTATTAAGTGTTTAATGTATTAAATTATTCTGTTCTATTTTGAAATTGCTGTGTATTAATCAAATGCATCATGCGTCACTTTTTTTAGTCCTGTACCAGCATTGAAGAACATCTCAGCAGGAGAGAAGGTCACCAACCAACCTACTTGTGGTAGTATAAACCAAGAAAAGGATTGACAATTTTTATGTGGTTGTGGACAAGCAGCTCATCCCTTGTGCAGGAACCACGTCCCTGAGTGCCATAGATGAACTTTCAAAGTTCATTACGTTTTGAACCTTGCCTATGAAGAATCTCTGGCAAATGTCTAGAGCCTTTTATTTAATGTTATCCTTTTTAAATGATCACCACTAGCACTTATTTATTTTTTACACAATTGCCATTCATATAGTGCCATGCATGTTGATGAGCTCAGTGTTACAGAGCAGTGTTTGCACAAAAGGATTAATAGCAGCTGTAACCTATATGGAAATGTACAAATATGTAATTTAACCCTTTGGTTAATATATGAAATTAGCACTTTGGATTTTGCTGTGTAATACAATCTCAGAGTAACTAGTTAGGAAGCTAAAAGCTACTGTTCTTGTGGGAGCTTGGAATTCCCGGATATAGCAGTATTTGACAATGGGCTGCAGTATATAAATGACACTTTTAAAACATTTAGCAAAGATTTTCACTTTATACACGTAATGTTAAGTCTTCACCACACATCAAGAAATGTACATACAGAATCCATAGTCTAAATATCTAAAAGGATTTTCAGACAGAAGGATCCACTATTTTCTCTCTTATGTTACACAGCAAATCCAACAGTTAGTCCAGACATAAGCCCAGCTGAGCCGTTCATTGCATAGAGATTTCACACTGCTTTGCCAACGTTAGTGTGCAATGTTATTTCAAAACGGTGAGACAGGGATCTTATTAAGCCTCATAATGCAGTCATGAAGCACCAGCAGAAATATTATTATAACAGAGTAAATGAGTGAGGGATTTTCCTCATCTGCATCCAGGCTGTCCTGTTTTGGTAAAGCGTAATGGGGAGAAACAATGGAAAGACCCGGCATTTATGGTGCAAGAAGGCATTACTCCACACTTGTATGTGGTGCGTTAACCCCATGGGGGGAGAGAAAAGATGCAACCATTGTCGGTTACACAGGTCCGGCTGGTCTCACAGGAAGCGAGATTTTATTACTGGCATAGACACAACACCAGCAGCAGGTTTAGTGGAATCAGCATTGTCTAACCAGACCTCGAAAGTATCAAAAATTACAAGGTCTGGGAAAATAAGCAGACCTACAGAGCTTGTGAACTTGTTACAGAACAAAACAGAATAACAGAAAAGTGCAATAAGTGTTTGATTTTGTTTCACGTTAATAAGAATGGTTGGTTCATAATAATATTTAAGGAAAAAACTTTTTGTTAACAGATTTCTTTAAAGAGGGGAGATGTCGGGGAATAGACAGATTGTATTGATCATATATATGAAAGAGTGTGCATGTGTGTGCAGAATGTGGGATGTGCAAAAGAAAGACTGAGAGATACAAAGAGAACGCTGAGAAAATGTTGCACCTAATGTTTGTTGAATTCTGTATTAAAAGTTTTATTGAAGACATCAGTAAGGCGTTGTTTCATTTAACAGTCGCTATAATTAATATTGTTGCTTTATGTAGTTATAAACCCACCTCGCCGCTGTGCTGCTGCTCTTAAAGGATCTTGAGTATCATCAGTGCTGCTCAGATGTTCACGTGCTGCAGCTGCTTTGTTCCTTGTCCGCTCGTGCGTGGCACACCGTCCATGATGAGCTTGAGTGGCCATGCGGCGAAAGGGTTTTTTCTTTTTTCTAAAGTACACATCGATGTAGAGGCGCGCTGTGTATAAAGGGTTGTAAAGTCTGAGGACTGGCTGTTACCTACGTGGTAGTATGATGATTAAAGGGTTAAAAAAATGCAACAGATCATCAAAGCTGGGCCAGCTCTACGCTGGGGCAAGAGGGGGCAATGCCCCCTTAAACAAACGTCCTGTCCCCTTAAATCAAACTTTCAGAAGTTGAGAAAGAAAATAATAGATTACCCACAAACTGAATATGGACAAGATTTACTACAGTAGCTGAAAAATCCACTGGTAAAGGCACAAATGAGATTATAGGTTTCACCACTTGTTCGCTCTTTCCCTCCGTGCTCTGTTTGTGCGCAGCTCACACAGCACTCGGCAGAGATCTCCCACTCACCCTCCCCTCAGCTAAACATCCAATCACTGTTAGTATGCAAATGACCCGGTGTCAGGTTTCTCAAAAGGCTGGGTAGAATGAGCTTGTCAACAGCAGGAGGCTTTGAGGAAACAGCAAATCCCAGTCGTCAAAATCATAGCGACTCGTGAGATAATTAACAACTAAAAAAATACATCTATATTTTTACAGTCAATGGGGGACTAGTCCATTGTTCTCACAGTTTCATTCTGGTAGAAAAGTGTTTCTTTCTCGATCCCGCAAGCACCACTGTGAGCCTGCCTGCTGAATAGAGCCTACTGGAGGACCTGTATCTGTCTGTCAGACCCTGACACAAAGCCCCACCCCAGCATTCAACACTGCACTCAACAGTTTTCTCGTTTCATATACAGTACTGATGTAATCACAGCGATTTTAGTAAAGCTTATTCACATTCCACCCTAGCTTCCAGCAGCTCACAAAGGGAAAGTTAATGCTTTGAGATGCATCCTTTTTTCCAAGCTTTTAAAAAGTGTGGCGCTGCTCCTGCCTGTACCAATTGCAGTAGCAATGATGCTGCTGCTGGTACATCAGAGACAGCAGCTAGCATGTCTACTCCTGTGGCATCAACACGTACTGCTTCTCCTGCACCTCTTCAAACAATTGCTGCCCCAAAGCAACCTGATCAACTACTTAAATGGCAATACACCATCCCAGCCAATACTGGGTAGTTACCCCAAATGTGTATTTGGTGGTACAACATTAAGATCATTCAATCCTGCCTGGTACCGCACACGACCATGGCTGGAGTACTCTGTTGTGCGGGATGCATGCTTCTGTTTCCCCTGTCACAAATATGGCAGTACTGTTAATGAAAGGGATGTAGTTTTTACCTTAACTGGTTTTAATAACTGGAAAGCAGCACTTGATCGAGACAAGGGGCTACAGAGGCATGTATCCAGCCACAACCATGTGCATGCTTCAACCATCTGGACTGAGCATAAAAGCAGAGAGGCCACAGGGGGACTGTGGATTCAATGTTGGTTGGTAAAACACAACTTGAAAAAAAACATTGCTATGTCAAGAGTATTGGTAGTGCTATAAGGTTTCTCTGTGTAAATGAGTTGGGGCTCCGTGGGACTGCAGAAACCTTGAGACATGATGCAGCGGGTAATGATGATGACATTGCTTCAGGTATTTTTCTAAAACTGATGGAATATACCTTAGAGAAGGATGAGAAGCTAGCAAGCATTGCTAAGGGTATCCCAAAAAATGCAAAATACACATCTAAGGATATCCAAAATGAAATCATCCAAACACTGGCTGACATGGTGCTTGGAGAGGTCAGGAAAAAATATGAAAGTGCTGATTCTGCAAGGTTTTGCCTCAAAAGTGAAGGGACCAGGGATAGGTGCAATTTGGAAAATTTGTCTGTGATAATACGGTTTGTCAGAAATTCCATGCCAGAGGAGCATCTTATTGGGTTGCTTGACTTGCAACAACTTGATGCAGAGTACATCACCTATGAGATACTGTTCCACCTTTCTGATGTTGGCTACAGTGCTGACAGTATACTTAGCCAGTGTTATGATGGGGTTAGAGGTGGGGTACAAGCTCTGCTCCAAAAGAGGCTTGACAGATATGTCCCATACATCCACTGCTACAACCACCAACTGCACTTAGTGGTTGTGCATGCCATGCAGAGGGAGCCGTGTGCAAAAGATTTTTTAGCCTATCTAGTTCATTCTACAACTTTTTTCACCACCACCATGTGCTCAATAAACATGATGCACCTTGTCTAAAAAGGCTGCTTGAGATCAGATGGACAAGCCACTATGAGGTGACAAGGTGCACTGTGGACAATCAAGAACAAATCCTTAGTATCCTATCTGAGATGACAGAGGATGATGATGCTGCAGTTGACCTGTGCACTGAGGCATCAGGCCTGCTATGCCAAATTAAGAGGCATCACTTCTTTGAAAGTTCCTAGTGGGAGTGCTTGGTGTCTTGCAACCAGAAAATGCTACTCTACAGTCTCAGTCAGTTGATCTGTGCAGTGCTTCTGAGGTTGTTAGTGCAGCACTGGACTCCTTAAAAACATCCATGAGGATGACTGTTGGGGAGTGTCATCTCCTGCTGAGGATCAGTCACATCCAACAAAGAGAAGGAGGAAAATGAGCAAAGGCCTGGGTCAAAGTGTTGTACTCTCAACTTTGGGCCATACAGACTCTGGTGACCCTACCATTTCCCCCCATCAGTCTCTGAAAAGATCCCTGCTCAACATCCTTGACAGGGCCATTTCAGAAATGGAAACTAGATTTTCACACAGGAATGTTGACCTGATGAGAGCCATATCTAGTCTTGCACCCAAATGTAGCGCATTTCTGGATCCCACCCTGTTGCACCCTATGGCTGTGATGGCTGGCACTGTAGCAGATGTAAGTCTACAAAATGAAGTTCTTGTGGCAAAACAGATGCCGCTCAAAAATGTTCAAAGGAAACAGACCTGTCCACTGTGTGTAAACTCCTGCAGGAGTACAAGGAAGCCTTTCCTGAGTTGCATAAATTGTAAGTAACAGCCCTGGTAATTGGTGTGTCTTCAGCTTCGTGTGAGAGATCCTTCTTCACTTTGTCACAGGTCCTAACTCCCTATCGTAGCACCATGTTACATAAAAGAAAGAAGAATTTGGTGATCTTGGCCCATGAGAAATCCATAAGAAATATAACTTGGATATGGATGCATTTGGAAGAGGTTTTAAAGAGGGAAACAGGAGACTGTTGTTGTAGAGTGGATTGAGGAGAAAGGAGAGTGGAGCTGTTCACTTGCAAACAGAGAGTTCAGTTGCTTGCAAAACAAACAAGCTTAAAACAAGACAAAAAGACAAAAAAAGAAGAAAAAAGTTCAAATGTTCTGTTCTAAATCTGTTGTGTTCTACAAATTAGTTTGAGAATTGTAGGAAAAGACATGATGATTTTTTTTTTAATTACTATGCCAACCCATTTTAGTTTTGTAGATATTGGCTATATTGAGAGGTCTTATTTTATTCTTACTTTATTTTGCAAATTTATTTGAGAATTAGGCCATCCAATTAAGATACATTTTGTGTTGCAGGTTATAATGATCTGGATGGATAAAATATCTTTATTTTATTTTTTTTTAATTCAATTTTTCAGTTTTATTTTTCAAGGCTTGGTGAACTGATGTTTTTTTATAACTTAGCCTACCCTTTTTAGTTTTGTTAATATTGGCAATAGTGAGTTGTGTTATTGTTGGGTTTGAATAGATTTGATATAGGCCAACCAATTAAGGTAAATATCATGTTTTTAGTTCTTATAATCTGATGAGGAATATTTTATTTTATTTCTTGTTGTTTTATTTTTCAGTTTTCCTCCTGAGGGATTGCCACCTTATTGTGGTCAGGGGGTTTGCGTGCCTCAGTGACCCTAAGAGCTACAGCAGCAGAAACTTAGTCTTTAGGTGAGACACCCAAGTTGGACAGGTCTTAGGCTTAGGGAAGAGGCCTGACAAAGTGCAATCCAAATACATGACAAAAACAGTTATCCAGAGCACCCCAACCCCCACCACCACCCCACCCCTTTTCCGCCTTCATCGCCACCATGTGCCCCCATCACATTTCTGTCTGCCCCCTTAAATATGCCTGTCTAGAACTGGCTCAGCATCAAAGTACAGGACAGACATCCACAACTTCCTATAGGCACTGTACGTGGGGCTCATGATCAGATTACCGATGTACTCGTATATGGCAAGCCATTTAAGCTTTTAATAATTTTTTTCTGGATTTGAAATTTAAAAGGGTAGATATATGACATCATCATTTTCAAAACTGGCATTACCCTTCTGAAATGTGATATCGAAGTTTTCAATATTTGATATCAGCATTTTGAATTTAAATATTAGTAATTAGAAATGTATTAATTTAGCATTTCTACGTTTGATATCCAGTGCCGTTTTCAAAGTTTTCAAGACAGACTGTCACTTCAATATATCATATTAAAGTTGCTGTACTACTTTAAGGCGCAGTTGTCCTCCACCTAGCCTATTGCACAGGCAGTTTACTGTTACAGATTACTTCTTATAAAAAGAGATCAAAGAACAACATCCTTTTTAATTCTGTCTGCAACGTTTCTCTGTTACAGCATCTTTAAAATAACGCAGACAAAGGTGTTTTTATTCCAGAAATGGGTGAATGATTTTGTTTCTACACACACACACACGCACACGCACACACACACACGTTAACAGTAGAGCAAAATTATCTCCATCCATCCATCCATTGTCCAACACGCTATATCCCAACTAGAGGGTCATGGGGGTCTGCTAGAGCCAATCCCAACCTATACAGGGCGCAAGGCAGGAAACAAACCTTGGGCAGGGCGCCCGCCCACCGCAAGAAAAGTATATGCATTCTTTATAATAAACAATCCTAATCCCAGTCTAGCAGCTTCTGTAAATAATAGTTTGCTGAAAACACTCAGTTTGATTGATAATTTCACCACAAGATGCCCTTGTTAAAAACATTTATCTCCATTTAACACTAATTTTTCAGTATTATTTCTTTAAATGACATTTAAATACAAACATATCCCCAATATGTTTCTTTCTCAGTGCTTGATTTGCAAATGTAAACCTTGTTGTGTTGCTGTCATTTTGAAGAGGAAGCGAGTAGTACATTAGAAATCAGACTTTGAAAAGGTGGTATCAGTCTTAAAAATAATGACATCGAATATAAATTATTTTAAACATTGAGATATTGTGATAAAGCGGAATGACTGTATATATAGGTACATCCTAGAGCAGAATACAACGGAATACGGCGCAGCAACGCATTATTACCATTTTCCATTTAAAATAAAAAAAGCGATTTGACAATTGTTCCGTGATAAATGAATACTACATTCATACCACCCCTACCATGAAGCATAAGGTGGTGGCAGCATCTCGCTCTGCTGCGGTCTCTGGAAGGCTTGTGAGGGTAAAGTAGAAAAAGAAGAATGCAGAAAAATATTGGGACATACTGGAGAAAGACCTACTGTAGTCTGCATGAGAACTGTGAACTTGAAAATTTTCAACAAACTCCAACATACAGCTAAATCTATACCGATATGTGCTTTGAAAAAACAGTTTTAATGCCAAGTATTAACTGTAATACATTTAAACCAATTTGTAGTGTTTGCTTTTATTTATTTATTAGTGAAGTGTATTAATCAACAAGGGGAATTGTCTTTGACATTCAGGAAACGTTTCCTTTTGATCTCTGTCAAAAACATCAAACTAAATTCACAGTGATTCACTGTTGTAAACCAACAGAACATGAAAAAATCCAAAAGGTGAATACTTTTAATAGGCACTGTATCTATTAAGACAAAAATCATTATTGACGGAAAAAGTGCCAGTTTGTAAATAAAAAGTAAAAAAGTCAAAGAAAACCCTTATATCACAGATAAGGTAAATGACTATCTTATGTTTTACAATTAAAGAAAAACAATGAAATCTATGAGATATACAAATCATGCATGTCTAAAAATGTATTTTATATAAGTTATGCATTAGTGATGTTTAAATATTTCTAATGTCACCATCATTTTTAAAGATTTCCTGAACCAAGGATAGAACAAAGCATAAATAATTGGATCAATACAGAAATTCAATATTGTGAAATAACTCAATACTAACCGCGCAGTTTGTAAGTCTTTGAAATTGGCACCGAAAAATATTTGAATAATAATGCACAAAATACCAGGTGAACAGAGCACAATAAAAGCTATTACCACTATTCCTAGGGTTTTAGCAGCTTTCCTTTCAGATGCTTTAGACAATGGTTTATTTTTGCTGTCTGCTGATTTTGTTTCTTGCATCATGCAATTGATAGCTTTTACGTGTCTTCTCGCTGTTACAAATATTACTGAATACAAACAAATTATAATCATCATAGGCAATAAAAATGTCAGTGCATAATGTACCATCCACCAGTCAGTATAATGATAAAATCTGCACGAACCCACACACCTTTCAGTTGAAATTAAACCTCCAGTATGATTAACAAATGCATATGAATAGAAAAATGCAAACAACCATATGAAAATGATACATGTACCTGCCACCGAATTTGTTACATATCTGCTGTAAAAAAATGGATTACACACAGCAAAGTAGCGATCAAATGATATGCTTAACAAATTTGAAACAGAAACAACAAGTAAAATTAAGAAATATGTATGATAGCAAGGACAAAATGCATCACCAAAGTACCAGCAATTCTCTATTAGTATAGAAAACTGAAAAGGCAGAATAAGAAAACCGCTTAGAAAATCTGAAACAGCAAGTGAAAGGATAAGTAAGTTAGTAGGAGTGTGAAGCTCCCTAAAATGACAGATGGTGATGATCACAAACAAGTTTCCAAACACAGTAGCTACAAACAGAATTCCTGCGGAGAGGTAAAGAAATATTAATGTTTCAGTTTGCCTCATGATTTTACTGCAAGTCGCATTATTGTCAGGATAGCAGTATGATTCTGAATCCATGATTTTAGTTTTATAAAGTTCCTTTTGATCGATACAGTATTACTCTTCTCAATTTTGACAATGTGATCCTCTGAAAGACGTTAGCATAGTTTATATATTTGCAAGAGCTTGAAAGATTAATAGAAATCTTTTTACTCCAATTACAGAGCCATTGTACTCCCAAGTGTAACAGAAGTGTGTTGTTTATCAGGAACAAGTCCTGATTAGTTATTTACTAATAATAAATCAACATTCAACTCTACTTTTTATCAGTATTCTATTATTGATGTTGCTGAACATATGTAGCTGCATTTGTAAAAATATTAAAGTATTTTTATATGTTAAATGTATTCCTTAAAAATAGGTATCAGCTTTTTTTTATTTATCCATTCATTTCCTAATCTGTTGCCAGCATACAGCTACTTAGCACTATCTGGCAAGAACCTGCCCCACAGCATTAGCAGTTTAATATTTTTCTCTGTAAATCAATGGCATTTAATTTAAAATTGTGATATCCAAATGCATATGCTTGTGTACTGAAGCATGCTAAACATTTACTTCACAAAAAGAGATATACTATTACGTAATCTATTGCAGCTGTTTGCAAAATATAATGCGTGTTTTTCCTTTGAAATATTCCCTACCATACCAAATGTCAGTCTTGTGTTTACCCATCAGGATGGGCATGCAAGACCATGAAATAAAACTGGAAGCATATCTACAGCTTACTCTTTTAGGCAGTAAGGCAGTTGACGTCTTCTTGGTAATTGTAGTTGCATTTCTTCTCTTTTTCTGAATTCTTCCTACAGCATCCTTTAGCATGCACATTAATAAGTAACTATCACTAACTAAATCACTTTTTGTTACAGTTCCAATGGGAGAATAAAAAGGGGGAATTTTGGGAAATTTCAAATGAGTGCACTAAAATGACAGTCAAAGAGTAGTCAGGTGAAAGTCTGGGTCAAGGCTATGATGATGTGAGTCCTCAATCAATGTTAACATTTCAGAACAAGAACGTCTAGTTTGTGAACTGTAGCTGCGTTTGTCCAAAATTACTAAACTTCCACAGCTTTTAGTTTACTCCATAAGATGTGTAGATGCCACTTGGACTGGACGGGTATCCCGACCAGAATAGGGGATGGTTCCTTACCCAGACAGGAGGTTCCTAACTGGCAGATAGGCATCCCAGCCAGGGAGGAGAAAGAATCAGACCTGGAAGGAAGGACCGAAAAGGATAGACGAACAGCCCACTGAAAAAAATAAGATATTGCTGGGGGTTTCTTACTCCCCTAGAATGCTAGATGGCAGCAGCCCTGGATACAAGTGCCCAGTGGGAAGCCAGCAGGGCATGCCAGGAAATGTAGTCCAGCAGAGCAGCCCTGCTGGGGTCACTGGGCACCACAAGAGGGTGCTGCAAGGAGACAAGCTCCGTGTTATAATGGACTTTAACTTGACCCAGGAGTGCATCCATTGGGCAGTTGCCCTGGCACTGGAAGTACTCCCAGGTCCATAATAAAAGGGAACACACTCCTTTTTCCAAGTGAGTCAGAGCTGGGAAGACAGAAAGTAGTACTCAACTGGAGGAGGGTAGTGCGGTGGTGAGAGGTGAATTGTGGAGAGAGAAAATCTGTGCTTGTGTTACAGTGAAAGTATTGTGGTGAATAAAAGACATCCGTTATTTGATCTCGGGACTCATTGTGTGTTTGTGTTGGGGGTTTGGGACATTGACGCCCTGGTTTCCTTAACAGGTGATTCAGGCAATAGTGTGACGCATTTTCAAATAATTCTACAGGCCAAAGTCTTCATTTTAAAAGTTTTAGTAAAATTTCAAAATAAAATAGTGCAAACAAAAATAGAGAAAAAAATGATAATAAAAAAGATAAAGTTCTTGTTTAAGACAAATATTAGAAGAGTACAGTAGAGGGGAGAGTGACTCTTGCACACGTTGACAACACTTCAGCCGCTCAACATGTAGCAGCTCCTGGTCTCTCAGGAGAGGTCAGGAGAGAAGAGGAGGCAGAAAACTAACTAATAAAAGACCCTATGATTTAATTTAATATTTCTGAAATAAGAGGAGTGGGATATTTGTTCTTTATGGCAATTCACTTCTCAGTATTCAATACAGAGACACCGAGGTTCACACTTCATTTGTATAAAAAAGAAACCCATGGTGATGATTATTAGTTTTGAAGATTTAGTTTCTATTTTATGTCTTATTTATTTTTACCATTTTCCAAATATTTTTAATTTTAATGTAATTTTTATTTACCATTTCTGCACCATTTTGTTTGTCATAGGCGCCACTGTTTTGTTTAATTTTAGACAAGGAACTCTAAATGTCGATAATGACGCTTTGTGGTTGTGTCCATGTGACGCTCTGGCATACCTGATTTTGGGTTCTTTGCATTTACCAATCACAATTCTAATATTTGTCTTAATTATCTTGTCAGAACATAATTGTGCACTGTTTAAAATTAGTGATCCTGAAATAGTTCTTGCAAGTCTTGCCTGTCTAACAGATTTGTGAGTTATTCTAAAAAGTACAGTGGCTTTATTAATCAATGCAGACTGTTTTTTGACCTATAGTTTGATACGTCTGTGACAGATTGCCATTTATTATATTTCTCCTGGAAGAGCAGCCAGTGAACTGGACATCTACCCGTTATGATTTCAACCATCCCATTTATTTTACTTTTGGTGTTTTTTTATTTCCAAAATCATTGCTAAACTCATTACAAAAAAAGTGAATATTAATAGATTATTGAATATCAAACAAGAACATACATCCTTTAACAAATATTTAGTCTCATTTGAAACAATCACAACTGGAGAGTGGTGACTTTGGAATTATTACTTAAAAAGCAATATGATAAAGGACGACTTTGCTAGCCACAATTTTGGCAATTCTCTTAATGATATTATTGATTTAGCCTTAAAACAAGCAAAGCCTGAATGACAGAAAGTGAGAAAGAAAAGCTTCTAAACGAATTTCTATAAAACCAAGTACATCAACATATAAAGTAGAAAAAAACATTTATGAAAGAAACAAAAAGAAGTATAGTGAAAAAACTATGTTTCTACTGGTGGCATGGGACTTGCTGTTTCCAGATGTGCAAAACTGAAGAAAAACAAATAGGCACATCCTGCTTGCAGCCTAACAGTTTCATTTATGAATCGACGGTACTGGTCGATGCTGTATTACTTCCTTTGTTATTCAAAGTGAGGTACTACAGTTGATTGTAGGATTCTGTTGACTTTTAAAATAGAATTTAATATTTACCTGGTACAAATTAATTACTTAGGGTCTAAATATCATAAAAAGTACATAATATCCATTCAGCCACTGTTTTTCAGATTAACTTGTTTCCATCACATACATATTCATTGATTTTACTATCACACAGAGAATATGACTGTGTCAATGATGTATGGCTGAGGCTAAAAGAAAATTTACAAAATAAGTTAATAAGGCCACCAGAAAGCTTGAGGTGGGAATTTTCTTCATACAAAAGGTAATGATTCTTGCCCACTGAAAAGAATGCAATTAAAAATAATCACTTAATTAAATGATAAGATCCATAAACGTAACAAAATTTAATCTCAGGAGTTATTATAATCCATTTTGAATGAAGAGAAGAGTGGTAGAATGCCACTAACAGTATCATTACTAGTTATGCCTTATTCATTGGCCAATTCTGTTTCTGAAATACTTTTTTTTTGTGATACAGTATATTGAATATTGGTATGGTTTAGCCAGGGCTCTCTCCTTAGTCTCTGTTCTGTTTAACTGCTTATTTTGTTTTTGTTATTGTTTCTTAACTATTTTCTGTGTATTTCTTATAAGTTGTGTAATTTAATATTTTTCATTTTTATTATCTATTTTTTAAACTGTAATTTTGTTAAACATTTTATTTACTTTGTGTGTTATATTATTGCCATTGTCTTGTTATTCTAAATCCAAAGGGGGACCCTGACACTCCAGCTAAAAAACCACCCTAACCCTATATACGTATAGCTATAGCCATTATCTTCTATTTAAACGTCTACGCATTTAAGTGTGTGTGTCTGTCCGGCCCAGAAGTGAGAGGTGAAATCAGGTTAAGGGCTCCACCTCCGAGGATATGGAAAACTCACTTAGCCGCTAATAACACAAGCGAGGCCAGCACGTTAGCAAAACAAAACCTCAGAACAAAGACAAAGTCACTTAGCCACTAACATCAGCAAAACGGTATCACTTTTATTTTTCCTCCCGCTGCTAATACATAAGCGAGGAGAGTATGTCAGCAAAACGAATCCTACTAGGAGATGCCCAGAGTAGTTCCTTTCAATTACCTGACATCTCTACATTTTTCTGATAATTTCAATAGTTTCTAGGACCCTGGGCTTTTTACAGCACGGGCTTATACAGCTATACTGTATAACGATAAGAAATAAATATAAAATACTCATCAGAAATATACAAAATAGTTAAATTTTCAGCAAGCCTAATAGACTTTATTTTTCATCGTTTTCAATTTTTTAATTTGTTTTCACTCAGTATTTAAATTTCAGTGCAGGGTCTGGGTTCACATGCACCTACTGTCTTGATTGGCAATATCTGTGCAGTTGTTAGTAGAATGATATCTTAATATCCTTCTTTGAGAGCAATAAAGTTTATAGATGATCATTTTGAGCTTTTAGTACATATAAGGATATGATATGAGTATTGTTAGTTTTCATAACTAACCTAAAATTCCAGACAGACAAAAAATTTCTAGCACATCATGAATATGAAAGCCTGCATGCCCAGAAAAATGGGAGGTTAGTTGTTCATACATACTTGGCAATAAATTATATTTTACTGTATTGCAACTAGGGCTGGGCAAAAAATCGATTTCATCGATTTATCGATTTTGTAGTTTAAAGCGATTTTTATATTGCAAACTCGAGTTTTTTGCCACAATAGTTTTTTCAGACGTTTCGTCCTTGTTGGTTACCGTAGCGCGATATGAGCCAGCCCCCGCCCCGCCTAACACAGTCAAAACAACATGGCAGCGTGTAGCAGAGAACTACTTCCAAAGAAAGGCACAGGTAATTCCGTAATTTGGAACTGGTTTGGTTTTGATGCAGCAGACGAAACACAGAAGAAGCCTTGCTGCAAAATATGTTTCAAGGTTGTTGCTACTGGAAGCAGCAGTACAACAAATCTTTTCCAGCACCTGAGGAATAAACATCTTGAAGAATGGGAGGAAGTGCAGCCGACTCCGTGGCTGAAAACGGCTCCTCTAGCACACCTGCTAAAAAGCAAACTACACTTCCAGAGAGCTTTACAAACTGTGTACCTTATGATAAGAACGGAGCGAGATGGAAAGCGATTACAGAGGCGATCACGTTTTATATTGCCACAGACATGCTGCCAAGTTATTCTGTCGAAAAGCGAGGCTTTAATCACATGCTGAAAGTATTAGATGCGAGGTACGTTGTCCCCAGTCGCAAGTATTTCGCCGATGTAGCGCTGCCTCACCTGTACAATACAACTCGGGAAAAGATCCGCAGTGAGCTGGAGGAGATGCAGTTTTACTCAGCCACAACGGACCTGTGGTCCAGCCAGACGATGCAGCCATATCTGAGTCTGACGGTTCACTACATCAACACTAGTTGGACTCTGCGCAGCATCTGCCTTCAGACAGCGTATTTCCCCGACAACCACACTGGTGACATAATTGCCCATGGCTTAAAAGACGCTCTCAGCTCCTGGGGACTTTCGGAGGAACGACTCGTCTGCATGACAACTGATAGTGGCACCAACATCATAAAAGCCCTTAAGGACAACAACTGGCCCAGCTTGCAGTGTTTTGGCCACAGACTCCTAACGCTATAGGTAAGAGTTGGTGTAAGAATAAATAGGTGCACATACTTGCACATTGTAAAGTACTGTTTGCTTATAATTTAATAGCCAGAACATGGTATATATTTCAATTGGTTTGCACACATAGACTGGGTTACATAAATAAACCTGACTTTTCCTTAATCTGCATTCATTATACATTATGTATTAAACTGTGTTACAGCTATTAAAATTGTGATAAAAGTACAAAACAATTTTGAAAACTCACATAGTCAAATATATAGTTTAAGCTTGGAGTGACAAAAAATATACTAAATATCTTTTCACATTTATGACAGAGAATGGTGTGAAGGATCCAAGGATCGATCGGGCCATAGGGGTCTGCAAAAAAGCTGTATCAGCCTTCTCCTACAGCTGGAAAAAAAGGCGAGACATGACAGAGGTGCAGGCTGAGCTTGACTTCCCAGCATCTTTTGATCTCAGAATCCCCAACACGTTGGGGGTCTCGTCAAAAGATGATTGAGCGCTTTCTTGAGCAAGAGAAGGCAATAACTCGTGTCCTGGGTGCGGACAAGAAAACGCGTCATCTTGTTCCCACGTGGCAAGATTTGGAAGTATTAGAAGCCACCAACAAAGCAGTAAAACCTCTCCAGGACTTCACTGATGCACTGTCAGGGGAATCATATGTCAGTGTGTCATGCATCAAACCAGTGCTGCATTTGTTTAAAACAAGTCTCCTCCTGCCAGAGGAGGAAGATTTGGAGCTAACAAAAACAATCAAAGCTAACATCATGCGTTACCTCGAAAGTAAATACTGTGATTTGGAGAAAGAGGAACTTTTGGACATGGCCACACTTTTAGACCCGAGGTTCCGTACAACCTACATTGATGCAAGCAAACTGGAAGTTGTCAAAAAAAGAGCGGTGTCTGAGATCTCTGCAACTCTACCACAGAGGAAGTTGGTCCCTCAGCTGTTCAAGAGAACACCCCACCCACAATCTGAGAAAACAAAAATTGAGACTGAGCTTGCAACATATTTCCTTCTTCCAGACATAGAGCCAGACACAGATCCTCTTGAATGGTGGAAGCTGCATCAGCCCAACTTTCCAAGGCTAAGCTTACTGGTTAAAAAATATCTTTCTATTCCAGCCACTAGTGCCCCCTCAGAGAGGGTATTTAGTGTGGGTGGGGGAATAGTTACCTGCAACCGGGCCTGCCTTAAGCCAGAGGTTGTGGACAGGCTCATCTTTCTTGCAAAAAATGTTTAGAATGAGCATGCACAATGTTTCAGAGATCTAACAAGCACGTGTTTTGTTGTTATAGATAAAAGTTTACATTTGTTCATTCTTTGAGCAGGCTATATGTCTGCCACAGGCATGTTTCATTTTTTATATTCACACTATACTGAGAAGAGTTTATTTTTTTTAATTGTAATGTTATATGTTACAACATTTGTAATTATCTGATTTCTTGAACAGAAAATTTAAGCTACTGTGAAGCTGTTGGACTTTTGCTTAAACCTGGGTTAAAGCTTGAAATTGTTGAATGACAGAGCCTCATTTACTTTTTGTTTTGGGAATCTACGCATTTTAACTCTTGAGGACAATCATAGCAATAAAGTTGCACTTTTGACACTATATCTGATGTCTGCAGCCATTTTTTAAGTGCATTGGAAAAAAAAAATCGAAAATCGAATCGAAACTCGAATTCTTCTTTAAAAATCGAAGATTTTTTTTTAGGCAAAATCGCCCAGCCCTAATTGCAACATTTATTGTCAGATCTAAGCCAAGTTGTTTCCATTAATATTGATAGTGATTTAACAACAAGACGAATGTAAAATAATTGGTAGCTGCACTTCTTACTGAATATTCTGAAAGTGCTAAAACGGAAACGAAAGGATTTTGGAAGCAACACAAATTATTTGCTTGGACTTGTGGCCTCCAAAACTTTCCAGTTCATTAGGGTAATAATTGTGTTTCTACTCTTAAACATCAGATGTTTCATTGAAAGCTAAATTTGAGTTGACACAGTGGTCCCAATACAAGTAGTTGTAAATCAGAAGACGTTTGGGACCACCAAGACTATTTCTAGAGTTTGTTGTCTGGCCAACTGAGCACTCAGGTAATGAGGGCCTCAGGGAGGTAACCAAGAAACCAATGTTCACTTTAACATAGCTTCAAAAGTCTTTGGCTAAGATGGGAGAATCATTTGGAAAGACAACCATCTCAGTAGCACTCTTGAGTAAACGACAGCAGCCTCATTAAAATTTTCCAACTGGCATTTAGAGGTACTGCTCATCATTTGCCTAATTCCATCTGTACTGTGAAACGTGGTGGTGGCAGCTCTAGGGGGTTGCTACTCAGCAACAGTGACAGACAAACTGGTTTGAATTGAGGGAAGGATGAAAACAGCCAAATTTGAAGCGGTCCTATTCAAAAGTGCATGCTTTTTGGCACACCAATCACACAAAGCATACAGCCAACAGAAACCTTTGTCCTTGAGTAGCCCAGCTAAAGCCCATACTTACACCTCATAGAACATCTGTGGAGAGACCCAGACATGGCAGTTTACAGATGGTTCCCATTCAGTCTTAATGAAACATGAGAGGATCTGCCAGGAATAATGGGATAAAGTGCACAAATCCAGGTGTGAAATGCTTGTACAGAATTATATGAAAATGCTGAGTTCTTTTTTTTTTTTTTTTATTAATTTTATTACAATCAATACATAGCAATCAAGTTTTTACAAAAAAAAAAAAAAAAGAATTATGCTAAGAACAGATCGATCCCCACCCTTGAGAGAGAGAGCAAGCCAAACGGTGTAAAATTTAAGGCTTTTAAAAATACCTAAATCAACAAATTCTCTGTGCTTTATATAATCATTTCAAAATATTACTGATTAGATCCTGCCATGTTTTGAAAAAAGTCTGCACAGATCCTCTAACTGAGTATTTGATTTTTTCCAATTTTAAATAATATAACACATCAGTTTCCCACTGACTTAAAAGAGGAGAGTTTGGGTTCTTCCAGTTTATCAGAATAAGTCTGCGTGCCAACAGTGTAGTGAATGCAATCACAATTTGTTTGTCTTTCTCCACTTTAAGACCCTCTGGAAGAACCCCAAACACAGCTGTTAATGGGTTAGGAGGGATTGTGAGTCCAAGACTGTCTGAGAGGTAATTAAAAATTTTTGTCCAGAATAATGTTAATTTGGAGCAGGCCCAGAACATGTGACCTAGTGAGGCTGGGCTTTTGCAGCGTTCACAGGTTGGATCATGTCCTGGAAACATTTTGGAGAGTTTTAGTCGAGACAGATGTGCTCGATATATAATTTTGAGTTGTATAATTGTATGCTTTGCATATGGAGCTTGAGTGAATTCTCTGCATTGCTACTTTCCACTCCTTTTCTGATATATTAATTGAGAGGTCATTTTCCCAGTGTCCTCTTGGATCTTTGAAAGGAAGGGATTGTAAAAGGATTTTATATATTGTAGAGATGGAGTCTAACTCCTTGAAATTGAGCAATAATTTTCCAGCGTGGATGAGGGTGCAAGATGAGGAAAATCTGGAAGGTTCTGTTTAACAAAGTTCCTGATTTGAAGATAGTGAAAGAAATTTGTAGCTGGAATGTTAAATTTGGAATGTAATTGTTCATAGGATGCAAAGACGTTGTCTATATAAAGATCTCTAAGCAAGTTAATTCCAAATTTTTCCAGATATTAAAACTGCATATGTTTGTGAGGGTTGAAAGAGGTGGTTCTTTTGCAGGGTGCCACAGAAAGAAGCTTCTCCGTCTTAAAATGCTTTCTACATTGGTTCCAGATTCTAAGTGAGTGGAGCACAATTGGGTTATTAGTGTATTGCCGATAGCGTGTGTTTATTGGAGCACAAAGCAAGGAATACAAAGAAGTACTGCAGGATTTTACTTCTATTGCGGTCCATGCCTGTGTATGTTCTTCTATTTGTGTCCAGGTTCTTATCGACTGTATATTTGCCCCCAGTAATAAAACTGGAAGTTAGGTAGAGCCATGCCGCCTTCTGCCTTTTGTCTTTGTAGGTCGCTCTTTTGATGCGTGGATGTTTAGAATTCCAAATAAATGAGGTTATTGTTGAATCTAATTGCTTAAAGAACGATTTATTAATGTATATTGGTATGTTTTGAAATAAAAAGGAGCTTAGGAAGAATATTCATCTTAACAGTGTTAATTCTTCCAGCTAGTGTGAGATGAAGGGTTGACCATCTATGCAAGTCTTGTTTAATTTTTTCCATGCAGACGACGAAATTTTGTTGATAAAGAGCTTTATGTTTACTTGTGATGTTTACCCCGAGGTATTTAAACTGTTCTGCAATGATAAAAGGAAGGGTGTCTAATCTAATATTATATGCTTGCGAATTCACGGAAAGAGTACACTTTTATTCAGATTAATTCTGAGACCAGAGAGCTTTTGAAATTCTGTGAGTGCTGCTAAGACTGCAGGCACAGAATTTTCTGGGTCCGATATATACAGTACCATGTCATCTGCATATAATGAGATTTTCTGTTCCAGTCCTTCTCTGCTAATCCCCTTTATCTGATCAGTATTTCGACAATGTATTGCCAGTGGTTCAATGGCAATTGCAAACAGCAGTGGTGACAAAGGGCATCCTTGTCTTGTGCCACGTTCTAGTTTAAAGTAGTCTGAGCAAATGTTATTGATGCAAACTGAAGCTTCTGGGTTAGTATACAGTAATTTAATCCATGCACAAATGTTGGGCCAAACCCAAACTTCTCCAAAATAGTAAAAAGGTATTTCCATTCAATCATGTCGAATGCTTTTTCTGCATCCAATGATAATAATATTTCTGGGGTGTTTGATTTAGTTGGTGAGTATATTACATTAAACAGGCGTCGAAGATTTGAAGATAAGTGTCGGCCCCTAATAAATCCAGTTTGGTCTTGTGATATTACTGAGGGGAGCACTTTCTCCATCCTTCTAGCTATGATTTTAGAGAGTATTTTAACGTCGTTATTCAGAAGTGAAATTGGTCTGTATGATGCACATTGTAATAAGTCCTTATTTTGTTTTGGAAGACAGTGATTAGTGCTTGGCTTAAAGGTTTGTGGAAGAGATTGGTTATCTCTGGCTTCTGTAAATGTTGCTAATAGGAGGGGAGCTAGCTGAGCGGAGAATTTCTTGTAAAACTCTGCAGGGTAGCCGTCAGGGCCTGCTGCTTTTCCACCTTGGAGTGACTTTATAGCATCCAGTAATTCTGATAATGACAGAGGTTTATCGAGCTCCTCCACACTAATAGCGTCAATTTGTGGTATCTGTAATTTATCCAGAAATGCATTAGATTGTATATTGTCTTCTTTAAACTCAGTAGTATATAGGGATTTATAGTAGTCTCTAAAAGTGTACATTATATTTTTGTGTTCGATGATTTTATCTCCGTTCGTGTTAGTAATTACCGAGATTGCGTTGCGTACATCTTGCTTGTGAATTTGTTGCGCTAAAAGCTTATTAGCTTTCTCTCCATGTTCATAATAATGATGTCTGGATTTGTAAATTAGTTGTTCGGTTTCTTTAGTTGTCAAGAGGTTTAATTCTGAATGTAGAGCCTGCCTCCTCTTATGTAGAGTCTCGCTTGGTAGTCTGGCATGTTCTTCATCTATTTTAGTAATTTCGCTTTTTATCTCTGCTACTTTCTTCGCTTCGGATTTATTTCTGTGGGAAAGATATGAGATAATCTGTCCTCTTAAGAAGGCCTTAAGAGTTTCCCAGAGTATTCCTGCAGAGATCTCAGGGGATGTATTTGTCTCTAGAAAGAATTCAATTTGTTTGGATATAAATTCAGTACAATTCTCGTCAGCTAATAGAAGCGGATTGAGACGCCATCTGCGGGGTGAGTGTATGGGGCTTAGTAATTTCAGCTCCAAGATCATCGGAGCATGGTCTGCCAAGAGGCTTCTTGAATTTATTGAATTAAAGGTCTGAATACCTGTATGAATGAGAGATTTCAGTTTTTGATTGTTAATGAATTTGCAAACCTCTCTGAAAATATGTTTTCACTTTGTCATTATAAAGGCAAATATTTGTGGTATAGCGGGTCCACAGTTCACTGAGCAAAGGCCATTTTAAATAAATAATCACTGCTCTCGTGACGGCTTAGCGAGGGGCGTTGGGCCATGGCGAGCCGCGGGACGCTTGGGGTGTGGGCGTTTCTCACCGAGTGCACAGGTGAGGCACTGCCCACATTCGTGATTGCTCCCCTGGCTAATTTGCTATGGCCCCTCGCATTATATAAAAGAAGCGCGAGTCGGTCGGGGTGGGGGGGAGAGAGATCGGAAAGGATCAGAAAGAAAAAGAAAAAGAAAAGAAAGGAAAGGAAAGGAAAGGAAAGGAAAGAGAGAAGGAAACGGAGATTGGAAGCAGAAAGGAGAGAGAAGAGAAAGAGCGCGAGCAATTCGTTGCAGGAGGAAGCGAGCAAATGCTCGCAGGCAGCTGAAGGTCGCCTGGGTGTTTGGCCAACACCCGGGAGAAGTGGTTGTGGTCACGCCTGCAGAAGTTTGTTTTTGCAGGGCGGGAGTGACCGGGAAGATGCGGGACTCTCTGCAGACGGTAGCGGGAGTCGGGATTTGGGACGTAGTGTTCCCTGTGTGAAAACCTTGGTCACAGTGGAATTCCCAAGTCACTGTCAGGGGGGAGCCGACCGGAGCCAAGGATCGGGAAGGCGACTGGCAGTGGTAGTAGCAGCAGGAGTAGGCAGAAGGTCAGCTGCAGAGTGAGCGTCTCCCTTATTGCAGGGCCCATATGGGAGAAGCAGGTGAGACGCTAACGCTAACAGAAGCACCAGGCTTGTGGTTGTTGTTTTAAAGACTGCTTCCCGTAGGAACATTTTAACCTCGTTTTAAAACGATTGTTCTTTTTATTGTTTTTACTGGAAATGATGCAGAGAATTCCACACAGCAGTTCAGAATGAAATTGAATTAATTTATTTGAATATATACACCTGGATTTGAATAGGTATAAATGTGTATGTGTATAATAATAATTAAAAGGAATACATAAAACATATTGGTAAATTACACACAGTCCACTAGATGGCAGTATTACTCAAATTAGGCACTAGTTTACCGGCAGTATAGAATCCAAATCAATAACGTATCCGTACATAGTATTAACATATAGTAAAGTACATTGATGTAATACCATAAACTATTATTAAATAATATTGCTGCATGTAACAAACACTAAGGCACATTCCCAACATATAAACGCTAAACAGTACACTTTAAACAACTTTGCATCTTAATGTATAAAAAACATACAATACAAGTAAAATGCAAACGAACCCACCTCTGGTCATTAATGCACACTTCTTATTAATTCAGGACACTACTGACTCTTACTTATAACAAACAAATGTTTCTCTACACGGAAAATGACTACTGTAGCACACATGCATCTCCTTCGCTTTTTAACATCCCACAATATGTGTTTCTCAAGTTAATAATGACAGTAGTCGAGCAATCCGTTCAAAGCTAGTCGTGTTTTAAACTGCTGCAATAACACACACCAAAAGCAAACTGGTGCTGACTGAGCCTGATGACATCATCATGTGCTGCGCCAGCCTGCTAGCTAACATCCCTTAACATCTTTCCCTTCTGAACAAAATTAGCCATCAAGTGTATAACTAGAATTACCATTGACACCAAGTAAAATTATTGTTTTTTTTTCTCATAATAGACCTAAAGGAAGTAGCACAGTTTCTTAAATGTAAACACAGTATGTCTATATCTATATACATGTGTACATACATACAGTATACTTTTTTTTTTTAAACAATGTAATAGCAACAATAACATACAAGCATACAAGTAGGAAAAAATGACTGAGAAATAACTGCAAGAACGGGGGGGTACATCACAAATTGAGTCTGTTGGGAGGCCTGGACACCCGACCAAAGCGTGGCATGACGGTGGTATGTTGTGCGGGGGTGGCATCACTAACATCAGCACAGGAGTCGTGAACAGAGTGTGTTGTTACTATTGCAGGAGATGACCGCTCCTCCTCCTCGTGTTCCTCTGCCTTGCCGCTTTCTTCCGATTGACTGAAAGTTGCCCGTCCCAGAATTTAAATCTGAATTTTGCATAGAGGACTCTGCTGGCGTCAAGTCCACTCTATTCTGATGATACAGTAAGCCATCTACTCCTTCTAAGTTGGACCTCGGGGCTACCTTCTGCACAAAGGATCCCAGCTTCCAGATGCCCGTTTGATCACATGGTGGCGGCTTCATCCGAATTGCTTCCCCCACCGAAAGCTCTGGAAGATCTTTTGCACTGTTATCATAAGTAAGCTTTGCTATCTGTTTTCTCCGATGTAGTTTCTCCACAACACTTGTCACAACACTGGGCTCTAACAATGCATTGGCGACTGGAAGGGCAGTCTTCAAGCGCCTGGACATTAGGCTCTGTGCTGGGCCACTGTCCATTGTTTCAGTTGGTGTGTTACACCACTGGAGTATGGCCTTCCAGGCGTCAATGCCGTCACGCAGTGCTTTTTTGATGAGATTCTTTGCTAGTTTCACGGCTGCTTCAGCCTTATCTTTAGCCTTTGGGTGTCGTTGGGAGGATGTGCAATGTTCAAATTCCCATGCTGCAGCAAAGCGTCTGAAATGAAAACAAGCAAACTGGGGCCCATTATCGGTGATTACTCTATCAGGTTGACCATACCAGGCAAACTGTGCCTTACAATGTTTGATGGTTGATTCTGAAGCCAAATCAGGTAAGAGCTCTATCTTCCAAAAGTCCGAATAGTGGTCAACCAGCAGCAGAAAATCTTTACTGTTGTGCTGGAAGAGCTCGATGCTGATGATTTGCCAGGGTCTGGTAGGAAGTTCATGAGACATCATTGTCTCTTTTTGCTGCTGTATAGCGTACTCACTGCAGACTGTACATTTGCTTACAGTCTTTAATCTCACTCTGCATGCTGGGCCAATATAAGGTGTCACGTGCCTGTCTGTAACAGGCTTCTTCACCAATGTGACTTGCATGTATCCGTCTTAACATTTCTGGTCGCATTGATTTTGGGATAATCACTCTCTGACCTTTATAAAGCACACCGTTTTGCGGACTGATCTCTTCCCTGTATGGCCAGTATTCTCTGACTGCTAAGTTGGTGTCTTCTTTCAGGTTTGGTCAGCCTGTTAGAACTGTGGATTTGAGCGCTTGGAGGTTTTCATCTTTCTCTGTCTGCTGCCTTAATTGAGTATGGTGCTGATCCGTGACATTTTAGGTAATCAGCCTGATTCATGTGTTCGAGATCGAACTTGTCCTGCTGTAGCACACAGACCGAGTGCCATACTTCACCTGAGCCACTGTTTCTGTCCGCTGTAGTGGCTCTGCTGAGAGCATCACTCAAAAACATTTCAGGACCTGGTTTATATACCACTTTGAGGTTGTAATGCTGGAGGGCAAGCAGCATATTCTGAAGACGTTTTGGTGCACAGATAAGGGATTTACTGAAGATTGAGATAAGAGGTTTGTGATCCGTTTCTGTTTGATCTCGGCCATATAAGTAGTGGTGGAAGTCCTGGCAAGCAAATATAATACTTAGGCATTCCTTCTCTATCTGTGCATAGTTTTGCTCAGCTGAAGTCAATGTTCTTGAAGCAAAAGCAAGGGATGGCCCTCTTGCATGAGGCAACAGCCAAGACCGTGTTGGCTTGAATCACTTTGGATGGTAACAGGTTTAGACACATCATAGTATTGCAAAACTGGAGTTGTGATGACAAGCTTCTTAATCTCTTGCACAGCAGCTTCATGTTTGGGAAGCCAGTGCCAAGTTATATCCTTGCTCCAGAGTTTCCTCTTGAGGGGCTCACACACTTCCAAAAGACGTGGTAAAAACTTGCTCAGGTACATGATGAACCCTACAAATCGTTGCACAGCTTTTGCATCTGTTGGAGTTGGCATTTCCATGATTGTCTGCACTTTCTTTGGATCATCTTTTAAGCCACTGGATGACAAAACGTGTCCATGAAAGCGAACTTCAGGCACTTTAAAGCGCAACTTCTTAACGCTACGCCTCAGCTTGACCTTTCTGCATTGCTCCATGAAAGCAAGCAGCTTTGCGTCATGGTCTTTATTAGCCTCGACATCAGTATCGCCACAACCTACAATAAGGATATCATCTGCGATTGGCTCCACACCCTTGAGGCCTGCCAACAACACATGCTGCTTACGTTGGTACACTTCTGGTGCAACACTAATGCCAAAGGGATGCTTCAGCCACCTGTTCCGCTCCCAGGGTGTCCAAAATGTGGTCATGAAGCTACTTTCCTCATTTAGCTTACACTGGAGAAAGGCATCTCTGGCATCCACTAAGGCCCAGTGGTTCTCAACCTGTGGGGCGGGCCCCCCTAGGAGGGCGCGAAGTAACAAAAAGGGGGGAACAAAGATGTGAAGAAAAGAAAAGAAGAATCAGAAATATGAAAAAAAAATCTGTTGAAACCAAAACAAATTAACTTAAACTACATTCTGATACTAGAACAATAAATATAGAGTTAAATAAATGTAGCTAAAAGTTAAGTAGGTATAATAAAATATGCATCTACATTTCAAAAAAATGTTAGGGGGGCGCAATTAAAACTGTTATGAAAACTCAGGTCACAAATACTTAAAGGTTGAGAAACGCTGGCCTAGCCTTAGGGAGTTTGTACAGTAGATCCTCCAGAGTGGGCATAATATAGTGAGAACATCGCAGTGATTCAGAAATTTTGTGTCTATGCACACCCGCAATTTATCAGGCTTCTTCACGATTACCATGTTGCTGATCCAATCAGGGGTGGCACAGTGGTGCAGTGGTAGCGCTGCTGCTTTGCAGTTAGGAGACCCAGGTTCGCTTCCTGGGTCCTCCTTGCATGGAGTTTGCATGTTCTCCCCGTGTCTGTGTAGGTTTCCTCTGGGCACTCTGGTTTCCTCCCACAGTCCAAAGACATGCAGGTTAGGTGGATTGGCGATTCTAAATTGGCCCTAGTTTGTGTGTGTCCTGTGGTGGGTTGGCACCCTGCCTGGCATTGGTTCCTGCCTTGTGCCCTGTGTTGGCTGGGATTGGCTCCAGCAGACCCCTGTGACCCTGTGTTTGAATTCAGTGGATTGGAAAATGGATGGATGGATGATCCAATCAGTCGGATCAGACACCGCAGCAATATGGCCATCTGCTTCATATTTGACAAGCTGGGCTTTAACAGCATACTTCATAGCAACTGGCACATTATGTGGGGAACATTGAACTGGCTGTACTAACCTGTCTAGGTTGAAATGTATAGTGCCTGGGAGGCAGTCGATTGGTCCTGTGAAGACATCAGCATACATTTTAATCAAGCTACTGATGGTGAGGGGCACAGATGAGGCACTGTCTGTGAGGTACAGCTCTGCTGGAATTGTAAAGCACATTAGGCCAAGCCTTTCACATGTTGAGCCTGACAGAAGAGGTTTCTGACTGCCTTCTATGATCTCAAACTCCAAACTATGCTTATGACTGCGATGACACATTCTGTGTCAAAGAGTCCTAAATAGGTCATTGTTTGACCCGAGTACAGTTTTACTGGGATGCAGTTTAGCTCTTGGTGCTAATCTCATTTTGTCCTTTAAGCACATAACATCACAAGTTGCCCCAGAATCTAATTGACATTGACGTTTCTTGTGAAGCTGCAGTGTAACAAACCACTTCTTACCTCTAGCACCCATAGTGCCAATGCACTCTGTAGAATAAACATCATTATCAGCACAGCTGCCTGCTTGGTTTACCTCTGGTTCAGTGGTAAGAAGTTTACCTTCCATTTGTCTTCTCTTGCTTTTCAGGCACACTCTAGCGAAGTGGTTGGCTATTTGAAATCAGTTGCATGTTTTTCCATATGCTGGACAGTGCTCCCTCCCATGTCCATATGGACAGCCACAATATTTGCACGTTGGTCGATCTGTATCTGAGCCTGAAAACTCACTTGCCTGCTTTACTGCGGTGATGGGTAGTGGCCTCCTAGTAATTCGTTTTGAGGTGGCATTAACACTATCCATGGAAGGTTTATCCAACTCTGTCGACCTAAGTCTCATGTCAGTGAGCTCTGCTGATCGACATGTCTCCACGGCCATGTTCAGGGTGAGATCTCTCTCTCGTAATAACCGTCTGCGGGTTGCTTCATTTGCTATACTGTACCTAGCATGATTTTATCGCAAACAAATTAATCTCTTATTGCTCCATACCCACAGGAGGCGGATTTTTCTTTTAACCGTGTAAGAAAACTGTCAAATGGCTCCCCTTCCTCCTGTTTACAACTCCCAAATACGTAGCATTCATAAATCACGTTCTTTATAGGTTTAAAGTGTCCCTCCAATGCATTTAAAATAGCCGTTACATTGGTGTGGTCCGCTGCTGAAAGATTCAGGTTGTGCTTGTAGACATGTCTGCACTCGGCGCCCATGATACTCCGCAACGTAGCCGCTTGAATTCCTCCCTATTAGACTCGATAGCAATGGTATAATCTTCAGATTCTGACCTGATAACATCCCAATTTGTGCTGATGTCGCCTCTCATTTTCATTGCAGTAGGAGGTAGAATGTGTGTTGCCATAGCCACAGAAAAGTTCAGGATGAGCGCGACTACTCAATTGAATTGATTCGCAGCGGCGCAGCCCTTGTCTGTGCTTAGGATGCGAAAGAAAAGCAGTGTGTTTTTATTCTTCAGAGCCATGTGGTTAAACTTCTGACACCATGTTCCTCAAGTTAATAATGACAGTAGTCAAACAATCAGTTCAAAGCTGGTCATGTTGTAAACTGCTGTAATAACACACACCAAATGCAAACCGGTGCTGATTCAGCCTGATGACATTATCAAGTGCTGCGCCAGACCACTAGCTAACATCCCTTAACAATATGCACTCTCGTGCATGCTGGAAGGTGCACCTTGATATGTGAACCGCATCTCTTTATTATTGATATCTCACTAACAGGGGGAGAAGAATAGATAGGGACAGTCCGAAATCAGAGCAAGGGAGGCACCTGCAAGTGGGAAGTTGACCATTTATTTTGTTAGTGAGGCTGCTTGCCTTGTTTTGAGTTTCTGTGAGTCAAGCTCTGAGACAAGGTCATCATGCCCTCTGACGAAGCAAGCAGGCAAACTTTGTTTTGAGAAATGCAGGAGCAATTTATTGAATTATAATTAGGCAGTTCAGTTTTCATACATGGGCCCTTCTGATCTCAACTTAATTGTTACTAGGCTGTGAGAATGAAGGGTGGGGTAATCAGGTGATGCTTATCATCAGATGTCAAAGATGTCCTGCCAACAAGAATATTGTTATGAGAAGGCCTGGAACATTAGGTGATGGTTATGGGTAGAGGTGCTGAGTGGCGAAACATCATGGGAACCTCTATACAGTCGATGATGGGAAACTAGTCTGAAAGGGGGCATTTTGAGATGAGAATTGTAATATATTTGTGGCTCTCTGGATACTCGGGGCTCAGCCCAGTTTGACTTAATTGGGTTGAGTCCATGTTATTGTTTATTGCAATAAACTAATTACTCTGTTTGCCTGTCTTTTGACTCCTAGTGCCTTCTTTCAAGCTGAGAATCTTTGGCGTATTAAGCTGGAGTAACGGACATTGTATTCACACACCCCTACTTAGTGGCACATTGGTGCAATGGTACTGTTGTTGCCTTACAGAATAGATACCTTGGTTTATATCCTGGTCCTCCCTGTATGGAGTTTCCATGATTTCTCTGTATATGTGTGGGTCCCTCCGCCACAGTAAAAAGACATGCAGGCTAGGTGAACTGGCATTTCTAAACTGGCCGTAGTATGTGCTGAGGAGTGTATTTTATGTGTTTGTGTTTTTCTGCGATGGACCGGCGCCCTGTCCAGGGTTTGTTCCATGCCTTGCACACTAGGTTAGCTGGGTTGGGATCCAGCAGACACTGCGACCCTGTTCAGGAATAAGCTGGATGGAGAATGACTAACTGAATGATTCCAACTTATCTTACCTGTATCACTATTTGTATATATTGCACCAGTTTTGTTGATTCAGGTGTGACAAATTCTTTTATCAGCAACACATTAGTTGACAATTAAGTAACCAAAGAAACTATGATTACTGGCTTGTAGTGGCCAAAAAATTGAGACTGGTTCCATTCATTGATGTACTACTCACTTTATTTTGGTAGTAAGTGCTTAGTAGAAAAAATTAGTTTTGCTTCAGATTCTGGATATTCTTTTCACCTTAATTTTCTCTGTTTTCCATGACTAAAACCACACAACTCCCAAGATATACTGTGACAAAAAGGAAGTAAAAATCTTAGTCTGCAGATTGGTGTATGGGAATATCTGCTTATTGGAAGAACTGGCACTGAAATATTCTGGTATATAAATGTTTTCCATAAACAAAGGCATTGCTCATTACTTAACTGATTTGTTACCTGATGCTCCATTTCCATTTTTGTCTTTTGTATTGTCCAGAAACCACAGCAAAGGATGATTTTATTACCAAAGACCTAGCTAAAGGTTCTCATAGTTTACTTTGTTTCCCTGTAGCATTATGTTTTTCTTAGTTGCCAAGTAGGAAAACACCATTTGTCTGTGTATTGATTATTACTAAGCCTTATTAAATTAACACCAAAGATCTATTTCTTCATTGATACAACAGCTTTAGAAGGCTGTTATACTATATGGACAAAAGTATTGGGACACTTGACCATTAAACCACCAGGGACTTTAATAACATTGCATTCAAATACATAGACTTTAATATGGAGTTGCATCCCCCCCTTTTAGCTATAACAGTTTACACACTTCTTGCAAGGCTTTCCACAAGATTTTGGAGTGTTTCTGTAGGAATTTGTGTCAATTCTTTCTGTACAGCATTTATGAGGTCAGGCACTGATGAGAGAGGGAAGTCTGGGCCTCTCTGCTTAAGCTGCTACCCCCGCGACCCGACCTCGGATAAGCGGAAGAGGATGGATGGATGGATGGATGGCACTGATGTTGGAAGAAGGCCTGGCTCGTAATCTCCATTCTAGTTCATCCCAAAGTGTTCAATGGGGTTGAGGTCAAGGATCTGTGCAGGCCAGTCAAGTTCTTCCACACCGAACTCATCCAACCTTGTCTTTATGGACCTTGCTTTGTGCACTGGGGCACAGTCATGCTGGTATAGAAAAGGGTCTTCCCCAAACTGTTTCCACATAGTTGGAAATATAGCGTTGTCCAAAATGTTTTTGTATGTTGAAGCATTAAGAAAGACTTCACTGGAAGTAAGGGGCCTAGCCAAAACCCTGAGAAACAGCCCCACACCATTTTCCCTCCTCCACCAAACTTCACAGTTGGCACAATGCAATCAGGCAGGTAACGTTCTCCTGGCATCCGCCAAACCCAGACCCTGACTGCCGAACAAAGAAGCGTGATTCATCACTCCACGGAAAACATTTCCACCACTTCATCTGACGCTTGGCATCAGACTTGGTTATGTGAAGGTTGCAAGCAGCTGCTCAACCATGGAAAACTATTCCATGAAGCTTCCTCTGCAAAGTTTTTCTGCTTACATTTATGCCACTGGAAGTTTAAAACTCTTCATCTATGGAATCAGCAGAGTGTTGGCAACTTTTATGTACCATGCACCTTAGCAGTCGTTGACCCCACTCTGACTTTACGTGGTCTTCCGCTTCGTGGCTGAGTTGCTGTTGTTCCTAAATGCTTCCACTTCCCAATGACACCAGTTGCAGTTGACCGTGGAATATCCAACAGGGATGAAATTTCAAAAACCATCTTATTGCAAAGATTGAACACTTGAAGTTACTGAGCTCTTCAGAATGACCCATTTTGTTTCACAAATGTTTTTAAATGGAGACTGCATGGCTAGATACTTTATTGTATACACCTATGGCAATGGGTCTGATTGGAACACCTGAATTCAATAATTAAGAGGTTTGCCTCAATACTTCTGTCCATACAGTGTATTTCTAAACTTTTTAAATGAGCATATATAATTTATTCTTCTATAAGGGAGTGAAACAATTGAAAAGTAGCTTTAAACAAGAGAACAGGGCACTACACATATTTACTACATTAGAACATTACTAGACTAGAAGGGGCCATTCAGCCCAACAAAGCTTGCCGTCCTATCCACTTAATTCTCCTAAAATAACATCAAGTCTAGTTTTGAAAGTCCCTAAAGTCCTACTGTCTACCATGCTACTTGGTAGCTTATTCCATGTGTCTATGGTTCTCTGTGTATAAAAAAACCCTTAACATTTATGGAAAATTTACCCTTAGCAAATTTCCAACTCTGTCCCCAAGTTCTTGATGAATTCATTTTAAAATAACAGTCTCGGTCCAGTTTACTAATTCCCTTCATAATTTTAAACACTTCAGTCATGTCTCTTATTAATCTCCTTTTGCTTAAATTGAAAGGCTTCAGCTCTTTTAATCTTTCATTATAATTCATCCTCTGTAGCCCTGGACTCAGCCTAGTCATGCTTCTCTGCACTTTTTCTAGTGCTGCTATGTCCTTTATGTAGCCTGGAGACCACAACTGTTTGCAGTACTCAAGGTGAGGCTTCACCAGTGCATTAAACCACTTTAAGATAACCTCCTTGGACTTGTACTCTATACGTCAGGCCATATAACATATGCCTAATAAAATCTTCTAATAAGATGTTCTTTCAATTTTTAGATGTCTCATTGTGTATTCAAGCCTAATATTTTTAAATTCTACGTCTAAGATTTTACGTTTATTATATTAAAATTCATCAGCCACAAATGTACAAAAGCTTTTATGCTGTCCCTCTGTAATGGTTCAACAGATTCTACAGTATCTGCCTATCCACAAAGCAGATGGTAAACTCTGCAGACTAAACCAGTCATTGCTTGTACTCCTATCCAGATCATTTATATATATTAGAAATACCCCTGGCCCTAGCATTGACCCTTGAAGGATATAACATCACCCAATTCTGATAAGGTTCCTCACATCATAACCGTCTACTTTCTATGTCTGAGCCAATTTTGCACCAAACAACAAACAACACCCTGAACTCTGATTTCTTTTAGATTGATGCCCAACTTCTCATGTGGCACCTTATCAAATGCTTTGTGAAAGTCAAGATAAATAATCTAATATGCTCCAACTTTGATCATATCTTTTTGTTGTTTCCTGATAGAAAAATGTACAAAATGTTATTTGAATTGGGGAGAAATTTATTAATATTATACTTACTTAATTAAGCAAGCATTCTGAAACATTACCAAAATTTAGGACACTTTGATTTTCTTTGATAATTTAAAATTATTCTTTTTGAAGTTTGAAGCAGTTTGGATTAATTGCAACCCATTAAAGTAAGAGAGCAACAGAATAACTGCATGCAGATTTAAAATTGCCTCTTTAAAATCAATAATTTAATACAAAAAGTTTAACATAGTGAGGTCACTTTATGAGCTCTGGAAGATATAACAAACCTTTTTTTTTTTTTTACAAATAACTTTAATGGACAAAAACAAAATGAACACCAGCACATATGAATTGATTTCATGTTACCTGACTATTAAAATAAAAAAATCTTCTTAGCCTGCTGCCTACAATGTACCCCCACACCTTTAATTGTAATCCTGATCATGAAGTTAATCAGCAGCAAAGAATAAATGCAAAACATAAGGAGGTCACTTCCATATTAACATAATATTATTTTATTCCAAGACAAAGTAAACATTCTCCATCCCATCAGAGTCTGTGAAAGGCAGGGGCAGAAGGGGCACAGGCCTGGGGCACTTCCTTGTAGGGCCACCAAAAGAGCTAAGAAATAATGCCAAAAGAGGAAATATTTTTATTTTCCCTAACATAAAAGGCAAAACAAATTTTGTCCACCGTTAGAGAATACACCAACTGTATTAGACGTATGTGTGTTAGAGTGTTTGTGTGAGAAATATGGAGAGGACACTGAGAAAACATTGCTCCTATTGTTTGAAGAATTCTGCATTAAAGATATAAGTGAAGACAGAAGTAGTTTAGGAACAAGATATCACTGCAGTATAACTTTAAGAATACCAAACTTCAAGCCACTTCAATAATTTTATGTTTGATCTCCCAAGATTGGTGGACATGTTGACAGCAGCTTGTGAGAAACTGAATTGCCACAAAAATGCATGAAGAAGACAGAGGTGTACAGGTCAGCACTCTAATGGGAAATAAGGCCAAGAACAAATTTAAATCATTCAAATTTGGGAGTCAGGATAGTGACCATAACATTTATATACTACTAAAAAGGATTGACAGGTATTTTATACGGCAGAAAAACATAGTCCACAATAGGGTGCAGTTTCTCCAGTATTTTCAGAAACTTGAAGAGAAAGCAGAGACATTTGTAAGAGTATTGTATAAAATGTCACACAACTGTGAATTTCTGGAAAGTGGGACAAAACTATTAGAAATAGTTTGGTTGTGGGCATTAGAGATAAAGATGTCTGTAAAAGCCTACAGCTAATGAAATCTGTAACCCTAGATATGGCTAAGAAATTGTTACATCAAGCAGAAGAAGTTTCAAGTCAGCCAACAGGAAGAATTAGCTTCTGGTGTAAAAGAAATAGCCCATTGTAGTCGGATTAAACAAAAAATTAATCACCAACAAAATTACATCGCTGAACAGAAACCTGTGAAGGCTACAGAGAGCAGATGTGAGGGATGAGGAAAAGCACAGCATAAAGACAAATCGGGATGAACAGCATCAGGCAAGACCCCTGGGAAAGGATGCGTGAGTCAAAAGGTTTACATAAAGTTACACAGACAGAGGATGATTCAGATTAATTTTACTCAGCATAACAAAAATAAAGACAACCCAGAATATTATACTGGACTAACCCTGTATGTTTTGAAACGCCCCTCAGTAAATAAAATATTAAACTAATCAGCAGTCATAAACTACTTGTTCAGTTAATTAATGTTAGAAACCTGGACACTGTGTTCATCCATTGCCAAAGTCTGTTACTCATATTAATGAGTATTAAAAGTGGCAGATGTTTTGTCAAGGAGTCCTGCAGGAGACAGAGAAATCAGCACAGATGCAGATATGAAATGCTATTTTTAATGCAGATATAAACATGCGTCTGGTCTCCCAACCAAAACTAAGCCACGACTTAAACTGATGCAGTATCACAAACAGTGGGGGAGCTAATCAAAAGGGAATGGCTTGATCATGCTAAAAACACACCACCAGGGGAAAAAGACTATTACCAGTTAAGAGACTCTCTGTCAGAGAATGATGGTTTGATAACATTATGAAACAGAATTATAAAACCAGAACCTTTAAGACAAAACATATCACAAATACATTAAGTTCATCAAGGACTTTCTAAATCCAGGGAAAGAGCACATTTAACCATGTGGAAGACAGGGCTGTCAGTAGATCTGAAAAAATAAATTTAATGGTTTCATTTTTGTTGTGAAAGCAAAAGATCGCAAAGAAAAGAACCACTCTGCCCCACTCCCCTTCCTGAGCATCCAAGACACATATGTGAGTTTAATGGTGAAAGCTATTGTACCTACATTAGTAGCTTCAGACTATTACTCACACTCATCAGAAATACCACACTTACCTACTACAATCTCAGAGTAACTATTTAGGAAGCTAAAAGCTACTTGTGGGAGTTTTGGAATTTCCAGATATAGCAGTATTTGACAATGGGCTGTTGTATATAAATGACATCTTTAAAATATTTAGCAAAAATTTTCACTTTATATACGTAATGTTAAGTCTACAACTCACATCAAGAAATGTACATACAGAATCAATGGCCTAAATATCTAAAAGGATTTTCAGACAGAAGGATCCACTATTTTCTCTCAAATCCAACAGTTATACAGACATAAGCCCAGCTGAGCTGTTCATGGCATAGAGATTTCACACTACTTTGCCAACGTTAGTGTGCAATGCTATTCCAAAACGGTGAGACAGGAGTCTTATTAAGCATCATAATGCAGTCATGAAGCACCAGTAGAAATATTATTATAACAGAGCACATGAGTGAGGGATTTTCCTCATCTGCCTCCAGGCTGTCCTGTTTTGGTAAAGCATAATGGGAAGAAACAATGGAAAGACCCGGCATCTCTGGTGCAAGAAGACATTACTCCACACTTGTATGTGGTGTGTTAACCCCCTGGGGGAGAGAAAAGATGAAACCATTGTCACTTACAAGCAGTTCTAGAGGAAACCAACAGAGGTCCAGTCGGTCTCACAAGAAGCGAGATTTTATTACTGGCATAGACACAACACCAGAAGCAGCTTTAGTGGAATCAGCATTGCCTAACCAGACCTCGAAAGTAACAAAATTACAAGGTCTGCGAGAAAAAGCAAACCCGCAGAACTTGTGAACTTGTTAAAGAACAAAACAGGTTAACAGAAAAGTGCAATAAGTGTTTGATTTTGTTTCACGTTAATAAGAATGGTTGGTTCATAATAATATTTAAGGAGAAACCTTTTTGTTAACAGTTAGATTTCTTTAAAGAGGGGAGATGTCAGGGAATAGACCGATTGTATTGATCGTATATATGTCAGAGTGTGCATGTGTGTGCAGAATGTGGCATGCGCAAAAGAGAGACTGAGAGATACAAAAAGAACGCTGAGAAAACGTTGCACCTAATGTTTGTAGAATTCTGTATTAAAAGTTTTATTGAAGACATCAGTATGGTGTCGTTTCATTTGACAGTTGCTATATAATTCATACAAACCCACTTCGCCGCTGTGCTGCTGCCCTTAAAGTATCTTGAGTATCATCAGTGCTGCTCAGATGTTCACGTGCCGCAGCTGCTTTGTTCATTGTCCGCTCGTGTTTGGCACACCGTCCATGATGAGCTTGAGTGGACGTGCGGCGAAAGGGTTTGTTTTTTCTAAAGTACGTATCGATGTAGAAGCGCGCCGTGTATAAAGGGTTGTAAAGTCTGAGGACTGGCTGTTACCTGCGTGGTAGTATGATGATTAAATGGTTAAAAAAATGCAACAGGTCATCAAAGTACAGGACAGACATCCGCACCTTTATATACGCACTGCGCGTGGGGCTCATGATCAGATTATCGATGTACAGTATATGGCAAGCCGTTTTAGTTTTTAATCGTTTTTTCTAGATTTGAAATTTAAAAGGGTAGATATATGACATCATCATTTTCAAAACTGGCATTACCCTTTTGAAATGTGATATCGTAGTTTTCATTGATATCAGTATTTTGAATTTATATATTAGTAATTAGAAATGTATTAATTTAGCGTTTCTACGTTTGATATCGAGGGCCGTTTTCAAAGTTTTCAAGACAGACTGTCACTTCAACATATCATATTAAAGTTGCTGTACTACTTTAAGGCGCAGTTGTCCTTCACCTAGCCTATTGCACAGGCATTTTACTGTTACAGATTAATTCTTATAAAAAGAGATGAAAGAACAACATCTTCTTAATTCTGTCTGCAACGTTTCTCTGTTACAGCATCTTTAAAATAACGCAGACAAAGGTGTTTTTATTCAAGGAATGGGTGAATGATTTTGTTTCTACACACACACGCACACACGCGCGCACACACGTAACCATCCATCCATCCCTCCATTGTCTAACCCGCTGAATCCGAATAGGGTCACGGGGGTCTGCTGGAGCCAATCACAGCCAATATAGGGCGCAAGACAGAAAACAAACCCCGGGCAGGGCGCCAGTCCACCGCAGGAAAATTATATGCATTCTTTGTAATAAATAATCCTAATCCCAGTCTTGCAGCTTCTGTAAATAATAGTTTGCTGAAAACACTGAGTTTGATTGATAATTTCACCACAAGATGCCCTTGTTAAAAACATGTATCTCCATTTAACACTAATTTTTCACTATTATTTTTTTAAATGACATTTAAATACAAACATATACCCAATATGTTTCTTTCTCAGTGCTTGATTTGCAAATGTAAACATTGTTGGGTTGCTGTCATTTTGAAGAGGAAGCGAGTAGTACATTAGAAATCAGACTTTGAAAAGGTGGTATCAGTCTTAAAAATAATGAAATCGAATATAAATGAGATCTGCCTTTTAAAATATTTAAACATTGAGATATTGTGATAAAGCGGAAGGACTGTATATAGGTATATCCTAGAGCAGAATACAACGGAATACAGCGCTGAAATGCATTGTTCATTTAATATAAAAAAGCGATATGACAATTGTTCCATGATAAATGAATACTGCATTCATACCACCCCTACCATGAAGCAAGGTGTTGGCAGCATCTCGCTCTGCTGCGGTCCCTGGAAGGCTGTGAACTTGAAAATTTTCAACAAACTCCAACATACAACCAAAGCTATACCGATATGTGCTTTGAAAAAACAATTTTAATGCCGAGTATTAACTGTAATACATTTAAACCAATTTGTAGCGTTTGCTTTTATTTATTTATTAGTGGAGTGTATTAATCATCAAGGGGAATTGTCTTTGACATTCAGGAAACGTTTCCTTTTGATCTCTGTCAAAAACATCAGTCTAAATTCACAGTGATTCACTGTTGTAAACCAACAGAACATGAAAAAATCCAAAAGGTGAATACTTTTTATAGGCACTGTATATATTAAGACAAAAATCATTATTCACGGAAAAAGTGCCTGTTTGTAAAGAAAAAGTAAAAAGTCAAACAAAACCCTTATATCACAGATAAGGTAAATGACTATCTTATGTTTTACAATTAAAGAAAAACAATGAAATCTATGAGATATACAAATCATGTATGTCTAAAAATTTATTTTATATAATTTAGGTATTAGTGATGTTTAAATATTTCTAATGTCACCATCATTTTTAAAGATTTCCTGAACCAAGGATAGAACAAAGCATAAATAATTGGATCAATACAGAAATTCAATGTTGTGAAATAACTCACTACTACCCGCGCAGTTTGTAAGTCTTTGAAAAAGGCACCGAAAAATATTTGAATAATAATGTACAAAATACTAGGTGAACAGAGCACAATAAAAGCTATTACCACTATTCCTAGGGTTTTAGCAGCTTTCCTTTCAGATGCTTTAGATAATTGTTTATTTTTGTTGTCTGCAGATTTTGTTTCTTGCATCATACAGTTGATAGCTTTCACGTGTCTTCTCGCTGTTACAAATATTACTGAATACAAACAAATTATAATCATCATAGGCAATAAAAATGTCAGTGCATAATGTAACATCAACCAGGAAATATAATGATAAAATTTGCACGAACCCACACACCATTCGGTTGAAATTAAACCTCCAGTATGAATAACAAATGCATATGAATAGAAAAATGCAAACAACCATATGAAAATGATACATGTACCTGCCACCGAATTTGTTACATATCTGCTGTAAAAAAATGGATTACACACAGCAAAGTAGCGGTCAAATGATATACTTAACAAATTTAAAACAGAAACAAAAAGTAAAAAAGAGAAATATGTATGATAGCAAGGACAAAATGCATCACCATAGTACCAGCAATTCTCTATTAGTGAAGAAAACTGAATAGGCAGAATAAGAAAACCACTTAGAAAATCTGAAACACTAAGTGAAAGGATAAATAAGTTAGTAGGAGTTTGAAGCTCCCTAAAATGACAGATGGTGATGATCACAAACAAGTTTCCAAACACAGTAGCTACAAATATAATTCCTGCGGAGAGGTAAAGAAATATTAATGTTTGGGTTGGCCTCACGATTTTACTGCAAGTCGCATTATTGTCAGGAAAGCAGTATGATTCTGAATCCATGATTTTAGTTTTATAAAGTTCCTTTTAATTGATATAGTATTAATCTTCTCAATTTTGACAATGTGATCCTCTGAAAGGCGTTAGTATAGTTTATATATTTGCAAGATCCTGAAAGATTAATGGAAATCGTTTTACTCCAATTACAGAGCCGTGGTACTCCCAAGTGTAACAGAAGTGGTTTGTTTATCAGGAACAAGTCCTGATTAGTTATTTACTAATAATAAATCAACATTCAGCTCTACTTTTTATGAGTATTTTATTATTGATGTTGCTGAACATATGTAGCTGCATTTGTAAAAATATTAAAGTATTTGTATATGTTAAATGTATTCCTTAAAAATAGGCATCAGCTTCTTTGTATTTATCCATTAATTTCCTAGTCTGCTGCCAGCATACAGCTACTTAGCAGTGTCTGGCATGAACCTGCCCCATAGCATTAGCAGTTTAATATTTTTCTCCGTAATTCAATGGCATTTAATTTTAAATTGTGATATCCAAATGCAATTGCTTGTGTACTGAAGCATGCTAATGTTTTACTTCACAAAAAGAGATATACTATTATGCAATCTATTGCAGCTGTTTGCAAAATATAATGCTTGTTTCTCCCTTGAAATATTCCCTACCATAGCAAATGTCAGTCTTGTGTTTACCCATCAGGGGGTTCATGCAAGGCCATGAAATAAAACTGGAAGCATATCTACAGCTTACTCTTTTAGGCTGTAAAGCAGTTGACGTCTTCTTGGTAATTGCAGTTGCATTTCTTCTCTTTTTCTGTATTCTTCCTCCAGCTTCCCTTTGATATTGAGGACTTCATTTACTAGCGATAAGCATTGTGCAAGAACCAGGAACAAAGAATTAGAAAAAGAAGAAGACAGCCTTAAGTTGAACGGGTCTATCGAAACTGGTCCTTCCAAAGAAACAGAAACTCCTGTGACTCAAGACCACACATTCAAGATAAGATTCTTTAACAGAGCACTGTACAAAACTACTACGCATCATTTGTTTTTGCTGACATGACTGACTGTTGAATTTGGCATGCACATTAATAAGTAACTGTCACTAACTAAATCACTTTAAGAGCTTTTGTTACAGTTCCAATGGGAGAATAAAAAGGGGGAAATTTTGGGAAATTTCAAATGAGTGCACTAAAGTGACAGTCAAAGAGTAGTCAGGTGAAAGTCTGGGTCAAGGCTATGATGATGTGAGTCCTCAATCAATGTTAACATTTCAGGACAAGAATGTCTAGTTTGTGAACTGTAGCTGCGTTTGTCCAAAATTACTAAACTTCTGCAGCTTCTAGTTCACTCCATAGGATGTGTAGATGCCACATGGACTAGACGGGTAACCCGACCAGAATAGGGGACGGTTCCTTACCCAGACAGGAGGTTCCTAACTGGCAGATAGGCATCCCAGCCAGGGAGGAGAAAGGATCAGACCCGAAAGGAAGGACCGAAAAGGATAGACGGACAGCCCACTGAAAAAAATAAGATTTTGCTGCGGGTTTCTTACTCCCCCAGAATGCTAGATGGCAGCAGCCCTGGATACAAGTGCCCAGTGGGAAGCCAGCAGGGCATGCCAGGAAATGTAGTCCAACAGAGCAGCCCTGCTTGGGTCACTGGGCACTGCAAGAGGGTGCTGCAAGGAGACAGGCTCCCTGTTATAATGGACTTTTACATGACCCGGGAGTGCTTCCATTGGGCAGTCGCCCTGGCACTGAAAGTACTCCCAGGTCCATAATAAAAGGGAACACATTCCCTTTTCCAGGTGAGTCAGAGCTGGGAAGACAGAAAGCAGCACTCAACTGGAGGAGGGTAGTGCGGTGGTGAGAGGTGAATTGTGGAGAGAGAAAATCTGTGCTTGTGTTACAGTGAAAGTATTGTGGTGAATAAAAGACATCCGTTATTTGATCTCGGGACTCATTGTGTGTTTGTGTTGGGGGTTTGGGACATTGACGCCCTGGTTTCCTTCACAGATGATTCAGGCAATAGGGTGACGCATTTTCAAATAATTCTACAGACCAAAATCTTAATTTTAAAAGTTTTAGTAAAATTTCAAAACAAAATAGTTCACACAAAAATAGAGAAAAAAATGATAATAAAAAAGATAAAGTTCTTTTTTAAGAAGAGTAGAGGGGAGAGTGACTCTTGCACACGTTGACAACACTGCAGCCGCTCAACTTGACGTTGGAGTTCAGGAGAGAAGAGGAGGCAGAAAACTAACTTTGTGGTAATGAAAGACCCTATGATTTAATTTAATATTTCTGAAATAAGAGGAATGGGATATTTGTTCTTGATGGCAATTCACTTCTCAGTAATCATACAAGACACAGAGGTCCACACTTCATTTGTATAAAAATGAAGCACATGGTGATGATTATGGGTTTTGAAGAATTTAGTTTCTATTTTATGTCTTATTTATTTTTACCATTTTCCAAATATTTTTATTTTTAATGTAATTTTTATTTACCATTTCTGCACCATTTTGTTTGTCATAGACGCCACTGTTTTGTATACTGTAATTATAGACAATGAACTCTAAATGTCGATAATGACGCGTTGTGGCTGTTTCCATGTGACGCTTCTGGCATACCTGATTTTGGGTACTTTGCATTTGCCAATTACAGTTCAAATATTTGTCTTCATTATCTTGTCAGAACATAATTGTGCACTGTTTAAAATGAGTGATTCTGAAATAAAAGGGTTTTTGGGAATATTGAGCACAGGTATTACCAAATACTTTATTAAGGAAATGGTATTGAAATTTCGTTATATGTATCAAAACTCTTTATCCTTATCATCACTCTTTATCCTTCTGCTGTGAAACATTCTGACCTGTCATTGTTTACACATGTCTTAAGCAACTATTATCATACACTGATAATTTCTGTATTATCTATATCTATTATTTATTTATTATATTACTTTGTACATATCTTACACATCAATATTGCTGCTACTTCTTTGTCCTATCTTTGCACAATGTCTTGTCTTGTTTGTGTTTTAATCTTTAATTTTTAAATTTTAATTCTATTTTTAATTTATTATTTGCACATCATGTTGTTACACTGTGGACCCTGAGCTTCGCAATTTCGTCTATCTATATACTTGTATATGGTTGAGAAGACAATAAAATTCACTTTGACTTTGACTTGAAAGGCTTCAGGTGGTTCTTGCAAGTCTTGCCTGTCTAACAGATTTGTGAGTTATTCTAAAAAGTACAGTGGCTTTATTAATCAATGCAGACTGTTTTTTGACCTATAGTCTAATACTTCTGTGACAGATTGCCATTTAGTATATCTCTCCTGGATGAGCAGCAGCCAGTGAAATGGTTATCTACCCGTTATGATTTAAACCATCCCATTTACTTTACTTTTGGTGTTTTCCGATTTCCAAAATCATTGCTAAACTCATTACGCAAAAAGTGAATATTAATAGATTATTGGACATCAAACAAGAACAGACATCCTTTAACAAATATTTAGTCTCATTTGAAACAATCACAACTGGGGAGAGGTGACTTTGGAATTATTACATAAAAAACAATATGATAAAGGAAGATTTTGCTAGCCACAATTTTGGCAATTCTCTTAATGATATTATTGATTTAGCCTTAAAACTAGCAAAGCCTGAATGACAGAAAGTGAGAAAGAAAAGCTTCTAAACGAATTTCTACAAAAACAAGTACATCAACATATAAAGTAGAAAAAAACATTTATGAAAGAAGGAAAAAGAAGTATAGTGAAAAAACTATGTTTCTACTGGTGGCATGGGACTTGCTGTTTCCAGATGTGCAAAACTGAAGAAAAACAAATAGGCACATCCTGCTTGCAGCCTAACAGTTTCAGTTATGAATCGACGGTACTGGCCAATGCTGTATTACTTCCTTTTTTATTCAAAGTGAGGTACTACAGTTGATTGTAGGATTCTGTTGACTTTTAAAATATAATTTAATATTTACCTGGCATAGGTACGAATTAATTACTTAGGGTCTAAATATCATAAATAGTGCATAATATCCATCCAGCCACCAGTTTTTCAGGTTAAGTTGTTTCCATGACATACATATTCATTGATTTTACTATCACACAGAGAATATGACTGTGTCAATGATTTATAACTGAGGCTAAAAGAAAATTTACAAAGTAAGTTAATAAGGACATCAGAAAGCTTGAGGTGGGAATTTTCTTCATACAGCATGTAATGATTTTTGCAAATTGAAAAGAATGCTTTAAAAAAATAATCACTTAATTAAATGATAAGATCCATAAACGTAACTAAATTTAATCTCAGGAGTTACTATAATCCATTTTGAATAAGAAAAGGAAAAGCGTGATAGAATGCCACTAACCGTCATTACTAGTTATGCCTTATTCATAGGCCAATTCTGTTTTTGAAATACTTTTTTTTTGTGATATATTGAATATTGGTATGGTTTAGCCAGGGCTCTATCCTTAGTCTCTGTTCTATTTAACTGCTTATTTTGTTTTTGTTGTTGTTTTTGAACAATTTGTTTTGTATTTGTTAAGTTCTTTAATTTAATATTTTTCATTTTTATTGTTATCTGTTCTTTTAAGTACTGTAATGTTGTTAAGCATTTTATTTAGTATGTGTGTTATATTATTGCCATTGTCTCATTTATTTTAAATTTAAAAGCGGACCCTTACACTGCAGCTAAAAACCCACCGTAAGCCTATATATAGCTATAGCCATTATCTTCTATATAAACGTCTACACATGGAAGTGTGTGTGTCTGTGCGTACCGGAAGTGAGAGTATCGGGGTAAGGGCTCCACCAATGAGGAAAGAGAAAACTCACGTAGACACTAATAACACAAGCGAGGCCACCACGTCAGTAAAACAAAACCTCAGAAGAAAGACAAAGTCGCTTAGCCACTAACATCAGCAAAACGGTATCCCTTTTACTTTTCCTCCCGCCGCTAATACACAAGCGAGGTGAGTACGTCGGCAAAACAAATCCTACTAGGAGATGCCCAAAGTAGTTCCTTTCAATTACCTGACATCTCTACATTTCAATTTTTTTTCTGATGTTTTCAATAGTTTCTAGGACTCCGGGCTTTTTACAGCACGTGCTTACATAGCTATACTGTATAACGATAAGAAATAAATATAAAATCCTAATCAGAAATATACAAAATAGTTACATTTTCAGCAAGCCTGAAATATTTTATCGTTTTTAATTGCTTAATTTATTTTCACTCAGTATTTAGATTTCTTCAGATGCAGGGTCTGGGTTCACATGTACCTACTGTCTTGATTGGCAATACCTGTGCAGTTGTTAGTAGAATGATATCTTAACATTCTTCTTTGAGAGCAACAATGTTCATAGATGATCATTTTGAGCTTTTAGTACATAAAAGGATATGATATGAGTATTGTTAGTTTATCATAACTAACCTAAAATTCCAGACAGACATAAAATTTCTAGCATATCATGAGTATGAAAGCTTGCATGCCCAGAAAAAATGGGAGGTTAGTTGTTCATACATACTTGGCAATAAATTATATTTTACTGTATTACAACATTTATTGTGAGATTTAAGCCAAGTTGTTTCCATCTATATTGGTAGTGATTTAACAACAAAACAAATGTAAAATAATTGGTAGCTGCACTTCTTCCTGGATATTCTGATAGTGCTAAAACTGTGACCTTTGGAACTGAAAGGATTCTGGAAGCAACACAAATGATTTGCTTGGACTTGTGGCCTCCAAAACCTTGCAGTTCATTGGGATAATAATTGTGTTTCTACTCTTAAACATCAGATGTTTCATTGAAAGCTGATTTTGAGTTGGCACAGTGGCCCCAATACAAGTAGTTGTGAATCGGAAGACGTGTGGGGCCACCAGGACTCTTCGGTGTCTGGCCATCTGAGCACTCAGGCAATGAGGGCCTCAGGGAGGTAACCAAGATACCAATGGTCACTTTAACATAGCTTCAAAGGTCTTTGGCTAAGATGGGAGAATCATTTGGAAAGACAACCATCTTAGCAGCACTCTTAAGTAAATGACAGCAGCCTCATTAATTTTTTTCAACTGGCATTTAAAGGACTCTAGGAGCATGGGAAAAAGATTCTCCTGTCAAGACAAAAATTGATCTCTTTTGGAAGAACTCCATTTACTATGTCAGGTAAAGACCAGGCATTGCTCATCATTTGACTAATTCCATCAGTACTGTGAAACGTGGTGGTGGCAACTATAGGGGGCTGCTGCTCAGCAGCAGGAACAGACAAACTTCTTTGAATTGAGGGAAGGATGAGCACAGCCAAATATGAAGCGGTCCCATTCAAGAGTGCGCGCTTTCAGCACACCAGTGACACAAAGCATACAGCCAACAGAAACCTTTGTCCTTGAGTAGCCCAACCAAAGCCCATACTTAAACATCAGAAAATCTGTGGCAAGACCCAGACATGGCAGTTTACAGATGCTTCCCATTCAGTGTAATGAAACATGAGAGGATCTGCCAGGAATAATGGGATAAAGTGCATAAATCCAGGTGTGCAACGCTTGTAGAGAATTATATGAAAATGCTGAATTCTGTAATTGCTGCCAAAGAGGCTTCTAGAATTTTTACTGAATTAAAGGTCTGAATACCTGAATGAATGAGAGATTTCAGTTTTTGATTGTTAATGAATTTGTAAACCTCTCTGAAATTATGTTTTCACTTTATCATTATAAAGGCAAATATTGTCCAGTTAAAAGTAAATCTACAACACGGTAAAGTGTGCAGAAAGTGGAGTAAAGCTGCTCATTTCAATGTTGGAATGTCAGCTCATGCTTCTGCTGACTTAGTGATAAAGTCATTCCCAGGCCGATGTAGCTTGTTTGCATCTAACAGTGTTGCAGTTTGTTGGTAGACTGAACATATTATGGCTAGCAGGAGTCAGCGATAGGATTAATATTGGTGTAGGAGTCAAAAATGAATTAATTAAAAGAACTGACATATGTTAAGCTACTGTCTCCAACTTCCTTATTTCCCACATAAAACTGTCCTACATTACAGAATTAAAAAAAATAGTACTGGGATTATGGAAAATAAAAAGTTATTATATTCATGCATTAGCATAAATAAATATACAAACTTTTAAATTTAGTGTAAGCAGTAGCACAAATTAGGAATGCCAAGGAAATAGTTAAATAAAGGCACATGTAATTGTCAGGAAAGGGGGAGAAGGATAGATAGTGACAGCCCGCAATCGGAGCAAGGGAGGCACCTGCAAGTTGGAAGCTGACCATTTATTTTGTTAGAGAGGCTGCTTGCCTTGTTTTGAGTTTCTGTGAGTCAAGCTGTGAGAGAAGGTCATCGTGCCCTCTGACGAAGCAAGCAGGCAAACTTTCTATCGAGAAATGCAGGAGCAATTTATTGAATTATAATTAGGCAGTCCAGTTTTCATACATGGCCCCTTCTGATCTCAACTGAAGTGTTACTAAGCTGTGAGAATGAAGGGAGAGGTAATCAGGTGATGCTTATCACCAGATGGCAAAGATGTCCTGCCAACAAGAATATTGTTATGAGAAGGCCTGGAACATTAGGTGATGGTTATGGGTAGAGGTGCTGAGTGGGGAAACATCATGGAAACCTCTATACAGTCGATGATGGGAAACTAGTCTGGAAGGGGGCATTTTGAGATGAGAATTGTAATATATTTGTGGCTCTCTGGATACTCGGAGCTCAGTTCAGTTTGACTTAATTGGGTTGAGTCCATATTATACTTTATTGCAATAAACTAATTACTCCGTTTGCCTGTCCTTCAACTCCTAGAGCCTTCTTTCAAGCTGAGAATCTTTTGCGTATTTTACGCTTCCACAGGATCATCTTACTAAGCTGGAGTAACGGACATTATATTCAACACACCTACTTAGCGGCATGGTGGTGCAATGGTAGTGTTGCTGCCTTACAGAAAAGAGACCTGGGTTCACTTCTTGGTCCTCCCTGCGTGGAGTTTCCATGATTTCTCTGTATAGGTGTGGGTTTTCTGCCACAGTACAAAGACATGCAGGCTAGGTGAATTGGCATTTCTAAACTGTCTCTAGTATGTGGTGAGGAGTGTATTTTATGTGTTTGTGTTCATCCTGTGTTGGACTGGTGCCCTGTCCAGGGTTTGTTCCATGCCTTGCACACTATGTTAGCTGGGTTGGGCTCCAGCAGACCCTGCGACCCTGTTCAGGAATAAGCTGGATGGAGAATGACTAACTGACTGATCCCTACTTATCTTACCTGCATCACTATTTGCATATATTTAGCCAATTTACTTAAAGCCTTTTGTTGATTCAGGTGTGACACTTTTTTTTATCAGCAACACATTAGTTGACAATTAAGTAACCAAAGAAACTATGATTACTGGCTTTTACTGGCCAACCAATTGAGACTGGTTTCAGTCATTGATGTACTACTCACTTGATTTTGGTAGTAAGTGATTAGCAGAAACAATGAGTTTTGCTTCAGATTCTGGATGTTCTTTTCACCCCGTTTTTTCACTCCCAAGATATACAGTGAAAAGGAAGTAAAAATCTTGGTCTGTAGATTGGTGTATGGGAATATGATCAAAATTATTGGACTCATATAGAAAACAAATTTATTGCACAGACCAGTGGACACTTTTATTTTGCGTTATCATTATTAGTTTTTATTTTACTTTTCATGATGAGCCTCACCTGCCTCCCCTGACCGCGAGTCATGGTAATGGCGGGCAGTAGTGTCCCTACTCTGACACAAACACCACGCTATGCTGAGCTTTTCCCTGTAGACATATCATTGCATCTTTTTTAAGTTATGGTGAAATAACTATTTTCCTGTAATCTATGAATTTAATTGTGTTCATGTATCAGATATTTCTATTGGAAAAGAAATTGATAAACGAATTTACAAGGTAAATAATATTTACCTTTAGTTATTTATATTGTACATAATGTTTAAAACATACTGTAACCTGACTTGAATTGTGATTATTCAATAATCACATTCAACAATCCTCTATAATATTGTGACGTCTTGTAATTAATGTTTTGAAAGTGTTCTATTTACAGTACTTTGTTTAGGAGAGGCTCTGAGTCGTCTATGACTTCATAGAAAGACAGAAGGTGCGTGCGCAAGAGGGGAGAAGACAGAAGCGCAGACGGTGTGTGTGCTCGTTTGTGTATGGATGGGAAGATGGAAGAAGAAGGAAGCCTCGAAAGTGAACAGAAAGAGCAGTGTACGAAAATGGGTAAAGACAAAATAGTGAAATTTCGTTGTTTTAGAGGTGTGCCTAAACAGCGGACTGGGGACTTTTTTGCTGTTTTGTTCACTTCTTGTTTTCATCTAATTTGGAGCATCACGCTTCAAGCACCTGTTTTTGAGTCTCACCCTTCTTAGTCGCTACAATATTGTAATTACGCGGGGGTTGTGTGAGAGACTGATGAATTGAATTAGCCTCTCTGCGACGATCGCTGGAGAGCTGCCCTCAAAGGATCTTGAGTATCTTCAATGCTGCTGAGATGTTCACGTGCTGCAGCTGCTTTGTTCCTTGCCCGCTAATGCATGGCACACCGTCCATGATGAGCTTGAGTGGTCGCTGGCGAAAGGGTTTTTTCTGAAGTGCACATCGATGTAGAAGCGCGCCATGTACCCGGAGTTGTAAAGTCTGAGGACTGGCTGGTTACATGGGTGCTAGAATGATGATTAAAGGGTTAAACATAATGCAACAGGTCATCAATGCACAAGACAGCCGTAAAAATATCGGAAGTGATTTGATCCGCACCTTTGCAGATCACGCACTGCACGTAGGGCTCACGATCAGATTAGGCCTACCGATGTACTGTATATGGCAAGCCGTTTTTCTGGATATGAAATTTAAAAGGCTAGATACAGTATATAATATCCTCATTTTCAAAACTGACATGACCTTTTTTAAATTTGATATCGAAGTTTTCAATATTTGATATCAGCATTTTTAATTTTGATATCAATAATTAGAAATGTATTCATTTAGCATTTCTACGTTTGATATCCAGTGCCGTTTTCAAACTTTCCAATGCAGACTGTCACTTCAACCAATCATTTTAAAGTTGCTGTACTACTTCAATTAAAGGCGCCGTTGTCCACCACCTAGAATGAAGCCTGTTGCACAGGCAGTTTACAGTTACAGATTACTTCTTATAAAAAGAGATCAAAGAACAACATCCTATTTAATTCTGCCTGAAACGTTTCTCTGAAGGTATTGTTACAGCATGTTTAAAATAGCGAAGACAAAGGTGTTTTTATTCCAGGAATGGGTGAATGATTTTGTTTCTACATGCACACGTTAAACAGTTGAGTAAAATTAAATGCATTCCATATAATAAATAATCCTAAACTCAGCCTTGCAGTTTCTGTAAATAATAGTTTGCTGAAAACACTCAGTTTGACTGATAATTTCACTACGACATGCCCTTGTTAAAAACATTTACTGTATCTCTAATTAATCCATCCATCCATCCATTTTCTAACCCGCTGAATCCGAATACAGGGTCACGGGGGTCTGCTGGAGCCAATCCCAGCCAACACAGGGCACAAGGCAGGAACCAATCCTGGGCAGGGTGCCAACCCACCGCAGATCTCTAATTAATCTCTTAACTAATTCCTGCGGTGGGCTGGCGTCCTGCCCGGGGTTTGTTTCCTGCTTTGCGCCCTGTGTTGGCTGTGATTGGTTCCAGCAGACCCCCGTGACCATGTAGTTAGGATATAGCGGGTTGGATAATGGATGAATGGACGGATAAAAACTAATTCTTTAGTACAATTTCTTTAAATTACATTATACAAACATATACCCAATATATTTCTTTCTCATGTGTTGAGCTATAGATTTGCAAACGTAAACGTTGTATCACATGTGTCAAGAAATCGAAGAGGAGGCGAGTAGTAAATTCGCTGTCAGACTTTGCAAAGGTGGTATCAATCTTGAAAATGATGAAATCGAATATAAACAATATCTGCCTTTTGAAATTTCGTATCCAGAAAAGGCCGAATGCATGTTAAAACGGCTTGTCATGAGCTAGACAGCCTATTCCAGGAATCATCAGACAAAGGGCACGAACAATACTAGGCGCCAGTCCATCGTTAGGTGAAGACACCCACCTGCTAGAGCCATTTTGGCAATGCCAATTCACTTAACCTACAAGTCTTTGGACATAAACCGGAGCATCCGTATAGGAAACTCCACATAATAAACTCCAAAGTGCAAGGCAACAGCACTTAAAATGCAGCACTAAAATAAGTTTTCCAAATATTATTAAAACTATCTTAACATCTATATAAACATGAACCAGTGATTTCTCCAAGATATAAAACAGTTCGTTCGTTCGTTCGTTCAATTATCTGATAAAAACTGTCTATGAAGTCATTAATGGGACCGTTTCTGCAAATTAGCATAACCACTCTTATATGGGGGAAAGTTTCCCCGTAAGGCGGATCTGAATACATTTCAGTCACAACACAAAAGAAAATGCATCTGACCACGTTTTTAGTTGCATTACTTTCAGACAACTTATTGAAATAATTGTCCACGATTAAGCAGATATTTAGTAATAAAGGCAACCATGCACTGTCCCATGGCGTTGTACACACTTGAACAACAGCACGAGCCGAGCTGCACAGGGGAAGCAGAATGTCTGGACGCTGCGGCCGGTGGTGTGCACATGCGCGGCGGGGAGAAAAGAGCTACGGTGCAGCCAGGCGGCACAGCACAATACTGAACAACTATAACAGCTTTCAAAATAGGTGATTTTCGTGTAATGTGTCTTTTCCTCAATTTGTATTATGAAAAAAAGCGTTATTGGGAAACATCGGATAATGAATATTGAGCTAAAGTGTCATGACTGTATATGGGTACATCCTATGGTGGATTTAAGTGCAGAATACAACGGAATACAGCTCTGCAACGCATTATTACCATTGTCCATTTAATTTAAAAAAAGCGATTTGAAAAATGTTCCATGATAAGTGAATACTGCATTCACACCACCCCCACCATGAAGCAAGGTGGTGGCAGCATCATGCTCTGTTGCGATCCCTGGAAGGTTTGTAAGGGTATAGGAGAAAAAAAGGATGCGGAAAAATATCGGGAGATACTGGAGAAAGGCCTACTGTAGACAGCACGAGAACTACGAACTTGAACATTTATCTTCGTAAGTGAACAAACTCCAACATACAGCCAAAGCTATACTGAAATGGGCTTTGAAAGAACAGTAATGCCCTTAATGCCCAGTATTAACTGTAATACATTTAAACCAATTTGTAGCGTTTGCTTTTATTTATTTATAAGTGGAGTGTATTAATCAACAAGGGGAATTGTCTTTGACATTCAGGAAACGTTTCCTGATGATCTCTGTCAAAAACATCAAATCTAAATTCATAGTGATTCACTGTTGTAAACCAATAAAACATGAATAGTGAATACTTTTTATAGGCACTGTATCTATTAAGTCAAAAATCATTATTCACAGAAAAAGTGCCTGTTTTGTAAAGAAAAAGTCAAAATACACCCTTATATTACAGATAAGGTAAATTACTATCTTATGTTTTACAATTAAATGAAAACAACGAAATTTATGAGAAATACAAATTATATATGTCTAAAAATTAATTTAACATAAAATTAGGCATTAGTAATGTTTAAATATTTCTAATGTGACCATCATTTTTAAAGATTTCCTGAACCAAGGATAGAACAAAGCATAAATAATTGGATCAATGCAGCAATTCATTGTTAATAAATAAGACAGTGCTAACTGCACAGGTAGTAAGTCTTCAAAATTAGTATTGATAAATATTTGAACTAGAATAAACAGAAAGCCAGGTGAACAGAGCACGATAAAAGCTATTATTACTATTCCTAGGGTTTTAGCAGCTTTCCTTTCAGATGCTTTAGACAATGGTTTATTTTTGCTGTCTGCCGGTTTTGTTTCTTGCATCATACAGTTGATAGCTTTTACGTGTCTTCTAGCAGTTACAAATATTACTGAATACAAACAAATTATAATCATCATAGGCAATAAAAATGTCAGTGCATAATGTACCATCCACCAGTCAGTATAATGATAAAATCTGCACACACCCACACACAAGCTGGTTACAATAAAACCTCCAGTATGAATAACAAATGCATATGAATAGAAAAATGCTAACAACCATATGAAAATGATACATGTACCTGCCACCGAATTTGTTACATATCTGCTGTAAAAAAATGGATTACACACAGCAAAGTAGCGGTCAAATGATATACTTAACAAATTTAAAACAGAAACAAAAAGTAAAAAAGAGAAATATGTTTGATAGTAAGGACAAAATGCATCACCAAAATACCAGCAATTCTCTATTAGTTCAATAAACTGAAAAGGCAGAATAAGAAAACCGCTTAGAAAATCTGAAACAGCAAGCGAAAGGATAAACAAGTTAGTAGGAGTGTGAAGCTCCCTAAAATGACAGATGGTGATGATCACAAACAAGTTTCCAAACACAGTAGCTGCAAACAGAATTACCGCCGAGAGGTAAAGTACTACTAATATTTCAGCTTGTCTCACAATTTTACTGCAAGTTGCATTATTATCAGGATAGCAGTATGTTTCTGAATGCATGATTTTAATTTTATAAAGTTCCTTTTAATCGATTACAGTATTACTCTTCTCAAGTTTAATAATGTGACCCTCTGAAAGTCATTAGCATAGTTTATATATTTGCAAGATCCTGAAAGATTAATGGAAATCTTTTTACTCCAATTACAGAGCCGTGGTACTCCCAAGTGTAACAGAAGTGGTTTGTTTTTCAGAAACAAGTCCTGATTAATTATTTACTAATAATAAATCAACATTCAACTCTACTTTTTATCAGTATTTTATTATTGATGTTGCTGAACATATGTAGCTGCATTTGTAAGAATATTAAGGTATTTTTATATGTTAAATGTATTCCTTAAAATATGCATCTCCTTTTTTTATTTATGCATTCATTTCCTAATCTTTTGCCAGCATACAACTACTTAGTACTCACTGGCATGAACCTGCCCCACAGCATTAGCAGTTTAATATTTTTCTTGTAAATCAATGGCATTTCATTTTAAATTGTGATGTCCAAATGCATATGCTTGTGTACTGATGCATGCTAAACCTTCACTTCACAGAAAGAGACTTACTATTACCCAATATATTGCAGCTGTTTTACTCTGTTTGCAAAATATAATGCTTGTTTCTCCCTTGAAATATTCACTACCATACCAAATGTCAGTCTTGTGTTTACCCAACAGGAGGCGCATGCAAGACCATGAAATAAAATTGGAAGCATATCTACAGCTTACTCTTTTAGGCAGAGAGGCAGTTGATGTCTTCTTGGTAATTGCAGTTGCATTTCTTCTCTTTTTCTGTATTCTTCCTCCAGCTTCCCTTTGACATTAAGCGCTACTAGTATCAACAAGTACTGAACTTCATTTACTACCGATAGGCATTGTGCAAGAACCAAGAAGACAGAATTAAAAAAAGAAGAAAAAAGCCTTAAGTTGAACTGGTCAACCCAATCTGGTCCTTCCAAAGAAACAGAAACTCCTGTGACTCAAGACCACACATTCAAGATAAGATTCTTTAACAGAGCACTGTACAAAACTACTGCGCATCATTTGTTTTTGCTGACATGACTTACTGTTGAACTTGTCATACATATTAATAAGTAACTGTCACTAACTAAATCTTTTAAAGAGTTTTTGTTACAGTTCTGTTGGGAGATAAAAAAAAAAAAGGGTAAAGTTTGGGAAATTTGAAATGAGTGCACTAAAGGGAAATTCAAAGAATAGTCAAGTTGCAAGTCTGGGTCAAGGCTATGACGATGTGAGTCCTCAATCAATGTTAACATTTCAGGAAAAGAACGTCTAGTTTGGGAACTGAAGTTGCATTTATCCAAAATGATTATAGTTCTTCAGCTTTTAGTTTGCTCCATAGAATGATTCAGGACATAGGGAGATGCATGTTCAAATAATTCCACAGACCAAAATCTTCATCTTAAAAGTTTTAGTAAAATTTCAAAGCAAAACAGTTCACACAAAAATAGATATAAAATTGATATTAAAGAAATAAAAAGTTGTTTAAGAAAAGTAGAGGGGCGAGAGACACTTACACACGTTTATATCACCGCAACCGCTCGTGATGTAGCTGTTCTCAGTCTCTCAGAAAAGGTGCCTTCTTTGGCCATTGGATATCAGGAGAGAAGAGGAGGCAGATGTAATGGTGTGCTCAAGTGATGGTGACAAAATACAAGTAGATAGAAGGGTGCCAAGAATAATTGAAAGGATAGGGGTGTTATGAAGATATCTGTGCCCCGTTGAATTCAGTATCCCTTCTGATTTGGCGCAGGTGCACTAAGGCAGTGGTTCTCAATCTGTGGGGCAGTCCCCCCTAGGGGGGCACAAAGTAACAAAAAGGGGGACGCGAAGATGTGAAAAAAAGAAAATAAGAATCAAAAATATGAAAACTACATCTATTGAAACCAAAACAAGTTAACTTAAACTACATTCTGATACTAGATAAATAAATCTAGATTTAGATAAATGTCGATAAAAATTAAGTAGGTATTATAAAATATGCATCTATGATATATCATTAATTAAAAAAGAACAAATTGGTATTAGTGGGCTCCTTTCAAAAAAACGTTAGGTGGGGCTTGATTAAAATTGTTATGAAAACTCGGGTCGCAAATACTTAAAGGTTGAGAAACACTGCACTAAAGTGTGATTGTCATGGATCTCCTCGTGTTCAAGCACCTTTGTGGGCCATTTCTTTTGATTTAACACATGCTTCATGCAAAATCTTGTCCTGTTGGTCAGTAAAAATGCACACTCAGCTGCCTACCTGCTGCTTCCTCACGCACAAAAATGTCATGAAGTCTTTGTTCTAAGGTTTCAGGTGCATTACATGTTGTTGTTTTACTGGGGTGCTCTGTGATTGACAGCGAACAGTAAAATTTGTTAAAATGGTATTGAAAAATACCATTTGTTAGTTATATTTTTCTGTTGTTTTGGCGTGCTTACTGCATGTTCTTTTAGCAATAAATTCTTCACTCCTTTAAATTGGGGAAGGATCTTATTATCCTATAAAACTCCTGTATATTATAAGGACAGTGTTTCATGAGAGATTATAACTGATCAAATGTATTTTTAAAACTTGTGGAAAACAGTCTATGGCATTCCTTATCTGTTGTGGTCCCTGGCAAAATAAAATCCGGCTAGTTAAAATTGTTCACAGTTACTTTAATAAGCCTATCAGTCAGTCTTCTTTAGCACTTTCATATTTAGTTTAATCCTTCATCCCTTCCACCAGAGGGGACACTCATTTCCACAGCTTGGCCTTTGTTGTACAAATGCATGCCCCCTGTCTTCTGCTTGCAAAATGAACACTGAACAGCTAAAATTGTTCAAAATTTATTTTAAGAGACTGTAGAAAGCTTTCTGTATCAATGGCATGTTTTATATGCCCCTCCATCACATCTACTGGAGAGGACACTCATTTTCACTGCTAGAGCAAAGATGTAGAATTAAGTGCCCTCTGACTACTGCTTATAAAATGAACTCCGGTCAGTTAAAATTGTGAAAAATTCATTTAAAAAGATTGTAGGTAGTCTTCTATATCATTTTCTTCTCCACTATACCACTGCATCCCACCCTCTGGAGGGTACATGCTTTTCCACGGCTGAAGCAAAGCTATAGAAATTGTGTGCACTCTGTTAGCTACTTACAAAATTAAAACCAGACAGCTAAATTCTTCAAAATATATTTTAAAAAGTTCTAGAATGTCTTTTAAATCATTTTTACACTTACTGTAGCTTTCTGTCTCACCCACAGGATGGGAAATTCATTTCCACAGCAGAAGCAGAGCCATGGAATTGTGTGCTTTCTGACTGCTGCTTACAAAATGAATAACAGACAGCGAAAAGTGTGACAAATCTGTTTAACATGATTGTATGAAGTCCTTTCCATCACTACTGTGTCTACTGTGGCTCTCTTTCCCTTTCATTGGAGAGGGCATTCATTTTCATGACTGGAGTAGAGCCATGGAACTGTGTGCCGCTCTGACTGTTGTTTGCATGATCAGTAAAGGAAATATACAATTGTTCAAAATTGATATAAAAGGACTGAAGGAAGTATTCTATATCATTTTCATGTCTAATGTGCCCCTTCATCGCTTCAGCTCAAGGGGGCACTTATTTCCTTGGCTGGGCCTTTTCCATAGAAATGCAGGCCCCCTGTCTTCTGCTTTCAAAATGAATACTGAAATTATAAAATTGTTCTAACTGTATTTTAATAGATTGCTGAAAGTATGTGTTATATTTGGTTTTCTCCAAATGGCAGCGCGGATGCACAGAGAGGTTTTGGTCTTCTCTGACCATTGTTATGTTTTGTTTGTTTTGTTAATGTATCTATTTAGCAGTGTAATTATAACTTCACTGAAAATGGCATATAACACCAAGACAGCATTAGACTCCCTTCAAACAGCAATCAGCAAGTTACAGATTGCTCACCCTGATGCGATTTTTATCATAACTGGAGACTTCAACCAAACAAATTTGAAAACAGTCCTCTGTAAATTTTATCAACATGTTACTTGTTGTGAATGGTGAATTATATAGTGCTGCCAGATCCAATTTGAAGAGAGTCACCCAGACTGTAAAAGCAGACTACAGGCAGAAGGCTGAAGGTCATTTCAATGATGGATGGCAAGGCATGCAGCACTTTGCAAACTACAAAGTCAACAAAGACCCAACCATCAACAGCAGCAACTCACTAGCACGGGAACTCAGCCACTTTTTTGCCCATTTTGAGGTGAATGAGGTGACTGAGGCAGAAACCGGGATGGCACTGTCATCAACTACCAACAGTATGATACTTATTGTTAGCAATAAAGATGTCAGAAGAGTGCTCGGCAATGTCAACCCAAGGAAAGCCACTGGCCCAGATGCAATTCCAGGGAGGCCACGCAGAGACTGTGTGGATCAGCTGGCAGAGGTGTTCAGCAACATCTTTAACCTCTCTCTGTCATAATGCGGTGTTCTCAAGTGGCTTAAGGTTGCCACCATTGTGCCTGTTCCAAAGAAGACAGTAATCAGCAGCCTTAATGACTACAGACCTGTAGCTCTCACCCCCACTATAATGAAGTGCTTCAAGAAGCTAGTCCTGAGGCACATCAAATCTGCACTTCCAACCACCTTGGATCAGCACCAATTCATCTACAGAGTCAACAGATCAACAGATGCCATTAATACATCTCTCCACACTGCACTGACCCACTTGGAACACCAGAGGGGCATACGTGAGGATATTATTTATGGACTTTGGCTCAGCGTTTAACAAAATCATCCCCAGCTAGATGGTGACCAAACAGTTCAACCTTGGTGACAATGAACACACGTGTATACAGATCAAGTACTTCTTAACAAACCAACCACAGTCTGTTAGGTTGGGAATCCCCCACTCCCCAACCTTGACACTCAGCACAGGAGCGCTACAGGATTTCATACTGAGCCCTCTTCTTTATTCCCCATGTACCTATGATTGTGCACCAATGCATTACACAAATATAATTACCAAGTTTGCAGATATGACACCACTGTGGTAGGACTGATACACACCTGTGATGACTCTGCTTACAGGGATGAGGTCAGTAAACTGTTTTAATGGTGCTTTATCAACAACTGGGCACTCAACACCTCAAAAACAAAGGAGCTGATTATCAGCTTCAGGAAGCAGGAAGAGGAACCTGCTCCTCTGTGCATCAAAGAAGTCATAGCTTTAATTTTCTTGGCCCACACATCTCCTAGGACCTCATATGGGGCCTCGTGTATAAACAGTGTATACGCACAAAAATGTTGCATACACCCATTTCCAAGTTCACTTTGAGATGTATAAAACTAACCTTGGCATAAAGTCACTCACATTTTCATGGCAGCCTCACACCATGCAAACACACTTTTCTGTTTGGTTTTGCAAATGGGCGGCACCCAGCATCAAATCAGTTCTACTGTTTCTGTGGTAACATGGGCTTTATCAAATAAACCAAAATGAATTTCATATCATTTACAAATTTAAGGCACTTTATTATAATCATTCTGTATTAGTATAATCATGCATGGAATGGCCAAACTATTCCAAATACCATAGCTGCTTTAGCATTGTTATTTTTAACATATAAAGCATTAAATGGCCAAGGTCCGGCTTACTTGTCTGAACTTATCATGACTTACAAACCTGAGCGCACATTAAGATCTCAAGATGCCGGTCTGCTTAGGATTCCAAGAAATAATAAAATAACAATGGGAGGTCGAGCTTTTAGTTACAGGGCCCCTAAACTATGGAATGGTCTTCCTGCTTCTATAAGAGATGCCCCTTCAGTCTCAGCCTTTAAATCCCGGCTGAAGACTCACTACTTCAGTTTAGCATATCCTGACTAGAGCTGCTGATTAACTGTACACACTGCATCTCTGTTGTTAGTCATTAGCACTATAACATAAGTAACATGATAATTATATTTGAATACTAACCCTCACCTATTCTGTTTCTTTTCTCGGTACCCAAATGTGGCAATTGGTGCCACGGCCCACCTGACAAGTTGTTTGCCTGCCTATGGTAAAGTCATCCCTGATGGAGGATCACAGGAATCATGGGAAAGAGGGGTCCTTTCATCGGAGCATCGTTTCAGCCGTGGCATGGCCAAATGGGGAGGCAGCTAGATGGATGAGGTCTCCAGGACTCTAAAAATATCCAAACCTAATTATGTCATATCATCTACTGTTAAACCGTACTTCTAAAATTTTTATTATTATGCTGTCTTAAGGAATTGTTCTGTTATGTATATTGTATTGTATTGACCCCCTTCTTTTGACACCCACTGCACGCCCAACCTACCTGGAAAGGGTCTTTCTTTGAACTGCCTTTCCCGAGGTTTCTTCCATTTTTCCCTACAAGGTTTTTATTGGGAGTTTTTCCTTGTCTTCTCAGAGAGTCAAGGCTGGGGGGCTGTCAAAAGGTAGGGCCTGTTAAAGCCCATTGCGGCACTTCCTGTGTGATTTTGGGCTATACAAAAATAAACTGTAAACTGTAACTGTATTCTCAGTGCACCAAAGACAGTATTTTAACCTGTTTATTGTATTTGTGTGTTTGTATCACGGCTGTATGGGTTGTGTTAGCAGCACAGAGAATTACAGCTTACAGCCTCTAGCCCCGGAGGACATTTATAGCACACGCTGCCTCAGGAAAGCCACCAGCATCTGCATGGATTCCACTCATCCATGCCACAGTCTATATGAATTTTTCCCATTTGCAAACGCTTCAGAGGTCCGCTTCCCGGGTCCTCCCTTCGTGGAGTTTGCATGTTCTCCCCGTGTCTGCGTGGGTTTCCTCCAGGTACTCCGGTTTCCTCCCACAGTCCAAAGACATGCAGGCTAGGTGCATTGGTGATTCTAAATTGTCCTTAGTGTGTGCTTAGTGTGTGGGTGTGTGTGTGGGTGTGTGTGTGTGTGTGTGTGCCTTGCCCCCTGTGTTGGCTGGCATTGGCTCCAGCAGACCCCCGTGACCCTGTAGTTAGGATATAGCGAGTTGGATAATGGATGGATATTGAATCTCATTGCACCATACAATGACAATAAAGGAATATAATTAAATTCAATTGAAGAGAGCAAATATTTACAAATGATTATGACTGGTTTCTAAGTCGATTTAGATTTCTAAGAGCTATCTGCTTGAAATACTGTAGTATTGATCTACCCATCCCAGCTTGTCACCATTTCTATTTGTGGTTTTCATGGACAGGATATCAAGGCACATGCAAGGATGAAAAGGTGTCCTGTTGGGGAGACTAAAAATAGCACTGTTTCTTTAAGCAGATAATGTTGTCCTATTAACCTCACCTAACATTCAGCATCTACTTGAGTGTTTCACTTCTGGGTATAAAGCACCTGAGATGAGGATCAGCACAAGTCTTAGGTCATGGTTCTTTCTTGGAAAAGAGTAGATTGCTGTCTCCAGGTGCCGGGGGAACAACTGTCATTAGTGAAGCAGTTCAGTTTTCTCTGAAACTTGTTCATGAGTGACAGAAAGAGGGAAAAAAGATATTGACAAGTGGATAGGAGTAGCAGCAGCTATTCTGCAGGCACTGTAGTGTTCTGTGGTGGTGAAGTGGAAGCCAAGTCTAAAGACAAAACTTTTGGTTAACCAGTTAATCTGCATTCCTGTCCTTACCTATGGTCATGAGCTGTGGGAATGAAAGAATGAGTTTGTGAATACAAGTGGTACAAATGAGATTTTTAGCAGGGTGGCTTTTAAAAAATAAAACGAGTCCACTGATGTAATTAATTTAGAGAAGCAAAGTCTTGGTGCAATGGAGCTGAAGGCTCTGTGTTACTCTGGAGCACAGCAAGATTGCCAGAATCAATGCACATTATTGGATGGACAGGAAAATAGTGATGGAGGAGGCTGATGATGTGCAAGGCCATTCAAAGCTTTATAGGATAGTATAGTTTTTTCAGTCCTATAAGACACAGGGAGCCAGTGAAGTCGGAGCAGGAAGGTTTTAGTTTACATGAATCTGTTAATTTACTGTTAAGTATTTATCATGGTCAGAATGATTGGAATCTCAGGTGATGAAGTTATGAGTGGTGATCAAAATGAATGTGTCCTATTGAGATGAAAACCAACAAAATGTATTTTTGTTTTTCAAAATAACTCCTATCAGTTCTAAAATATTTGTTATAACATTCACAACTCCTTTCTATGCTAATAAAACATTTGGTTTGGCATATGCAACCAGTACTCTATAGCTGACATGATGTTGTTATTACTAACATTCCCATCCTACAGAGGATGGCTCTTTAGATTTACAAATAATAAATCTGTACTTGTTTCTAAAACTCTTATACAGTGTTACTGGTCAAAATAGTTAGGTGTTTGTGCCTTACTAAGTGCTGGCAGTTGGTGCACATCTGACTCAGTTCAGACATTAAATATGCAGCCATGTTGTTTATGATTTACTAAACTAAAACTTCAAAGAGATGCTACAATACAGTATTTCCATTTGGAAAAAATGTGATTCTGCTCTCTGCAGTTAGAAAACTGATCTATGATGGTTCACGAGATGGATGGATAGATTAACATAATATTAAACTATTCAGGATGACGCAACTTCTAAAGAAGCAGAATATTTACAAGAATGGGTGAAATATTTTTCATTTTCCATCTTGCAATAACAGTGAGGCTTCTAATGTTGTAGCCTAAACAGTTGAACTCACCATAAATTTGCCAATAACAATAAAAATGCACATCATAAATATAATGACCTATGATATAAATATTTCTGAAAGCAATGATGCGAGTACCACATTGGTAAACTCTTCTGCCTCATTTCTTCAGGTTCCCATGTTCTAACCTTGACTGACAAATGCGCTGTCTGTGTTGAATATGCACATTCAACCTGAAGTTGTTTGGTCTCTTTCCCTCTTCATTCCTATCCAGAATTAGTTTTTCAGTTGCAGCCCATGTTGCTATACCTCAGAATGAACTGGATTGCATGGTCTAATAAAATAAATATGTGTGCTGTAGTACTACTACAAAGTTCACTAACATAATTACAGATATGGTGTCTTCTCATGATGTCCAGGGTCCTCATGTATAAATAGTGCATACACACAAAAATGTTGCATATTCCTGTTTCCACACTCACATTAAGATGCATAAAAACTAAACTTGGTGTAAGGCTATAGCAATCTCCGACCATGCGTATGGATGTTTCTTCTCTGTTTTGTAAATGAGCAGCACCTAGTATCAAATCAGTGCTATTGTTTCTGTGTGGTTTCCCTTACCTTTTTCAGTTTATACCCATGACTTGAGGTTTACCAAATACACCAAAATTAATTGCATGGAATGGCCAAATTGTTCCAACTACCATGGCTGCTGTAGCATTGTTAGTAGATATCAAAAATGGAACAATTAGAAGAGAGAAAGTATTTTGAGATTGTACTGATTTTTTGTCTAATGATGATGACTGGCTTCTAAGTCGATTTAGATTTCCAAGTGCAATCCTCTTGGAGCTGTGTGCTGAACTGGGGCAGACTTTGAGGAATTGTCCTCTACATGCTCCATTACAAGTTTTGTCCAACCTTTGGATTTTTAACCATAGGAGCTTTTCAATGTGAACTGACTGACTGATTGGGTATTTCTCAGCCATCGATGAGTCACACCATGCCAGCTCTATGAGATGGCATTATCCACTTGTCATGCAGATGATTTCCTTACACTGTGGTTGAAGAGGCAAACATCAAAGCACAATTCACAGCAATGTCCAGTTTTCCAAAAGTAACCGAAGCACATTGCTGTAAAGGCACCTTCAGAAAATGAATTTGCATATGTAAATAGAAACCATTTCCAAATTACAAAAATGTATCCCATTAATGTTGTGGCAAGAGGGCCTGGCTCAACTCATGATTCATCCATTATAAGAAATAGTAGTATTGAGAGACTATGTGAAAATGGTGGTTGTGATGGTTGGCTACTCGTTAAGATAAGACATTAAATATTAACCCTTTTTTCAAAATTGTAAGTTATCTGTATGATGTAAGCATATAACAGTATTACCTAGGTGACATTATTCTCATTACTTAGGGTACTTGATGAAGATGTGGCTTCTTACCCAGATCACCAACCCACTGACTGAGTGACATTAAAATTATAAGTTATAAGTGTCTAGCCAATAATTGTAGTAGCTTGCTGCTCAAATGCTATGAGCCCCAGAATTCTGCTACCTCCTCTAATGGTGTTGACATTGAGATGGTGGGCTGTGAATCGCCTTTTCATGTCAGACTTTACCACTGCCTACTTCTGACCACTTCCTTTTTATTTTGGGAACTGAGTGACTTTCTGAACTTGAACTTTTCAGTGCCTCCACCACTCTGTGCCACTCCATTATTTTCTTTTTGTTGCTTATACCACTGCTTAAGCCACCAAACAGTAAGTTTTTCCTCTACTTCATTTAACAGGACCTCCATTTGTATTCACTGAAATTCTTGTTTTACACATGCTTTTGCCATTGTCTTTTAAAATAACACTGAACAGAAGGGACTATTTATATTGATTTGCATATTGAAATAGGTGAAATTCTAGGAGTCAGCATGGGGCTGTATGTTAAAATTCAATGTTGATTGAGATTTAAAAAGTTGTAGATCTTTGCTTACACACAGTTTTATGAATATTAATTATTTAGTGTAAGTGTACATTTCTAGTTTTGTCCACATGCCCTGTTTTAGTGTAAATTCTACACAAGGCGTTATACATGAGGCCTCAGGTGTGTAACAACTACGAGCACTCATAAAGATATGAACCCTTTTCTGGTGTGCCAACTAAGACTAAAGTCTTATGTACAAAATAATTAATGTGAACAGCTCATTACTTATTTTTTGTACTAAATAAATTTTGCATGTACAAACTATCAGGTCATTCATGTGATATAGGAAGCTCTCATATTTTTTCACTTATGGTCCAGGGCTTGTGTACATTTTTGTTTGTAGCAGTTGGGATTAATTGCGTCCCATCTATGCATTATTTTTATCTGGTCAATATTTCTCCTATTGTGAGAGTATGCATGCACAGTTTTCAGAAACCATGTTTATTAGTAGTGCAGAGCAACTGCATGCAGGTTCAAAATGGCCTATGTGAAAATTTTAACATAGTGTAATCACTTTATGGGTTATGAAAATATAGCAAACCTTTCTACTGTCCCAGGTGGCTGGGGGGCGGGCGACCCGGGACGCCCAGGAGGGCTGGAAGAGGGCTTACGCCTTCCTCAGACCACGTGGGGGCGACCGCCCTGGTTGCTATGGGGACTACGAGTACAGGGCTTTGAAGCTTAACCCTGTAGGGGCCCGTGGTCACCACCAGGGGGCGCCCAAATGCCTTAGGAGCCATGGACCTCAGCACTTCCGCCACACCCGGAAGTGCCGGGGGGAGGACGAGCAGGGACACCCGGAGTGCTTCCGGGGATGCAGTCGGCACTTCCGCCACACTGGGGCGTGTCGGTGGGAGATTGCCGGAACACACCAGGAGCACATCCAGGTGCTTATAAAAAGGGCCGCCTCCCTTCATGAGATGACTTAAGTCGGGAGAGAGTAGGACGAGGTCTGGGAGGAGACAAAGAGGCGACCTGAAGAAGAAAGGGCATTGTGTGGTGTTGGCCAGGACTTTTTGGGACTTGGGATTTGTGAGCACTTAATTGTATATAGCAGAATGTATAATAAACGTGTGTGGGGTGATTTTAACGTGTCCACCTGTCTGTGTCCGAGCCAAGCTCCACACTACAAATAATATATTTACTGAACAAAAAATTGACACCAACACAATCTTCTTGGACTTTATCTTGGCCACCTGCTTACACTTCACCACAGCCCTTTTAATTATAATCCTGATCATGAAGTTAATCAGCAGCAAAGAATAAATGCAGAACACAAGCCACTTCTACATTAACAAAACATCTTTTTCCAAGCTAAAGGAAACATTCTGTATACTATCAGAGCCAGAAAAAGACATGGTCAGAAGGGGCAAAGGCCAATGTTGTTCCATTTTAAGGACTCCAAAAGAGCAAAGTAGTAAAGACAAAAGAAGATGCATATATTATTTACCAATAAAGATTATTTTTATAACATAATAGGCAAAAAAAAATTGGTTAAGGTCGGAGAATACACAATCTGTATTAGATGTATGTGTGTTAGAGTGTGTGTGGGTATGCTGAACATTAGATGCACAAAAGAGAGACTGAGAGATATGGGGCCTCATGTATAAACGTTGCGTAAGCACAACAATGTTGCGTAAGCCCGTTTCCACACTCAAATCACGATGTATAAAACCTAAACTTGTTGTAAAGCCATGCACATTTTCACGGTAGCTCAAACCCTGGCATACGCAAACTCTCTGCTTGGTTTTGTAAAGTGGCGGCACCCAGCATCAAAGCAGTGCTACTGTTCCTGTGTGGTTACCCTTTCTTTTTTAGATCCATAACGCCGGCTTTATCAAATACACTGAAATTAACCGCATATTGTTCATTAGTTTAAGGCATCTGATTGTAATTAACCTGTAAAAATATAATAGTCCACGGAATAGCCAAACTGTTCTAAATACCGTAGCTGTTTTAGCGTTGTTACTCTCACTGCACCTTCTTCTTTTACTTTCAGCTGCTCCTGTTAGGGGTTGTCACAGCGGATTATCTTTTTCCATATTACTCTCACTGCACCACTTGGAGCAGCTGATCGGAAAGAGAATGCAATATCATGAATGTAATGGATTCTGTGTGCTGTAGGAGGAAGAGAAAGCCTGGAAGCATGTAGTGATTCACACACATAGAGCACATAGAAGATCAAATACAAAAAAAGCATTTAATGTGCTACTTTAGCTACTTTAGTTACGATGGTATTTGAGAAACTAGTAAATTAAATGATTTAAAGATGAAGTTTATAATGTTCTACTTTAATGACAAAATAAGCTATGTGATTGAACTGGAAATTTCGAGATTAAAGTTGACATTTCGTGCTTTTTTACCACTGTGTGCCTGTTTTTTTTTCTCTGTACCCTAATAAGCTTTCATATGACTCTCAGATGGTGGGCTACGACTCTCCTTTTCATGGCGACTTTGATATCTGACAACTTCTTTTTTATTTCGGGCACTGTGCATCTTTGTGAACTTGAGCTTTCAAGTTTCTCCGACACTCTATGTCACTCGATCAACTTCCTTTTGTTGTTTATACCACTGTTTAAACCAACAAATAGTAAGTTTTTCCTTGCCTCCACTTTTGGTATTCGCTGAAATTCTTCTATTTTCCCCCATGCTTTTTCCATTGTCTTTTCACAGAAGGCTGAGCTTAAGGGCTATTCATAATGATTTGCATATTCAAAGAGGCGTTATTCTGTGAGGAGACGAGGCGGAACAGCAGGCGCATGCACGTACGTTACTTTTCAACCTGACCAGGATTTATGTAGTGGAAGAACGTGGAAGTTGGCGTTCGCACAGATTTATGCATGTTATAGTGTGAATTTTATGCATGGCGTTATACATGACACCCATGGAGAGAACCCTGAGAAAACATTAATCCTTTTGTTTTTAGAATTCTGTATTAAAAGTACAAGTGAAAACATTAATACATTGTCATTTAACTTCTTACAGTATCAGAAGTAACTTTAAGAATAATGAACTTCAAGTTGTTTGAACACCCAGGAGAATGGTGAATAGAGTGACAGCAGCTTGTGAGACGCTCAATTGTCACAAAATTGAATAAAGGGCACGAAGGCGTACAGGTCAACACTCTAATATACACTATGGGCAATTAAGCTAAGGATATATTTAAATCATTCAAATTTTGAACTCAGGAGAGTGACCATAACTTTAACACAGTATTAAAAATATTTTATAGAGGAAAAAAAACATAATCCCCGAGAGGGTGCAGTTTCACCAGCATTTTCAGAAACATGGTGAGAAAGCACAGATATTTATTTAAATTGATAATTGTTTTAAATGAAAGCTGCAAGTTTCAGGAAAACACGGAAGAAAAATATTAGACATAAGTTGGGTGTGGGGAATATAGATGCCATTGACAAAGAATCACACACAAAAAGTTCACTCCAATGGAAGAATAATCATCCACTTGAACCCAGAACAGCAACAAAGCATCAGCTCCACGCAACATTGGACATCATCTTTAAAAACTTGGCATCATAGAATTATTGTTCCATGCCAAGATAAATTACAATTCTAAATAATCAGTAAACAGACTGCCTCTTCTATGTTATATGTTTGTCTGGTCTGTTGGTATACTGTCTTACAGCAATATTTATACAGTTATCGTATTTCTGTAATCCTTGTGTTTATCCTTAAATTGTGTTATTCTGTTTCTTATATCAAGTGTACTTCTGTTACCTTGATATTGGTCTAATGGCTATGGACCTGCTTCTTATAAAAGAGAAATGTAAGGTAACTGACATTGCCAATGACAAGACAGATGATTAATTAACCAAAAAAAGTTATCACATTCCAACATTGTAAGGAGTCAAACTGTTTTCATAAAACGGATTAGCTCAGAATGAATATTTCCATGCATAAACTACAAGGGACTGTTGCGTTTTGATTTTTTTCAGAAACATGGCTGGATCCCACCATACTGGACACAGCAGTTAATCTTGCATTATGCACGCTCCACCAAGCCAATCAAACACCTGATTCCACTAAGAAAACAGATGGAGGACTGTGTGTCTATATTAATAATGCTTGGTGCAGTAATATAATCACAATCAACTAGTTATGTTCTCCAGATGTGTAATATCTAATGTTAAAATGCCAACTGTTTTGCCTACCCAGGGAACATACAATAGCTATTGTTATGGCATGATACATACCACCTCAGGCTAATGTTAAATAAGCGCTTGAGCAACTGTATGACTTTATCAGTAAATAACAGAGCTCACGCCCTCATTTTTTTTTTATCTTCGCCAGGGATTTTAATCAAGCAAATCTTAAGGATGTATTCTCCAGATTTTATCAGGATGTATATTGTAAAACCAGAGGGATAAACAACTTAGGCTATGTATATACAAACGTAAAAGATGCCTATAAGATCATTCCATGCCCCTCAGTCTGATAATCTCTCTTTGTTTTTGTTTCTTGTTCCAGCACACAAAGCCCTTATCAAACTGTTATCAACAGGACTGTTAAAGTTTGTCCTGATGTTGCCATCTCCAAACTCCAGGACTGCTTTGAATACACAGACTGGAATATATTTTTTCATCAGACAGTCTTAGAAACATATACTATATACTGTACTTAATCTGTGCTGTCATATATTAATTGCTGTGTGGATAACATCACTTTCAACAAAAGGATTAAGGTTTACTCAGACTAGAAACTGTGGATGAATAGAGAAGTCAAACAGCTGCTCAGGGAAAAGGAGAAAGCCTTTAAACTAGGAGACTCCACAGCCTATGGAGCCAGAGCTAATCTCAACAAAGGTATCAAGTTTGCAAAATTTTAAGTACAAATAACGGATTAAGGATGACTTTGACAGTAACTCAAACTCACAACGGATATGGCAAGGCATCCGATTAATCACAGATTACACAAAGAAAAATGACATACAAAACACGCTGGCCAATAACATACTCCATCCCAGCTAGACCAACACCAGTTTACCATTCAGACAGACCGATGGACTGAAGATGCCATCTGTGTGGCTCTGCATACTTGCCCTCTCGCACCTGGAAAAGCCCAACACCTAAGTTAGGATGCTCTTCGTTGACTACAGCTTGGTATTTAACACCATTGTACCTAGCCAGCTGATCAAAAAACTCTATGCACTAGGACTTGCTTCCTCCCTATGTAACTGGTCACTGTATTTTCTCATCTCTCTGTCAAGCTGGACATAAATACATCCTCCACCTTTACCCTGAGCACCAGTGTGCCACAAGGCTGTGAACTAAGTCCCCTCCTCTACACACTCTTCACCCATGATTGTCAAACCATCCACAAATCAATTTTGCAGATGATACGATAGTCATTGGGCTTGTATAAGACAACAATGAAGCTGTATACAGGGAAGAGGTTAAGAACCTGACAGTATGGTGTGACAAGAACAACTTTGTCTTAAATATCAAAAAGACCAAAGAAGTTATTCTGGAATGTAGGACCACTAAAAAGACCACTCATGGCCCAAGAATAATCAATGCATAGGCTGTGGAGAGAGTTATTGAGCACATCTCTCCAGTTTTGATGTCACTACATTGGATACCTGCACCATTCAGAACTGACTTTAAAATACTGCAAAAGGTTTACAAAGCCTTAAATAATTTTGCTTTGTCCTATATTTTGTAATGCTTGTCACCTTACACTCCAAGTCATAACCTTATATCTTCGAATGAGTGTCTGCTTATAATTCCAAGAGCTAAACCTCAAGTACTGAGGCAGCCATCTGCTGTTATACACCTAAAATATGGAATAGCTTAACGATAGAAATTTGCCAGGCTAATATGGTAGAGCCTTTTAAAAAACTACTAACAACCCTTTATTTTACCATGGCTTTCTCATAGCTACATTTCAGAGTATCTCTGTTAAGTTATATGCGCATTGAATTATCATTTCATCAAGACTCCACAATCCCTACTAATCCCTACTATTCTCTTCTGTTCTTTTTCCGGTTTCTTGTGATGGTGTTCTGCATCACCACTACCACCTGATTAAGGTACCATGCAGACCCTACATTGATGGACCGAAGGCAGAACCCCAGATGTCCACATGGCCATCATCATCAAATTCTTTCACGTGAAGCCTGAAAGCCACAAGGACTGATTAAGAACATTTATGTTAGGTAGCATGCCCTGTCTCTTGGCCTTGGAACCTCTGCAGATTTTTTTTTTCCTCCGGCCCATGTGGAGTTTTTTTTTTCTGTCCTCCTGGCCATCTGAACTTACTTTATTCTGTTACTTAGTACTGTCTAATCATATAAACTTTTCTTAATTCATCTTGTAAAACAGTTTGGTCTACATTATTTGTATGAAAATATGCTATATAAATAAATGTTGCTGTTGTTGATGTTGTTGCTAAGTTTCTAGGAGTCACCATCTCAGAGGGCCTGTACTGGGCTGACAACACGTTGATTGTAATAGGCAAAGCACAACAACAACTTTGTTTTCTGAGGAAACTAAGGAGAGCTAATCTCCCCCAGAAGCTGCTGGTCCATTTCTATAGATGCACTATATATAGGGAGCATCCTGACTAAGTACATGACGGCCTGGTACAACAGCTACACCAAGGTTGCTAAAGAAGCCTCTCAGCAGGTCATAAAAACTGTAGAGGTCATCATCGACACTAACCTGCCATCATTCAAACTCTTGTATAAGACTCGCTGTGTGAGAAGAGCCAAACACATTATCAAGGAAAATGCTCATCTTGGAAATTCTTTGTTTGAGCAAATCCTATCAGGTGGATGCTTTGGATCAATTCCACAAACAGACTAAAAAATAGCTTTTTCACCATCTGCCATAAACTTTGTGAACTCTAAATCTGCTCAGTCTAAGATTATTTTTAATTGAATATGTTAATAAGCTATATTGGTAATGTGCAATATACTAATATATAATATGCAATATACTATTCATTAATAGGTGCAATAAAAATTTATGCTGCTGCACATTGGACAATAATAATTTGCTCTGGTCACTTGAACACTCGACACTGTATATGACATATTTGAAAATATTTGACATATTTTGTATTGCTATTCTATTTTCTCCTTTTTTTACTTGAATTCTGTTTTTAAATCGTTATATCTATTCTATTTTTTAAATGCACCTATGGGGTTGTCATACAGTTAATTTTGTTGTATTACACAATAACAATAAAGCGTTTGAACCTGAACTTGAATGCATTAATTACCAATATACATTTGAAAATTGTTCCATGATAACTGATACTGCATTTACACCACCACCATGAAGTGTGATATTGGCAGCATCCATCTGTGGTGAAGCATCTCTGCTGCAGCCCCTGGAAGGTTTGTGAGGATAGAAGATAAAAAAATGAATACAAGGAAATTCTGGAGAAAAATCTGCTGCAGTCTGCATAAGAACTGCAGGTTGGAAGAAGATTCATTTTCTAGTCAGACAGCAAACAACATCATACAGCCAAAAATATACTGGAATGTGCTTTAAAACAACAATTTTAATGTCCAGTATTAACTTTAATACATTAGACGTCTAAATCAACTCAAAAAATATTTTCCTGGATTTACTTAACTAGTTGTAAACATAACACAACCTCAATATTGCTTTATTCTACTGGATTTAATGTACAAAACTAAATGGACTTACAAAAAGATACATGACAGCATTTTGTCCTTACTTAGTAGACAGTAAAACTAATGATATATATCTTATGTAATAAGTATTCAAACTATATCAACACTGTTCAATTTATTAAGTGTGTAGTCATTCAATTACTACCACATAAGGTAATCAAGTTATGTTTTGGTTGAGCGCATTTTTCATGCAATCTTAACATTAATTAAATTGCTGTTTTGAAAACAAAGAAAAATCCTTTTCTGATGTAGGCTGGGTGACGTGTATCAAATAAAGTCTTACAAATCGACTTCCACAACCCCACAAAACCCACTTCATTCGGAAAAATCAATTTACTAAAAATCTTTAACTTTCTTTCCAAGTATACAACGATCCCTCAGAATGTGTTGTCGAAAAAATTGGGGTTCTCTATTCAAACTGTCACTCTTTATGCATATAAAACTTTATTATTTTAAGTGAATTTAACTGTGTAGAGGGAAAATGGGAATACCACGTTTTGAGGATTAGAAAAGTATTAATATAGTGTTCTGAGTGACAGTAACGTAAAATCAGTGAGCAATGAAAACAGCCCCAGTGACAGATTATGTTTCTATTGAAAGAAAATATCCTGACTGATTTATTTAAACACAAATACATTGTGTTAGTGTGACATTAAGTCAGTGAAACTAGACAGTATTAAGTAATGGCAGCAAACATAACTATTTTAAATTAGTCTAAATTAAATGCATAAATTCAACATCCCCAACAGGTCTTTTTTTGAGTACAATTTGTTGCGGTTTGCTTTCATTTTTAACATTTAGGAGCCCCTTTTATGTTGATCACTGTGAAAAAGTCAAACTAACTTCAAAGTGATTCATGATTCTAAAATAATAAAACATGAAAAAGTCCAAAGGGTTGAATGCTCTTTATAACCACCGTACATATTAAGACAAAAACACCAGAAATCGTTATTCACAGAAAAAGTGTCTGTTTTGTAAAGAAAGCGAAAAAGTCAAACAAAACACATATCATAGATTAAATAATTTACGATCTTATGTTTTACAATTAAAACAATAAACAACGAAATATATGAGAAATACATAGATACCTAAAGTTAAAATAAGTTAGTCATGAGTGATGAAGATTTAAATATTTCTAATGTCACCATCATTTTTAAAGATTTCCTAAACCAAGGATAGAACAAAGCATAAATAATTGGATCAATGCAGCAATTCATTGTTAATAAATAAGTAAGTGCTAATCTCACTTGTCCTATGTTGTTTGAGTTAATAGTGGAAAACATTTGAAGTAGAACAAACACAAAGCCTGGTGAACAGAGCACAATAAAGGCTATTACTACTATTCCTAGGGTTTTGGCAGCTTTTCTTTCTGAAGATTTAGACAGTCGTGATTTTTTGTTATCTGCTGATTTTGTTTCTTTCATCATACAGTTAATAGCTTTTACGTGTCTTCTTGCTGTCACAAATATTACTGAATACAAACAAATTATAAACATCATAGGCAATAAAAACATCAGTGTATAATGTACCATCCACCAATCATTATAATGAAAAAATCTGCACATACCCACACACCAGTCAGTTACAATTGAACCTCCGGTATGAACAACAAATGTGTATGTGTAGAAAAATGCTAAGAACCATATGAAAATGATACAAATACCTGTCACTGAATTTGTTACATATGTGCTATAAAAAACGGATTACACACAGCAAGGTAGCGGTCTAATGATATGGTTACCAAATTTAAAATAGAAACAAAAAGTAAAAAATTCAAATATGTTATATAGTAAGGACAGAATGTATCACCAAAGTACCAGCAAGTCTCTATTACTTCGATAAACGTAGCAGGCAAAATCAGGAAACCGCTTAGAAAATCTGCCACAGCAAGCGAAAGGACAAAGAAATTAGTAGGAGTGTGAAGCTGCCTGAAATGAGAGATGGTGATGATCACAAATAAGTTACCCAACACAGCAACTACAATCAACGATCCTGCGGAGAGATAAAGTAGAACTGATATTTCGGTTTGCCTCAGAATTTTTAGGCAACTTGCATTATTGTCAGGATAGCAGTAACTTGTTTCTGAATGCATGATTTAGTGTTATAAAGTTCCTTTTAATAGATGCGGCATTACCCTTCTCGTTTTTGGCAGTCTGAATCTCTGAAAGTCATTAAGAAAAGTTTATATATTTGGAAGATCCTGAGAGATTAATGAGAAACCTATTGTATTCCAATTATAAAGCGTTGCACTCCCTTGGGTAACAGAAGTGTTTTGCGTTGCAGGAACAAATTGTGATTATTTAGATACAAATTATTAATGCGCCTTCAATTTAACTTTTGATAAGTATTTTATTACTGATATTACTGAGAATAGCATAGCTACATTTGTAAGTTATTATTTTTAAATGTTAAATGAATTCCTTAAAAATAAGGACAGGCTTTTTTCATTCATCCATTTATTTCCAAGTCTGTTGCCAGCACACAGTTACTCAACACTGTCTTATAAAAGCCAGCCTTACAGGATTAGCACCTTAGTAGTATTCTTTGTAAGCCAATGGCATTTGATATGACATCGTGGAATGTAAATCCACAGGCACGTTAAACTCTTATGTCACAAAAAGATATACTATTACACGATCTATTGTAGCTGTTTTACTCTGTTTGTAAAAAAAAAGAATGCTTGTTTTTTTCAAATAATAATTACATTAATTACAACTGTAGACTCATCTGCAGCCTCCTCTTTTAGGCAGGGAAAATTATTGTGCAAGAAAGTAAAACAGATAATAAAAAAAGAAAAGCATTACGTTGAACTGGAGGGAAATAGAAACAGAAATGCTCATCATTCAAGACCACACAGTCAAAATATGATCATAATATTAAACATCATTTGTTGTTTTTTCTGACAAGAGCGTTAGGCATACACATTCATAAGTAACGATCACTGAACAAATCGCTTTAAGAGTTTTTGTTACGGTCACATCAGGGAAAAAAAAGAGCGAAGGGAAAGGCGCTATATAAATGAAGTGTATTATTATTGTTATTATTATTGATTACGTCTGAGCATGCACATGTGTTAGCTTTTGTGCCTGATAGCTGAAATGATGTACTTTCTGGGATCTTCACATTACCTCATGTGGTTGATTTGTTAACCCTGTGTACGTCTCTTTTGATGTAAGTTATCCATCCATCCATTATCTAACCCGCTATATCCTAACTACAGGGTCACGGGCCAGCCAGCCCCAGCCAACACAGGGCACAAGGCAGAAAACAAACCATGGGCAGGGCGCCAGCCTACTGCAGGGCACACACACAAGCACACACTTGGGACAATTTCGGATCGCCAATGCACCTAACCTGCATGTCTTTGGACTGTGGGAGGAAACCGGAGTACCCGGTGGAAACCCAGGCAGACATGGGGAGAACATGTAAACTCCAGGCAGGTAGGACCTGGGAAGCAACCCAGGTCTCCTTACTGCGAGGCAGCAGCGCTACCACTGCGCCACCCGATGTAAGTTATATGTTTTGTTGTTAGTTCCATTAGAAATATAGCACAATTTTTCTGTTAAATAATGGTAAAAGCTCTTACGATATTTTACTAACGTGTTGAGACATCCCTTCATGTCCAAGTGTGTTCGGTTTAATGTTTAAAATTCTATACAGTACGTTAAGAAATGTCCGTTCTTTCTTCTAGAAAACAGGCATGATAATCGCTGTTTAAGCAGTGACTGTGCATGATCTGTGTCTTTACAGTCTCACTCATGTAGAAAATTCTTTTCAGTGTCTTTGCCAAAGTGCTCTGTTAATTTCTGCCGCCATCTACCGACCTTTTTGGCAATTACCTCTCTGAAGTATTCTGTAGGCATTTATTTTTGTGACAGTCATTTAGTGTTATTGTATTTGTTGTATTTCAAAAACCACATACACTTATCTGCAAATAAATACTTAGCTTTACAAGACCATTGCAAGGAATCCTTCTTTTCACAACATTCAGCAGTTTAGTTGAGTCCTTCTGCTTCATCCACCTTACCAGGAATTAAGATTTGTTGCCACAAACACAACAGTTTGACACACGCACAGTTTAACAGTTATTATTATCGTTATTAAAATTATTATTTTGAGAAATTTGAAACAAGCATCAGTGTTAAAGAACATTAAAGTGAGTAGTCAAGAGTCGGGGTCACGGTTGTGATAACCTGAATCCTCAATCAACCAGTTGTACATGTAATAGTTGTAACAGATTGTTAGCAGTTAGTCTCACCTTACTCAATTGAAGGGCTAGTATAAAACCTGCAGGTAGCGCATGTTACTTGGGCTTCTGGGCCTCCATCATTGCAAGCATGCTTGACCCCCTTCTGTCTGCTCTCATAGAGGTGGGGAAGGAAATAGAGGTGGTCATTTAGTTAGATTTTTTGATCTTTCTTCATAAAATTGACATACTAATTAATTGTTTTTCTTTTCTTTTACTTTGTCAGCTGAAGCTTTGCTGCTGTACTGTTGTGCTTTCTTTATATTATTGTTTGTCATAATTTTGAAGGTTGCTTTGTGTTGTTTATTTTTTATCACCAGTGATGTTATATTTCAAACCTGAATGTGAACCGAATGTAAGATTGTGTTTGGGGGAATAGTTTAGTTTATTCTTTTGTTTATCACAGGTATATTTTTGATTATATTTGGTATAATTTGTATGTTATTTGTTCACTAGTATACACTTTGAGTGTTGTGGATTTTTATTTATTTATTTATTTGTTTGTTTTGTTTGTTTAAATTCTTCCGCTAATGCTTGTTGTAAGGTTTCCCATTACAATTACTATAATCTGGATTATAACCAGCAATAATAAATAATTGCATTTTATACTCTGGTATTTCTTTTGTTCTTTCAATCACTTGAAATGGATGTGCTCTGGCCAGATTGATTGGTTAATTTTGAAACTATTTTGTCATATTCAGTTTTGACATTTTGAGTCACAAGATCAAGCTATGAACTGTAAGTACGGTCTGAATCGTTTGATTAACGGTTAGCTTTTGGTAAATGGGGAGCGCAGTAATGGGGAGTGTGCAGTTGTTGACATTAACACACTCACTCCTTATTTAGCAGCTCCTGGTGTCTCTTGAAAGGTGCCTTCCTTTGCTGTTAGAGGTCAAGAGAGAAGGGGAGGCAGATGAGAGCAGGAAGAAGGGGGTCAAGAGTGCCCGCAATGATGAAGGTTCAGAAGGGAGTGAAAAATCCTTTACGCCTGAGTAATATCACAAAGAGGGTGTTGAACCTACAGTGCTGCAGCAGGTAAAGGGGAGACTTTGGTTCTTTTGACTCACCGCAATTCCACAAGGGTTGGAGAAGTGAGAGAGTTGGGGAGGCCATGTTCTGCAGCGAGTGTCATGGGTTGTAGCTGAAGAGAGCCAGGTCAGTAAGATGGAACAATGGGAATTGGAAATTACATGAGCAAACTCTTATGATGATGGAGTAAATGCTGCAAGGTAGTTGTCGCTTAGTTTTTTGGCTGGAATGGGGCAATTTTGGTGACGCAACAACATTTATAGAGAGAACGCTTGCATTTGGGTTGCTCTGGAGGGATGACTTTGAGTTCTGGACATTCTTGGTTTTATTGGATTGATTTTTAATTATTTATTCGTGACCTCTCAACAATGTGTGTGCATTTATTTATGAAGATTATGTAAACTGCACATTGTCACTTTATGATAAACTATGCAATTTAATTTACACCAAAGAAATGTTATTTTTCTCCTTACCTGCTGATGGTCTATCCAACTTAAGAAGTACTAAGGGGTCTAGACTACACCTGGGCACTGATTAACTCCTGGCACAGTGACAAGAGTAATTAAAAGAAATAAGACTTTATTTAAAATTCTTATAAACGGCCCAGAGTGTATTTCACTGAAGTGATCAAATATTAATAAAGTGCTTAAGTGTTCATTTAACAACACAATGAATAAAATAATCATTATCCTTTATTACACATTGCTGTTTCTTTTATTCATTCAGAGAACAGAATCGACACTTCTGTCCCCAATGAAAGAGAAAGAACTTGCAAGTCATTTCTCTCACATAGAGTCTCAGTTGACAGAATTTTACTAAAACGGAGACTGCCTCCCGGGGTCTTGTGTTTTGCCAACAAAGTAAATAGTTCTGATGGGTGGCCATGCTGGGCTTCTTGTGAAGCCACCAGGGACAGCTGAGGAGAGGGGGGCTTTCCTGTTTTAAGAAGGTTCCACCTGACCTGGAAGTGTTTTGCAATATTATGGCACCAGAAGTACTCCTGAGGCCTGCATAAAAAAGTGGTGCTGTGCCTCTCCCAGGTGAGTAAGAGTTGGGCAAGGAGGAAGACAGCACTCACTTGGGGAAAAGTGAAAGAGTTGAATTGTGGAAAGAAGCCTTGTATGAGGTACAACAGAAAAAAAATCTTTTACACCGAGAACTATCATCTGTGCTTTTGTGTCTGGGGTTCTTGGTTCTGAGATGCCCCACAATGATTACATTAGATATATAGTACTTTTGTCAGAAGTCAAACTGTTTTCATAAAATGGATGAGCTCCAACTGAATATTTCCACATATAAAACTATAAGGGGCTGTTGCCTTTTGATTTTTTTCAGAAACATGGCTGGATCCCACCATACTGGACACAGCAGTTGAGCTTGTAGGTTGCACGCTCCATCAAGCCAAACCCCTAATTCCAGTAAGAAAACAGATGGAGGACTGTGTGTCTATATTAATAATAGTTGGTGCAGTAATATAACCACAATCAACAAGTTGTGTTCTCCAGATGCGGAATATCTAATGTTAAGATGCCAACTGTTTGCCTACCCATGGAACATACAGTTGTTATTGTTATGGCATGATACATACCACCTCAGGCTAATGTTAAGTAAGCGCTTCAGCAACTGTTTGACATTATCAGTAAATATCAGAGCTCACACCCTCGTTTTTTTATCATCGCCTGGGGTTTTCATCAAGCAAATCTTAAGGATGTATTGACCAGATTTTATCAGGATGTATATTGTAAAACCAGAGGGATAAACAACTTAGGCCACGTCTATACAAATGTAAAAAATGCCTATAAGATCATTCCATGCCCCTCAATCTGATCATCCCTTTTTGTTTCTTGTTCCAGCACACAAAGCCCTTATCAAACTGTTATCAACAGGACTGTTAAAGTTTGTCCTGATGTTGCCATCTCCAAACTCCAGGACTGCTTTGAATACACAGACTGGAATATATTTTTTCATCAGATAGTCTTAGAGACATATACTGTACTTCATTTTTGCTGTCATATATTAATTAATGTGTGAATAACATCATTTTCAACAAAAGGATTAAGATTTACTCAAACTAGAAACCGTGGATGAAAAGCGAAGTCAAACAGCTGCTCGGGGAAAGGTAGAAAGCCTTTAAACTAGCAGACTCCTCAGCCTACGGAGCTACCAGAGCTAATCTCAAGAAAGGCATCAAGTCTGCAAAATTTTAAGCACAAACAACAGATTAAGAAGAACTTTGACAGTAACTCTAACTCACAGTGGATATGGCAAGGCATCAGATTAATCACAGATTACAAAAAGAAAAATGACATACAATACACGCTGGCCAATAACATACTCCATCCCAGTTAGACCAACACCAGTTTGCCATCCAGACAGACAGATGGACTGAAGAAGCCATCTGTGTGGCTCTGCATGCTTGCCCTCTCGCACCTGGAAACGACCAACACCTAAGTTAGGATGCTCTTTGTTGACTACAGCTTGGCATTTAACACCATTGTACCTAGCTAGCTGATCAAAAAACTCTATGCACTAGGACTTGCTCGCTCCCTGTGTAACTGGTCACTGGACTTTCTCATCGGTCGGTCAAGTTGGACATAAATACATTCTCCACCTTTACTCTGAGCACCAGTGTGCCACAAGGCTGTGAACTAAGTACCCTCCTCTACACACTCTTCACCCATGATTGTCAACCCATTCACAAATCAAACATTATGGTTAAATCTGCAGATGATACGATAGTCATTGGGCTTGTATAAGACAACAATGAAGCTGTACACAGGGCAGAGGTTAGGAACCTAACAGCATGGTATGACAACTTCGTCTAAATATCAAAAGGACCAAAGAAGTTATTCTGGAATTTAGGACCACTAAAAAGGCCACTCATGGCCCAATAATAATCAATGCAGAGGCAGTGGAGAGAGAAATATAAGCACATCTCTCCAGTTGTGATGTCACTACATTGGATACCTGTGCCATTCAGAATTGACTTTAAAACACAGCAAATGGTTTACAAAGCCTTAAATAATCTTGCTTCATCCTATATTTTGTAATGTTTGTCACCTTACACTCCAAGTCATAACCTTATATCTTCGAAATAGTGTCTGCTTATAATTCCAAGAGCTAAACCTTAAGTACTGAGGCAGCCATCTGCTGTTATACACCTAAAATCTGAAATAGCTTAACGATAGAAATTTGCCAGGCTAATACGGTAGAGCATTTTAAAAACTACTAAAAACCCTTTATTTTACCATGGCTTTCTCATAGATACATTTCAGTGTATCTCTGTTAAGTTATATCCATTCCTCCATTTTCCAACCCGCTGAATCCGAACACGGGGGTCTGCTGGAGCCAGTCCCAGCCAACACAGGGCATAAGGCAGGAACCAATCCTGGACAGGGTGCCAACCCACCGCAGGACACTGTTAAGTTATATGCGCATTGAATTATCATTTCATCAAGACTCCACAATCCGTACTAATCCCTATATTTTCTTCTGTTCTTTTTCCGTTTTCCTGTGACAGTGTTCTGCGTCACCACCACCACCTGATCAAGGCACCATGCAGACCCTACACAGAACCCCAGATGTCCAAATGGCCATCATCATCAAATTCTTTCACATGAAGCCTGAAAGCCACAAGGACTGATTAAGAACATTTATGTTAGGTAGCATTTCCTGTCTCTTGGCCTTGGAACCTCTGCAGATTTTTTTTTTCCTCTGGCCCATGTGGAGTTTTTTTCCTGTCCTCCTGGCCATCTGACCTTACTTTATTTTGTTACTTAGTACTATATAATCATATAAACTTTTCTTAATTCATCTTGTAAAACAGTTTGGTCAATATTGTTTGTATGAAAATATGCTATATAAATAAATGTTGCTGTTGTTGATGTTATTGTTAAGTTTCTAGTAGTCACCATCTCAGAGAGCCTGTACTGGGCTGACAACACGTTGATTGTAATAGGCAAAGCACAACAACAACTTTGTTTTCCGAGGAAACTAAGGAGAGCTAATCTCCCCCTGAAGCTGCTGGTCCATTTCTATAGATGCACTATATATAGGGAGCATCCTGACTAAGTACATGATGGCCTGGTACAACAGCTGCACCAAGGTTGCTAAAGAAGTCTCTCAGCAGGTCATAAAAACTGTAGAGGTCATCATCGACACTAACCTGCCATCATTCAAACTCTTGTATAAGACTCGCTGTGTGAGAAGAGCCAAACACATTATCAAGGATAATGCTCATCTTGGAATTTCTTTGTTTGAGCAAATCCTATCAGGTGGATACTTTGGATCAATCCACAAACACACAAACAGACTAAAAAATTGCTTTTTCACCATCTGCCATAAACTTTGTGAACTCTAAATCTGCTCAGTCTAAGATTATTTTTAATTGAATATGTTAATAAGCTATATTGGTAATGTGCAATATACTAATATATACTATGCAATACACTATTCATTAATAGGTGCAATAACAATTTATGCTGCTGCACATTGGACAATAATAATTTTCTCTGGTCACTTGAACACTCGACACTGTATATGACATATTTGAAAATATTTGACATATTTTGTATTGCTATTCTATTTTCTCCTTTTCTAACTTGAATTCTCTTTTTAAAGCGTTATATCTATTCTATTTTTTAAATGCACCTATGGGGTTGTCATACAGTTAATTTTGTTGTATTACACAATAACAATAAAGCGCTTCAACTTGAACTTGAATGCATTAACTACCAAAATACATTTGAAAATTATTCCATGATAAGTGAAACTGCATTTACACCACCACCACCATGAAGTGTGATATTGGCAGCATCCATCTGTGGTGAAGCTTCTCTGCTGCAGTCCCTGGAATGTTTGTGAGGATAGAAGATAAAAAAATGAATACAAGGAAATCCTGGAGAAAAATCTGCTGCAGTCTGCATAAGAACTGCAGGTTGGAAGAAGTTTCATTTTCTAGTCAAACAGCAAACAACAACATACAGCCAAACATATACTGGAATGGGCTTTAAAACAACAATTTTAATGTCCAGTATTAACTTTAATACATTAGATGTCTAAATCAACTCAAACATTATTTTCCTGGATTTACTTAACTATGTTATGTCAACAATTTCCACAAAATTGAGTTGTGTAAATTATAAACTAACATAACTTCAATATTGCTTTATTCTACTGGATTTAAGTAGAAAATTAAATGGACGTACATAAAAGATACATCACAGCATTTTGTCCTTTCTTAATACTAATGAATTATATCTTGTGTAATAATTATTCAAACTATATCAACACTGTTCAATTTATTAAGTGTGCAGTCATTCAATTACTACCACATAAGGTAATCAAGTTATATTCTGGTTGAGCGCATTTTTCATGCAATCTTAACGTTAATTAAATTGCTGTTTTGAAAACAAAGAAAAATCCTTTTCTGATGTAGGCTGGGTGACGTGTATCAAATAAAGTCTTACAAATCGACTTCCACAACCCCACAAAACCCACTTCATTCGGAAAAATCAATTTACTAAAAATCTTTAACTTTCTTTCCAAGTATACAACGATCCCTCAGAATGTGTTGTAAAAAAGTGGGGTTCTGTATGCAAACTGTCACTCTTTATGCACATAAAACTTTATTTTTTTAAGTTAATTTAACTTAATTTAACTGTGTAGAGGAAAAATGGGAATACCAACGTTTTGAGGATTAGAAAAGTATTAATATAGTGTTCTGAGTGAGAGTAACGTAAAATCAGTGAGCAATGAAAACAGCCCCAGTGACAGATTATGCTTCTGTTGAAAGAAAATATTCTGACTGATTTATTTTTCTGTTGATCACTGTGAAAAAGTCAAAATAACTTCAAAGTGATTCACGGTTCTAAAATAATAAAGCATGAAAAACTCCAAAGGGGTGAATGCTCTTTATAACCACCGTACATATTAAGACAAAAACACCAGAAATCATTATTCACAGAAAAAGTGTCTGTTTTGTAAAGAAAGCGTAAAAAGTCAAACAAAACACTTATATCAGAGATTAAATAAATCACGATCTTCATGTTTTACAATTAAAACAATAAACAACGAAATATATGAGAAATACATAGATACCTAAAGTTAAAATAAATTAGTCATGAGTGATGAAGATTTAAATATTTCTAATGTCACCATCATTTTTAAAGATTTCCTAAACCAAGGATAGAACAAAGCATAAATAATTGGATCAATGCAGCAATTCATTGTTAATAAATAAGTAAGTGCTAATCTCACTTGTCCTATGTTGTCTGAGTTAATATTATAAAACATTTGAAGTAGAATAAACACAAAGCCTGGTGAACAGAGCACAATAAAGGCTATTACTACTATTCCTAGGGTTTTAGCGGCTTTTCTTTCCGATGATTTTGACAGTCGTGATTTTTTATTATCTGCTGATTTTGTTTCTTTCATCATACAGTTGATAGCTTTTACGTGTCTTCTTGCTGTCACAAATATTACTAAATACAAACAAATTATTATCATCAAAGGCAATAAAAACGTCAGTACATAATGTACCATCCACCAATCATAATAATGCAAAAATGTGCACATACCCACACACCAGTCAGTTACAATCAAACCTCTGGTATGAACAAGAAATGCGTATGTGTAGAAAAATGCTAAGAACCATATGAAAATTATACAAATACCTGCCACTGAATTTGTTACATACGTGCTATAAAAAAACGGATTACACACTGCAAGGTAGCGGTCTAATGATATGGTTACCAAATTTAAAATGGAAACAAAAAGTAAAAAATTCAAATATGTCATATAATAAGGACAGAATGCATCACCAAAGTACCAGCAATTCTCTATTACTTCGATAAACTTAGCAGGCAAAATCAGGAAACCGCTTAGAAAATCTGCCACAGCAAGTGAAAGGATAAAGAAATTAGTAGGAGTGTGAAGCTGCCTAAAATGAGAGACGGTGATGATCACAAATAAGTTACCCAACACAGCAACTACAATCACCGTTCCTGCGGAGAGATAAAGTAGAACTGATATTTCGGTTTGCCTCAGAATTTTTAGGCAACTTGCATTATTGTCAGGATAGCAGTAACTTGTTTCTGAATGCATGATTTAGTTTTATAAAGTTCCTTTTAATAGATGCAGCATTACCCTTCTCATTTTTGACAGTCTGAATCTCTGAAAGCTATTAAGAAAAGTTTATATATTTGGAAGATCCTGAGAGATTAATGAGAAACCTATTGTATTCCAATTATAAAGTGTTGCACTCCCTTGGGTAACAGAAGTGTTTTGCGTTGCAGGAACAAATTGTGATTATTTAGATACGACTTATTAATACGTCTTTAAGTTTACTTTGATGGGTATTTTATTATTGAAGTTACTGAGAATGATAGATACATTTGTAAGTTAAGTTATTTTTAAATGTTAATTCCTTTAAAAATGACACGCTTTTTTCATTCATCCATTCATTTCCAAGTCTGTTGCCAGCACACAGTTACTCAACACTGTCTTATAAAAGCATGCCTTACAGGATTAGCACCTTAATAGTATTCTTTATAAGTCAATGGCATTTGATTTTACATCTTGGAATGCAAATCCACAGGCGTGCACCGATGCACGCTAAACTCTTGCATTTCTGTCACAGAAAAAAGATATATTATTACACAATCCATTGTAGTTGTTTTACTCTGTTTGCAAAAAAATGCTTGTTTTTTACAGTGATAATTACAGTAATTACATCTGTAGACTTATCTGGAGCCTCCTCTTTTAGGCAGGAAAATGCAGAAAAGTGTATACATTCTCCTTCCAGCTTCGCTATGATAATGAGATCTGGTAGAAACAGATAATGGATTGTAGTTATTAGGGAAAATCATTGTGCAAGAAAGTAAAACAGGGAATAAAAAAAGAAAATAAAAAGAATGGAGGGAAAAAGAAACATAAATTCTCATCATTCAAGACCACACAGTGAAACATGATTATAAGGGAACACTGTACTAAAATATTAAACAGCATGTGTTGTTTTTGCTGAGGAGCAATTGCTGAATTTGGCATACACATTCATAAGTAAAGATCACTGAATAAATCACTGGAAGATATCTTGTTACGGTCCCATCAGGTGAAAAGGGAAAAGTGCTATATAAATAAAGTGTACTATTATTATTATTATTATTATTATTATTATTATTATTATTATTATTATTATTGATTACATCTGACCATGCGCATGTGTTAGCTTTTGTGCCCGATTCGCTGAAACGTTGTACTTTCCGGAGTCTTCGCATTGCCTCATGCGGTTGATTTGTTAACCCTGTGTACGTCTCTTTTGATGTAAGTTACACGTTTTGTTGTTAGTTCCTTTAGAAATATAAAACATTTTTTTTCTGTTAAGTAATGGTAAAAGCTCTTACGATATTTTACTAACGTGCTGAGACATCCCAAGTATGTTCGGTTTACAGTACGTTAAGAAATGTCGTTTCTTTATACATATATAAGTACTTTTAGAAAACAGGCATGATAATCGCTGTTTAAGCAGTGACTGTGCATGATCAATGTCTGTACAGTCTCACTCATTTAGGAAATTAGGATATAGTGGGTTGAATAATGGATGTGTTTTCAGTGTCTTTGCCAAAGACGGCATGTCATAGTGCTCTGGTAATTTCTGCTGCCATCTACCGACCTTTTTGGGTATTACCTCTCTGAAGTATTCTGTAGGCATTTATTTTTGTGACAGAAACCACACATACTTATCTGCAAATAAATATTTAGCTTTACAAGACCATTGCAAGGAATCCTTCTTTTCAAAACATTAAGCAGTGAGTTGAGTCATTCTGCTTCATCCACCTTACCAGGGATTAAGATTTGGTGCCACAACCACAAGTTTGATGCACGGACAGATTAACAATTACACTGCACAACAAAGTTTTTGATTCTTGAACAATGTTGGGTGTTTCTTATTGATTTGTGGGTGCTGATCACGAATATCACATCATTTACCATTTCAGTTTTGTCATGATTTTTTCTTATATTTGTATTTAAACATTTTTGCTCCCGTAAGTGACTTATCAACAACGGGTTGTGCAGCCTGGGCATATCCAGGCATGGAATCAGGCCAGATTGGAAGTTGTCCTGTGGAAGTTGACATCCTGGGCATGCCTGGGCAGATCTGAATGAGCTTGATGCTGTTTCAGCATGCTATAAAGGTGGCTTGCATACACCGATCCTGCTCATTTGGTTTTTTATAGATAGTTAGTGTGTATGTATAGTATCAGTATAGTAAATTATAGTATCTGTAGCAATATAATAGTAAGTAAGCTTGATGCTATAGACGTTTTGGTGTCGAGTGATCTATCTCGTCAATGTCGTAACAGCCGCGATAGATTCTGCTATATCTGTGGCGAATATACACATGTTCCTCAGAGACATTGGATGACTTCTTTTGTGAAGAAAGCTTATCATCAGTATTTCGGCTGCAAAAGTGGTGATCAAGACAAGGAATGGGCACCTCACATTTGCTGTGCGGCATGTGCTGTTAGTTTGAGAGCCTGAACTAGCCTGACTAGTTTGAGGCACTCGAAAGAGAATGCCATTTGCTGTTCCAATGATATGGCGAGAACAGAAAGACCATGTGACGGACTGTTACTTCTGTTTGACTACTGTAATGTGTCTGGTTTCTCTGCCAAAAACAAGAAGTCAATTGAATATCCTAATCTGCCTTCAGCGATGAGACCTGTGCCACATGACGACAGTCTTCTAATTCCAAAACCACAAGAGGATTGGACCTTAGACGACCCAGATGAAAAAACTGCAATGCAGGGTACTGACAGTGACATCGACCCGGATTTTGAACCATGCTCATCAGGAAATCCAAATCTGATAACATAGTCCGAATTGAACAATTTGGTCAGATATTTGGGTCTTACAAAAGCAAAAGCCGAGCTGCTAGGTTCAATAATGCAGGAATGATGTTTGCTGTCACCAAGTACGACAATTTCTGTGTTTCGAGGCCGACATCATAATATAACCAATTTTTTTGCACAAGTCAACAGTCTCTGTTTTTGTTGTGAAATTGAAGGACTGTTCTTGGCCTTAGATTGTGATCACAACCCTGAAAAGTGGTGTCTCTTCATTGATTCATCAATGTTAAGCCTGAAAGCTGTTCTGCTACACAACAGCAACGTTTATCCTTCAGTACCTGTTGGCTATGCAGCACACATTAAAGAAATGTATGAGAATATGGAACTGTTGCTGAAGCACGCCCAGTATAGCAGGTACATCTGGAATATCTGTGAAGATCTTAAAGTCGTTGCTCTGTTACTAGGACTGCAGCTTGGCCATACAAAGTACTGTTGTTTCATCTGTGAATGGGACAACCATGCCAAAGAGTCTCACTATTCTTGACAGATCTGGCCACTCCATTAAAAGTTAATTCCAGGACAGAAAAATGTGGTACATGAATTGTTGGTCAACCTGGCAAAGATATTTTTGCCTCCTCTTCACATAAAACTGGGACTAATGAAGAATTTCACGAAAGCACTGGACAAGGAAGGCAAAGGTTTTCGTTATTTAAGACAGAAGTTCCCAAGAATAACTGACGTCAAGATCAAAGAGGGCATTTTTGTTGGCCCCCAGATCAGACATGTTATGAGTGACAAGCAGTTTGAAGATCTGTTAGTTGGGACGGAAAAAATTGCCTGGAAAGTCTTCGAAGACGTTGTTTACAATTTTCTGGGCAATTAATGAGCCCCAAACTACATTCAACTGGTAGACAAATTTCTCAAAGCATACAAGACAATGAAGTGCAACATGTCACTCAAGATTCTTTTCCTCCACTTACACTTGGACTTCTTCCCCACAAATCTTGGTGCTGTCAGTGACGAACACGGTGAAAGGCTTCACCAGGACATTGCTATGATGGAGAAACGATACCAGGGCAAATGGAATCAGTCAATGCTTGCTGACTACTGTTGGACACTGCAACGTGATGCACCAGACATTGAATACAAAAGAAAATCAGGAGCAAAACACTTTTAATTCTGTTGAATTTAATAGCTTATGTGAAACATAAACTTGACTAAATACGTTATTGTCAGTAAACATATAAATGTCTGTTTCTCAGAGTTCCTACGTGATGCAGTAAAACCAAAACTATATTTGGGCATACCCAGTAGGTACCTGTCATCAGCAAAAACTTTTCAGGGAGCAAGAGCATGCTTGACCCTCTTCTGTCTGCTCTCATAGAGGTGGGGAGGGGAATAAGGTGGTCATTTGGTAAGATTAAAAAAAAAGTATTTTTTTAATCTCTCTTCATACAGTTGACACACTAATTAATTGTTTTTCTTTTACTTTGTCAGCTGAAGCTTTGCTGCTGTACTGTATTGCTTTTTATATTATTGTTTGTTATAGTTTTGAAGGTTGCTTTGTATAATTTATTTTACTACCAATGATGTTATATTTCAACCTTGAATGTGAACCTAATGTAAGATTGTGTTTGGGGAAACTGTTTGGTTTATTCTTTTGTTTATCAAATGTATAATTCTGATTATGTTTGGTATAAATTGTATGTTGTATGTTCACTAGTATACACTTGAAGTGTTTATTTGTTTTGGTTTGTTTAAATTATTCCACTATTGCTTGTTGTAAGGTTTCCCATTACAATTACTACAATCTGGATTATAACCAACCATAATAAATAATTCCATTTTATAATCCGGTATTCCTTTTGTTCTTTCAATCACTTCAAATGGATGTGCTCTGGCCAGATTGGTTAATTTTGAACCTATCTTGTCACATACAGTTTTGACATTTTGTGTCACAAGATCAAGCTATGATGTAAGTAATGTCTGATTGGTTTGACTAACGGGGGCACGGTAATGGGGAGGGTGCAGTTGTTGACATCAACGCACCCGCTCCTCATTTAGCAGCTCCTGGTGTCTCTTGAAAGGTACCTTCCTTTGCTGTTAGAGGTCAGGAGAGAAGGAGAGGCAGATGGTGACAAAATGAGAGCAGGCAGAAGGGGTCAAGTGTGCTCGCAATGATGAAGGTCCAGAAGGGAGTAAAGACTCCTTTAAGCCTGAGTACCATCCTAAAGAGGGTGTTGAACCTACAGTGCTGCAGCAGGTAAAGGGGAGACTTTGGTTCTTTTGACTCACCACAATTCCACAAGGGTTGGAGAAGTGAGAGAGTTGGGGAGGCCATGTTCTGCAGCGAGTGTCATGGGTTGTAGCTGAAGAGAGCCAGGTCAATAAAATTTAACAATGGGAATTGGAAATTACATGAGCAAATTCTTATGATGATGGAGTAAATGCTGCAAGGTAGTTGTCGCTTAGTTTTTTGGCCGGAATGTGGCAATTTTGGTGACGCAACAACATTTATAAAGAGAACGCTTGCATTTTTGTTGCTCTGGAGGGATGACTTTGAGTTCTGGACATTCTTGGTTTTATTGGATTGATTTTTAATTATTTATTTGTGACTCAACAATGTGTTTTGTTTTAATGATGGTATTTATTTATGAAGATTATGTAAATTGCACATTGTCACTTTATGATAAACAATGCAATTTAATTTACACCAAAGAACTGTTGTTTGTCTCTTTACCTGCTGACGGTCCATCCAACTTAAGAAGTACGAAGGGGTCTAGACTACATCTGAGCGCTGATTAAGTACTGGCATAGTGACAAGAGAAATTAAAAGGAAAAAACACTTTATTATGTTAAAACAAAATTCTTAAAAACAGCTGACAGTCTATTTCACTGAAGTAATCAAATATTAATTAAGTGCTTAAGTGTCAACTTCACAACACAATGAATAAAAAAAAATCATCATCCTTTATTACATATTGCTGTTTCTTTTCTTCATTCAGAAAACAGAATTGACACTTCAATCAACAGTGAAAGAGAAAGAACTTACAAGTCATTCCTTTCACATAAAGTCTCAGTTGACAGAATTTTACAAAAATGGAGACTGCCTCCCGTGGTCATGTGTTTTGCCAACAAAGTGAATAGTTCTGATGGGTGGCTATGCTGGGTTTCTTGTGAAGCCACCAGGGATGGCTGAGGAGAGGGGGTTTTCCTGTTTTAAGAAGGTTCCACCTGATCTGGAAGTGCTTTACAATATCATGGCACTAGAAGTACTCCTCAGGCCTGCATAAGAAAGTGGTGCTCTGCCTCTCCCAGGTGAGTTGGAGTTGGGAAGGGAGGAAGACAGCACCCACTTGGGGAAAAGTAGAGAAGAGAAAAGTGAAAGAATTGAATTGTGAAAAGAAGCCTTGTATGAGGTACAACAGAAAAATAAATCTTTTGCACCCAGAACTATCATCTGTGCTTTTGTGTCTTGGGTTCTTGGTTCTGAGATGCCCCCCACTGATTGCATTAAATATATAGTACTTTACAGTGAAACGTAATATGTAGAACAAAATGAAAAAAGCTTGAACAAAAATAGAGAGTATACTGAAGAATGAAAGGATTAAAATTAAGAATTAAATGTATATAGAGCTCAGTTTGAGAAGGTGAAACATTCTCACAACCAACATCAAAAACATCAAAGCAATTAACAACCTCTACTGTGAAAAGAATATCCTCTTAAGAAAGCGAATGCATTTAAATTTAGTCAGGACTGAGTATAGCCATGTGCAGCTTCTGTATCCAAGGGGTAAAGAGGGAAGTAAACACCTTTCATGCTCTTCTCCAATACGAAAGCCAATCACATTCTCCAGGAGCCTTCAGGGTCAATCTGCGACCACCAGCACCACCCAGTCAAAGCACCATTATGTCCCTACATTGATGGATTAAAGGCCAGAAGTCCACATGACCATCATCATCATCAAGTTCTTTCATGTAAAGCCTGAAAACCACTAGGACTGATTGAGGTAATTTATGTTAGGTAGAATGCCTAGAGGGGGCTGGGTGGTCTTGTGGCCTCAGAACCCCTGCAGCTTTTAGATTTTTTTTTTGTTTGTTTGTTTTGTTTTTTCTGTCCTCCCTGGCCATCAGACCTTACTTTTATTCTATGTTAATTAGTATTGCCTAATTTTATTTTTTTATTTTGTCTTTTTCTTCATCCTGTAAAGCACTTTGAGCTACATAATTTGTATGAAAACGTGCTATATAAATACATATTGTTGTTGTTGGTGTTGTGTTGTTGTTCTGTCTCTTCCACAGGATGGGAAACTCATTTTCACAGCTGGAGCAGAGCCATAGAATTCTGACTGCTGCTTACAAAATGAATACTGGACAGCTAAAATTGTGCCAGATCTATTTAACATGATTGTATGAAGTCCTTTCCATCACTACTGTGTCTACTGTGGCCCTCTATCCCTTCCACTAGAGAGAGCATTCATTTTCATGACTGGAATAAAGCCATAGAATTGCGTGCCCCTGACTGTTGTTTGCATACTGGAATTGTAAAATTGTCCAAAATTGATATAAAAAGACTGAAGGAAGTCTTCTATATAATTTTCATGTCTACGGAGCCCTTTCATCCCTTCAGTTCAAGGTGATACCTATTTCCTCAGCTGGGCCTTTTCCATAGAAATTCGTGCTCCCTGTCTTCTACTTTCAAAATAAATACTGAAATTATAAAATTATTAAAAATGTATTTATATAGATTGCTGAAAGTCTTCTATATCATATACAGTATGTCTTATATTTGGTTTTCTCCAAATGGTAATGCGGATGGACACAGAGGCTTTGGTCTCCTCCAACCAGTGTTATGTTTTCTTTATTTTGTTAATGTCAAGCAGTGTAATTATAACTTCAGCGAAAATTACATATAACACCAAGATAGCAATAGACATCCTGCTAACAGTAATCTGCGAGTTACAGATTGCTTACCTTGATGGTATTTTTATCATAATTAGAAACTTCAAACAAGCAACTTTGAAAACAATCCTCCCTAAATTTTATCAGCATGTCACTTGTCCTATGAGTGAATGATGAATTATATATAGTGCTGCCAGATCCAAATTGAAGAGAACCATCAAGAATGCAAAAGCAGACTACAGGCAGAAGGCTGAAGGTCATTTTGATGATGAAGGCATCCAGTATTTTACAAACTACAAAGGCAGCAAAGACCAAATCATCATCAGCAGCAACTCACTAGCAGGGGAACTCTTTTTTGCCCATTTTGAGGTGAATGACGTGATTGAGGGAGAGACCAGGACGGCATTGCTAACTGAACTGCTAACAGCATGGCACTAACTGTTGGCAATAAAGCCATCAAAAGCGCACTCAGCAGTGTCAACTCAATGAGAGCCGCTGGCCCATATGGTATTCCAGGGAGGCCACTCAGAGATTGCATGGATCCGTTAGCAGAGGTGTTCAGCAACATCTTTAACCTCACTCTGTCACAATGCAGAGACCCCAAATGGCTTAAGACTGCCACCATTGAGCCTGTTCCAAAGAAGACAGTAATCAGCAGCCTTAATGACTACAGACCTATAGCTCTCACCCCCACTATAATGAAGTGCTTCGAGAAGGTAGTCATGAGGCACATCAAATCTGCACTTCTACCCACCTTGGATCAGCACCAGTTTGCCTACAGAATCAACAGGTCAACAGAACATGCCATTAATACATCTCTCCACACTGTACTGACCCACTTGTAACAGTAGGGGGAAAACGTGAGGATGTTATTTGTGGACTTCAACTTTAACATAATCATCCCCAGCTGGATGGTGACCAAACTGCTTAAACTTTGTATCAACCAATCACATGTAGATAGATAAAGGACTTCTTAACAAACCAACCACTGACTGTTAGGCTAGGAACCCACCACTGACACTAAGCACTGCTGTTCCACAGGACTGTGTACTGAACCCTCTACTTTATTCTCTAGGTACCCATGATTGTGCACCAATATGTTTCACAAATATAATTATCACATTTGCAGAAGACACCACTGTAATAGGACTGATGCACACTGGTGATGACTCTGCTTACGGGGACAAGGTCAGCAAACTGTTTGAATGGTGCTTCATCAACAACTGGGCAATAAACACCTCCAAAACATAGTAAGTAAGCTACTGAACTTTTTAAATAAGCAACAGCCTGTACTTCTTCTGATAACAAATGTGTAAATCAGAGTTGCATGACATCTTTGCTGAGTGTTTTTCACAGAAATTCTTTCAGGCTAGAAGGCATGAAATAGACACCCAAGGACAAAGACCTATACTGAATGACAACTGTGAAAGACAAATTAACATGCCAATGAGAAGGCACTGATTTTGTAACTGGAAGTGACTTCAATCCAATCACAAGGGACTAAAATTCTATTCAAAAACTACCTACACCCAAATCTAAGGTCACTCATTGAATTCCCAGGGAAATATTCTTGAGAACACTCTCCAAAATTGACACCCCATGAAACTAAAAAGCTGACAAGTCATTCTCTCCTTTGAGAGCTGAAAGCCTCTTCTGTTTCTAAACCAGAAAACTAATATCCAGTTTTCCAAGCCAAGCACTGAGCCCAGTCTGACGTCTGAGAGAAGGCATTACAGTGATCCCTCGCTATATCGCGCTTCGACTTTCGCAGTTTCACTCCATCGCGGATTTTAAATGTAAGCATATCTAAATATATATCACGGATTTTTCGCTGGTTCGCGGATTTCTGCAGACAATGGGTCTTTTAATTTATGGTCATGCTTCTTCAGTTTGTTTGCCCAGTTGATTTCATACAAGGAATGCTATTGGAGGATGGCTTAGAAGCTACCCAATCAGAGCATGTATTACGTATTAAATAAAACTCCTCAATGATATATGCTTCCCGCTCGGTGCTTGATTGTTTGCTTGTCTCAGTCTCTATCATTCTCTCTGACATTCTCTCTGACGGGGGGGAGTGAGCAGAGGGGCTGTTTGCACAGAGGCTGTTTGCCTAGAGGATACGGACCCTCCTGTAAAAAATTCTGAAAGACTACCTTCACATTGCTCCCTTCTTTGAACCACTTTATCGCGGGGCGCATACTTAAAAGCCCAACAGCACATATTAATTTTTAAATATTTGCTTTTCTCTCGCTCTCTCTCTCTCTGACATTCTGTGCTCCTGAGATGCATTCCTTTGAAGAGGAAGATATGTTTGCATTCTTGTAATTGTGAGAAAGAACTGTCATCTCTGTCTTGTCATGGAACACAGTTTAAACTTTTGACTAAAGAGTGTTATTTCATGTCTAGAGGGCTCTAATAATGTTAACAGTGTGGGAGAGTTTATAAGGGCTTAAAATATATAAAAATAACCATACAAACATATGGTTTCTACTTCGCAGATTTTCATCTATCGCGGGGGGTTCTGGAACGCAACCCCTGCGATCGAGGAGGGATTACTGTACTCCATAAATTGAACTTCAGCATCTAAACTCTTGTGCCAGAAAGAGCAATGCTTTTCCCTATGAAGTTGCACATGACACAGAAAAGGGCATAACTGAGGAAAGACCTGCACACCACAGACAAAGAGCCACACAGCAAAGACAAAAACGTGCACTGCAATGCGAGAAGATTCATCCACTTGAACCCAGAGCAGCAACAAAGCAACAGCACCACAGAACATTGGACATCATCTTTAAAGGCTTGGCAACATAAAACTGTTGAACCGTGCCAAGATAAATTACAACTCTAAATAATCAGCCTGTCAGCATACTGTCTTACATAGCAATATTTATGCAGTTGTCATATTTCTATAATCCTTGTGTTTATCATTGTATTGTATCATAAATTGTATTATTCTGTTTCTTATACCAATTGCGTTTCATTTACCTTAATATAGGCTTAATAGTCATAGACCTGCCTCTTACAACAGGAATGTAAAGTAAATAAAGATTGAGCCGTATCAAATTAATTAATTATTTGCTGGTACTGCCAATGGCAGTATTAATGATCAGTTAACCAGAAAAAATTATTGCATTCCTATATTGTCAGGAGTCAAACTGTTTTCTTCTTTAGATGTTGCAAGTGGGTTTTAGCACCCTTTTTGCATGATACTGTCTTAAAAGGCTACACTTCTGTAACAGTATAGCACCAGGAATATTTAAATGCAAGATTCATGAGCTTCTGGCAGAGTCAAGGTGTATATGGGTGATGTGGTGGTCCATGGCTCTAGCATGACAAAAACATGATGCCATGGCAAAAATGTTTCTTTCAAACAATGGAGAAGGCAGGGTTATAGCTGAAATGTGATAGATCTGTTTTTAGACAAAGCAAACTACATATCTTAGGCCAATTCCTGAATGAGTATAGAGTTAGGCAATACCTGAAAAAGGTCAAAGCTGTTGCAGAACTTTCAGTGTCAAAAAATGTCCAAGAACTAAAGCTGAGTGCTACGTACGGTAAACTGCATAGGAAAATATTTCCCTCATTTAACAAATCTTGAGGACCCACTGTATGATCTTTTTAAAAACAGCACAGTGTGTAGGTGGGATGCATACCAAGAAAATGCATTTAAAAACTTAAAAAAGGCATAGGTAACAATTTCCAGTACTAACACATTATGACACATGCAATACTACAGCTGTGTCAGCAGATGCGAGTAGTTAAGAATTTGGAGGGGTCCTTTTGCAGCAACAAGGTGACTCTTGGAACCTGGCAGCAAATTGTTCAAGAAGAGTTATGAACTATGAAGCATGTTATCCCAGATACAGAAAGAATGCCTCAGAGTAGTGTGGGAATGTGAGCGCATCAGAATGTATCTTATGGACCAAAGCACTTAAATATCCTATCATATTAAAAAAATTGAGAAATTAGCTTTAAGTTACTTTATAGGTAAATAGTTCTATATTGTAAGATTAAAAAAAAAAAAAAACTTAAGTAAGCCAACTTGTTAGCAAGGCAAGCCTTTGGCCTATTGATGTGGACCACTGTTTCGTCACACTGTCCCATATGTCCATGACTCTCTCCCATGCATACATGACACTGGTCCGTGTGTGTGTGCCTCTGGCCCGTAAATGTCAGTACAGTACTCTCAATGCTCTAATGCCCTTGTCTGATTTAGGCACCCACATACTTGAAATTTACCACTTTTGATATACGGTGCTGCGCCTGCATTATTGCATCACATGTCCAGAGCATGTCAAAAACCCAGAACATGCTAGGGGGTGTGGCTAGATATTTGACATAATTTTCACTGTGAGGCCATCGCTCCCCATGTGGACACATCAAATATGAACCAGCCTTTAGTGCTGTATCTCTGCCCCACTCTCGCCTGCTGTTCACTGGGCCACTTTATACTAACCAGCTTTCCCAGGTATTCCTGCTTCCTCATACATTCCACTGACACCTAAGGAGCATCTCCATCTGTGGTTCAGACCCAGATGTTGGTATAATAAATAAAATATATTCTTACAGTATGTTGTGTTCCTTTATTTATTTATATGACCAGTGATTGTGTGATCATGGAATTTTTGGGGGCACAAATTCAAGATCTTGCCCTGGGAACCAAAACACCTGTAGCCCTGCTCTACCTTCTATAGCTACAAACAGACATGTACATTAAGATGATTGTTGTGAACACTAAAGAATAAAATAAAGTGTACTCATGCTTAATTTTGTGTCAGAGTCCTCTACTTCATCTTCTGAATGCAGGGCCACATTAAGACCTTTAGAGGCCCTAAGCACTTAAAAGATTTTGATACCCCCTGGTACTGCATATCTGATTCAAAATATAAACAATAATAAACCCTAATATAAAAATGTATTGTTCTAAATTAAATAAAATATACAGTAAGATGAAAAATAATGCAGTTTTGCACCATATGGATGATGGTAAATCTGGCAACAGGAAAATTTCTGTTGTGCTCCACTTCCCTTGATGCCCTAAGTTTGTTTATTTGGCTTAATGGTTAATCCAGCCCAGTCTGAATGTAAAACATATTACAGTGCAGGTTAAGAGAAGAAAATCAGCAGGCATCTCCTTAGTCAGAAGCACATGAATAAGTTTATTGATACAGTCACCCATCATTAAACAAATGTCATTTGTTTGTGAAAATAGGTTGGAAAAAGAAAAACCAGACATTAAATTACAACTTCTCATTATTATAAACAGTAAAAACAGTAATGCATTTCCAGCCCATCAAATTAACCCCAACCTCTGATCCTTTTGCTTGATCTTCTTATCCAGGGCAGGGAGCCAATCTCAGAAATCATCAGGCATAAGGAAGGAACAACACCTGGACAGGGTGCCAGACCATCATAATGTGGAAACACACACACATGCTAGAGCCCATTTAGGACTGTCCTGCAAGTGTTTAGACAGAAACCAGAGTATTTATTGGAAACTTAAGGGGACACAGGGACAAACAACACAGGGAGCAACTAGGATGAGATCCTCAATTTCTGTTTTGCAAGGCAACAGCACTGCACCACTCAGTTTTTCCAAATATTACTCCAAATATTACTAAACATTTCTAAACGTCTACTGTATATGACTACTAACTCCTGATATAAAACATTTCTTTCACCAGTTACTTAATAAATAAACTGTCTATAAAGTCATTAATGGGACTGTTTCTGTACATTGTTTCTGTACATACTATTGTGGAGGGAAGGTTTCTCTCTCAGACAGATCAGAATGGTAAATGTATATCTAAGCACAAAATGTAATAAATGTGACCACATTTTGAATTGCTTTGTCTTTTTCCACCTTATTGGAGTACCTGTCCATGATTAAGCCGATATTTAGTGATCAATGCAAAACTGCACGACAATGTTCTATTAAACTGAACAAAGGTACGAGTTGAGCTGCAGCTGTGTCAGTGAACATGGATGGTGTGGCCGATGGTGTGCGCGGCCACAGCCAGAGCGAATTTCAAGACAGGTGCATTGTGTATTACGTGCCTTTTAGCAATAAACAAATAAATTAAATTTTAAAAGGTAGTATACTGTAAATATTACTAGCTAGGCTAAGAGCTGCTCTGCATAAACCTCCTCTCTCTGTCTTTCTTCTTGCGAATACTAGATCACTCACCAATAAAATGGATGAGCTCTGACTGAATATTTTCACGCAAAAAACTACAAGGGACTGTTGCCTTTTGATTTTTTGAGAGACGTGACTGGATCCCACCATACTGGACACAGAAGTTGAGCCTGCAGGTCACATGCTCCACCAAGCCCATCAAACCCCTGTTTCTAGCAAGAAAACAGGTGGAGGACTGTGTGTCTATATTTCTAATCCTCGGTGCACTAATATAACCACAATCAACAAGTTACAGTATGTTCTCCGGACATAGAATATCTAATGCTAAGATGCTGACTGTCTTGCCTTCCGCAGGGAAGATACATACCACTTCAGGCTAATGCCTGAGCAACAATTTTGACATTATCAATAAACAACAGAATGCACACCCTGATACAGTTTTTAATCATCGTCAGGGATTTTAATCAAGCAAATCTTAAGGATGTATTCCCCAGATTTTATCAGCATGTACATTGTAAAACCAGAGAGGAAAACAACTTCTATGCAACCATAAAAGACGCCTGCAAGGTCATTCCACACCTCTACCTCAGTCAGCCTGATCATCTCTTTGTTTGTTGTTCCAGCGCGCAAAGCCCTTATCAACAGTACTGATCCAATTATCAGGACTGTCAAAGTTAGGCCTGAAGTTGCCATCTCTCAACTCTAGGACTGCTTTGAACATAAAGACTGGAATATATTTTTTCATCAGACAGACTTAGAGACATATACTTTATCTGTGCTGTCATATATTAATTACTGTATGGACAACGTCACTGTCAACAAAGGATTAAGGTTAACCCAAACAAGAAACCAGTGGATGAATAATGAAGTCAAACAGCTGCTCAGGGAAAGGGACAAAGCCTTTAAATTAGTAGACACCTCAGCCTATTGAGCTGCCAGAGCTAATTTCAAGAAAGGCATCAAGTCTGCAAAACTAAAGTACAAACAATGGATTAACACTAGAATTACTAGAGCCTACGAAAAAACTTGTAGACCCGTCCCACCTTAAATCACTTCTTAAATCTGTTCGCACCTCTCCGCCAGCGTCTTTTGTCCTCTAAATGTGCCGATAAAGATAATCTGCAAGCAGCTGGCTATTCCATCCCCCCACCGAATTAGAATGTGCACAAACTTCTCCCAGCTCATGCCTTGATTGATTATCTGGGAGTGAAGTGGAGTTTTAGAGTGGAAATAATAGATCATTATTTGGAACACACACATTTCATGTGTGTTCCGTTTCTACAGTAATCTGTGTAAACACATTTTTAAAACAGAAACGTTTTTCATATTCTAGTAGTAAATTACAAAATGTAGGCATAAACTATATAATGTACTAGCAAAATACCAGCGCTTCGCAGCGGAGAAGTAGTGTGTTAAAGAAGTAATGAAAAAGAAAAGGAAACATCTTGAAAATAACGTAACATGATCGTCAATGTAATTGTTTTGTCACTGTCAAGGCAACTTCCACAACCTAAAGTAGATGCATCAGATTTGGCCTGAACATATGTGCATGGATCAAACTACTGTTCATCAGTCCAGAAGCTTCAGTTTGTATTAACAACGTTATTTCATTGTACATCAAGTTAGAACATGGTACTAGAGAAGCATGCCCCCTGTCTTCATTGCCATTTGCAATTGCCATTGAGCCAAGGGCTGTTCACTTTCAAAATGCATCTGAAGTAAAGGGGATTATCAGAAAAGGACTTGAACAGAAACTATCACTATATGCAGATGATGTGGTACTATCAATATCAGACCCACAAAATACTGTGCCTGCACTCCTAACAGCACTAGCAGAATTTCAAAAGGTATCTGGACTTAAAATTAAGTTGAATAAAAGTGTGCTTTTTCTAGTGAATTCTCTAGCACACAACATTGGACACAACACATTGGACACTTTCACTTTTTATCATAACGGATCAGTTTAAATACCAAGGGGTAAATATCACAAGTTTTCAACAAAATTTTACTGTCTGCATGGAAAAACTTTAGCATGACTTATATAGACAGTCTACCCTCCATCTCACTTTAGCAGGGAGAATTAACACTGTCAAGATGAATAGCCTTCCTAAGCTTCTGTTTCTATTTCAAAATATCCCATATACATTAAAAAAATCATTATTCAAGAAATTAGATTAAAAGATTTTTAAAGAGTTTTAATTATCTGGGATTAAAAACATCTACCCAGCTAAAGGGCAACACGGCAATGACCTAAAGCAGAAGGTGGCATGGCTCTACCTAACACTCAATTTTATTACTGGGCGGCAAATATACAAGCTATAAAAAACTGGACATTGACACAAATAGATGAACATACACAGGCTTGGTCTGCAATAGAAATAAACTCTGGCAGTACCCTCATTATATGCCTTACTTTGTACCCCAGTAAAAACAAATTATCGTCAATATACTAACAGCCCAATTGTCTGTCATTAAGTCAGAATATGGATCAAATGTAAGAAGTACTTCAAGACAGAGAAGCTTTTATCTGTGGCACCTCTACATGATAACCACCTTTTCCCACCCTCTCAAACTTACACAGTTTTTAATGTTTGGAAAACATACTGGATTGAATCATTTAGAGATCTGTATTTAGATAATGTCTTTGAACCCTTATAAGCAATTACACTCCAAAATTTTGCTTCCTCATCAACATAATTTTCTACGATTTCCAAAATAAAAACATTGCTAAACAAAATCTGCCCAATTTTCCTCACTTCCAACCTATTCCATTTCCAGAAGAAATATTAATTGGAATTAAAGACTCAGACAGCATTTCCATAATACAGTAATCCCTCCTCGATCGGGGGTTGCGTTCCAGATCCCCACAGGCGATAGGTGAAAATCCGCGAAGTAGAAACCATATGTTTGTATGGTTATTTTTATATATTTTAAGCCCTTATAAACTCTCCCACACTGTTACCATTATTAGAGCCCTCTAGACATGAAATAACACCCTTTAGTCAAACGTTTAAACTGTGCTTCATTACAAGACAGAGATGGCAGTTCTTTCTCACAATTAAAAGAGTGCAAACATATCTTATCTTCAAAGGAGCGCCATCAGGAGCAGAGAATGTCAGAGAGAGCGCTCGCTAAGAAAAGCAAACAATCAAAAAATCAATACGTGCTTTTAAGTATAGGGAAGCACCGCGATAAAGCGGCATTTTGTAGAGGAGCGTCCTATCTTCTAGGCAAACAGCCACTGTGTAAACAGCCCCCTCTGCTCACACCCCCTCCGTCAGGCAGAGGGAGTGAGAAAGATAGAGAGAAGCAAACAAAACAAGCGCCACGCGGGAAGCATATCTTATAGCATTAAGGAGTTTTAGTTAATATGTAATACATGCTCTGATTGGGTAGCTTCTAAGCCATCCGCCAATAGCGTCCCTTGTATGAAATCAACTGGGCAATCAAACTGAGGAAGCATGTAACCTAAATTAAAAGACCCATTGTCCGCAGAAAGAGGCGAACCAGCGAAAAATCCGTGATATATATTTAGATGTGCTTACATTTAAAATCCGCGATAGAGTGAAGCCGCGAAAGTCGAAGCGCGATATAGCGAGGGATTACTGTATATCAAAACATTTTAAAGTCCCTTCTTTTCATAGATCCCAGAGTACAGTGGGAAAAGGATCTCTTACTCAACATTTCAGAAAAGAAGTGGAAGGCAACCATGCACATAATTCACTCTGGCTCCATATGTGCAAATCATACAATTATTCAATTTAAAATCTTTTATCAGGCCTATCTGTCTTATTTAAAATTATCCAATTTTTTTCCAAGGCAAGATCCAACTTGGGAATGTTGCAATCAAACTCCAGCCTCACTGGGCTACATGTTTTGGGCCTGTACCAAATTAACATTCTGAACCAAAGTCTAAAAAAGCCTATCCTATAGCCTTGGTGTCACAGTTATTCCTAATCCATTAACAGCTGTGTTTGGTATACTCCCAGACTGGTTTAAAGTGGAGAAGGACAAACAAACTTTAAATAAAGCACAAGCATTTTTACAAATTGTAATAATGTGTCCTACAGGAAAGATAAAGAGTAAGGGCACAACTAGGTCAGTGGCACACACTCCCAAGGAAAGGTTCTGGGGAAAAGAGAAATTTCAGAGAAATTTCACCCTGGCTTACAGAGATAAAGCCTTTCTCTCAGAGACCCACACTGGCTAAACAGGACAGGACCACAAATACAGGTCCTTAACTGTATCATGAAAAGTAAAATATATTCAGGTTTTGGTTAAACAGAAGAAGAAACACTGCTGTTCAGAATATAATCTCTGACAGTGCTATTGCAAAAATACAGTGTCTTCTGTGAGTGTTTTGCAGACAGCGTAAGATACCAAAAATTAAATATACTATTTATGTGTTGCAAAGGAGCCTGAAGTCATACTGTAGGAACATTAGTGGAAACTAGAAACACTGCTAGTTTGTCAAATATACGGTATTTAAACAGATAACTAGAGGTAGGAGTCATCATGTAATGAAGATTTTTCCCAACTGGACTTTTATCTATGCTTATTTCAAACGTGACTCACTCATATTCACACGTGACTCGCTCATATTCAGAAATGGAAAGGTTTGTTTCCTGCCTTGCACCCTGTGTTGGCTGGGATTGGCTCCAGCAGTCCCCCGTGACCCTGTAGTTAGGATATAGCGGGTTGGATAATGGATGGTTGGATGGATGTATGTTTTTATACGTTAAGATGCAAAGCTGTTTAAAGAGTACTGTTTAGTGTTTATATGTTGGGAATGTGCCTTAGTGTTATTTACATGTGGCAATATTATTTAGTAATAGTTTATGGTATTACATCATTGTACTTTACTATAAGTTTGTTAATACTATTTACTGAAACTTTATTAATTTGGATTCCATACTGCCGATGAGCTAGTGCCTAATTTGAATAATACTGCCATCTAGTGGACTTTGTGTAATTTACCAATACGTTTTATGTATTCTTTTTTTACTGTAGACCACACATACACATATATACCTATTCAAATACAGGTGTATATCTTCAAATAAATACTGGAAGTCAATTTCATTCTGAGCTGCTGTGTGGAATTCTCAGCATTATTTACCAGTGTCCTGACTGACACGAGTGAACACTATAAGTCCAGAACACACTACAGATACATCCATCCTTTGCTACAGTTAGAGTAGGTAGGTTTACCCTCGAAAATGGCAATCAAATCAAGGTTATGGCAGATGGTCAACTATGCAAATATTTTGGATTCCAACAGGACAAATTTATACAACACAAACAAATTAAACATACTTTTACAAACAAATCATTTTTCACAAAAACTCAAAAGTCACATGCCTGCCACAAAAATAAAGCCATCAATACATACACCATACAAACACTCATGTGTTCCTTTGAAGTTAAACATTGGTCACAAACAGACTACAAATAAAGTTGTGATCGCTAATCATAAACACAAAAAAACACACCAGAGCAGCCACAGAAAGACTCACTCTTCGACATACTGAAGGAGGAAGGGGTCTCATAGATATAATTAAATTTACTCAACACACAGATTCATAATTTAAACTAATTGTTTAAACACAAAAACAGAATACATCAACAGTACACAAATCAATACCTTATGTAAACACAAACTACACTCAAAATACACACTACAGACAAACTCATAGAGGCCATAACAACAACACAACCTAAAACACAAGCATGGACCCAGAAAACATTGCATGGCAGACATCCTTGTGAACCTGATCAGCATTGGGTGGATAAGATTACGTCAAATAGCTGGCTTAGCCATGGTGATATATTTAGCAAGACAGATGGGTTTATGCTATACCATGTACAATCAAGTAACAAACACAGCAAACTATAGAAAATATATTTTAAGGATGCTAATATTATAAGCCTGCAGTACCTGCAGATACTGAACAAGGAACAAGAAATAATCCAGCATATCAGGCTGTAAAACAGTGACACAGGAAGGTTTCATGCACAGAAACAATGAGATGGCAAACATTATACATCAAGAAACTACAACACAAACAATTAAATATATACAAACCATATTATAAGTACATCCCAACTACAGTACTAGAAAAAGCCACACATAAACTATACTGGTAAAAAACTGTACTGATAGACAAAACAGACCAGACATAACACTAGCACACAAACAAAATAAAATTATTTTATTGACATTGCTGTACCAAACACACACAACTTGTAAAAAACACACACAAATAAAATGCAGAAGTACACAGAGATGACAGAACAAATACGACACTTGTTGAGGATGGGCAAGGTGATCAGTGCACCATTTGTTGTCTGTACCACTGGTGTCATCCCACATATACTACACTAAAGCCTAGAGACATTATATATATAAAATATTACATATACATAAAAATTACAGAAAGAAGATATAGTTTAATTACATGTCATATAGTGAGGAAATTAATCAGGCAAGTGAGTAAATTAAACACAAACCTCATAAAACATATTCTGGTATACACACCACATAAAACTACCCTATGCTTTAGTCTAGACTTGATGTATGAAGTAGAAGTGAGGCTATCCCAAAAATACTTTTAATAATAATAACTAGGGGGCTTTGCCCCCTGCTCACTTCGCTCGCCAACCCCGTTTTTGTTTTTCTGAATACACACTTTTAAGATTTTTTTTTCTTTGAATTAGTGCTATTTTGTTAGTTTCACTTTTATTTCAGAACTTCTGTAAAAACAATATTTGGAATCTTTCGTGTCCTAATATGCTGAATCTTTATAATGAGATCAGTGAGACATGTGTTTAATGACTTTGTACCATAATTCAGGTTCCTCTGTTTGGAATTTCAGCACAGACAAAACGATCTACTTCATCAGCAGTTAATAATCTTTTTTGCAAAGTAACCAATAAATGCATGTGAGATAAACTCCGTTTTTGAAATTCTCTTGACTTAAACTTCAAAGCCTTACAATATTTACATACTTCTGACATATAACCTATGTCCATATATTCGATCTCTGTTCGCCTTTTCGTTATTTCTCTAAGTAGTAATTCTTCTTTCTTTGGACTAATGCAATGTTTACTTTCTTTGTTTTAACACTGTCGTTGTTTGCTGCTTTCATATTCTGTATCTTGCTCTGCATTTGTTTCGCACCGACATTTTTTTTTTGAGTCTTTTGAATTCCAGTTTTCATTATCTCTAACCTGCTCTGCATATGTTTGGCCCCCTTGTTTTTTAACCTCTTTATGACGTTTTACTTTGTTTTCTACTCTGTCTTTTATTTCTGACATTGCTTTATCCTGCTTTTGTTTCAATGACACCTGGTCCGTGGTGATTATTTTCCCATTTTCCCAGTTTGTTTGCATTACTGCAATCTTTATTTTCTTTTTTTTATACTTTCTAATTTTCCTACTTTAATATTCTTTAACTTTCTCCACATGTGTATCATGCCAGCATGTTTTTTTTTTTAGCCTTTCACATTCCACTGCTTTCATAATCTCAAACCTTTTGAGCGTGTTGCTGCCCGTGCGCTTATTTGGTTGTAAGTAGAGCGTGTCTTGCAAGAATCTCATGTTCTACGTCATTGTGACACTCAATGGCCAATCTCTTTAGTCTCACGGGTCTTTTAAGTGTCTTCCGTGATCTTCACCCTATGCAAACCTTTAAATAGTTAGGTTTGGTTGATTTAAAAATCTATGAGGCAGTAAAGTTCAGAATTTACAACTAAATATTTATAATAATAATATTTATAATAATAATAATAATAATAATAAACAATTTATCTGTGCCTTACATAGGATGGCACTGAGTGCATATCTGACTCAATTCAAACATTAAATAAGTGATTTTATATGTTTAGGATTCGCCAACGTAATATTAATATAAAACAGCATTTCCATTTTTTAACAAAATGGTAATTTTCCTGTTGTGCTTTCTGACTTGACTTGTATACAATTTTATTCTTCAATATAACAACTGATATCATTTGGGTGTTTGTGCCATGCGATTGGCTGGTGACCCTTCCACACTTTATTTCCTTGTGCTCAGTGCCTATAGAATTCACTTCTTCTCTCTGCAGCCATAAAACTGACTTATGTAGTTTTGGGAAATGGATGGATGGTAGGAGGAAAAAAGGATGCAGCTTCTCAAAAAGCAGAATCGTCTCAAAGAATGGGTGACATATTGTTCAATATACTGTACAGAATGCAGTAACAGTAATGCTGATAACATTATATCCTCAACATGCACATTCATCATAAATTTACCAATAAAAAAACGCACATCATGAATATAATGATAAAGATATTCATGTGTTCTGAAATCAATTATTCCAATACTGTACTTTATTTGAGTGCGTTGGTTCGTGTATTGTCTGGCACACACACTGTCATACTACTGTAAACCAATCATCCTGACCCTGTATGTTTTGGGCATGTGGTTAACTTTGCTGCATCATTCTTTCAGATTCCCAGAATCTGAGCTTGACTCACAAGTATACTGTAGGTGTTGAGTTTGCACATTCTCCCTGCATTTATTGTTTGGTCTCTTCCCCCATTCATTTCCATTAAGGATTACTTTCTCATTTGTTGGTCATGTTGCTGTACCTTAAACTGAATTGGATTCCGTGGTCTAATGAAATAAATAGATGTGCAATAATATTACAAATTTCACTAATACAATCACAAATAAGGTGTCTTCTTATGGAGTCTAGGTGTGTAGCAACTATGAACACTCATACAGATGGGTCGACTAAGACTAAAGTCTTGTGTGCAAAATAATTAATGTGAACTACACATTGTTTATTTATATACTAAATGTATCTTGCACAAAAAAACTAGCATACTGTGCATATGGGACAGGAAGATCTCATATTTTTTTCACCTTATGCTTCAGGGCTTGTGTACACTTTTTTTGTAACAGTTTGGATTAATTGCATCCCATCAGAGTAAAAACTGTATGCAGATTCAAATTGGCCTCTTTCAAAATGTAAAAATTTAAAGTGAACATTTTAAATATTGTAATTACTTTATGAGTTATGTAAGATATAAGAAACCTTTTTTAAAATAATAACTTCAATGAACAAAAAAAAGAAATAGTGGCTGTATTTAATGTTAGCTAAGACCCAGCAATTAAAAGTTTCTCTCGCAGTTTCACTGAGTTTGTGCCAAAAACCACCCTGACCATCTCATCTTCGTCTGCATAAGCACAGTCCTTCACCCGTGAATATTTAGCGGCAGTGTTTCTATTGGATTGCCGCTGACGGACGGCCTTATATGGCCATCGAGCAGAAGTCTATTAAAGTATATGGATGAAAAAATAGGTTACAGTTATGACCATTTCGCGTAGAATTTAAAAATGAAACCTGCCCAACTTTTGTAAGTAAGCTGTAAGGAATGAGCCTGCCAAATTTCAGCCTTCTACCTACACGGGAAGTTGGAGAATTAGTGATGAGTCAGTGAGTGAGTCAGTCAGTCAGTGAGTGAGTGAGTCAGTGAGGGCTTTGCCTTTTATTAGTATAGATTATATTCATTATATTATATTCATTGCTTATATAGGAGTCTTACAGTGTGAGATTTATTTCCTTTGTCCCAACACTTGGCATCTCTTATTAGTAACCAGTTTGTCAATATCAGGCTTGAAATCTTGTGCAGATGCAACATTTATGAGGGATGAAAGGTGCTTGACAGTAAGTCTTGAGTGATGTGGGGATTTGGTAGCTTTCATTAATAAAAACAATTGCTCACAAAGGTAAGTGCTTCCAAACATAGACAGTACTCTCGATGCCAACTTACGGATCTGCACATACGAGGGTGGCAGGTAAGCATACAAGCCTGGCACACCAACTTCGTTGTAATTTGGCATCAGAATAGAATCTGACTGCAGTTCAATCAATTTAATTTGGATATTCTCAGGCGCATTCTCAACGTTGTAAGAGTATGGTGACGTAAACAGCGCAAAGTCCTGTTCCAAAAATCTAATTTTACTTTACTAAGTTTACTTCAAAGTTCATATTGTAAAATAAGCCAATATACAAAAAGCCCCCAGACCTACACTAATTATACAAAGTCAAAATCACAAAAATTTGTTAATAAACAACTCACCAACTTCTCGCGTCCACTTCAGATTTTCAGCTGTAGTCTGCACTAACTGTTGGTTACAATACTAGCACAAAATTACATAAAACTAGAGCAAAAAAAGGTGAAAATATGTGAGCTATTACTGCTCGTGATGGTCAGTTCTGCCCAGTGGCCAGTCTCAGCAGCCCAGCCAGTAGAGTAGCCCAGTGGTCTGCAACCTTTTTGACACCAAGGACCGCTTTACTTGAAGCAAATTTTTCCAGGGACAGGTGGGTTGTTGGAGGTTGGAGTTTGTGGAGTGATTATGGGCTGGTTCGTAGGGCAGTTTTATACACAATTTACATTACATTTCTATTATTATTAAGTTATAATTTAGTAATAGAAATTTATACAGCTTACCATAATGCAGAATCAGTGGGAGCCCTGAGCTTGTTTTCCTGCATCCAGACAATCCCATCCGGGGACGATGGAAGACAGTGACATGCAAAATGTGTTGCTTATGTTCAGTCTACTCCGTAACCTACTTTTGGTTGCTGTCACTACAGAAAACGTGCATCACAAAGATAGGATGTTAGAAATGGAAGCAGCTTAAATAGCTTCTTCGTGTTATTTTAATCTTCTCCTGTCTACAAGTTATGCTGACGAGAATTTTTCTCAGCATCTCCTTGCGATAATACACTTTCATGGTGCGAATGATGCCCAAATCCAATGTCTGAAGCACTGCAGTGCAACTGGGTGGGAGGAATTCAACGCGAACATTATCTAAATGTGGAAGCATGTTGTGGGCAGCACAGTTATCAATCAGAAGCCAAATCATCCTTTTCTTTTTCTTCATATTGTGAGGTTTCTGAACTATTTTGGGATCCCCCCACCCAACGGGAACAAAACGCTGAAGTGCGTCCTGAAGCGCTATTGCCGCGTCTGTGTGAGATTGTTTGTCCGGGTCCCAAGAGAGTTTAAAAACCTCATATTTTCTTGAATGAGTGCCGCATTAATAGAAATGTTTCTTGAACGAGCGTCACTGAACCACATAAAAACAACTTTTTCGGCGTATTCATATGCAACAGTTCGCATACGTTTGCAACCCGCGATTTTTCTTCTTTTTTTACATATAACAAAGACATATGCATTTAATTTGTCATTCCAAAAGATTGCACATGTTTTTTCATGTTTGCCGTTTAGTAGGGTGACAATGAGTTAAATTCCAGTGGATGTTTTTCAAATGTTGACGAGCAATAAGGAAAAGGTATCACTTAAAACCACACAAAACAAAAACAGCAAAAAAACAGTACGAGGAAAGTTCGAAGAAAAAACACTTTTTACAATGTTTCTGTTTGGGGATCGCTGTGCAAATGTGCACAACTGAGCTGCGACCACAGACAGAACTAACTGCTCTGTGGATGATTCATTCAAGCATTACAAGGTCACTTCGTTGTAATGAAAGTATCTGCTGCTGAATGTACTTCGTAGTAACGAGATTTCTATGGACTCGTGTCATATGGGGAAACTGTCAGAAACATAAAAACACTTTGTTGTAATACTCTCTCACTGCGGTTTCTCTCCTCACTCTGCGCTGCTGCAAAGCCCTGCCCACCAAGCATTCTGAAAAGTGTCCTCAGTGAAGGGGGCAGCCTTTTTGCTGTAGCCCTTCACTGAGTGAGTCTCCATTGCTGGCAGTTCTCTTGCGGCCTGGTAGTGGGCCACGGACCGCAGCCTAGCACTTCAGTTGCGATGTCGCGGCTGCAACTGAACTAGAAGATGACATTTCCGGTACCGTAATGCCATGGGAAAACGTACTTTTGTCAGAAGGCAGAAGTAAGAAAAGTCAATAAGTAACGCTGAAGATGCAGAATAGTGCTAACTAGGATCTGTCATGCGGGCCGCACAGATTTCTGTTGTGGGCCGCGTGTTTGACATGCCTGACGTATACATCTCAGTATTTTAATTATTCAGAGAGCTGTAATATCATGAATATAATGGATTCTGTGTCCTGTCGGAGGAAGATAAAGCCCGGAAGCACATAGTGATTCACATACATGGAGCACATAGAAGATCAAATACAAAACAAAGCATTTAACGTGCTACTTTAGTTACGTTGGGATTTGAGAAACTAGTAAATTAAACAATTTTAAGATGAAGTTTATGATGTTCTGCTTTAATGACAAAATAAGCTACATGATTAAAGTTGAAATTTAGAGATTAAAGTTGACATTTCGTGCTTTTTTCCACTGTGTGCCTTTTTTTTTCTCTGTATCCTAATAAACTTTAATATGACACTCAGACGGTGGGCTACAACTCGCCTTTTCACACTGACTTTGATATCTGACAACTTCTTTTTTATTTCAGGCACTGTGTGACTTTGTGAACTTGAGCTTTCAAGTTTCTCAGACACTCTATGTCACTCGATCAACTGCCATTTGTTGTTTATACCACTGTTTTTCCTTGCCTCCACTTGGTATTCGCTGAAATTCTATTTCCCCCCGTGCTTTTAGCCATTACCTTTTTACAGAACACTGAGCTTAAGGGCTATTTATATTGATTTGCATATTCAAAGAGGCGTAATTCTGGGAGGAGTTGGGGTGGGATAGCAGGCGCGTGCAGTTGCGTTAATTTCCACGCTGACCAGGATTTATGTAGCGGAAGAACATGGAAGTTGGCATTCGCACAGATTTCTGCATTGTATTTTTTTGTGCGTAAGTACATTTCATCTTTTGTGCTTACGTCATGTTATAGTGCAAATTCTACGCATGGCGTTATGCATGAGGCCCCTGGATGCTATTTTTCAGCCATTTGCCAAAGTCTGTTAACCATATTAATGAGATTTGGGGTTATAGCAGAATTTGCTCCATGAGAAGAAAAAAAAACATTGCAAGTGACAGATGTTTTATCACACAGCTCTGTGGATGACAGAGAAAGCAGCAAAGGCAGATGTGAATTACTACTGTAGGTGGATACATTTATAAACATGCTTCCGATCTCCCCACAAAAACTCAACAACATCAGAACCACAACTGGTTCAGCATTGCAAACAATGAGGGAGCTAATCAAAATGTAATGGCTTAAACATGCCAAAAATGTACCACCAGGGGTTAGAGACTATTACCAGTTAAGAGACTTTCTCTCTGAGAATAATGGTTTGATTACATTAAGAAACAGAAATATAACACCAAAAAGTTTAAGACAAAACATATTACCATGAACGCATGAAGTTCATTAAGGACTATCTAAATGCAGGGAAAGAGAACATGCAACTGTTTGGTGGACTGGACTGACAGCAGATCTGAAAAAATACTTTGAAAGATGTCATTTTATTGTGAAAACAAAGATCTCAAAGAAAAGAACCACTCTGTCCCACCCCACTTCCTGAGCGTACATGGCAATGCACTAACCCAGACCTGTGTTAATATTGTAGCGACCTGGGGTCGAGTCTTGAAGTTTTAAAGCTGCTTTCTGCCGTGCACCTCTCCCAAGCTGTCGGCTAGCGGATTGCCAGCGTTATGCACGCAGCTTTACCCAGCTCTTCAAGTAGCGAGCACTCGTGTCCCATACACCGCACGACTACGAGTGTCTCAGCAGCACGCAGCTGTACCCAGCTTCTTAAGCAACGAGCACTCGTGTCCCATACACCGCACGACTCCGAGTGTCTCGGCATTAATTGCTTAGATAAAATCTTAGCAATGAATAACAGCTCTGTCCTGTTGTATCTCTTTATTCACCGATAGCCAGTAAACAAAGCTCGACATTATTGCACTGCCATGGTCAAGGTCATGCACGAAGACACATTTCACATAAACGGTACTTTTTTACAAAATAAATAACCCGGACGGCGATGACCCAAACCCACCCAACTAATTGAACACAAACACAACAATTATTTACAAGTTAAGACATTAATAAATACAACAAGAAAAACATTATAAAAAGCAGTGAACGTACAACCTTCCCACAATGCATCACTCCGGCAGCGCTGACTGCCGGGTCACTACATAGCCCCCTCCCAAGAGGGTTTAGTGTCCTCACAACCCTAGTCATTACATTCAAAGTCTAATAAATATCCCGGTCGGCGACGAACACGCTTTGGCCTGCTTGACTCGCCACTACTCGTGTCAGGTTCAGTCCGGAGACTTTCAATGTCTGTCTCGACACCGAGTGTGGAGGTTGGAGAGCCACTTTGAGTTCCAATTCCTTCTGGTGCTGGGGCCAATGGGTGGTATGGTGCTAAACGATCTTTATGTAGCACCACCCGTCTGCCCCCTCCAGGCATTCGGACTCGAAAAACAACTTCCGAAATCATGTCCAGAATTTCTCCCGGTCCCTGCCAATGGTGTGTCAGTTTTGGGGACAACCCCCATTTCCTTTGTGGGCAAAAGACCCACACTTTGTCCCCTTGTTTGAAAGTTGGACCATGAGCCCGAATGTCATATGCCCGTTTCTGACGGGCTCCAGCTCCCGCTAGTGCCTCCCTGGCCAGATGATGCACGGTGTTCAGCCGCTCTTTTAATCGTCGGAAATAGTCCGTCGTGACCGCCAACAACCTCAGGTTCAGGGCGAGCCAAACACCAAGTCCACCGAACGGCGTGCGTTTCTCTCTTCCGAACATCAGCCCCGCCGATGTGCACTGACTCGATTCCTGAACGGCCGTCCTATACACCCACAAGACCAGAGGCAAATGTTGGTCCCAGTCTCTCTGGTGTTGACTAGTGAGGATGGCAAGTTGGGCGCCAGGGTGCGGTTAAACCGTTCGACCAGTCCATCGCTTTGAGGGTGAAGGGGAGTGGTTCGGGTCTTCACCCCCAGCCGCTGACACACCTCTTTAAACAAACGGCTCTCGAAGTTCCGCCCTTGATCGCTGTGCAGTTCATTCGGCACCCCGAATCGAGTGAACATCTCGTCCAGCAATTTTTGAGCGGCTGTGGAGGCACTTTGATCTGGAATGGCATATGCCTCGGCCATTTGGTAAAGTAGTCCATCGCCACCAAAACAAAACGATTTCCTGCCTCGGTGATAGGGAAAGGACCCAGTACATCTACCCCAATCCTCTCCATGGGAGCCCCGACAAGATACTGTTGTAGTGGCGCGTGAGAGCGTTGGCCAGGTCCTTTCTGCGCCGTACAAACGTCACAGCAGTGGACGTGCATCTCCGCATCTTGTCGACATCCGGGCCAATAGAATCGCTGCCGCAGCCGACGCACTGTCTTTGCATTTCCAAAGTGCCCAGATCCAGCTGCTCCATGAACCCAACGGAGGACCGTTGTGCGTAAAGCCCTGGGAACCAGAAGTTGCAAACGGTCAGTGCCCCCCCTTGGTGCCTGCCATCTTCTGTAGATCACACCATCATGCAACTCCAGGCTGCCCCACTGCGAATGTAACAACTTGAGTTCCGGCCCCTGGGAAGACACGGTTTGCCAATGGGGCATTCCTGGGTCTCCAGCCAGCCCCTTACCTCCTCTAGCACTTGGTCGTCTGCTTGTAGTTGCCGTAACTGGTCGATGGTGAATGGTTCCCCTGCTCCATCAGTGTCCTCTAGCCCGGCTGCTGATGATGATGGTCCCATACCCCTTTCTTCTTGCCGGCGGCAATATCGACAGTCGTCGAGGACGCATGGTCGCCTGGAGAGGGCATCAGCATTTGCATGCTGCCGTCCTGGTCGGTGTTGCACCTCGAAATCATACTCCTGAAGTATTTCTATCCACCTTGCCACCTGGCCCTCAGGTTGCCGGAAGTTTAACAGCCATGTAAGGCTAGCATGGTCAGTTCGAATTGTAAACTTAGTGCCCAAAAGGTAAGGCTTGAAGTGTCGTACTGCCAGGATTACTGCCAATAGCTCCCGCCGGTAACGCAGTAATTTTTCTCCGGTCGACTGAGGCTGCAGCTATAGTAGGCCACCACTCTCTCTCGGTCTCCCCTCTGGGAGAGTACTGCGCCAACCCCCACATTACTAGCGTCAGTGTCCAAAATAAAGGGTTGGTTGGGGTCAGGGTAAGCCAGGACAGGTGCACTGGTAAGAGCAGCTTTTAGTTGTTGAAAAGCGGCGCGCAGTCCTCCGTCCACCCAAACTGTTGGCCCTTCCTCGTCAGCTGGTGCAAGGGGCTAGCAATGGTTGCAAAGTTTCTCACGAATCTCCGGTAGTATGAGGCTAAGCCCAGAAAGCTCCGCAGCTCGGTGATGTTGGCTGGTGGGGCCAGTTGCTCACGGCAGTCACCTTCGCTGGGTCGGTAGCCACTCCACTCTCGCTAACCACATGTCCCAGAAACTGAGTTTGTCGGGAGAGGAGGTTACATTTCGCGGGGTTCAACCGCAACCCGGCGCTACGAACGGCTGTCAAGACTTCCCTTAAATTGTGGACAGCCTGATCAAAGTCTCTGGCATGGATTAAAAGATCGTCCAGATAGACCACACATCGGGTTCGGGGAATGTCTTTTAGGACCCGCTCCATCAGTCTTTCAAAGGTGGCCGGTGCGTTACACAGTCCAAACGGCATCACCTTGAATTGCCACAGCCCTTGTCCTATGGTGAATGCGGTTTTGTGTCGGTCCTCTGGTGCCAGTTCCACTTGCCAATACCCACTGCGCAAGTCCAGGGTGCTGAACCAACAGGATCCAGCCACATAATCCAATGCATCATCGATGCGTGGCAGTGGGTATGAGTCTTTTCGAGTGACTTCGTTTAACCTCCGAAAGTCCACACAGGGCGCCAACCCCGTTTTCTTCCGTACCATGACCATTGGTGCAGCCCAGGGGCTGTCCGGCTCAATAACGTCGTTGGCTGCCATCTCACAAATCATTTCCTCGGCAGCTTGACGCTTCGCAAGAGGCAATCGGTGGGGGACAAACGAATGGGAGCGGCATGGCCAGTGTCTATGTGGTGTTTCACTAAATTCGTTCTAGTACAGTCCTCCTCTCGAGCCGCAAAAATGTCCACAAAGTCTCTCAATAGTTGTTGAAGTTGCTCCTGCTGTGGCGCTGTTCAGATGTTCCCCACTTCGACGGCCCAATTCCTCTACAGCGGCAACTGTCTCAGCTGATGGGTGGTCGCGTGAGGAAAACCGTTGGGAAGCACTGGTCTGAGCTGCAACATTCTCCTGGGGTCCCCTTGAGTCTCTGCATCTTCCGAACAACGGTCGGGAGCCGGTGAGCCGTGGTATCCAGGCAAATCCAAGCCAGCAGCCCTTCCAGGACGGTTCCAGCCCGATTGGAGCGACACAGTCTCATTACCTAGGCAGAGGACGGCCCTAGACACATCAACACATGCTCCCCAGTGGGCCAACAAGTCCAACCCAATAATGCACTGGTCTTTAATGTCCGCAAGCCAGAATTGTGGTTGGTCTGGCTCGTCCCTACCACCACAGATAACAGTTTCTTTCCGGCATTACTGTCCGTTCACCCGTAACCGTGCGTAGTTCGCTATTTGTGGGGGTCCAGCCCTCGGGAAGAAGACTAGCTGTTTCTGGCAACACTCCTTTTCTTAGCAAACAAATAGTGGACCCGTGTCCACTAAGGCACTGCATGGCCGTCCATCAATAGTGCAGTCTAGGTATAGTCCAGTGGAAAATCCACAGCCCAACTTTGAAGCAGTCTTTGTTGAGGGGTGCTGAAAAACGGAGTGAGGGTCCCCTCACAGCCTCACCCCGATGTCGTTTTCCCTGCGGTGATGCTGTACGAGGCAACGGACTTGGGGCAGGGCAATCCCTGGCAAAGTGCCCTGGTTCTCCGCGATCGAAAACAGCAGTCCACTCGTTGTCTCTGTCGGGGTTGATGTTGATTGGGCGCGGCTGACCTCCACTGCCTCAGACAGGTCCCCTTCCGCCCTTCGTTCAACGGCTCTTGTTAGTCGACTCGGTTGTGGCGTTCGTCTTGTCGATGACTCAGCCTGTAGTACGTCTTCCACCCGCTCAGCCTCTTTTAGTGCCTCGCTCAAATCTCGGGGTGACGATAGACAGACATGCTGGCGAAGACGTTCTGGTGTGAGGCCCCGCAGGAAAGCATGAAGGCCGAGTTCTTCCCTCACTGCTGTCGAGAAAGTAGGGTAACCTTTTCGTGTATATACCCTGACATCAGCGGCAAAGGCTCCTATACTCTCACCTTCATGCCGACGTCGGCTAGTCAGCTTGTCTCTGTTGCATTCTGCTGAAGTTCTTTGTCCAAAGCGATGGGTGAGAGCAGCGGTGAGAGCCTGAAGATCACGACACTCTTCCGATGACAGATCAATGAGTACTTGAAGTGCGGGACCCTCCAAGGCAAGGGCCAAGTGTGTCGCAGCTTCCTCACGGTTCCACTCATTGTGTATCGCGGCCAGATCCACTTGTGCGAGGTATGGTTCTAAAGGAGTCAATGGTTCTAAAGGAGTCAGCTTAGCAGGTGACCGTGAGAAGCGGACCGTCCGACTGGTAACCTGGGGTATCGATGTGGCAGCCGACGGCCCCCTCTGGCCGTGCTCAGAAGATCGCAACACTGTCCGGGGAATACTGGTACCATCAGGCCGGTCTGCCACTTTTCTCCGCACAGCTCCGCTGATCAGGCGCTCTAACGTAACGCTGTTCTCTAAGATGGCACGCTCTAATTCTTCAAGACTCTGTTCCATAACGGCGTCTTCTAAACAGCCTGGTCTCCCACTTCTGACACCAATGTAGCGACCTGGGGTCGAGTCTTGAAGTTTTAAAGCCGCTTTCTGCCGTGCACCTCTCCCAAGCTGTCGGCTAGCGGATTGCCAGCGTTATGCACGCAGCTTTACGCAGCTCTTCAAGCAGCGAGCACTCGTGTCCCATACACCGCACGACTACGAGTGTCTCGGCAGCATGCAGCTGTACCCAGCTTCTTAAGCAACGAGCACTCGTGTCCCATACACCGCACGACTCCGAGTGTCTCGGCATTAATTGCTTAGATAAAATCTTAGCAATGAATAACAGCTCTGTCCTGTTGTATCTCTTTATTCACCAATAGCCAGTAAACAAAGCTCGACATTATTGCACTGCCATGGTCAAGGTCATGCACGAAGACACATTTCACATAAACGGTACTTTTTTACAAAATAAATAACCCCGGACGGCGATGACCCAAACCCACCCAACTAATTGAACACAAACACAACAATTATTTACAAGTTAAGACATTAATAAATACAACAAGAAAAACATTATAAAAAGCAGTGAACGTACAACCTTCCCACAATGCATCACTCCGGCAGCGCTGACTGCCGGGTCGCTACAATATAATGGTGAAAGCTATTGCACCTACATTAGTAGTTTCAGACTATTACTCATGCTCTTTGGAAATACTGCACTTGCCTACTATAACTTCAGAGAAACTAGTTTGGAAGCTGAAAGCTACCTTAGGACCTTTTGGAATATCCAGATATTGTAGCATCTGACAATAAGCCACAATATACAAACGATACCTTTCATTTAGCAAAGAATTTCATTTTTATACATGTCAAGTCCTCACCACACCTCAGGAAATGTACATGCAGAATACATAGTCTAAACATCTAAAAGGATTTTCAGACAGAAAGATCCACTACTGTATTTCCTCTCTTATGTTACAGAACAAATCCAACAAGTAGTACAATAGTTAGCCTTTCCGAGCTGTTGATGGGGCAGAGATTGCACATTACTTTGCCAATGTTAGAATGCAATCTTGTTCCAAAATGGTGAGGCAAGATTTTATTAACTATCATAATGCAGTCATGAAGTGCCAGCAGACATTCCATTATAATAGACTACATGCAGTGAGGGATTTTCCTCAGCAGCATCCAGGCTGTCCTGTCTTGGTGAAACAAGATGGGGAGAAACAAATTAAAGACCCAGCATCTGTGGTGCAAGAAGACATTACTCGCTCTTTTGATGCGTGGATGTTTTGAATTCCAAATAAATGAGGTTATTGTTGAATCTAATTGCTTAAAGAATGATTTATTAATGTATATTGGGATGTTTTGAAATAAAAAAAGGAGCTTAGGAAGAATATTCATCTTAACAGTGTTAATTCTTCCAGTTAGTGTGAGATGAAGGGCTGACCATCTATGCACATTTTTTCCATGCAGACGACGAAATTTTGTTGATAAAGAGCTTTATGTTTACCCCTAGGTATTTAAACTATTCTGCAATGATAAAAGGTAGGGTGTCTAATCTAATATTATATGCTTGAGAATTCACTGGAAAGAGTACACTTTTATTCAGATTAATTCTGAGACCAGAGATCTTTTCAAATTCTGTGAGTGCTGTTAAGACTGCAGGCACAGAATTTTTTGGGTCAGAAATATACAGTACCATATCATCTGCATATAATGAGATTTTCTGTTCCAGTCCTTCTCTGCTAATCCCCTTTATCTGATCAGTATTTCGACAATGTATTGCCAGTGGTTCAATGGCAATCGCAAACAGCAGCGGTGACAAGGGGCATCCTTGTCTAGTGCCACGTTCTAGTTTAAAGTAGTCTGAGCAAATGTTATTGATGCAAACTGAAGCTTCTGGGTTAGTATACAGTAATTTAATCCATGCACAAATGTTCGGGCCAAACCCAAACTTCTCCAATGTAGTAAAAGGTATTTCCATTCAATCATGTCGAATGCTTTTTCTGCATCCAATGATAATAATATTTCTGGGGTGTTTGATTTAGTTGGTGAGTATATTACATTAAACAGGCGTCGAAGATTTGAAGATAAGTGTCGGCCCCTAATAAATCCAGTTTGGTCTTGTGATATTACCGAGGGAGCACTTTCTCCATCCTTCTGGCTATGATTTTAGAGAGTATTTTAACGTCGTTATTCAGAAGTGAAATTGGTCTGTATGATGCACATTGTAATAAGTCCTTATTTTGTTTTGGAAAGACAGTGATTAGTGCTTGGTGAAAGGTTTGTGGAAGAGATTGGTTATCTCTGGCTTCTGTAAATGTTGCTAATAGGAGGGAGCTAGCTGAGTGGAGAATTTCTTGTAAAACTCTGCAGGGTAGCCATCAGGGCCTGCTGCTTTTCCACCTTGGAGTGACTTTATAGCATCTAGTAATTCTGATAACGCCAGAGGTTTATCAAGTTCCTCCACACTAAAAGCGTCTATTTGTGGTATCTGTAATGTATCCAGAAATGCATTAGATTGTATATTGTCTTCTTTAAACTCAGTAGTATATAGGATTTATAGTAGTCTCTGAATGTGTGCATTATATTTTTGTGTTTGATGATTTTATCTCCGTTCGTGTTAGTGATTACCAAGATTGCATTGCGCACTTCTTGCTTGTGAATTTGTTGAGCTAAAAGCTTATTAGCTTTCTCTCCATGTTCATAGTAATGATGTCTGGATTTGTAAATTAGTTGTTCAGTTTCTTTAGTTGTCAAGAGGTTTAATTCTGAATGTAGAGCCTGCCTCCTCCTATGTAGAGTCTTGGTAGTCTGGCGTGTTCTTCATCTATTTTAGTAATTTCGCTTTTAATCTCTGCTACTTTCTTCGCTTCAGATTCATTTCTGTGGGAAAGATATGAGATAATCTGTCCTCTTAAGAAGGCCTTAAGAGTTTCCCAGAGTATTCCTGCAGAGATCTCGGGGGATGTATTTGTCTCTAGAAAGAATTTGATTTGTTTGGATATAAATTCCGTACAATTCTCGTCAGCTAATAGAAGCGGGTGAGTGTATGGGGCTTAGTAATTTTAGCTCCAAGATCATAGGTGCATGGTCAGAAATAACAATAGCATCGTATTTGCAAGATTTAATCATAGGCAAGAAGTTATTGTCTATAAAGAAGTAATCAATCCTTGAGTAGCAATGATGTACTGGTGAGTAGAGATAATGTGTTCTTGAATTTGGGTTTAAAAACCTCCAGGGGTCTGATAAGTTGTGATCAGTTATAAACTTTGTAATTATCTTTGCGGTGTTCCTGTGGAGGAAGTCCTATCTAAAAGTGGATTTATGAACACAATTAAAGTCCCCAGCCATTATAACTTTATGAGTGTTCAGATTGGGAATGGATGCAAATAAATTTTGTATAAATTCCTTATCATCAACATTAGGTGCATAAACATTTATCAAAATCATTTTACAGTTAGATAAGTCTCCCATGACCATTACATATCTCCCTTCAGGATCCAATACTACATCTGATGCTACAAATGGTACTGTTCTATGTATGAGAATTCCCACACCTCTAGTTTTCTTTAAAACTAGAATGGAACATTTGGCCAGTCCAGTCTTTTTGCAGCCGGAACTGATCCTTGCTTAGTAAGTGGGTCTCCTGTAAAAATACTATTTTAGCATTTAGACCTGTTAGGTGAGAGAGTACTTTCTTTCTCTTTAATTCGTGATTCAGGCCTTTAACATTCCAGCTTACGAAGTTAACTGTCCCATCATGGAGACACTGATTCTGAGTTTTTGATGTCATTTTATAGTCTTAACTGGAAGTGAGACAGCTTCGGCCTTAATTTCCTATTTCCCCTAGAGTTGTTGCCATGCAGCTTATTATTACGTTGGTAGTTATAATTATAAAGATTAATAGGATAGATTAAGTATAGATCAAGCCTGCTCTCTTTCTCTCCCCCCCTTAACCCACCACCGTCCCTTTTTGCCTCCCCAAGTGAGGCTAAAACCAACTTCACACAGTCCCAGTCCTCTGACATACCCAGAGACAGAGCACGTCCAAAGCAAAATAAGAGATATCTATTACCAATATAGTCTTTAAAAAAGAAAAAAAAGAATTTTGCACTTAAAATATATATATAGTCTTCAGCAATTTTAGTGCATTAAGATGATACACCCAGATAATAAACCCGGGTGATGGTGTTAAAGATGTGTCCAGAATAAGCATAACAAGTCTTAATGCAGTAATAGCAATAACAATAAACCAAGGGTATGATATTGAACAGTCTCGTTTAGGGTAGAGATGAAAACATTAGGAAAAAAAAAAGAAAGAAAAGTAATTAAGCACAATAAAACATAAACAGATAGCGCCCTAGTAATACTAAGTAATAATGAGAATATATGCTGATAAAAACCCATATTTTAAAACCAGTAGATCAGACAGTAGATTATTAAAACTTGCTTTATCATTAACCGCCATGACTCACTATTATGTATCAGAATAGTCCCGGGATCAGCTTTCTTAATTCCTTTTCTGCTTCTTCTTTGCTAGCGAAGACATAGAATTGACCCTGCCATTCCACTTTAAGTTTTGCCTGATACAAGAGGCTGTATTTGACGTTGGCTTGCCGTAACCACTGTTTGATGTTGTAGAAGGCTGTGCGTTTAGTAGCTGTTGCTAGAGAGAAGTCAGGGAAGATACGAATGTGGTTATTTTCAAATGTAATATCTTCCTTGTTTCTGAGTAGTGCCATCACCTCTAGCTTAAATGATAATCGTTCAAAGCAGACTATAAAAGACCTTGGTCTGGGTCTAACAGTGTTTGATCCGCGTACGCAGTAAGCCGCTGCTATCTCAGATTCTGCTCGTCACTGATTATTTTAGAAAAAAGTTCAGCTGCGAATTTCACCGGTTTGAACTTTCTCGATTCTCAGGCAGACCTTCAATTCTGACATTATACCTTCTACTACCATCTTCCAAAGCAGCCAGTCTGTCTCCGAGTTTTTTGCATTCGGAGCTGACATTTTCTGCTTTTTCTTCAGCACTGGTAGCTAAATTTTCAGCTAATTCAATCCTAGTCGTAAATGTCTCCTGCAGATCCTCCAATTGATCAGTAAGCGTTTCAATTTTACCAAGCAACTGTTGCATCTCCACTTGGATTTCTTGTCGCAGCCTTTCATTTGCCTGTTGCAGCATCAGCCGCTGTGTTTCGTTTGCTTGTTGCAACTCCTGCCGCTGCGTTGCTTGCTGCCATTCCTGTTTCAATTCCAGCAACTCTTGTTTCAGCCTCTCATGTGCCTTTGCCCTTGCTTTCTCATTTGCCTTCTCGGTTTTCTTTATATCTTGTATGAGCTCAACGAACATCACCTGCAGTTTAGACATTTCAATTGTGCTTTCTTGTACCGTAGGTGTAGCGTCAGGCTCTACTGTAGCCGGTGCCCCCGCTATTCCTGGCTCGCGTGGAGTAATTGAGATTGCGGACTGTAAGGCCTTTTCCAGTTTCAGGTGTTCTTCTTCGATCGGCAAGCTATCGAGATCTGCACTCACGATCATACATTCGCTCCCCTTTTCACTCTCAGCCGACAACAATGTAGCGAACCTTGGTCCTGAAGAGTCTGTACTTTCGCCCAGCTGATCCAGGTCTCTCTCTGAAAGGCCGTATCTTGAGCTAGGGCTTGCTGATCTTAGCTTGGGTGCAGCTTTAGTTTTCGATTCTTTCGGACCCCCCTTTTTGCTGGCCATGTTTATATATGCTTACATAAATACTGTTGCAGTCTCCTTGGGTTGAATAGATACAGGATATCTCAGGATAATAAGCAAATAATATGCAAAATAACCCCGGCTGCTATCGGAGCTCCACTTCAGACGCCCATCTCTCGCATCGGACGAGACCCTCAATCAATCATTTTAAAGTGTAACATTGCTGTATTAATTACAATTAAAGGCATAGTTGTCCTCCACCTAGAACGCAGTCTATTGCACATGCATATCTGTTACAAGCTTTACAGTTTACTTCTTATAAAAACAGCTCAAAGGACAACAACCTATTTAATTATATCAAAAGTATTTTTCTGTAGGTATTGTTACAGCATCTTTAAAAAACCATTAAAGAAACTTTGGAGTGGTGCTTAATTTCAGCTCAGTTTAAGCCTTTATTCCCTTCAGTGTTTCTATTCCCTTTTCAAATACATGATCAGCATTTGCCAATATCTCAGCCAGATTTTAACATGTGTCCTTACCAGTACTATGTGACATCACCTGTAGTGCTTTAAAACTGTGCCATTCTAGCTGTATGGTCTTGAGTCATTCATGTCCAAATAAGGCTGAACACCATATTCCAGATCGTACAAGTCTAACTGCTGCTCATCTTTGTATTTCATATTCACAGTTATTTTGCACCTTGGAGACAATGTTTCTCCTGAATATGTCTTTAATACTACTGAAGTCTTTGGAAGTGGTGTTTGTGAACACAATCATTTGTATTTGCATACAGCGATAAGAGACAATGCTGATCCAGTGTTAAACTCCATTTTCAGTTTAACACATTCCATTTAAGAAGATATCCAAATTACTGACCAGTCTGCTCCACTACATATTAAATGGGTTAGCAATGTCACTTGAGTTTAATGCATTTTCAGCTATCTAATGCACATTAATTTCTGTGAAAAGTGCTTTGAGAAATGAGAAAAAAACTATAAATATAGTTTTATATAATTTATATAAATGTAAAGAATTATTATTAATAACATTTCTGCCTAACGAACATTTTGTTAATTGCATCTTCTGCTGTTCCATGTCACAGCTCTACTGCACCTTTTGTGACAGTTTCCATTGATACTATGTTATTCAAAGTACATTCCAGCATAAAATCTTTCTCTGTTAAAAGTCTCTTTAGGATGCTTTCATTATACAGTCCCCATATAAGTTTGTCTCTTAATGCCTCCGCTAGCTCAGTGTGAAATTGGCAATGCTCTGAAAACCTGCGCCAACTCCACCATGTATTCTGAAATGTTCCCGTTTTTAGATTGATTCCGCTTGTGGATGAGAAACCTTTCAGCGATCACTAGCGATTTTGGGTTCTAGAATGTTGACAATAACCTTACAGAAACTCTGCTTTGTCTGCTACTTCATTAATGTCACAATACAATTCAGCTCTTCCAATGTATGTTTCCCAGTCCTCAATACTAAGTTGAATGTGGTAAAGGTTCCTGTCAATGACATGTCACCTTGTTTCACTCTCAAATTAACTTGCTTTCAACAGTTAATAATGTGTTATTTCAATGACTCTTGGTGTTGATGTTAGCGTTTTCAAAGACGTGGGCTTCTTGGTGTTCCCTCTCCCTACAGTCTTCATTTCCTTTTTTGTGCAAGGTTCAAGTTGTATAGCTTGTCGCCTGTTTTGTTGTGTTTTTTCTTATTTCCATTAGACACGTACAGCAAAGTCATTAAAACACATTCACTAAAATAAACTGCCACCATTATCAGCTTTTAATTGAAGAACAATGCATTGCTTGCACATAACATACAGTGCATCCAGAAAGTATTCATGGCGCATCACTTTTTCCACATTTTGTTATGTTACAGCCTTATTTCAAAATGGATTAAATTAATTTTTTCCTCAGAATTCTACACACAACACTCCATAATGACAACATAAAAAAAGTTTACTTGAGGCTTTTGTAAATTTATTAAAAATAAAAAAACTGAGAAATCACATGTACATAAGTATTCACAACCTTTGCTCAATACTTTGTTGATGGATTTTTGGCAGCAATTACAAGTCTTTTTGAAAATGATGCCACAAGCTTGGCACACCTATTCTTGACCAGTTTCGCCCATTCCTCTTTGCAGCACCTCTCAAATTATCAGCTTGGATGGGAAGCGTCGGTGCACAGCCATTTTAAGATCTCTCTGGAGATGTTCAATCAGATTCAAGACATTCACAGAGTTGCCCTGAAGCCACTCCTTTGATATCTTGGCTGTGTGCTTAGGGTCGTTGTCCTGCTGAAAGATGAACTGTCACCACAGTCTGAGGTCAAGAGCGCTCTGGAGCAGGTTTTCATCGAGGATGTCTCTGTACATTGCTGCAGTCATCTTTCCCGATATCCTGACTAGTCTCCCAGTTGCTTCACTATAGGGATGGTATTGGCCTGGTGATGAGCGGTGCCTGGTTTCCTCCAAACGTGACGCCTGGCATTCACACCAAAGAGTTCAATTTTTGCCACATCAGATCAGAGAATTTTGTTTCTCATGGTCTGAGAGTCCTTTCGATGCCTTTTGGAAAACTCCAGGCAGGCTGCCATGTGCCTTTTACTAAGGAGTGGCTTCCGTCTGCCCACTCTACCATACAGGCCTGATTGGTGGATTGCTGCGGAGATGGTTTTCCTTCTGGAAGGTTCTCCTTTCTCCACAGAGGACCTCTGGAGCTCTAATAAAGTGACCATCGGGTTCTTGGTCACCTCCCTGATCACACAGTTTAGATGGCCAGCCAGCTCTAGGAAGAGTCCTGGTTGTTTAGAACTTCTTCCACTTACGGATGATGGAGGCCACTGTGCTCATTGGGACCTTCAAAGCAACAGACATTTTTCTGTAGCCTTCCCCAGATTTGTGCCTCGAGACAATCCTGTCTCAGAGGTCCACAGACAATTCCTTTGATTTCATGCTTGGTTTGTGCTCTGACATGAACTGTCAACTGTGGTACCTTAAATAGACAGGTGTGTGCCTTTCCAAATCATGTCTAATCAACTGAATTTACCACAGGTGGACTCCAATTAAGCTGCAGAAACATCTCAAGAATGATCAGGGGAAACAGGATGTACCTGAGCTCAATTTTGAGCTTCATGGCAAAGGCTGTGAATACTTATGTACATGTGCTTTCGCAATTTTTTTATCTATACTAATAAAAGGCAAAGCCCTCACTCACTCACTCACTCATCACTAATTCTCCAACTTCCCGTTTAGGTAGAAGGCTGAAATTTGGCAGGCTCATTCCTTACAGCTTACTTACAAAAGTTGGGCAGGTTTCATTTTGAAATTCTACGCGTAATGGTCATAACTGGAACCTAATTTTTCGTCCATATACTATAATAGATTTCTGCTCGATGGCCGTGGGAGTCGGAGTTACACCTCCCCCATAATTTAGTGTCTGCCCATATAAGGCCGTCCGTCAGCGGCAATCCAATAGAAACACTGCCGCTAAATATTCACGGGTGAAGGACTGTGCTTTTTGGCACAAACTCAGCGAAACTGCGAGAGAAACTTTTAAGTGCCGGGTCTTAGCTAACATTAAATACAACCGTGGACATTGCACGTGATGGCACCAGCACAGCTGGGAACATTCATGCATGTACACTGAGTGGCTCACGTGAACTGACGCAGTGCACAGACAAAAAGCAACAGTTCCAAAGAGTGTTGAACAAAAACCTAATTACACAATTGAGAAGGCAGCAAAAAAATATGAAGCGTGTGACACATACAAGCATATTCATAAGTGCAGCTACTGTGGAAACAAAGCACACGGTGGAAAAAGTCAATGTCCCGCTAAAGGAAGACAGTGTAACAAAAAACCTGTGCATGCAGTGTGTCACGTCTCAGATAAAGAGGAAGCAGAGCTGTTTATTGATGCAGTAAGAAACGAATCGATGAATGAAACCTGTTATCTTTACAACAATTCACAAACACGGAATGTAACTTGAACACAACACATCCTACATATACAAACCTTATTGAAAGAAATAATGATAATCAAATCCTTGATGACAGCAACACTCATAACACTCACAAAACAATTACTGTATATTGACAATCATGTTATGTTATTTTTAAAATGTTCCCTTTTCTTTTTCATAACTTCTTTAACACACTACTTCTCCGCTGCGAAGCGCAGGCATATATATATATATATATATATATATATATATATATATATATATATATATATATATATATATATATATATATATATATACTGTATATATATATATACAGTATATATATATATATACCCCGATCTACATACTCTCAAATAGACAAACCACACACCGTGGCGCAATGGAAGAGGCTTTGCCTTTAGTGCCGAGGTTCGATTCCTGAAAGGGGGTGCACTGAGTATGTACGCATGATGAACCCAAAATTAGGGCAAAACACGTGTCACGTACTCTTTGCATTATTTCACATAAAACTATTTCAATATATATATATACATATACAGTATATACACACACATACATATATATCAGCGCTTCACGATTCATTTTACCCTCGCAGCCCCTTGGTTTGGGACGTATGAAAAAATATGCGGTTAACGCAGAAAGACAAATCACCAATTGAAGCTTTATGAATAATGGATACTTTATTCGCCATCAATGATTGTTTTGGTAAAGCCATACTCAGTGTAATCATTAGATGAACGGTAAAAAAGTAAGAGCGAGGGGAGAGTGACTTATTGGGGCACGCAGGCAAAACCACAATAGCACGCGGGCTTGATGTAGTGCACGTCAACTCAATCTGAATTGCGCAATCACATTCGAAAAAATATATCTCTTCAAGTTCTATTTAGTCGACGCAAATATCTTTGGTTGGAATGTAAGGCGTATTTACTCTTTACATTTCTATAGTGAAGAAAAATGTATGCAAGGATGCCTAAATTTAACTTACATTCCTGCCAAAGATATTTCTGTCGACTAAATAAAAATTCCTTCTATTTAAAATTTAAATAGAACTTGAACAGATGCGATAGTTCATAATATCCACGCATACTTGCACGTAAGAGCGGGAGTCATCCGTTTTAACAAGCAGCATATTTCACTGATACGAAATAGCCTGCCCATTTAATTATTTAGGAATGGATAAATAAATTAAGATTTTGTACAAATAATGTTTTTCATTTTTCTTCCTTGATGGATTCTGGCACCCCCAGCAACAGTTGCTCACACCCCAAAGACTGTATATATATACAGTGTATATATATTTATATATATATATATATATATATACTGTATATATATATATATATATATATATATGTGTGTGTGTGTGTGTGTGTTTATATGTATATATGTAGATATGTATGTATATGTATTGTCACGCATGCGCGATTAGGAGACCGCGGATAGATCTTAAAACACCTCGAAGGACGTTCGCCGGCAGGGAATGGCAGGGTACTAACCTTGTTTCTTTGTTTTCCAGAACTAAAGACGCTCCGCCATAAAGACCTTGCCCGCAGTACGATCACTTCTGCCCTTCCTCCGCCATTTTCAATGACATCAGCAGTCCCATCATCCATCACGACTCCTTCCCAGCATTCCTGCACTTCCGGCTCCTCCCATATAAACATGGCCGTGACACCTAGTATGGTGTCACACATGAATCTTGTTTTGTTTTATGTCTGACCAATTTATTTTTGTTGATAAAGTCTGGAGTGTCGACAATATAAGGGGCCGGAAAACCCCAAACCTTTTTGTTGCCTCCTGTTGCATCTTTTACAGTATATATATATGTTTATATATGTGTGTGTATGTATATATATATGTATTTGTGTGTGTATATATGTGTGTGCATGTATGTATGTGTGTATGTATATGTATGTGTGTATATGTAGATATGTATATATATGTATATATGTATATATATGTGGATGTATGTGTTTATATGTATATATATATCTATGTATATATGTGTGTGAGTATATATATATATTTGTATATGTGTATATTGTGAGACTTGCCCGGACACCACCAGTCGGAGACCACATCTTTATAAAAGTCACACGTTTATTATTCATTAAATAAACACAGTCCCAAAACACCACACAATGCATAAAGCAATAATCACCCAATAATCTTTCTTTCTCTCAGTCCTTGGCCGCCAATCTCCTCCTGGGAGCTTTGTCCTGCTCCCTCTTCCGATTCTAGCTCCCAGATTGCTGGGAGGCGGCGCCTTTTATTCCTGCCCGGATGTGCTCCAGGTGGCTGATGACGATCTTCTGGCAGCACTTCCTGGTGTGGCGGAAGTGCTGCCCTTTGCCCCGGAAGCACTCCGGGCGTCCCTGGCAGGTTTCTCCGCCATCTTGACAAGTGTGGCGGAAGTAATGTTCTCTCAGCTTCTAGGAGGCTTAAGATGCCCCCTGGCGGTGGCCACGGGTCCCAACGAGTTGGAAAGTTTCTCCTCTCCCGTGGTCCTCTCCTGTTCCAGGACGGTTGTGTCCTCCTGACCCGGAAGCTTTTACTGCCACCTTCCGGACCTTCTAGGCGTCCCGGCCGGGTAAGAACCCCAGCCGTCTGTGACAATATGTATATATGTATGGATATGTATATATATATGTTTATATGTGTGTGTATATATATATATCTATACTAATAAAAGGCAAAGCCCTCACTCACTCACTCACTCACTCACTCACTCATTCACTCACTCACTCACTCACTCACTCACTCACTCACTGACTCATCACTAATTCTCCAACTTCCCGTGTGGGTGGAAGGCTGAAATTTGGCAGGTTCATTCCTTACAGCTTCCTTACAAAAGTTGGGCAGGTTTTATATCGAAATTCTACGCGTAATGATCATAACTGGAAGCAGTTTTCTCCATTTACTGTAATGGAGATGAGCTTCAACGCCGTGGGGCGGAGTTTTGTGTGACATCATCACGCCTCCCACGTAATTACGCAGCACATAGAAAATCAGGAAGACCTCAAAAAAGCGCTGAAGAAAACATGCATTATATAATTGAGAAGGCAGCGAAACAATAAGAAGCGAGCGAGTGACATATACAACCATATTCATGAGTTCTGCTACTTCGGAAACAAAGCACGATGTAAACCTACACTTTAAATTAAGTTCATAGACAGGCTGCGCTGGCGTTTGTAATTTAGTGCCTGCCCATATAAGGCCGTCCGTCAGCGGCAATCCAATAGCAAACTGCCACGGGTAAATATTCACGGGTGAAGGACTGTGCTTATGGAGAGGAAGATGAGATGGTCAGGGTGGTGTTTGACACAAACTCAGCGAAACTGCAAGAGAAAGTTTTAAGTGCCAGGACTAAGGTAACATTAAATACAGCCATGGACATAGCAGGAGATGGCACCAGCACAGCTGGAAACCTTCGATGCATGTACACCGAGTGGCTCACGTGAACTGACGCAGTGCACAGATAAAGGCAACAGTTCCAAAGCGCTGAACAAAACCGAATTACACAATTGAAAAGGCAGCAAAAAATATGAAGCGTCTGATACATACAAACATATTCATAAATCCAGCTACTGCGGAAACAAAGCACACGTTGGAAAAGTCAATGTCCCGCTAAAGGAAGACAGTGTAAAAAACCTGCATGCAGTGTGTCAGGTCTCAGATAAAGAAGAAGACGAGCTGTTTATTGATGCAGTAAGAAACGAATCGATGAATGAAACCTGTCATCTTTACAACGATTGACAAACACGGAATGTAACTTGAACACAACACATCCTACAAATACGAACCTGATTGAAAGAAATAATGATAATCAAATCCTTGATGACAGCAACACTCAGTAACACTCACAAAACAAATACTGTATATTGACAGTCATGTTACGTTATTTTTAAAATGTTCCCTTTTCTTTTCTAGCTTTTTTAACACACTACTTCTCCGCTGCGATACGCGGGTATATATATATGTATATATATATAACCCGATCTACATACTCGAATAATGGATACTTTATTCGCCATCAATGATTGTTTTGGTAAAGCCATACTCAGTGTATTCATTAGATGAACGGTAAAAAGTAAGGGCGAGGGGAGGATGACTTATTGAGGCATGCAGGCTGTAGTGCGTCAACTCTATCTGAATTGCGCGATCACATTTGAAAAAATATATCTTTTCAAGTTCTATTTAGTCCATATGTGTCAAACTCAAGGGCATGGGCCACATCCGCCCGGCGTGTAATTATATCCGCCCGAGATCATTTTATATACTGTATTATTGTTATTAAAGCCGGGTATATGAAGCGCTGGTAACACAATAAACTACAGATCCCATAATGCAGCGCTTCAGCTGCCTTGCCGAACACTTACCGCGCTAATCAAGTCTACCTTATGATGCTGCAAGTTATTGCGAAGCTAGCTCACACGATGCTGAAGAGAAAAGTTGATTCTGAAAATAGAGCCTTTAAAAACCGATGGGAGGCTGAGTATATGTTTACTGAACCCGTGTGTCTCATTTGTGGAGCTAATGTGGCTGTAATTACAGAATTTAATCTAAGACGGCACTATAAAACAAAACATCAGGGTAACCTGAAAGACCTGAATGCAATGCAGAAGATACAGAAAGCAGAAGAATTAAATAAGAATCTGACACTTCAGCGGACGTTTTACCCGTGCACAATCACAAAGTGATTTCAATTGAGGCTGCTTTTATGGGAGACACAACCACTTGCCCCACTTTCCCTATTGCCAAGTAATGTTGAACCAAGTCGTCACTACGGTGTTCCCAAATACGCACTTTGCTGATAAACTGAGCGCACTGAGTTTGCACGGCGCTTTGGTGACTTTGAAGAACAAAAAAAGTCCGTCTACATGCGGCTCGAACCTTGTGCATGTTTGGTAGCACATATCTGTGTGAGAAGCTCTTCTCAGTGATAAAGACTAACAAAACAGCACACAGGAGTCACCTCACTGATGAGCACCTGCAATCCATCCTGAGAATCTCCACAACACAGAACCTCACAGCAAACAGAAACGAACCTGTTGCCAAAAAAAGATGCCAGGCGTCCAGCTCTAAAATGACATATGAGCAAAGACAACTGAATGATTTGATTTGTTATTGCTGAAAGGAACACATTTTATTTATATTTCCAGGTTTTGTTATGCAGCATGTTCATATTTGAATTTGTATAATTTTGACAGGATATATTTTTATGGAGAGCAAAATATTATAAGTTGTTTAAGGTTTGAGTTGATTTATTCAGGAATAATATTCCTGTCTGTTTTACCATTCCTACCAAAGATATTTCAGTCGACTAAATAAAAATTCCTTCTATTTAAAATTTAAATAGAACTTGAACAAATACGATAGTTCATAATATCTACGCAGACTTGCGTAAGAGCGGAGTTATCCGTTTTAACAAGCAGCGTATTGAACTGATCTGAAATAGTTGTGTGTGTATATATGTAGATATGTATGTATATGTATATATATATGTTTATATATGTGTGTGTGTATGTATATATATATGTATTTGTGTGTATATATGTGTATGTGTGTGTGTGTATATATATATATATATTTATATTTATATATATATATATATATATATATATATATATATTACATTGACAGCAACACTCATCACTCACAACAGTGACAAAACAATTACATTGACAATCATGTTATGTTATTTTCAGAATGTTTCCTTTTCTTTTTCATTACTCCTTTAACACACTACTTCTCTGTTGCAAAGCATGGGTATTTTGCTAGTAATAAATAAAATACATGTTTACAGTATATTGTGTTTCTTTATTTATTTGTATGTCCAATGGTTGTGTGATTATGGCATTTTTTGGTTGCCCCTGTATGGGAGCACAATTTAATTATCTTGCCCTGGGAGCCAAAACACCTGTATCTCTGTTCTACACACTATAACTACAGATAGACACATCCAGTAACTTGATTGCTATGGACACTAATGACATAAGAAAAAGAGTACACATGATTATTTTTTTCGTATAGCTCTCTACTTTATCTTCTTAATGGAAAATATATTACAGTGCCTGCTAAGAGAAGAGAATCAGCATTCATGGAAAACTGCAAGCCCTGTCCTTACTCCAAAGCATATCAGTTAGTCAGTACTGTTTTGACACTGTCAGCCCTTGCAATGCGAAAATAATCAGTTCCAGAAAATGGGGAGGAAAAAGAAAAATCTGAAATATTACATCCCATTATGATAAACAGCAAATATAATAATGTGTTCACAACCCATCAGAAACCCCCAACCACCCATCCTTTTGCTTGATCTTCTTATCCGGCAGACTCTCATCATAGCTTATCAGACAGAAGGGACGAACAATACCTGGACTGGGCTCAAGTCCATTCTAAGGTGAACACTCACACACGCTAGAGCCAGTTTAGAAAAGCCAACTCATTAAATCTGCAAGTCTTTACACAGAAACCAGAGCATCCATGGGAAACGTAAGGGGACATAGGGAGAAACTCCACGAGGGGAACAACTGGGATGCGAACCCCAGTTTACATATTGCAAGGCAACAGCACTTCCACTGCACCACTCAAATAATTTTTCCTGATATTACGAAACCTCCCTAAACACCCATATAACCACCGACCACTGATTTTTCCGTGATATGAAACAGTTCATTCATCAATTACCTAATAAAGAAACTGTCAATGAGGTCATTAATGGGACTGTCTCTGCACATTTGCCTAGCTGCACTTACAGTATGCGAATCGAAGGTTTCCATCTCAGGCAGATCAGACTGTTCTCAACTACTAAACTAGGTCGTTATAGTAAACAGAACAACCGCACAGCGTCAGTCACAAAACACTCTTTGAGTCAGATAACACTCACATAACCCTAATCTTAACCACAATGTGATGGAGCCCTAATGTTAACCATAGTTCAATGCGATGAGTTGTAAAGGACTGACATTGAGAGCATTTCGTGATGTTGGGGCATTACATGACTGACTTGATAGGTACTGCGGTCTTAAATTACACTCGGTTAGGCTGCAGGTGCGTCAGAGTGTGTGGACGGTGTGGCCGGTGGTGTGAGCAGCTGCAGTAGAGAGGAAAGGAAACAGCCACGGTGCAGGCAAGTGGAGCACCAGATTGAGCAGTGAGAGCATCTTTAAAAGTAGGCGCTTTGTGTGTAACATACATTTTTGCAAAAAAAACAAACTAATAGCGTTAGAAGACAGAGGATAAAAAAAAAATAATTGCAGGGAAGAATATGAAAATCCCGGAGGAAAACCTGCTGCAGTCTGCATGAGAACTGCGAAAGGGAAGCAGATTTATCTTCAGGTTAGACAAGTGTCAAAGAGCCAAAGCTATACTGGAATAGGCTTTAAAGGAACAATTTTAATATCCAATATTACCTGTAATTCATTTATACCATTTTGTTTTCATTTTGACATTTGGCACTGTAAACATTAAGACAAAAACACCAGAAATCATTACTTACAGAAAGTGTCTGTTTTGTAAAGAAAAAGTAGAAGATCAAATAAAATACCACTACCCAAGATAAGGTAAACTACTATGTTATGTTTTACAATTAAAAAAAGAACAATTAAATATATGAGAGATACAAATCATATATGTCTAGAAATTAATTTAAAATATGTTAGTCATTACTGATGAAGATTGAAATATTTCTAATGTCACCATCATTTTTAAAGATTTCCTAAACCAAGGATAGAACAAAGCATAAATAATTGGATCAATGCAGCAATTCAATGTCACTAAATACATCACTGCTAATCGCACTTGTCCTAAGTTTTCTGAGTTAATAGTGAACAACATTTGAACTAGAATGAACACAAAGCCAGGTGAACAGAGCACAATAAAAACTATTACTACTATTCCTAGGGTTTTTGCAGCTTTTCTTTCAGATGGTTTAGACAGTTGTGTTTGTTTGCTGTCTGCTGATTTTGTTTCTTTCATCATACAGTTGATAGCTTTTACGTGTCTTCTTGCTGTCACAAATATTATTGAATACAAACATATTATAAGCAACATTGGCAATACAAATATCACTACATTATCTATCATCAACCAATCAATATAATGCGCAAATCTGCACATACCCACACACCAGTCAGTTACAAGTAAACCTCCAGTATGAAACAAAAATGTATATGTGTATAAAAATGCTAACAACCATATGAAAATAATACATGAACCTGCCACCGAATTTGTTACATAGCTGCTATAAAGAAATGGATTGCACACGGCAAAGTAGCGGTCAAATGATATGCTTACCAAATTTAAAACAGAAACAAAAAGTAAATACTGAGAATATGTTTGAAAGTAAGGGCAAAATGTATCACCAAAGTACCAGCAATTCTCAATTACATCAGTAAACTGAAAAGGCAGAATAAGAAAGCCAGAAAGAAAATCTGCCACAGCAAGCGAAAGGACAAATAAATTAGTAGGAGTGTGAAGTTGCCTGAAATGACAGACAGTGATGATCACAAACAAATTCCCAAATACTGTAACTCCAATCAGAATTCCTGCGAAGAGGTAAAGCAGTGTTAATATTTCGGTTCGCCTTACAAATTTAGTGCAACTTGCATTATTTCCAGGATAGCAGTAACTTGTTTCTGAATACATTATTCAGGTTTTATAAAGTCCCTTTTATTGGATACAGCATTATGCTTCTCAGTTTGACAATGTGTATCTCTGAAAGTCATTAACAAAAGTTTATATATTTGCAAAATTCTGAGAGATGAATGTACATTTTTTCTACTCCAATTAGAGCCATTGTACTCCCTAGTGAAACAGAAGTGTTTTGTTTCTGAGGAATAAATCTTTATTATTTGGATGCTAATTATAAATAAACATTCAACTCTACTTTTTATGGGTATCTTGTTATTGACGTTTCTGAAAAGACATAGCTGCATTTGTAAAATTATTAAGCTGTTTTTTATATGTTAAATGCATTCCTTAAAAATAAGAAAAGGCTTTTTTTCTTTCATTCATTCACTTCCTAGTCTGTTGCCAGCATAGAGTTACTCAGTATTGTGTGACAGGAGCCTGCCTTGCAGTATTAGCACCTTTATAATCTTCTCTGCAAATGAATGGCTTTTGATTTTATATTGTGGGATGCAAATGCACATGCTTGTGTACCAATGCATGCTAAACTCTTATTTCACAGAAAAAGATACACTATTAGACAATCTATTGCAGTTATTTTACTCTGTTTGGAAGAAGGCTTGTTTTACCCCAGACGTTTTCTTTACTGTGCCAAATGTCAGTCATGACTTACGCAGCAGTGCATACATGCAAGACCATGAAATACAACTGTAGGCACATCAGCAGCATCCTCCTTTTAGGCAGTAAGACAGTTAATGGACTCATTGTAATTGTAGCCGCATTAACCCTTTCTATATTCTTCCTCTAACTTTCTTTCGATTATTACTGGTAGTAACAGATAATGGATTGCATTTATTAGGGAAAATCATTGTGCAAGAAACAGAAACAAACAATAAAATGAATAAAAAGATTTAAGTTGAACTGGAAGGAAAATAAACTCCTATCACTCAAGACCACACTGTCAAAATATGATTATAACAGGGCTCTGTACAAAACTATTACACATTTATTGTTTTTGCTGACATATTTGGTTGCTGAATGTAGCACACATTTCTAAGTAAATATAACTGATTAAATCACTTGAAGAGTTTTTGTTAGAAAACCAAAAAGTGGTGAATTTTGGGAAATTTGAAACGAGCAACAGTGCTAAAAGGACATTAAAGTGCGTAGTCAAACACAAGTCATGATTATGGCTGTGACAACCTGAATCCTCAATCAATGTTAACATTTCAGGGCAAAGTCGTCTAGTTTCAAGATCAAGGACCAGAGACGTACTGTACATGTGATTGTTAGCAATTTGTCTCATCTAACTCCAATTAAGGGCTAGAATAAGACCAGCAGGTAGTGGAAGAGAGATAGAGGTGGTCATTTCAGTTTCTTTTTTTTTTTCTTCAACCTGTTCAAATGCTAATTATTTGTTGTTCTTTCCTTTTAGTTTTTTGGCTTCTTCTTTACAGCTGATCTACTGTTTTGCTTTTTATGTTATTGTTTTTCTTAGTTTTAAAGGTTGCTTTGTGATATTTATTTTTACTGCCAATGATGTTATATTTCAACTGTGAATGTGAACCCAGTATAAGATTTTGTTTAGGTGAATCGGTTGCTTGATTTATTCTTTTATTTATCACATACTGTGTATATTTTTATATCATTTTTTCAATAGATCACCCCAGCCAGACACAGTATACATGTCTGTTTGAGCCTGACTGTTTATCAGGTTGGCCGCTTTCAAGAGGTTCTGGATGTTTTCCACAAACCATGGCTCAGGATCCTGGTCATAAAGACTCTGGGTTGCTTCAATATCTTTCTGCCTTTTCACAAGATTCACACATTTGTACAAAATGCTGTCAACGACCTGAAAAATTAACATTCTATTAATGAGGCTATTGTACAAGCCTTTCATAACATGGATGATGACTCTTATTCAAAAAAATACGTGAAATAGCCGAGGCTTTCTCTAAACGCCATTTTTCTGTACCAGATATATCCGATGTACCTTTGGGGTTTTACAGGAATACGACATAGGAAAAATCAGATGAAATTTCTGAACTAAATGTACCTGTGATATAACATGTTTTTGTCTGCCTTTAATCAGGCTGTTTTGAAGTGGTTGGTAAAACATCTCTGAATTTTAATATTATTTTTGAAAATTACCAATAAAACACCGTTTGATTTTTAAACCATTGACATTTTTCTTAGACCGCCGATGATGGAGGGTTACATGAAACAATTTTATTATAACCCGGCAAATCCTGGCAGCTTTGGGGAATAAGACTCTTTGAAAAGAGCTCTTGAGGTTTCGGGTCAGAAAACATATGACCATCAGGTGTCGGATTGGTTATCTGGTCAATATTCTTATACAATTCATAAACCCGCTAGAAGGCATTTTAGGAGAAATAAGGTTTATGTATCTGATATAGACTTGCAATGGCAGATGGATTTAGTGGACATGACAAATGTGTCCGAGCATAACCGAGGTTATAAATATTTGTTGACCTGTATCGATGTACTTTCTAAGTACACGTGGGTACGGCCCCTAAAGAACAAAATGGGTAAAGAAGTGACAAGAGCCTTCCAAGACATTCTGAGCGCCAGAAGAACTCCAAAGAAGATCCAGACCGATAAGGGGAAAGAGCTTTTCAACTGAGATTTTCCAAAGCTGTTAAAGAAGATTGGAATAAAACATTTCACCCCAGAAAATTAATTAAAGATATCAGTGGTGGAGAGATTTAACCGCACACTAAAATCTAAAATGTGGAAATACTTTAGTGCATATAATATGAGAACCTACATTAATAAATTGTTGGATCTAGTATACTCTTACAACAAAATTTATTATTGAAGCATAAAAATGGCTCCTTCTGATGTAAACATATTAAATTCCTGGAAAGTTTTCAAAAACTTATATGACGTAGCCAACCCCCAGGTCCACCGTTTTTAAGTTCAAAGTAGGAGATACAGTTAGGGCATCTAAAACCAGATATCCTTTTGAGAAAGGTTATGAAGAAACACTTTCAGATGGAATCTTTACAGTATCTGAGCTTGTACCTATGGCATCGGCTGTGTACAAACTGAAAGATTATTATAGTGAAGAGATCATAGGATCCTTTTACGACCCTGAATTGCAAAAAATTAAAGTCGATTCTACTGACGTTTACAGTGTCAAAAAAAATACTGGCTAGGAAAGTCAAGAATAAAAAACGACTCATTTTAGTCAAATGGCTCGAGTGGCCAGAAAAATTTAACAACTGGATACCAGAGAGCCAAGCCCAAGATGTTCAATAAAATATAGAACGCTCCAAATTGGCTCATCATTCTCTAACAGCACACAATGGAGTGCAAAAGTTTTTTCGTGACTCTGCCTAGCAACGCTTCCTCAGACATTTTCCCTAACAACACAATTTCCAATTTCACTACAAAGCTTGCTAAACCCATAGAATTAGAACAACAACAACATTTATTTATATAGCACATTTTCATACAAAAAGAAGGTTCTTGGGAAGTCGGTCTAGCAGAAATACAATAGTACAATACCCACACACGTGGAATACCATAGACAAACCGGATAATGAATTCTACGTTCAGCTCCGGGTGTAAAAAATATCACTACATTCCACATGGGTATTACGAAGGTATTCACGATGTACTGTCTTTTATGAATTCAGCAACATTAAGCCTACCCACTTTGACAGATGTTGCAGCGGGAACTGTCCCTTCTGAGAATCCTATGAAATTCAGTTATAATGCGGTGGAAAGAAGAGTCTACGTGGTACCGGGCAAAAAGGATGAAACTATACAATTAAAAGGAAAGCTGGGTCGAATATTAGGAGCCCATCCTGATCAGTCTCGGGGGTTAACTTACAAGGCACCTTTCCCCGTTGACATCAGGGCTGGCTTTTACACGTTGTATGTGTTTGGGGACATGGTATCTCATCAGAGAGTTGGAGACAGCTACGTGCCCCTTTTGAGGTGCGTTCATATAGAGGATCAAGCAAATAAAATTACTACTATCACATACAACAAACCTCATTGTCCCCAAGTCAGCAAGAATCATTTCGACACAGTGACTATTAAAATAAAGATAGACCAGAACAAAAATGTGCCATTTCAGTTTGGTAAGGTGATAGTGAAGTTGCATTTCAGACCTGTCAGGCATTGTATGCACAACTGAAGCAATGAGGTCTTACCAGGACCCGACACCTTACATCCAGTATTATCAGAACCAAGCGGATTACCGGGATTCTCTGGATCCCCTATAATGTATGGTGGGGGTATTGGAGGTATATTTCAAGGGTTGTTTAGAGGAGCTTTAACTTTCCTGAAAAAAGGCTTTGACATAGCAAAACCACATAGCAAATCCACTGCTAAAAATATTGTAAAAGATGTGATCACGATGGGCTAAATCAAGTGCGCCTGGTGGCGTCAGAGAAAAGCAGGAGGGAGCGGGCTTGATGGTAAAGAGAAAGACACAACACAAGACACCACCGGGGTCGCATGAGGTCCTGCCAGTTAAAAAGGCAAGGTGCACTATTTTTACAGCATTTTCTAAATGTCTTCAGAAGAACAAGACTAAAGCAAGCAAAAAAAAGAGAGAGACATTTTTTAAAAGAAGATGAGTTTCATACACAGAATGTCCAAAGAGTGTGTCAAATCTGAACTGGACCTGTTTACGGTGCCTTTCAATCAAACGATTGTAGATAAAAGTATATACATTGAAGTACCACATCTCCCAGCCCTCTCTGAATTAGCGCTGCTAGAATTTCTCATAACTGGAAATGGGGAAGACTACCTTTACTTGAATAACACTCTTCTACACCTAAGGGGCAAAATAATGAACGCTGACGGAACTAACATAGCTGCTGGTGCAAAGTCGGCTTTGTCAACTACCCTATAGCCAGTTTGTTTTCACAAGTTGATGTTACCCTTGGAGACGGCCCAATATCGCAGAGTTCAAATTGTTATCCTTACAGAGCTGTTTTAGAAGGCCTGCTAAATTACATCCAGGAGACTCTTCATTCTCAGTTTGCTACAGGCCTTTTTTTACAAAGATACACTTAACAAATTGGAAGAGACAGATCCTGATGGAGAAAACAAAAGATGCGCCTATACGGCTGGTAGCAGAACTGTTGAACTTCTGGGACACATACATGCTGATCACTTTTTCCAGGAAAAACTAATATTGAACGGCATAGACGTGAAGATTAAAATGGTTCGGAACAAAGATGTTGTCACGCTTGGGTCACAGATTTGCACAGAGACACAGGAAGACAAAACAAGAAGGATTTTTATTCAAACACTGCAAACAAACATTTGTTTTTTTTCATGAGCTTAAACGTGCTCCATGACAAGTCAGAGATGACAGTTTCTCTAGGAGCAGAGAATGTCAGAGAGAGAGACGGAGATAAAAGCAAACAATCAATTCCAAAACCAACAGGTGCTGCGCAAGGCTTTTAAGTTAGCGGAGTATCGTGTGAGGCTTGTATTACGCATTATAGCACAAGTGTGAAGGTAAGGAGCAATGTGAGGGTAGTCTGTGTTTCAGGGGTATTCCCAGAGGCGTCTGTGTCCTTTTGGGGTGCGATCACCCCTCCAGCTTACAATGTATTCTGCTTAATGTCTAGTGATGCCGAACATTACAAAGTAAACATAACGTCAGCCTCCCTGTTTGTAAAAAAAAGTTAAAGTTTCACCAGACGTGAAATTAGGACACGCTCATGCCCTTACATCAGCCAATGATAAATACCCTGTGGAAAGGGTGAATATGAAAGTATTCAGTATGCCAGCAGGTATCCGAGTATGCAATGAAGAAAACCTGTTTCTGGGTCAACTACCAAAGTATGTGGTGATTGGCATGGTGGATAATGAGGCTTTTTCGGGTTCTTATACAAGGAATCTGTTCAATTTCAAACATGATGATGTAGAGTTCCTGGCTCTGTATATAGACAGTGAACAGATTCCTGCTAAACCTTTTCAACCAGACTTTGCAAACGGCAACAGTGCCAGAGAATACTATAACCTTGTATTGGCCACTGGTAAGCATTTGAAAGATCAAACTCTGTCTATAACCTGTTCAGAGTTCTCACAAGGATATACTCTTTTCGCTTTTGATCTAACCCCTAATCTAATCAAGAATGCAGTGATCATTTTTCATTAGTTAAAACTGGAAACATGAGATTTGAATTACGCTTCTGTGTCCCTCTCCCACGGACCGTCAATCTAATAGTATATGCAGTCTTTGACAACATCATTGAAATCAACCATGTATGACTACTAGTAAACATCATGAATACAAAACAATTAACAGAACTATTGTCCCAAGATCCATACACCGAAAGATATTTCCGCGGGGTGCTGGCGTGTGATCAACTACCGGAAAAAAATATCGAAGTGCCAGCCATGTTCGTAGTGAATACTCACAGCCAAACCCAATCTGGGGAACACTGGCTGGGGATTTACCTCACTGAAGATGGCCAGCGAGAGTTTTTTGATTCCTATGGAAATCCTCTGGACTTTATCTACTTCCCGAATGACATTTACCGTTTCTTAGGCAAAAACTGCAAACAAATCATTTACAACAACAGGCAGCTTCAAAGTTGGCTCTCGGACAAATGCGGTCAACGCTGCCTCTTCTATCTGCATCAGAGAGGAAAAGGATTTCCGTACGCCTCTGTAATAAAAAAGTATTCTGATGATGTGAACAATAATGATGCTATGGTCTCTAAATTTGTTCGTTCCTGGCTTCCTTCACCGGGACGTTGTTTTTATCGGTACCCTTGCATGCAGAGATCAGAGACATATAAATATTTCGATAGATGGATAAAGGATGATGACACTCTGCAATAACATAAAATTGCATTCAATAAACAAACAATTTTACAAATTAATAAGTAATCCAATCCAGTCTTTTTTTTCTCGGTTTCCGGTGGTAGGTGCTAACTTCAGGTTGATTAACAGGGAGGGGTGCAGCGGGCAGCTTAAAACTTTCAAGGAGTTCTCTCGTTTCATCATTAGGCACAACAGGAAATGGAATGTTCAAATCAGCCATGGTGTTTACAAATTCCTTCCAACCATGTGGCCTCCTATGCTCAGGTATTGTATGAGATGCTGTCAGATTACATACCAAATTCACCATGTTGGAGCCGAGCAAAGGTTTACCTTCTAACAACAGATCTCCACCATTATTCCAAAATGTGTGAGTGGGATTGACAGACATTTTATGTAAAACAAATTCAACATTTTTCTTTGCTTTTATAGGCACACTTCTCAAAACCTCTTGCCAAACCCGGTCCTCAGACACGTTGACTGTTCTAACGTCCCCCTCAACATTTTCTTCTTTTGGTAACATTAGTGTCAGACTGTTAGTTCCTGTATAACAAGAAAGAGCTGCAAAGCTCACCATCAGCCCATATATTACAGTGTTGCAGGATGTTTCTCATTTCCTTGTCCAGTTTAGTTTCAGTGGCACTCAAGAGATCGTTTGGATTAGTGCTCTTTTGCTGAAAAAGAGACATTTGTTGCTGCGGTACCAAATACATTTTTTGAGCCTATTCTATGTTTATGTTCTAGAAGCTAATACACTGGATATGAAACTGACTGTGACACTTAAAAGAGCTTTCAAAAAGCCTCCTTTCTGTTTTAAAATAGCTTTCTTCTTTTTTAAGGTTAGTTTTCTGTCACTTATTTTTCAGACTTTTTTTGTTTTATGATTCTTGAGTTGCTTAAACTGTTCGGGTGAAAGAGGTATATTACCTTTCAAAGTACTACAGGCTATTTTGGACAAAGCATTAATTAAATCATCAGAAGTTGCGTTTATAAGACTTTTACGGCGACGACAAGAGCAACGGAGTAAGGCTTTGAGAGGCTGTAGGTTTCTGCTTATTCTGGTCAGCATGCTGACAGAATATGTAACTTTGATTCAGAACAGCTTCTTTTATCCTTTCATGATGTACACAACCGGCCAATCATGCGGAAGCAGACCTATTAATTGCAGTTCATCAGGGGTCTGTGCTTTCAGATCCACTAAGAGATAGCCATATGGTAATTTTGTAGCATCTTCGAAAGCTTCCAAAAAAACCTCAACACGACCCGGATACATGTGGCGGGCCAAGGTAGTAATCTGCAATTAATCCCTGGGGTTTTTAAAAAGAGTAATATAATTGGCTTTCAGATTAATTGTGCGGCTTTTCTTTCCTTGAAAGAATAAATTTTGAACCAAGTAAATGATAGACAGATTCAGTTAATGAGTATGTTTCTTGAAACCTTTTCCTATTTCCTGGTTTTCCCTAGCCGATTCCATCAGATCATCTATAATGACTAAATCTATTTTCTCAGGAGGGAGAAGTTCGTCATCGCATAAAGACTTTGTGATCCCCTCAATAAATTTTAACCACTAAAATTTAGCCGATAGCTCATTGTACATTTTCTGCCAGCAACTATAAAACCAAATTATATTTTGAAAAGGCTGAGACTCAATGTGATTTGCATGTTCCAGTAAATTTTTTACATAATAGGATTAACCGGAACATGATGGACCCAAGATAATTTTAGCGAAGGGATGTATCAAAATCTCTTTTAGTATCCATACGGCCTTGTGGTGTAATTTGTTAGGAGATCCCTCTTGTTATACACCACTCTGAATTTCTTCCTGAGTGGCCTGTTTTCTAAAGTGAAGCATTTTTTATTTCTACGGATCTGCTTACCATAAACCAGTAACTCTTGAGGAGGAGCTTCATGATACATCACAAAATCCTGAACTAGATTGATTAGTGTTTCAAGGTTTACAATTTTACCGGTTTCGTGGTTAATGGTAATGCCTTTTACTTTCATACATGTTTTGCATTGTGCTGTTTTATACTCGTATGTCTTTGAACCACCTGATGCAAATTCTGTATTCAGGATTTAACTCAATGGTGAGCTCTCCTAAATAGTCACCCAGAGGAGGATTGTACTGACCAGGTTGAGTAGTAAAAATAAACGCGTCGGTGTCGTGGTACAACACCCTTTCTCCCAGACTGTCCAGTAAATCGTACAACTCTAACCGGACATATGCAGTTGTGAAAGCAGCAATTACAACATTAACGCTTCCAGGTAGGGTGTACTTTTCATCGGCATACTTCCACTGTATTTGAGCAATCTCATTGCGGATAAATTCAAAATAAGAAACATTATACTGTTTGGAGAAAATATATTGCAAGAATTCCTCACCGTCCTTGACGGTAGGGAGATGGAGAGGCTTTTACCCAAATTTTCCCCAAAGATAATTTAAAAACAACTTTGAAATCTGTCTCTTAGCCGGATTTACGGAGATAATATTCTAAAATATACCGGTCTCGGGAAACCTCATCCGTACACAAGCTTCCTGCTTGCCTTTAAGATGAAGCTAGATATAGTCCGAGAATAGTTCAGAAGTACATTCAGAGTACTTTTAAAACTTTATAACCTTTGTCAATGGCCTTCATATTTCCACACTACATCAAGTCCCGGTTAAAGCTCTCTCATCCTCTGTGTGACAACAGTCCACAGTCTGAGATTCTGTTTCCGCGCAGGTGCAACTGAGGGTTAACATTAATTTCCCGCAAAACTTGAGAGGCAGGACTGGAAAATTGAGACTACGTGGAGGCTGGATGGTAGCTTTAATTAAACCAAAATACTGGCTGAGATCACCAAACTGCTGAAAAATGATGGTGGGATGACCGATTGGGTACATTTTTGCTTTATTCACAAATGGGCACAAACTAGTGAAATCATAATAGTGAATCTGCTCACTGCCCCGGCCTTGTGGTACAATTTTATGGTGTTGGTACCGCCACTGAACAACGAGTCCCTCGGATTTATACATGCAGGGAAATCGCAATGTTTTAAGAAAGTCTGTAGCCTGAGGTTGTGTTTTTTCATCGTCTCCCAATCATGCTCCCAGATCACTTGCACATCTAGATTAAATTTTGTCCGAAGTATTTCCAGTTTTCGCCTAAACTTTTGGTACATAACCGCACAAGTCATGCCGGTTAAAGGATTGGTACTGTTTAAATCATAGCATTCTGGCCAGCCATGGTAAAAGCACCTAGCAAATTCAAAGGCGGTCGGAATACCTTTAACTCTGGTATAGCCGTCAAGAAAAAAGGAACCCTTCTTTATTTCCCCAAGATTTAGAGCTTGCCAAATGTTCAAGTTTTCTGTGTCACAGAGATACAATAACCATTGAATAGATTCATTCGAATAGTTTTTCTGACCACTACAGTAATGGTCAGAAACAGTTATACCGATAGATTTTGGAGACATATAGTTTTGCCTGAACATGGCCATACATAGAGAGGCTAGGGTCATGCATTGAAACGGGTCAATATTGCAATTTTGATGACCTCGTCTCTAAAGTTGATGCATGCGGTTGTGAGAATTTCTACGTTGTTTTTACAATAAAAAGCCATCTCCTCTTTAAAATTAAAAATGCCATGCTTGACACTCTCATACTAGGTAAATAATTCTTCTTTTTCTTTTGTCATCATGCTCTGGACGCTGTGGCATTCAGCCTCTGGATAGGGTCCGATATAATCCTGGTTTTCAACCGTATTGAAGAAATGAGGGAAATACCCTTTAACGGCTTCAGACCCCATGGCTTTAGGCATGACACTCAATTTCATTGTTAAAAAATTCAAAGAATTTATAAAACGTAATTGATAACCCTCATCTGTGAAACACATTAACTTATTTCCTTGAGTGGTAACCTGAGGGTTCACTCCGTTTTCAATCAAATACTTCATTAAAAAGTACCCATCATAACCTTTTGAATTGTGAGCTATGAAGGTATAGCCTTGATACTTGGAACGACGGTATCTAGCATAGAACTGGTGTACACAATCTTCACCCACACAGAACCAGGATTTCCACTGCAAGGACTTACAGTATACGTAATTCGGAATGTGCACACCCATTTCTTGCCAACTTTCAAAATCATAAAACACATATTTCTCACACAGCTCCCCAGACTTCAAGGTTTCTATAAAGCATTGATGGTTTTCTACATCATCTTCAATTTTTGATTTAGAAACACGGCATTCCTTGGGATGACATTTATGGGATTTTGAGGCGGCATTCACAGTGTAAGTTTTGTAACACAGAGGACACATTTCTGCAGTGTCGCAGGCCACTTTCATGTCGTTGGTCTGGTCATTAAATTTAGGAATCGTATGCTAGATAAAACAAAATTGGGACCGGTAGTAATGGCTGCAATCAACACACTTGATAAGTTCTTCAGGGATCGGTCTGCAATCAGGGGAGAAACAGACATTGCAGTGACCTTCACAGCAATGGCTAAGGTTTGAGTGGTAGCTTGTGTAACAGTTATCACACAAATATTTCACTCCCAGAAAACCCTTTAAATTCAAAATGCCATAGTAATGGTTGTCATGCAAAAACATAAAATATTTTTAAGGGTTTCTACCATCTGCGGTGGATTGGCACCCTGCCCAGGATTGGTTCCTGCCTTGTGCCCTGTGTTGGCTGGGATTGGCTCCAGCGGAACCCCGTGACCCTGTATTCAGATTCAGCGGGTTAGAAAATGGATGGATGGATGGATGGTTTCTACCATGAAATTTAAAAAAAATTTCATTTCTTGGGCATCTGTACCAGACAACAATTTTAATATCCAGCAAGTTTTCAAATGTTATGAATGTCTGCAAAGGACACTTTTTCATGCTGAGATAATCCAGCCCTGCTCTGAAGGTGGTATGCTTCACACACGCATAACTGCAGATTTTGTCTGTACCAGTCTTCCATTAGGGTAAAGCAAAACAGAGCTGATTCTCGTAATTATAAGAAATAATTAAATGCCTCATTTTCTTTCTATTTCATGATTTAGTAGAGTGGACACCTTGCGAGCGCCACTAGCGCCCCCGCTAGATGACAAAACAATCTGTATGACTAGCATCAGAGACTCATCTGCTAATACACTTGCGTGACTCTGAAGAAGATCCTCTATCTATTGAAGAAACCCGTCTACATTAATATTAGTTCCAGTCATCTGTATAAAAATACTAATAGGTAAGGAATCAGCACACAATTCTAACTGTACAACATCTTGTGGATTTAAAGTACCCGAAAAACTATCCAGAATTCTTTGCAGCGTCTCATGAATACTGTTAAACACCTCCTCGTAAGACTCTAGTTCATAGGCAAATTTAAGGGGTGTCTTATTTCTGTATTATTAAAAGCCGGTCTGACGATTTGATGAGAAATGCTCTGATTGTCAGCACTAGGGACAGCAGAGGGACCGGCCATAACTGTCACACCTGAAGTAGAAGAGGTTGAGGGTTTAGACACAACAGAACCACCGGACATGACTGGTACGACTGAGTATGTTGAAGGGGTAGCTGCAAATGGTGGTGCAACAGGGAATGAGGAAACAGTGACTGAAACAGAGGGCTTAGCTACAGCAGAGAGGACCGATGGGTATATAGAAACAGGGGGCAAGACTGAAGCAGAGGGGTTAGCTAAAGATGGGGATACTAAAACAGAGGTGTTAGCTGCAGGGACTGAAGCAGAGGGGACAGAGGGGTTAGATACAACAGAGGGACTAGCAGGGTTAAATACAGCAGAAAGAACAGAGGGGTTAGATGCAGATGAGAATACTGAAACAGAGGTGTTAGCTACAGGCACTGAAGCAGAAGGGCCAGAAAGGTTAGATACACCAGAGGGACCAAAAGGGTTAGATACAGCAGAAGGAACAGACGGGTTAGCTACAGATGAGAATACTGAAACAGTGGTGTTAGCTGCAGGGACTGAAGCAGTGGGGGCTAAGGAGACAGTGAATGAAGATACAGTGACTGGAGCAGAGGGATTAGCTACAAATGGCATGACCAGAGCAGAGGACGCAGTGACTGAGACAGAAGGCTGAGCATTTGCAGAACCCATGGTGTTTGTTAAGCTGTGACCCATTTAAACATCCACATTTTCAGTCAAAGACTGCTGAACCCTTTCTAACAAATTATATAATATAATAAACCTGCCTTGTATGTTTGTTAGAAAGCTCATAGGCAATGAGTTGCTGATGTACCGCCTTCTCAAGGCGGAAGAACTTTTTGGCCGCAAAGAACCCTCATTCAAGCGCTCACATCTGTAAGGGTAACATCTAGGTAATAGATTAAACCATTCTCTTTGCTTGAAAATTAGCTTAATTTGTTTTACATCGTTGTGCTAAACGCCAACGTTTTATGTATGAATCCATTTCTTAGATTATCACATGTATTTTATTAACTTTTCTTACAATCTTTTAGAGTTGATTGTGTATTTTGGTATATAAGGGAGGTTCGTTAGTGGGAAATATTTCATCTAATAACTTTGTTTTCAAACTATCTGAAAGTAAAAAGTCTATTTTGACATTTACCCGATTAACAAGGCTAAAATTCAGCATAGGAAAGAGCCAGGTTTTTATAAACAACTTTTTATCAAGTACCATAAAGAGCTGGGGGGTTCGTTCATAATGTAAACAGAGACACTGAGCGCCCGTTGATCGTTGTGCTGAACGGAGAAGTTTTTAATAACTTTTCTTGCAAGCTTTTAAAGTTAAACAGTATAAACGGGGGGATAGTTTCAACCCACCTGAATGTGTAACGAAGTCTATTTTGACATTTACCCGATTAACGAGGCTAAAATTCAACCTTAGGTCTTTGAGTTTTAAAGGAAACTTATATTCTTCATTATAATATTTATTTTCAAACCCCTTGAATTGTGGGTTTGGTTTGATAAAATATCTTCTTTAATAATCGTATGATTTTCCGATTTCATTAGATAAAAAGCTTGACTTGTTACAGTAGATGTTTTATCAGCCGTGTGCTGTTGGTTTCCTGTGTCTTGACATTCCTATTGCCTGTTTGTTTTAACACTAAAGGCTCTACCCCCGTATCCGTATTAGAAGCTGCGTCCTGTGAAATAGAGTTTATTGATAATACAACAACTTTGAAATTGGCGATCATATGCTAAAGCTACATGTAGCTTGTTCTGTAATTTAAATTGCTCCGCAAAGTGCTGAATGGTGGAGGGTGATTTCCTGTGTCTTGACATTCTTATTGAATGTTTGTTTTAAGAGCTGCACATTTAGCACTTAAGGCTCTGTTCCCGTATCCTGTGAAAGAAAGTTTATTAATAATGCCACAACTTTTCCCCCCATTTGAAATTGGTGGCCACATGTAGTTTGTTTAAACAGCTGCAGATTTAGCACTAAAGGTTCCGTTTCCGTGTTTTAGAAACTGTGTCCTATGAAAGAAAATGTATTGATAATGCCACAGCTTTTCCCATGGTTTCAACTGAAGCCACATTGGCTTTTAAAAAGAGCCACACTTACATGGCTTTGTATTACGAGCAGGATAAGTGTAAATTTTAATAAGTGTCCTATTATTTTGTATTAATTGTTTTGAATCTAGTGTTTTTTAAAATTAAGCCACATGTCATGAGTTTATAATTTAGAGCGGGGGAGTGAATATTTTATAGCATTTGTAGAAAGTTACACATATGCATGGCTATACAGGCAAGTTAAGTGTATATTTCATTTAATTTCTTAATATTAATTTTGAATCTAGTGTTTATAAAATGAACCCACATGTCATAAATTTCATATTTTATATTTTCATAATTTATACTTTCATAAAACATATTTTCATATTTCAATAAATCATATTTTCATAAAATATTTTGGGGCAGAGCTTAAGGTAATCAATTATCCGTTTGACAGTATCTGTCTGATTAACTTCTATTGTGTAATAGAACTCCGATTATGATTGAAATGGAAGATCTCTTAACATTGAAACAATTTGATGCAATGTTCTCTACGTTTGAAACCCTTAAACATCAAATTACTGAAATGGTTTCTGATGTTGGCAGAAGTGTGCTCGTCTGCCGCAACTTAGAAAGTCAAATTGCTTGTTACAGGTGGATCTACAAGAGCCAGAAGAAAGAACGAACAGTCCAATCGACCCTTCATGAATTATTTTCTAAAACATGATGTTAGTTTTAATTAATAAAGATTTTGTTTGCATTTTGACTTTTATTTTATACACACTGTGGATGCTAGAGGCGCTGTTGCCCAATGAAACCCACCAGACAGACGTCCAGGACACACGTGTAAAAGCACCCTAAAACAATCTTTAATATTTTCTTCAATAAAGTGCACAAACCATCACACACTCCACAATTCTTCAGTAATAATAATAATAACAATAATCAATAACCACAATAACACAATCCTCCACTCCCAGCAGCTTCGTCACCCAACCTCCCAACTCTAGCTCAGCTTGCTGGGTTTCCCATAGTCCTTTAAATAGTCTGTGACCCAGAAGTACTCCTTCTCGTCTTCCAGGTAAATGCCACATCCTCAGTTCTCAAACAGCCCGGAAGTACTGCGGGATTCTGTCCTCGTGACTCTGAAGTACCTCCGGGTTGTAGTAACTATACAAGTCCCCAGGTTCTTTGTGAGCTCACCCTGGCGGCACCCACGGCCCCAATAGGGCTGAGGAAATGGACTCCATGTCCCAGGATGCACTGAGGGAATCAGGGGAACCGATGCCGTCCAGGGGAGCTGCCGCCTAGCGTCCTGAGGGAGGCAGTATCCAGAAAAGCCTGCCTTCCTCCATTCTTTTTGTTCTGGGATGTCACAGCCGGAGTGAACAGCCGGCCGTCTATTACAACACAAAACATGCAAAACATTTATACCGTTTTGTTTTCATTTTGACATTTGGCACCGTAAACATTAAGACAAAAACACCAGAAATCATTATTCACAGAAAGTGTATGTTTTGTAAAGAAAAAGTAAAATATCAAATAAAACACCCGAGATAAGGTAAACTACTATACTGTATTATATTTTGCAATTAAAAAAAGAACAATTAAATATATGAGAGATACAAATCATATATGTCTAAAAATTCATTTAAAATATGTTAGGCATTAGCGATGAAGATTTAAATATTTCTAATGTGACCATCATTTTTAAAGATTTCCTAAACCAAGGATAGAATAAAGCATAAATAATTGGATCAATGCAGCAATTCAATGTCACTAAATAAGTCAGTGTTAATCGCACTTGTCCTATGTTTTCTGAGTTAATAGTGAACAACATTTGAACTAGAATGAACACAAAGCTAGGTGAACAGAGCACAATAAAAGCTATTACTACTATTCCTAGGGTTTTTGCAGCTTTTCTTTCAGATGGTTTAGACAGTTGTGTTTGTTTGCTGTCTGCTGATTTTGTTTCTTTCATCATACAGTTGATAGCTTTTACGTGTCTTCTTGCTGTCACAAATATTATTGAATACAAACATATTATAAGCAACATAGGCAATAAAAACGTCAGTGTATAATGTATCATCCACCAATTATTATAATGCGCAAATCTGCACATGCCCACACACCAGTCAGTTACAAGTAAACCTCCAGTATAAAACAAAAATGTATATGTGTATAAAAATGCTAACAACCATATGAAAATAATACATGAACCTGCCACCGAATTTGTTACATAGCTGCTATAAAGAAATGGATTGCACACGGCAAAGTAGCGGTCAAATGATATGCTTACCAAATTTAAAACAGAAACAAAAAGTAAATACTGAGAATATGTTTGAAAGTAAGGGCAAAATGTATCACCAAAGTACCAGCAATTCTCAATTACATCAATAAACTGAAAAGGCAGAATAAGAAAGCCAGAAAGAAAATCTGCCACAGCAAGCGAAAGGACAAATAAATTAGTAGGAGTGTGAAGTTGCCTGAAATGACAGACAGTGATAGTCACAAACAAATTCCCAAATACTGTAACTCCAATCAGAATTCCGGCGGAGAGGTAAAGCAGTATTAATATTTCGGTTCGCCTTACAAATTTAGGGCAAGTTGCATTATTTTCAGGATAGCAGTAACTTTTTTCTGAATACATGATTCAGGTTTTATAAAGTCCCTTTTATTGGATACAGCATTATGCTTCTCAGTTTGACAATGTGTATCTCTGAAAGTCATTAACAAAAGTTTATATATTTGCAAAATCCTGAGAGATGAATGTAAATTTTTTCAACTCCAATTAGAGCCATTGTATTCCCCAGTGAAATAGAAGTGTTTTGTTTTTGAGGAACAAATCTTTATTATTTGGATGCTAATTATAAATAAACATTCAACTCTACCTTTTATGGGTATCTTGTTATTGACGTTTCTGAAAAGACATAGCTGCATTTGTAAAATTATTAAGCTGTTTTTTATATGTTAAATGCATTCCTTAAAAATAAGAAAAGGCTTTTTTTCTTTCATTCATTCACTTCCTAGTCTGTTGCCAGCATAGAGTTGCTCAGTATTGTGTGACAGGAGCCTGCCTTACAGTATTAGCACCTTAATAGTCTTCTCTGCAAATGAATGGCTTTTGATTTTATATTGTGGGATGCAAATGTACATGCGTGTGTACCAATGCACGCTAAACTCTTATTTCACAGAAAAAGATACACTATTAGACAATGTATTGCAGTTATTTTACTCTGTTTGCAAGAATGCTTGTTTTACCCCAGAAGTTTTCTTTACTGTGCCAAATGTCAGTCATGACTTACGCAGCAGTGCATACATGCAAGACAATGAAATACAACTGTAGGCACATCAGCAGCATCCTCCTTTTAGGCAGTAAGACAGTTAATGGACTCATTGTAATTGTAGCCGCATTAACCCTTTCTATATTCTTCCTCTAACTTTCTTTCGATTATTACTGATAGCAACAGATAATGGATTGGATTTATTAGGGAAAATCATGGTGCAAGAAACAGAAACAAACAATAAAAAGAAAGAAAAAAGATTTAAGTTGAACTGGAAAGAAAAATAAACTCCTATCACTCAAGAACACAGTCAAAATATGATTATAACAGGGCTCTGTACAAAACTATTACACAGTTATTGTTTTTGCTGACATGTTTGGTTGCTGAATGTAGCATACACATTTCTAAGTAAATATAACTGATTAAATCGCTTGAAGAGTTTTTGTTAGAAAACCAAAAAATGGTGAATTCTGGGAAATTCATCAGTGGTAAAAAGACATTAAAGTGCATAGTCAAGCAGAAGTCAGGGTCACGGCTGTGACAACCTGAATCCTCAATCAATGTTAACATTTCAGGGCAAAGTCGTCTAGTTTCAAGACCAAGGACCAGAGACGTACTGTACATGTGATTCTTTGCAATTAGTCTCATCTAACTCCAATTAAGGGCTAGAATAAGACCAGCAGGTAGTGGAAGAGAGATAGAGGTGGTCATTTCAGCTTCTTTTTTTTTTTTTACTTTTATTTTATACACACAAATAGGAGTACTTTTTCTATGTAGATTTTCCACATTTTAAATAATGGATGAATTATATTTTTTCCTATTAATTTTTATATTTAATTAGCGCAGTTTTGCATAACGCAGCAATATTAATGGATTAATGAATCTCGTTAATCAAGGTATAACTATACAGTATATACTTATACTTCTGTTGTTTCATTTACAAAGGAACATGCTTTGAGCAGAGAGATTGGTTAATTCTGAGCCCACCGTGTCACATACAATTGTAACTTTTTGTGTCATGAGGTTGAGCTACAAACTGTAAGTGCTGTGTAATTGGTTTGACTGACGATTAGCTTTCAGTGAATTGAGGTGTGGTAATAGTGAGTGTCGTGAGCAGAAAAGGGGAGAAGTGAGAATTAAGACATGCAGTTGTTCACATAGCACAGCATCTTAAGATTTAACAGCTTGTGATCTAACAAGGAAGGTACTTTCCTTTGTTGTTAGAATTCAGGACAGAAGGGGACGCAGATGTAATGGTGTGCTCAACTGGCAGTGCGCTTGCAATGATGGAGGTCAGGAAGGAGGTGGACACTAAAGTCTGAACGCTGCCCTGAAAAGGGGGGGGAACATAACAGTGATGCATCATGTGCAGGGGAGACTGGTCATTTTGACTCACCACAATTCTACAAGGGATGGAGAATTGATAGAGTTGGGAAGGCTGTGTGTCATGGGTTGTAGCTGAAGACAGCCAGGTTGTTAGGATGGAAAGAAATGATGGGTTTAGGAATTACACGAGCAAACTGGTGTGATTATATAGTAAATGCTGAGAGGCAGTTGTCACTTATATATTTTTGGTGAAATGCATTTTTGGTGGAATGCGGCAATATTTATAGAGAGAACATTTGGATTGATGTTGCTCTGGAGGAACTTTGAGCTCTCGACATTCTTTATTTTATTGGATTGATTTTGAACTATTTATTCATGGCCTTGCAGCACTCATTTTGGTTTTAATGATAGTATTTATTAATGAAAATTATATGAACTGCCCTTTGTCACTTTGTTGCTTGCTGCTGGTCCATCCCAGTTATGAACTAAAAAGGGCTTCTAGTCTATATCTGAGTAATTATATCATCAACCACAAGCGTTACCAGTAATGTGACCGCCTAAATAATCAGATTGTGATTCAGAACTAGAAATCTAATACTGTATTCTTCACCCTATCAAATGAGCAAACCAGCTGCCGTGGACCAACATCAGAGGTTTCGCCTCAGCCGCTGACAACCAAAGTATGATCCCCATAAGGGAATGCAAAAGGGTGTACACCTGACAGCCCCAATAAGGATGAAACACGTGTCGTGTACTCTTTGTATCATTTGGTAGACACTGTATCATACATATACAATATATAGTGTAAAAAGAAGCCAATTTAGCAAAGCCAATTCATCTAACCTGCAAGTCTTTACACGGAAACCAGAGCATCCATGGGAAATGTAAGGGGATACAGGGAGAAACTCCATGAGGGGAACAACTGTGATGAAAACCCCAGTTTACATATTGGAAGGCAACAGCAGTACCACTGCACCACTCAAACATTTTTTCTTGATATTACTAAACCTCCCTAAACACCCATATAACACTGATTTTTCCATGATATGAAACAGTTCATTCACCAATGAGCTAATAAAGAAGCTGTCAATGAGGTCATTAATGGGACTGACTCTGCACATTTACCTAGCCACACTTACAGTGTGCGGATCGAAGGTTTCCCTCTCATGCAGAACAGAATGTTAAATTTATATGTCAACTATTGCACTACGTCATTATAGCAAACAGAACAAAGGCACAGCATCAGGCACTAAATGCCCTTTGAGCCAGATAACCCTCTCATAACCCTAATCTTAACCATAGTGTAACGGAGCCCTAATGTTAACTATAGTTCAATGTGATGGGTGTTACGGGACTGACGTTGAGGGCATTTCGTGATGTTGGGGCATTACATGACTGACCTCATAGGTACTGCGGTCTTAAATTACACTTTGTTGGGCTGCATGTGGACAGTGTGGCCGGTGGTACAAGCAGGCGCAGCGGAGAGGAGAGGAAACAGCAATGGTGCAGGCAAGCAGATCACCAGATTGAGCAGCGAATGCAACTTTAAGAGTAGGCGCTTTGTGTGTAACATACCTTTTTGCAAAAAAAAAAGCCTAATAGCGTAAGTGTAGTATATGTCAGGCACATTCTGTCAAACTGTCAATCAAAGATGATTGATTACTTTTGGCCATGCCCCTTTCCTCTGATTTGTGATTTAAATGACGCACCTCACCCACTTTCCTCTGATTGGTGAATGACAGCCTATCCCCGCCCTGCCCCAGCCCCTCCCTAATCTCACCCCTCCACCTGATTGGTGTATTTAAATGATGCACCCTGCCCACTCTTCCAGCTACTGCATCCTGCTTTGGGTCATGACCATTTTTGACAGGTGTCGGGCCCCCAGTCTCTCAACACCTGTTTGTTGGCTGGCCCTCCCCACTTCCCTGCCCCTTCTCCCGAGGACATGCCCAGAAATGTTCCTTTCCATACACTGCTGGCCCATTGACATGTCCAGACAAGAACTGCCTGCCTCTGACAGATGAAAAGAACACATTCAAATAAGTCCCCTCCCTTCTGAAAGCCCTTCTTAAAGTGGTGTATAAAACAGCGGTTCACCTTCTTCGGCTCAATTATTTTAATATTATCACGAAAATAAAATATCTGTCTTTTTTTTTTACTGTGTCCTGTTCAGCTGTGAAGCAATCAGAATTGATGTCTGAATGCTGGCGACTAGCCTTACAGTTTTTCTCTCAGGTGGAGCGTTACAGCTTCTGCTGATGTCACGCCTGATACCAAAACTTTATTAGAAATATTTTCAGATGTTTTTAAGATTCAAACCGGACACGGAGACAAAAGTGAAAGAAAAAGAAGAGAGAAAAGGAGGAGATGGAGGTAAAGGGGGAAGGGGGGGTTTTCGTATAGAATAAACAATAAATGAACCAGAATCCGCTTCTCGACCTGCAGAAAGGGGGGTTGGTAAACACAAGACAAAAACATTGCTGCATCAGCTACATGAAGATATATAAAAGTAAAAATGTTTGGTGAGAATCACACAGTAATTATTACTAAGGCATTTAGGGCCAACCACAGCCTTAGGTCATGTGCTGAAGACGTCCAAGTCATACTTATGAAAGCACCAAGTGAGCACCTGTATGTGTAAGCATGCTCGTATGTGTAAGGTTTCTCTAGAGGAGCGTCCAATAGTGAGTGTGAAGGGCCACAGACCTGCCCCCAAAAAAGTGCAGAAGATGGAGGGAGTTCCAAGCCCAGAGATCCAGAGGTCACCCCAGAGCGCGGAGTCCCCAGGGAGACCGTCACCAGAGAAGCCCCAACCCCCCTTTGAGAGGCGCAGAGGATTACCCCGGGGGGCCACAACCAGCAGCCAGCAGAGTCCCGGGAGATATCAACAGCAAACCCCCAGGTCCGCACGCAGCCGCTAACCCCCGAGTCGGCCGGGCCCGGAACCCAGCAGCCCGGGACCCAAGGGCGACCCACCCCGCCGAGGACCCAACAGAGCCCAGGGACCCAGATCCCACCAGGCAGCCACCGGGAGCAACCAGACAGATGCTTTAAAAAAAAAAAAAATATGTGGCAGGGTGAGGGTAGGCAAAGATGTTGTAGGATTGCCAGATGTCCCAGGAGAGGGGAGGAGTCCAAAACCCCACCTGACATATACAGTCACACACAAACACAGTCATACACTCCCTCCCTCATGCTCTATATATAAAATAAAATATCTATCTAACCTTTGCTTTATCATTTGTAAACCGCTTTTATTTGCTCTCTGGAAGCCGCAGTTCAAAACGAAACAGCTTCCCAACTCACAGAAAATCCTTTCGCAGTGTGATTCTGGTTTCCCATTGACCAGATCTGAGTTGAAAAAAGCCTTGCCTTCACACAGCCTGATCGCGGGCGCACGAAGGGGCGATTCACACTTCAGAGGCAACAGGTGTGATTCCTGCTCAAACATTTTGCTAATGCAAGAGATGTTCACACATAAATATTTTAACCTCAGGTCACATGTTCTGGTGGTCAGTGAAAGACAATCTTAAGGAGAGGCATACATCTGCTTAAAAAGCTCTTCTTATTAGCTCTCCTGACGCTTTTTAAAAAATACCTTCTTTTCGGTGTACAGATTTTTAGATGTAAGCCCCCGGACATCGGACATTACATGGGTGTCCATTTAAAATGGGTGGCAAATGACACACATTTGCTAATACAAATCACTGTCCAAATTTCAAAAAAGTCCTGTTTTTTGTCTATAAAATGAGCCAATCCATTTCACAGCTCAGACCGACAAGATGAATCCAAAATTCGTCCAAAGGCAATACGGTGCGTCTTCATGATCTTCTTAGAACAATGATTTATATTTTTAATGGATAGGACTAAATGAAATATAATTATTGTTAATACAGACTATTCTCCAGAGAGTCCCGAAAATCAAGATCCCGGTAAGTCCTATTAATGATTATTATAAGCGTCAATCGATCATGTTTTAAAAAGGTATGGCTGAATCCTTAAATTTTTTCCTTAGGGGTACATATTCAAGTAGACTCGGAAAACAGTAAGAACCTTTTTAAAAATGATATTTGTTTACAACATGCAGGATTTAATTAAGCGCATGAAGTGCGTGCGGGTGTACGTGCCTGTGTGTATGCACATACGTGTGCGTGTTTAGGAGCGCTTGTGTGTATGAGCGCTCGTGGAATACATCTTAATACACATGGGGATCTGAGATCAGGCTCTCTGTTTTTATGTTTTTAAACATCTTGGTGTAGGGCTTTCAAAAAGAGTACTTTGTTTACAAATAGCCTATAATCTGCGAAAGTCTGTTTAGCTACCATAAAAATAGAATTTTTATATTTACATGCTTCTATCTGACTGAACCGGACATGAAAAGGTGTGACGTGGTTTAAAACATGCATGACCGGCATGCGTGCGCACGTGTGTGTGCTGTGGGCTGGCGCCCTGTCCGGGGTTTGTTTCCTGCCTTGCAACCTGTGTTGGCTGGGATTGACTCCAGCAGACCCCCGTGACCCTGTAGTTAGGATATATCGGGTTGGAAAATGGATGGATAGATGGATAATGGATGGATATTGAATCTCACTGTACCATACAATGACAATAAATTAATTTAATTTAATTCAATTCAATCGAAGAGAGCACATACTGTATTTACAGATGATTATGAGTCGCTTCTAAGTCAATTTAGATTTCTAACCTTGAAATACTGTAGTATTGATCTACCCGTCCCAGCTTTTCACCATTTTTATTTGTGGTTTTCATGAACAGGATATCAAGGCACATGCAAGGATGAAAAGGTGTCCAGTTGGGGAGGCTAAAAATAGCACTGTTTCTTTATGCAGATAATGTTGTCCTATTAACCTCACCTAACATTCAGCATCTACTTGAGTGTTTCACTTCTGGGTATAAAGCACCTGAGATGAGGATCAGCACCTCCAAGTCTTAGGTCATGGTTCTTTCTTGGAAAACAGTAGATTGCTGTCTCCAGGTGACGGGGAACAACTGTCGTTAGTGAAACAGTTAAGTTTTCTCTGGAACTTGTTCATGAGTGAAAGAAAAAGAGAAAAAGATATTGACAAGTGGATAGGAGTAGCAGCAGCTATTCTGCATGCACTGTAGTGTTCAGTAGTGGTGAAGTGGAAGCCAAGTCTAAAGACAAAACCTTACCTATGGTCATGAGCTGTGGGAATGAAAGAATGAGTTTGTGAATACAAGTGGTACAAATGAGATTTTTAGCAGGGTGGCTTTTAAACAATAAAACAAGTCCACTGATGTAATTAATTCAGAGATGCCAAGTCTTGCAGCAATGGAGTCGAAGGATCTGTGTTACTCTGGAGCACAGCAAGATTGCCAGAATCAATGCATCTTATTGGGTGGACAAGAAAATAGTGATGGAGGAGGTTGGTGATGTGCAAGGCCATTCAAAGCTTTATAGGATAGTATTTTTTTCAGTTCTATAAGACACAGGGAGCCAGTGAAGTCAGAGCAGGAAGGTTTTAGTTTACATGAATCTGTTAATTTGCAGTTAAGTATTTATCATGGTCAGAATGATTGGAATCTCAGGTGATGAAGTTATGAGTGGTGATCAAAATTAATGTGTCCTATTGAGATGAAAACCAACAAAATGTATTTTTGTTTTTCAAAATAACTCCTATCAGTTCTAAAATATTTGTTATAACATTCATAACTCCTTACTAATATAATAAAACATTTGGTTTTGCATATGCACCAGTACTCTGTACCTGACATGATGTTGTTATTACTAACATTCCCATCCTACAGAGGATGGCTCTTTAGATTTACAAATAATAAATCTGTACTTGTTTCTAAACCTTACTCTTGTACAGTGTTACTGTTCAAAATTGCCATTGATATTAGTTAGGCATTTGTGCCTTATGAAGTGCTGGCAGTTGGTGCACATCAGACTCAGTTCAAACATTAAATATGCAGCCATGTTGTTTATGATTTACTAAACTAAAACTTTGAAGAGATGCTACAATACAGTATTTCCATTTGGGAAAAATGTGATTCTGCTCTCTGCAGCTAGAAAACTGATTTATGATGGTTCATGACATGGATGGATAGATTAACATAATATTAAACCATTCAGGATGATGCAACTTCTAAAGAAGCAGAATATTTACAAGAATGGGTGAAATATTTTTCATTTTACATCTTGCAATAACAGTGAGGTTTCTAATGTTGTAACCTAAACAGTTGAACTCCCAATAATTTGCCAATAACAATAAAAATGCCGATCATAAATATAATGACCTATGATATAAATATTTCTGAAAGCAATGATGCGAGTACCTCATTGGTAAACTCTGCTGCCTTATTTCTTCAGATTCCCATGTTCTAACCTTGACTGACAAATGCGCTGTCTGTGTTGAATATGCACATTCAACTTGAAGTTGTTTGGTCTCTTTCCCTCTTCATTCCTATCCAGAATTAGTTTAGCAGTTGCAGCCCATGTTGCTATACCTCAGAATGAACTGGATTGCATGGTCTAATAAAATAAATATGGATGCTACTACAAATTTCACTAACATAATTACAGATATGGTGTCTTCTCATGATGTCCAGGGTCCTCATGTATAAACAGTGCTTACACACAAAAATGTTGCATATTCCTGTTTCCACGCTCACATTAAGATGTATAAAAACTAAACTTGGTGTGAGGCTATAGCAATCTCCGACCATGCGTATGGATGTTTCTTCTCTGTTTTGTAAATGAGCAGCACCTAGCATCAAATCAGTGCTACTGTTTCTGTGTGGTTTCCCTTACTTTTTTCAATTCATACCCATGACTTGAGGTTTATCAAATACACCAAAATTAATTGCATGGAATGGCCAAATTGTTCCAACTACCATGGCTGCTGTAGCATTGTTAGTAGATATCAAAAATGGAAGAATTAGAAAAGAGAGAGTATTTTGAGATTGTACTGATTTCTTGTCTAATGATGATGACTGGCTTCTAAATCGATTTGGAGTTTCATGTGCAATCCTCTTGGAGCTGTGTGCTGAACTGGGGCCGGCTTTACAAAGGCAGACTTTCAGGAATTGTCCTCTACATGCTCCATTACAAGTTCTGTCCAACCTTTGGATTTTTAGCCACAGGAGCTTTTCAGTGTGAACTGACTGACTGATCGGGTATTTTTCAGTCATCAATGAATCGCACCATGCCAACTGTATGAGATTGTATCATCCACTTGTAATCCAGATGATTTCCTTACACTGTGGTTGAAGAGGCAAACATCAAAGCACAATTCACAGCAATGTCCAGTTTTTCAAAAGTAACTGAAGCAGTTGAGTACACACACATTGCTATAAAGGCACCTTCAGAAAATTAATTTGCTTATGTAAATAGAAACCATTTCCACTTTATTAATGTGCAAATTACAAAAATGCATTTCATTAATGTTGTGGCGATAGGGCTGGCTCAACTCACGATTCATCCATTATGAGAAATAGTAGTTTTGAGAGAAAACTATAAAATGGTGGTTGTGATGGCTGGCTACTCATTAAGATAAGACATTAAATATTAACCCTTTGGTCTAAATTGTAAGTTATCTGTATTATGTAAGCATATAACAGTATTACCGAGGTGACATTACTCTCTTTACTTAGGGTACTCGCTGAAGATGTGGCTTCTCACCCAGCTCACCAACCCACTGACTGAGCGAAATTAAAATTATAAGTTATAAGTGTCTAGGCAATAATTGCAGTAGCTTGCTGCCTCAAATGCTATGAGCCCCAGAATTCTGCTACCTCTTCTAATGGTGTTGACATTCAAATGATGGGCTGTGACTCGCCTTTTCATGTCAGACTTTACCACTGACCACTTCTGACCACTTCTTTTTTATTTTGGGAACTGAGCAACTTTCTGAACTTGAACTTTTCAGTGCCTTCACCACGCTGTGCCATTCCATTATTTTCCTTTTGTTGCTTACGCCACTGCTTAAGCCACCAAACAGTAAGTTTTCCTCCACTTCACTGAACAGGACCTCCATTTTGAATTCCCTGAAGTTCTTGTTTTACAAATGCTTTTGCCATTGTCTTTTAAAATAACACTGAACAGATGGGACTAATTATATTTATTTGCATATTGAAATAGGTGAACTTCTAGGAGTCAGCATGAGGCTGTACGTTAAAATTCAATGTTGATTGAAATTTAAAAAGTTGTAGATCTTTGCTTACACACAGTTATATGAATATTAATTATTTAGTGTAAATGCACTTTTAGTTTTGTCCGTAGGCCCTGTTTTAGTGTAAATTCTACACAAGGCGTTATACATGAGGCCTCTGGTGTGTAACAACTACGAGCACTCATATAGATATGAACCCCTTCCTGGTGTGCCAACTAAAACTAAAGTCTTATGTACAAAATAATCAATGTCAACAGCTCATTGCTTATTTTTTGTACTAAATATATTTTGCTTGTACAAACTATCAGGTTAATTATGTGATATAGGAAGCTCTCATATTTTTTTCACTTATGGTCCAGGGCTTGTGTACATTTTTTGTTTGTAGCAGTTGGGATTAATTGCATCCCATCTCAGCATTATTTTTATCTGGGCAATATTTCTCCTTGTGAGAGTATGCATGCACAGTTTTCAGAAACCATGTTTATTAGTAGTGCAGAGCAACTGCATGCAGGTCCAAAACGGCCTATGTTAAAATTTTAACATAGTGTAATCACTTTATGGGTTATGAAAATATGACAAACCTTTCTACAAATAATATATTTACTGAAGAATAAATGCCACCCACACATATGAATTAATTTCATATTCCCTGACTGTCAAAATAAAAAATCCTCTTGGACTTTATCTTGGCCGCCTGCTTACACTTCACCACAGCCCTTTTAATTATAATCCTGATCATGAAGTTAATCAGCAGCAAAGAATAAATGCAAAACACAAGCCACTTCTACATTAACAAAACATCATCTTTTTCCAAGCTAAAGGAAACATTCTGTATACCAGTGTTTTTCAACCTTTTCGCTGGATTGGAACCCTGTGCGAATGTTTACCTTGCTCACAGAACCCTGTGCAATTATCCACCAGTATGTCCTATATCATCAGCAAAACCCTTGGCTAGCGGTTCTGTGGAACCCCGGTTGAAAACACTGCTCTATACTATCAGAGCCAGAAAAAGACATGGTCAGAAGGGGCACAGGCCAATGTTGTTCCATTGTAGGGGCTCCAAAGGAGCTAAGTAGTAAAGACAAAAGAAGATGCATATATTATTTACCAATTAAGATTATTTTTATAACATAATAGGCAAAAAAAAATTGGTTAAGGTCGGAGAATACACAAATAGTATTAGATGTATGTGTTTTACAGTGTGTGTTTTTTTGCTGAACATTAGATACACAAAAGAGAGACTGAGAGATATGGGGCCTCATGTATAAACTATATGTAAAAATGTTGCATAAGCCCGTTTCCACGCTCATTTTCATGGTAGCTCCAACCCTGGCGCACGCAAGTTCTCCTCTCGGTTTTGCAAACTTGCAGCACCCAACGTCAAAGCAGTGCTACTGTTCCTATGTGGTTACCCTTTCTTTTTTAAATCTATAATGCCGGCTTTATCAAATACACTGAAATTAACATCATATTGTTCATTAGTTTAAAGCATCTGATTGTAATTAACCTGTAACAATAAAATGGTCCACGGAATAGCCAAACTGTTCTAAATAACATTGCTGTTTTAGCGTTGTTACTTCTCACTGCACATTCTTCTTCTACTTTCAGCTGCTCCCGTTAGGGGTTGCTACAGCGGATCATCTTTTTCCATATTACTCTTACTGCACCACTCGGAGCAGCTGATTGGAAAGAGAATTACCGGTATACAGAATTAAGCACATGCTGCCTCAGCCGTTCGCTGTTTGAACTGCTGTCATCTAAGAAACGCTTCAGAGCCTTTCCTGTACGGACCTCGCGGTTCAGAAACAGTTTCATCCCAAGAACTATAAACACACTCATTCAGTCCATCAAGTGCTCCTTATAGAACTGTTTATACTTACAAGTACAATTACCTCGCTGTAAACTTGCGATACAGTTATAATATTGCACAACCTGCGCCACTTTACAAAGCACGTATTTACATATGATGACAATATCATTTTAAAGATGAAATGCAGCAAAATATGTTTATTACATTATAAAGTACAGATAAAATGTTAACGTCATTTAAATAATCTATATTGTTAATAATTAAACATATGAGGACACAGTGGCACAGCGATACCTAGTTCAGGAATTGCTCCTGCCTCACGCTGTATTCTTGCTAAGGCTGGCGCAACACTGGATGGATAGATGGAGAGAAGAATTAAACATGTACTATGAAGATATTTCAATGTTCCTTAAAAGTTTTGAAGAATCTGAGTTCTAAGCTTACTGATGGCTTAACATCTATTACAATGCTGATTGTGTGGTGATTGGTTACTTGGAGAAAGAAAAGGAAGGACAGGAATTGGTGGTTAGTACGTTTAAAAGAGACAGTACTGCTGCAATAAATTATTTAATTGAAGGTCACGCATGGTGCAGCAAGCATCTTGCGGGAGGCAGGAACAATCTGTGGATGAGGCGCCTGCTCATCACTATCACTGCGCCACTGTGTTCCCATGTTTAATACATGCTTTAATTCCTATCATCATGAAAATGATATCAAGTATACATCTCAGTATTTTAATTATTCAGAGAGCTGTAATATCATGAATGTAATGGATTCTGTGTCCTGTTGGAGGAAGAGAAAGCCCAGAAGCAAGTAGTGATTCACACACATAGAGCACATTGAAGATCAAATACAAAACAAAGCATTTAACATGCTACTTTAGTTACGATGGGATTTGAGAAACTAGTGAATTAAACGATTTAAAGATGAAGTTTATTATGTTCAACTTTAATAAGAAAATAAACTACGTGATTGAAGTGGAAATTTCGAGATCAAAGTTGACATTTCGTGCTTTTTTCCCACTGTGTGCCTATTTTTTTTTCTCTGTACCCTAATAAGCTTTCATATGACTCTCAGATAGTGGGCTACGACTCTCCTTTTCACAGCGACTTTAATATCTGACAACATCTTTTTTATTTCGGGCATTGTGCATCTTTGTGAACTTTAGCTTTCGAGTTTCTCCGACACTCTGTCACTCGATCAACTTCCTTTTGTTGTTTATACCACTGTTTAAACTAACTTCTTCTATTTCTCCCAGTGCTTTTGCCATTGTCTTTTCAAAGAAGGTGAGCTTAAGGGCTTTTCGTATTGATTTGCATATTCAAAGAGGCGTAATACTGGGAGGAAACGGGGCGGGACAGCAGGCACGTGCACGTGCGTTATTTTTCATGCTGACCAGGATTTATGTAGCAGAAGAACGTGGAAGTTGGCGTTCGCACAGATTTATGCATCTGGATTTTTTTGTGCGTACGAACATTTCCGCCTTTGTCTGTACGCCATGTTACAATGTGAATTTTACGCACAGCGTTATACATGACGCCCATGGAGAGAACCCTGAGAAAAAATTAATCTTGTTTTTTTTTAGAATTCTGTATTAAAAGTACAAGTGAAAACATTAATACATTGTCATTTAACTTCTTACAGTATCAGAAGTAATTTATGACTTACACTGCAGTACAACTTTAAGAATAACGAACTTCCAAGTTGTTAGAACACCAAGGAGAATGGTGAATAGAGTGAGAGCAGCTTCTGAGACGCTCAATTGTCAAAAAATTGAAAAAAGGGCACGAAGGCAAACAGGTCAACACTCTAATATACACTATGTGCAATTAAGCTGAGGACATATTTAAATCATTCAAATTTTGTGCTCAAGAGAGTGACCATAACTTTAACACAGTATTAAAAATATTTTATAGAGGAGAAAAACATAATCCACAAGTGGGTGTATTTTCACCACTATTTTCAGAAACATGGTGAGAAAGCACAGATATTTAATTAAATTCATAATTGCTTAAAATGAGAGCTGCAGGTTTCAGGAAAAGCGGTAGGAAAATATTAGACATAGGTTGGTTCTGGGGATTACAGATACCATTGACAAAGAATCACACACAAATAGTGCACTCCAATGGAAGAATAATCATCCACTTGAACCCAGAGCAGCAACAAAGCATCAGCTCCACGCAACACTGGACATCATCCTGGCATCATAAAACTATTGTTCCATGTCAAGATAAATTACAATTCTAAATAATCAATAAACAGACAGCCTCTTGTATGTTATATGTTTGTCTGGTCTATTGGTGTACTGTCTTACAGCAATATTTATGCAGTTATCGTATTTCTGTAATCCTTGTGTTTATCATTAAATTATACTATTCTGTTTCTTATGCCAAGTGTACTTCCATTACCTTGATATTTGTCTAATGGCCATGGACCTGCTTCTTACAAAAGAGAAATGTGAGATAAATAAAGATGGAGACTTATCAAATTAATAATTGATAACTGACATTGCCAATGGCAAGACAGATAATTAATTAACCAAAAAAAAATCACATTTTAACATTGTAAGGAGTCAAACTGTTTTCATAAAATGGATTATCTCCAACTGAATATTTCCATGCATAAAACTACAAGGACTGTTGCCTTTTGATTTTTTTCAGAAACATGGCTGGATCCCACCATACTGGACACAGCAGTTGAGCTTGCAGTTTGCACGCTCCACAAGCCAATCAAACCCCCAATTCCATTAAGAAAACAGATGGAGGACTGTGTGTCTATATTAATAATGCTTGGTGCAGTAATATAACCACAATCAACTAGTTATGTTCTCCAGATGTGGAATATCTAATGTTAAGATCCCAACTGTTCTGCCTACCCAGGGAACATACAGTTGTTATTGTTATGGCATGATACATACCACCTCAGGCTAATATTAAGTAAGCACTTGAGCAACTGTATGACGTTACCAGTAAATAACAGAGCTCACACCCTCATTTTTTGTATAATCGCCAGGGATTTTAATCAAGCAAATCTTAATGATGTATTGACCAGATTTTATCAGCATGTATATTGTAAAACCAGAGGGATGAACAACTTAGGCCATGTCTATACAAATGTAAAAGATGCCTATAAGATCATTCCATGCCCCTCAGTCTGATAATCTCTCTTTGTTTTTGTTTCTTGTTCCAGCACACAAAACCCTTATCAAACTGTTATCAAGAGAACTGTTAAAGTTTGGCCTGAAGTTACCATTTCCAAACTCCAGGACTGCTTTGAATACACAGACTGGAATATATTTTTTCATAAAACATACAGTATACTGTACTTAATCTGTGATGTCATATATTAATTACTGTGTGAATAATGTCAGTATCAACAAAAGGATTAAGGTTTACTCAAACTAGAAACTGTGGCTGAATAGTGAAGTCAAACAGTTGCTCAGGGAAATGGAGAAAGCCTTTAAACTAAGAAACTCCTCAGCCTATAGAACTGTCAGAGCTAATCTCAAGAAAGGCATTAAGTCTGAAAAATTTTAAGTACAAACAACGGATTAAGGATGACTTTTACAGTAACTGAAAGTCACAGCGGATATGGCAAGGCATCCGATTAATCACAGATTACAAAAAGAAAATTGATATACAATACACTCTGGCCAATAACATACTCCATCCCAGCTAGACCAACACCAGTTTGCCATCCAGACAGACAGATGGACAGAAGATGCCATCTGTGTGGCTCTGCATACTTGCCCTCTCGCACCTGGAAAAGCCCAACACCTAAGTTAGGATGCTCTTCGTTGATTACAGCTTGGCATTTAACACCATTGTACCTAGCTAGCTGATCAAAAAACTCTATGCACTAGGACTTGCTCGCTCCCTATGTAACTGGTCACTGGACTTTCTCATCGGTCGGTCAAGTTGGACATAAATATATCCTCCACCTTTACTCTGAGCACCAGTGTGCCACAAGGCTGTAAAGTAAGTACCTCCTCTACACACTCTTAACCCATGATTGTCAACCCATTCACAAATCAAACATTATGGTTAAATCTACAGATGATACGATAGTCATTGGGCTTTTATTAGACAACAATGAAGCTGTATACAGGGAACAGGTTAAACCTGACAGGATGGTGTGACATCAACAACTTTGTCTTAAATATCAAAAAGACCAAAGAAGTTATTCTGGTTCTGGCTATTCAGTTATTCCATCTGCTGTTATACACTTAAAATCTAGAATAGCTTAACAATAGAAATTTGCCAGGCTAATACAGTGGAGTATTTTTAAAAACTACTAACAACCCTTTATTTTACCATGGGTTTCTCATAGCTACATTTCAGAGTATCTCTGTTAAGTTATATGCGCATTGAATTATCATTTCATCAAGACTCCACAATCCCTACTAATCCCTACTATTCTCTTCTGTTCTTTTTCCGTTTTCCTGTGATGGTGTCCACCACCACCTGATCAAGCCACCATACAGACCCTACATTGATGGACCGAAAGCAGAACCCCAGATGTCCACATGACCATCATCATCAAATTCTTTCACGTGATGCCTGAAAGCCACAAGGACTGATTAAGAACATTTATGTTAGGTAGCATGCACTGTCTCTTGGCCTTGGAACCCCTGCAGATTTTTTTTTCCTCCGGCCCATGTGGAATTTTTTTTTCCTGTCCTCCTGGCCATCTGACCTTACTTTATTTTGTTACTTAGTACTATCTAATCATATAAACTTTTCTTAATTCATCTTGTAATGCAGTTTGGTCTACATTATTTGTATGAAAATATGCTATATAAATAAATGTTGTTGTTGTTGATGTTATTGTTAAGTTTCTAGTAGTCACCATCTCAGAGGGCCTGTACTGGGCTGACAACACATTGATTGTAATAGGCAAAGCACAACAACAACTTTGTTTTCCGAGGAAACTAAGGAGAGCTAATCTCCCCCAGAAGCTGCTGGTCCATTTCTATAGATGCACTATATATAGGGAGCATCCTGACTAAGTACATGACGGCCTGGTACAACAGCTGCACCAAGGTTGCTAAAGAAGCCTCTCAGCGAGTCATAAAAACTGTAGAGGTCATCATCGACACTAACCTGCCATCATTCAAACTCTTGTATAAGACTCGCTGTGTGAGAAGAGCCAAACACATTATCAAGGATAATGCTCATCTTGGAAATTCTTTGTTTGAGCTCCTCCTATCAGGTGAATAGTTTGGATCAATCCACAAACACACAAACAGACTAAAAAAATAGCTTTTTCACCATCTGTCATAAACTTTGTGAACTCTATATCTCCTCAGTCTAAGATTATTTTTAATTGAATATGTTAATAAGCTATATTGATAATGTGCAATATACTAATACATAATATGCAATACACTATTCATTAATAGGTGCAATAACAATGTATGCTGCTGCACATTGGACAATAATAATTTGCTCTAGTTACTTGAACACTCGACACTGTATATGACATATTTGAAAACATTTGACATATTTTGTATGGCTATTCTATTTTCTTCTTTTTTACTTGAATTCTGTTTTTCAATCGTTACTTCTATTCTATTTTTTAAATGCACCTATGGGGTTGTCATATAGTTAATTTTGTTGTATTACACAATAACAATAAAGCACTTAAACTTGAACCTGAATGCATTAATTACCAAAATACATTTGAAAATTATTCCATGATAAGTGAAACTGCATTTACACCACCACCACCATGAAGTGTGATATTGGCAGCATCCATCTGTGGTGAAGCTTCGCTGCTGCAGTCCCTGGAAGGTTTGTGAGGATAGAAAATTAAAAAATGAATACAAGGAAATCCTGGAGAAAAATCTGCTGCAGTCTGCATAAGAACTGCAGGTTGGAAGAAGATTCATTTTCTAGTCAGACAGTGTCGTGGCGAAAAATTCATCATCAGAAGGCTTTTTACCTAAAAATAAAGGCTATTAGGACTTGAGATAGACAGACAGAGTTTTAAGGCTTTATTGCATTAAATCAACAAAAAATAACAAGGACTCAACCCAATACGGCCAAATTGAGGTGAGCGACGATAATTACAGCAATTGAAGTTTTTATAACAATTTCTTATCATTTTTACCTCATTCCATTAGCTCATTCTTCATCTGGCTTTACTGTCCATTATTCCTCTTGGTGTCTGTTTGGCTTATTTTGATTGGTCTAAGACTGGGTGGATGGCTTCCTCTCACCATCTTTGGGCTTTTTCTTATGTCATTTCCTATCTTTTCTGACCTCGCTATAATGAGCTCTTTTGCCCATCTTCTCTGACTCCCTTTTACTCCTATCTGGCCGAACCTTGAATTTCCATGGGAACCCTTATTATCTCCTTACTTTTCCTATCACTGACCCCCTTATGGAATTTGTTAACTTTCTATGCTGTTCCCATTTTCTCTAACTGGCCAAGGCTTCAATTACATATATGGGTTTCCTCTCATCATTTACTCTCTTAAGCCTTCCAAACTTTTTACAATAGTGACCTGAAGCTTAAGCTTTTTAAAAAAAGAAGTATAGTATATCCTTTCATTTAATCATTGCTTCACATGCTTGATTTGTCTTAATTTCTACACTAAAGTTAATTGCTAATATATTCTTCTAATATTTTTGTTAATGCCTGAATTTACTAAGATTTTCTCTTCATGCATTAGGTCAGCGTGACCCTGCTTACAGCAAAAGCCTTTCTGCTGATTCATCAGCCCAGCTGCTTTTTTGGTAGGCGCCTTTCAGAGTCATCTACTCTGCTTTTATCACTTCCTAGCCTTGAATCACAGGTGTTCTCAAACTCTTATCCTGTCCAAAGCTAGTCTCGCTGTTCTTTTCTTACTTTGGAAATTTTAATGTAAGCCTAAAAAATAATGCAATATAACTGATTTTTTAGTTAACTATTTGCTTGACCTATCTTATTTGCTTAACATTCTAATTTATGCTTAATCTTAATATTTTAAAAGCTTTTAATTACTTTTTATGGCTCTTCATGTTAATTTGCTATCCTCTCATGATAATATAAAAAAATTTCCTTCTACAACAGCAAACCCCAACATACAGCCAAAGATATACTGGAATGGGCTTTAAAACAACAATTTTAATGTCCAGTATTAACTTTAATACATTAGATGTCTAAATCAACTCAAACATTATTTTCCTGGATTTACTTAACTATGTTATGTCAACAATTTCCACAAAATTGAGTTGTGTAAATTATAAACTAACATAACTTCAATATTGCTTTATTCTACTGGATTTAAGTAGAAAATTAAATGGACGTACATAAAAGATACATCACAGCATTTTGTCCTTTCTTAATACTAATGAATTATATCTTGTGTAATAATTATTCAAACTATATCAACACTGTTCAATTTATTAAGTGTGCAGTCATTCAATTACTACCACATAAGGTAATCAAGTTATATTCTGGTTGAGCGCATTTTTCATGCAATCTTAACGTTAATTAAATTGCTGTTTTGAAAACAAAGAAAAATCCTTTTCTGATGTAGGCTGGGTGACGTGTATCAAATAAAGTCTTACAAATCGACTTCCACAACCCCACAAAACCCACTTCATTCGGAAAAATCAATTTACTAAAAATCTTTAACTTTCTTTCCAAGTATACAACGATCCCTCAGAATGTGTTGTAAAAAAGTGGGGTTCTGTATGCAAACTGTCACTCTTTATGCACATAAAACTTTATTTTTTTAAGTTAATTTAACTTAATTTAACTGTGTAGAGGAAAAATGGGAATACCAACGTTTTGAGGATTAGAAAAGTATTAATATAGTGTTCTGAGTGAGAGTAACGTAAAATCAGTGAGCAATGAAAACAGCCCCAGTGACAGATTATGCTTCTGTTGAAAGAAAATATTCTGACTGATTTATTTTTCTGTTGATCACTGTGAAAAGTCAAAATAACTTCAAAGTGATTCACGGTTCTAAAATAATAAAGCATGAAAAACTCCAAAGGGGTGAATGCTCTTTATAACCACCGTACATATTAAGACAAAAACACCAGAAATCATTATTCACAGAAAAAGTGTCTGTTTTGTAAAGAAAGCGTAAAAGTCAAACAAAACACTTATATCAGAGATTAAATAAATCACGATCTTCATGTTTTACAATTAAAACAATAAACAACGAAATATATGAGAAATACATAGATACCTAAAGTTAAAATAAGTTAGTCATGAGTGATGAAGATTTAAATATTTCTAATGTCACCATCATTTTTAAAGATTTCCTAAACCAAGGATAGAACAAAGCATAAATAATTGGATCAATGCAGCAATTCATTGTTAATAAATAAGTAAGTGCTAATCTCACTTGTCCTATGTTGTCTGAGTTAATATTATAAAACATTTGAAGTAGAATAAACACAAAGCCTGGTGAACAGAGCACAATAAAGGCTATTACTACTATTCCTAGGGTTTTAGCGGCTTTTCTTTCCGATGATTTTGACAGTCGTGATTTTTTATTATCTGCTGATTTTGTTTCTTTCATCATACAGTTGATAGCTTTTACGTGTCTTCTTGCTGTCACAAATATTACTAAATACAAACAAATTATAATCATCAAAGGCAATAAAAACGTCAGTACATAATGTACCATCCACCAATCATAATAATGCAAAAATGTGCACATACCCACACACCAGTCAGTTACAATCAAACCTCTGGTATGAACAAGAAATGCGTATGTGTAGAAAAATGCTAAGAACCATATGAAAATTATACAAATACCTGCCACTGAATTTGTTACATACGTGCTATAAAAAAACGGATTACACACTGCAAGGTAGCGGTCTAATGATATGCTTACCAAATTTAAAATAGAAACAAAAAGTAAAAAATTGAAATATGTCATATAATAAGGACAGAATGCATCACCAAAGTACCAGCAATTCTCTATTACTTCGATAAACTTAGCAGGCAAAATGAGGAAACCGCTTAGAAAATCTGCCACAGCAAGTGAAAGGACAAAGAAATTAGTAGGAGTGTGAAGCTGCCTGAAATGAGAGACGGTGACGATCACAAATAAGTTACCCAACACAGCAACTACAATCAACGATCCTGCGGAGAGATAAAGTAGAACTGATATTTCGGTTTGCCTCAGAATTTTTAGGCAACTTGCATTATTGTCAGGATAGCAGTAACTTGTTTCTGAATGCATGATTTAGTTTTATAAAGTTCCTTTTAATAGATGTGGCATTACTCTTCTCATTTTTGACAATCTGAATCTCAGAAAGTCATTAAGAAAAGTTTATATATTTGGAAGATCCTTAGAGATTAATGTGAATCCTATTGTATTCCAATTATAAAGTGTTGCACTCCCTTGGGTAACAGAAGTGTTTTGCGTTGCAGGAACAAATTGTGATTATTTAGATACAAATAATTAATACGTCTTCAAGCTTACTTTTGATGGGTATTTTATTATTGATGTTACTGAGAATGACAGCTACATTTGTAAGTTGTTATTTTTAAATGTTAAACGTATATATTCCTTAAAAATGACATGATTTTTTCATTCATCCATTCATTTCCAAGTCTGTTGCCAGCACACAGTTACTCAGCACTATCCTTTAAAAGCCAGCCTTACAGGATTAGCACCTTAATAGTATTTCTTGTTAAGTCAATGGCATTTGATTTGACATCGTGGAATGCAAATCCACAGGCGTGCACCGATGCACGCTAAATTCTTATGTCACAGAAAGAAATATACTATTACACAATCCATTGTAGTTGTTTTACTCTGTTTGCAAAAAAAAAAAATAATAATAATAATAATAATAATAATAATGCGTGTTTTTTAAAGTGATCATTACAGTAATTACAACTGTAGACTTATCTGGAGCCTCCTTTTTTAGGCAGGAAAATGCAGAAAAGTGTATATATTCTCCTTCCAGCTTCGCTATGATAATGAGAACTGGTAGAATCAGATCATGGATTGCAGTTATTAGGGAAAATCATTGTGCAAGAAAGTAAAACAGAGAATAAAAAAAAAGAAAAAGAAACAGAAATTCTCATCATTCAACACCACACAGTCAAAATATGATCATAAGGGAACACTGTACTAAAATATTAAACAGCATGTGTTGTTTTTGCTGACAAGAGCGATTTCTGAATTTGTCATACATATTCATAAGTAAAGATCACTGCATAAATCACTTGAAGAGATTTTGTTAAGGTCCCATCAGGAGAAAAGGGAAAGCGCTATATAAATAAATCTTCTTCTTCTTCTTCTTCTTCTTCTTCTTCTTCTTCTTCTTCTTCTTCTTCTTCTTATTATTATTATTATTATTACTATTGATTACGTCTGAGCATGCGCATGTGTTAGCTTTTGTGCCTGATTCGCTGAAACGTTGTACTTTCCGGAGTCTTCGCATTGCCTCATGCGGTTGATTTGTTAACCCTGTGTACGTCTCTTTTGATGTAAGTTACACGTTTTGTTGTTAGTTCCATTAGAAATATAACACCTTTTTTTTCTGTTAAGTAATGGTAAAAGCCCTTACGATATTTTACTAACGTGCTGAGACATCCCTTCATGTCCAGGTGTGTTCGGTTTACAGTACGTTAAGAAATGTTGTTTCTTTATTCATATATAAGTACTTCTTGAAAACAGACATGATAATCGCTGTTTAAGCAGTGACTGTGCATGATTTATGTCTGTACAGTCTCACTCATTTAGGAAATTAGGATATAGCGGGTTGAATAATGGATGCATGGATGTGTTTTCAGTGTCTTTGCCAAAGACGGCATATCATAGTGTTCTGTTAATTTCTGCCTCCATCTACCGACCTTTTTGGGTATTACTTCTCTGAAGTATTCTGTAGGCATTTATTTTTGTGACAGAAACCACACATACTTATCTGCAAATAAATATTTAGCTTTACAGGACCATTGCAAGGAATCCTTCTTTTCAAAACATTAAGCAGTGAGTTGAGTCATTCTGCTTCATCCACTTTACCAGGGATTAAGATTTGGTGCCATAAACACAAGTTTGACGCACGGACAGTTTAACAATTACACTGCACAACAAAGTTTTTGCTTCTTGAACAATGTTGGGTGTTTCTTATTGATTTGTGGGTGCTGATCACGAATATCACATCATTTACCGTTTCAGTTTTGTCATGATTTTTTCTTATATTTGTATCTAAACATTTTTGCTCCCGTAAGTGACTTATCAACAACGGTTTGTGCAGCCTGGGCATATCCAGGCATGGAATCAGGCCAGATTGGAAGTTGCTCTGTGGAAGTTGACATCCTGGTCATGCCTGGGCAGATCTGAATGAGCTTGATGCTGTTTCAGCATGCTATAAAGGTGGCTTGCATACACCGATCCTGCTCATTTGGTTTATATAGATAGTCAGTGTGTATGTATAGTATCAGTATAGTAAAGTATAGTATCTGTAGCAATATAATAGTAAGTAAGCTTGATGCTATAGACGTTTTGGTGTTGAGCGATCTATCTCGTCAATGTCATAACAGCCGTAATAGATTCTGCTATATCTGTGGCGAATATACACTTGCGCCTCAGAGACATTGGATGACTTCTGTTGTGAATTAAGCTTATCATCTGTATTCCGGCTGCAAAATTGGTGATCAAGACAAAGAATGGTTGTCTCACATTTGCTGTGTGGCATGTGCTGTTAGTTTGAGAGCCTGACTCAGAGGCACTCGAAAGAGAATGCCGTTTGCTGTTCCGATGATATGGCGAGAACAGAAAGACCATGTGACAGACTGTTACTTCTGTTTGACTACTGTAATGTGTCTGGTTTCTCTGCCAAAAACAAGAAGTCAATTGAATATCCTAATCTGCCTTCAGCAATGAGACCCGTGCCACATGACAACAGTCTTCTAATTCCAATACCACAAGAGGATTGGACCTTAGACAAACCAGATGAAGAAACTGCAATGCAGGGTAGTGACAGTGACATTGACCCGGATTTTGAACCGTGCTCATCAGGCGATCCACATCTGATAATATAGTCCGAATTGAATGATTTGGTCAGAGATTTGGGTCTGTCAAAAGCAAAAGCCGAGCTGCTGGGTTCATGAATGCAGGAGTGATGTTTGCTGTCACCAAGTACGACAATTTCTGTGTTTTGAGGCCGACATCATAATATAACCAAATTTTTTGCACAAGTCAACAGTTTCTGTTTTTGTTGTGAAATTGAAGGACTGTTCTTGGCCTTGGATTGTGATCACGACCCTGAAAAGTGGTGTCTCTTCATTGATTCATCAATGTTAAGCCTGAAAACTGTTCTGCTACACAATAGCAATGTTTATCCTTCAGTACCTGTTGGCTATGCAGCACACATTAAAGAAATGTATGAGAATATGGAACTGTTGCTGAAGCACGTCCAGTATAGCAGGTACAACTGGAATATCTGTGGAGATCTTAAAGTCATTGCTCTGTTATTAGGACTGCAGCTCGGCCATACAAAGTACTGTTGTTTCATCTGTGAATGGGACAGCCATGCCAAAGAGTCTCACTATTCTCGACAGATCTGGCCACTCCGTAAAAAGTTAGTTCCGGGACAGAAAAATGTGGTACATGAATTGTTTTTTGACCCGGCAAAGATATTTTTGCCTCCTCTTCACATAAAACTGGGACTTATGAAGAATTTCATGAAAGCACTGGACAAGGAAGGCGAAGGTTTTCGTTATGTAAGACAGATGTTCCCAAGAATAACTGACGCCAAGATCAAAGAGGGCATTTTTGTTGGCCCACAGATCAGACATGTTATGAGTGACAAGCAGTTTGAAGATCTGTTAGTTGGGACAGAAAAAATTGCCTGGAAAGCCTTCAAAGACATTGTTGACAATTTTCTGGGCAATTAATGGGCCCAAACTACATTCAACTGGTAGACAAACATCTCAAAGCATACAAGACAATGAAGTGCAACATGTCACTCAAGATTAATTTCCTCCACTCACACTTAGACTTCTTCCCCACAAATCTTGGTGCTGTCAGTGACGAACACGGTGAAAGGCTTCACCAGGACATTGCTATGATGGAGAAACGATACCAGGGCAAATGGAATCAGTCAATGCTTGCTGACTACTGTTGGACACTGCAACGTGATGCACCAGACATTGAATACAAAAGAAAATCAGGAGCAAAACACTATGAATTCTGTTGAATTTAATAGCTTATGTAAAACATAAACGTGACTAAATACATTATTGTCAGCAAACATATAAATGTCTGTATCTCAGAGTTCTTTTTTTTTAGTATTTTTTTAATCTCTCTTCATACAGTTGACATACTAATTAATTGTTTTTCTTTTCTTTCACTTTGTCGGATGAAGCTTTGTTGCTGTACTGTTTTGCTCTTTATATTATTGTTTGTCATAGTTTTGAAGGTTGCTTTGTATTATTTATTTTTACTACCAATGATGTTATATTTCAACCTTGAATGTGAACCTAATGTAAGATTGTGTTTGGGGAAACTGTTTGGTTTATTCTTTTGTTTATCACATGTATATTTTTGATTATATTTGGTATAAATTGTATGTTGTATGTTCACTAGTATACACTTGAAGTATTTATTTGTTTTGTTTTGTTTAAATTATTCCAATATTGCTTGTTGTAAGGTTTCCCATTACAATTACTATAATCTGGATTATAACCAGCCATAATAAATAATTCCATTTTATAATCCGGTATTCCTTTTGTTCTTTCAATCACTTCAAATGGATGTGCTCTGGCCAGATTGGTTAATTTTGAACCTATCTTGTCACATACAGTTTTGACATTTTGTGTCACAAGATCAAGCTATGAACTATAAGTACGGTCTAATTGGTTTGACTAACGGGGGCACGGTAATGGGGAGGGTGCAGTTGTTGACATCAACGCACCCTCTCCTCATTTAGCAGCTCCTGGTGTCTCTTAAAAGGTACCTTCCTTTGCTGTTATAGGTCAAGAGAGAAGGAGAGGCAGATGGTGACAAAATGAGAGCAGGCAGAATGGGGTCAAGTGTGCTCGCAATGATGAAGGTCCAAAAGGGAGTGAAAAATCCTTTAAGCCTGAGTACCATTATGAAGAGGGTGTTGAACCTACAGTGCTTCAGCAGGTAAAGGGGAGACTTTGGTTGTTTTGAGTCACCACAATTCCACAAGGGATGGAGAAGTGGGAGAGATGGGGAGGCCATGTTCTGCAGCGAGTGTCATGTGTGGTAGCTGAAGAGAGTCAGGTCAGTAAGATGGAACAATGGGAACTGGAAATTACATGAGCAAACTCTTATAATGATGGAGTAAATGCTGCAAGGTAGTTGTCGCTTAGTTATTTGGCTGGAATGGGGCAATTTTGGTGACGCAACAAAATTTAAAGAGAGAACGCTTGCATTTGTGTTGCTCTGGAGGGATTACTTTGAGTTCTGGACATTCTTGGTTTTATTGTATTGATTTTTAATTATTCATTTGTGACCTCTCAACAATGTGTTTTGTTTTAATGATGGTATGTATCTATGAAGATTATGTAAACTGCACATTGTCACTTTATGATAAACAATGCAGTTTAATTTACACCAAAGAACTATTGTTTGTCTCCTTACCTGCTGATGGTCCATCCAATTTAAGAAGTACTAAGGGGTCTAGACTACATCTGAGCACTGATTATGTCCTGGCATAGAGAGTAATTAAAATTAAAAACACTTTATTATGTAAAAACAAAATTCTTAAAAACAGCCAACAGTCTATTTCACTGAAGTGATTAAATATTAATAAAGTCCTTAAGTGTCAATTTCACAACACAATGAATAAAAAAAATCATCATCCTTTATTACATATTGCTGTTTCTTTTCTTCGTTCAGAGAACAGAATCAACACTTCAGTCCCCAGTGAAGTAGAAAGAACTTACAAGTCATTCCTTTCACATAGAGTCTCAGTTGACAGAATTTTACTAAAATGGAGACTGCCTCCCGTGGTCATGTGTTTTTGCTAACAAAGTGAATAGTTCTGATGGGTGGCTATGCTGGGTTTCTTGTGAAGCCACCAGGGATGGCTGAGGAGAGGGGGCTTTTCTGTTTTAAGAAGGTTCCACCTGATCTGGAAGTGCTTTGCAATATCATGGCACCAGAAGTACTCCTCAGGCCTGCATAAAAAAAGTGGTGCTCTGCCTCTCCCAGGTGAGTTGGAGTTGGGCGAGGAGGAAGACAGCACCCACTTGGGGAAAAGTAGAGAAGAGAAAAGTAAAAGAATTGAATTGTGGAAAGAAGCCTTGTATGAGGTACAACAGAAAAAAAAATCTTTTGCACCCAGAACTGTCATCTGTGCTTTTGTGTCTGGGGTTCTTGGTTCTGAGATGCCCCCCACTGATTGCATTAAATATATAGTACTTTACAGTGAAACGTAATATGTAGAACAAAATGAAAAAAACTTGAACCAAAATAGAGAGTAAACTGAAGAATGAAAGGGTTAAAATTAAGAATTAAATGTATTTTGAGCTCAGTTTGAGAAAGTGAAACATTCTCACAACCAACATCAAAAACATCGAAACAATTAACAACCTCTACTGTGAAAAGAATATCCTCTTAAGAAAGCGAATGCATTTAAATTAGTCAGGACTGAGTATAGCCATGTGCAGCTTCTGTATCCAAGGGGTAAAGAGGTCTTCCATGCTCTTCTCCATTACAAAAGCCAATAACTTGCTCCAGGAGCCTTCAGGGTCAATCTGCGACCACCAGCACTACCCAGTCAAAGCACCATTATGTCCCTACATTGATGGATTAAAGGCCAGAAGTCCACATGACCATCATCATCAAGTTCTTCTACGTGAAGCCTGAAAACCACTATGACTGATTGAGGTCATTTATGTTAGGTAGAATGCCTAGAGGGGGCTGGGTGGTCTTGTGGCCTCAGAACCCCTGCAGCTTTTAGATTTTTTCTCCATCATTCTGGAATGTTTGTTTTTTTTTGTTTTTTCTGTCCTCCCTGGCCATCAGACCTTAATTTTATTCTATGTTAATTAGTATTGCCTAATTTTATTTTTTTTATTTTGTCTTTCTTTTTCTTCATCCTGTAAAGCACTTTGAGCTACATAATTTGTACGAAAACGTACTATATAAATAAATATTGTTGTTGTTCGTGTTGTGTTGTTGTTTTGTCTCTTCCACAGGATGGGAAACTCATTTTCACAGCTCGAGCAGAGCCATAGAATTGTGTGCCTTCTGACTGCTGCTTACAATATGAATACTGGACAGCTAAAATTGTGCCAGATCTATTTAACATGATTGTATGAAGTCCTTTCCATCACTACTGTGTCTACTGTGGCCCTCTATCCCTTCCACTGGAGAGAGCATTCATTTTCACGACTGGAATAAAGCCATAGAATTGCGTGCCCCTGACTGTTGTTTGCATACTGGAATTATAAAATTGTCCAAAATTGATATAAAAAGACTGAAGGAAGTCTTCTACATAATTTTCATGTCTACTGAGCCCTTTTATCCCTTCAGTTCAAGGGGATACCTATTTCCTCAGCTGGGCCTTTTCCATAGAAATGCGTGCTCCCTGTCTTCTACTTTCAAAATAAATACTAAAATTATAAAATTTTTAAAAATGAATTTTAATAGATTGCTGAACGTCTTCTATATCATATACAGTATGTCTTATATTTGGTTTTCTCCAAATGGTGATGCGGATGGACACAGCGGCTTTGGTCTCCTCTGACCAGTGTTATGTTTTCTTTGTTTTGTTAATGTCGAGTAGTGTAATTATAACTTCAGTGAAAATGACATATAACACCAAGACGGCAATAGACATCCTGCTAACAGTAATCTGCGAGTTACAGATTGCTTACCTTGATTAGATTTTTATCATAACTGGAGACTTCAAACATGCAACTTTGAAAACAGTCCTCCCTAAATTTTATCAGCATGTCACTTGTTTATGAGTGAATGGTGAATTATATACAGTGGGTACGGAAAGTATTCAGACCCCCTTCAATTTTTCACTCTTTGTTATATTGCAGCCATTTGCTAAAATCATTTCAATTAATTTTTTCCCTCATTAATGTACACACAGCACCCCATATTGACAGACAAAAAAAATGTTTTTGAAATTGTTGCAGATTTATTAAAAAAGAAAAACTGAAATATCACATGGTCCTACGTATTCAGACCCTTTGCTCAGTATTTAGTAGAAGCACCCTTTTGAGCTGATACAGCCATGAGTCTTCTTGGGAAAGATGCAACAAGTTTTGGGGATCCTCTGCCATTCCTCCTTGCAGATCCTCTCCAGTTCTGTCAGGTTGGATGGTAAACGTTGGTGGACAGCCATTTTTAGGTCTCTCCAGAGATGCTCAATTGGGTTTAAGTCAGGGCTCTGTCTGGGCCATTCAAGAACAGTCACAGAGTTGTTGTGAAGCCACTCCTTCGTTATTTTAGCTGTGTGCTTAGGGTCATTGTCTTGTTGGAAGGTAAACCTTTGGCCCAGTCTGAGGTCCTTAGCACTTACAGGATATCCCTGTACTTGGCCGCATTCATCTTTCCCTCGATTGCAACCATCATCATCAGCAGCAACTCACTAGCAGGGGAACTCTTTTTTGACTATTTTGAGCTGAATGAAGTGATTGAGGGAGAGACCAGGACGGCATTGCTAACTGAACTGCTAACAGTATGGCACTAACTGTTGGCAATAAAGATGTCAAAGGAGCGTTCAGTAGTGTCAACTCAAGGAGAGCCGCTGGTCCATATGGAATTCCATGGAGGCCACTCAGAGATTGCATGGATCCGTTAGCAGAGGTGTTCAGCAACATCTTTAACCTCACTCTGTCATAATGCAGAGACCCTAAATGGCTTAAGACTGCCAACATTGAGCCTGTTCCAAAGAAGACAGTAATCAGCAGCCTTAATGACTACAGACCTGTTGCTCTCACCTTCACTATAATGAAGTGCTTTGAGAAGCTAGTCCTGAGGCACATCAAATCTGCACTTCTACCCATCTTGGATCAGCACCAGTTTTCCAACAGAGCCAACAGGTCAACAGAAGATGCCATTAATACATCTCTCCACACTGCACTGACCCACTTGTAACAGCAGGGGGAAAACCCGAGGATGTGATTTGTGGACTTCAGCTCCGCCTTTAACATAATCATCCCCAGCTGGATGGTGACCAAACTGCTCAAACTTTGTAATAACCAATCACATGTAGATAGATTAAGGACTTCTTAACAAACCGACCAATGACTGTTAGGCTAGGAATCCACCACTGACACTCAGCACTGGTGCTCCACAGGATTGTGTACTGAACCCTCTACTTTATTCTCTAGGTACCCATGATTGTGCACCAATATGTTTCACAAATATAATTATCACGTTTGCAGAAGACACCACTGTGATAGGACTGATACACACTGGTAATGACTCTGCTTACTGGGATGAGGTCAGCAAACTGTTTAAATGGTACTTCTTCTGATAACAAATGTGTAAATCAGAGTTGCATGACATCTTTGCTGAGTGTTTTTCGCAGAAATTCTTTCAGGCTAGAAGGCATGAAATAGACACCCAAGGACAAAGACCTATAATTTAATGAATGACAACTGTAAAAGACAAAATGACATGGAGAAGGCACTGATTTTGTAACTGGAATCACAATCACAAGAGACTAAAATTCTATTCAAAAACTACCTACACCCAAATCTAAGGTCACTCATTGAATTCCCAGGGGAACATTCTTGAAAACACTTTCCAGAATTGACACCCCCTGAAACTAAAAAGCTGACAAGTTACTCTCTCCTTTGAGTGCTGAAAGCTGAAAGCCTCTTCTGTTTGTGTACCAGAAAGCTTATATCTAGTTTTTCAAGCCAGGCACTAAGCCCAGTCTGAAGTCTGAGAGCAGGTATTACTCCAAAAAGTGAACTTCAGCATCTAAATTCTGTGTCAGGCATACTGTCATACTACTGTAAACCAATCATCTTAACCCTGTATGTTTTGGGCATGTGGTTAATTTTGCTGCGTTATTCTTTCAGATTCCCAAATTCGAAGCTTGACTCACACGTATACTGTAGATGTTGAGTTTGCACATTCTCCCTGCATTTATTGTTTGGTCTCTTCCCCCATTCATTTCCATTAATAATTACTTTCTCATTTGTGGTCCATGTTGCTGTACCTTAGACTGAATTGGATTCCGTGGTCTAATGAAATAAATATATGTGCAATAATATTACAAATTTCACTAATACAATCACAAATAAGGTGTCTTCTTATGAAGTCCAGGTGTGTAGCAACTATGAACACTCGTACAGTGGAGTCAACTAAGACTAAAGTCATGTGTACAAAATAATTAATGTGAACTGTACATTGTTTATTTATGTACTAAATGTATCTTGCACATAACAACTAGCATATTGTGCATATTGTGAATTTCTCCTTGGGATTAATAAAGTATCTATCTATCTATCTATCTATCTATCTATCTATCTATCTATCTATCTACATGGGACAGGAAGATCTCATATTTTTTCACCTTATGCTTCAGGGCTTGTGTACACTTTTTTTGAAATTAATTGCATCCCATCAGAGTAAGAGAGCAGCAAAGTAACCACATGCAGATTCAAATTGGCATCTTTCAAAATGTGAAAATATAATGTGAAAATGTTAAATATTGTAATTACTTTATGAGTTATGTAAGATATAACAAACCTTTTTTTAAAATAATAACTTCAATGAACAAAAAAAAATAGTACAGCACATATGAATTGATTTCATGGTACCTGACAGTCAAAGTAAAAAATCTTCTTAGGCTTTATCTTAGCCTGCTGCTTAAATTGTACCCCCACACCTTTACTTATAGTCTAGACCAAAATTTTAATCAGCAGCAAAGAATAAATGCAAAACACAAGCAGGCCATTTCTACATTAACAAAACATTATTTTATTTCAAGACAAAGTAAACATTCTTCACACCTTTATAACTGGTGAAAGGCACAGGCCCGGCACACTCCTATGTGTGTTAGAGTGTGTATGTGAAAAAACGTAAAAAGTAAAAACATCAGTATATTGTTATTTCATTTGACATGGTCTCAGAAATAGTTTATGAACGAGACATCACTGGAGGGGCAGCACAGTGACGCAGTGGAGTTTGCATGTTCTCCCTGTGTCTGCGTGGCTTTCCTCCGGGTATTCTGGTTTCCTCCCACAGTCCAAAGACATGCAGGTTAGGTGGATTGGTGATTCTAAATTGTGCTTGGTGTGGGTGTGGGTGTGTGTGCCCTGCAGTGGGCTGACGCCCTGCCTGGGGTTTATTTCCTGCCTTGTGCCCTGTTTTGGCTGGGATTGGCTATAGGATATAGCGGGTTGAATAATGGATGGATGGATGGACATCACTGGAGCCTAACTTTATGAATGGAGAACTTTAATCCATTTGAAAATTTCATGTTTGAGCTCCCAGGAGCTCATGGTGACAGACGCTTGTGAGATACTGCATTGCCACAAAATTGAAAGAAGAAGAGGGAGGCGTACAGGTCAGCAGTCTAAAGTACACTGTGGGAAATAAAGCTAAGAACAATCATTCAAATTTGGGAGTCAGGAGAGTGACCATAACTTTGATATAGTACTTAAAAAGATTGAATGGCAGTTTATACTACAGAAACCGAGAGAAAGCAAAGACATTTGTAAGAGCATTTAATACAATGTCAAAAAGCTGCAAGTTTCAGGAAAAAACAGAATTGAACTATTAGAGATAGATTGGTTGTGGGCATTAGAGACAAGGATCTCTCTTAAAGACTGCAACTAATGAAATATCTAACCCTATATGTGGCTGTGCAAATGGTGCATTAAGCAGAAGAAGTTTCAACCCATTGTAATTGGATAAAACAAAAAATAATCACTAACAAAATTACACAGCTGAACAGAAACCTTTGAAGGCTAGAGACAACTCATTTTAGGAAGAGGTCCAACACTATGCTGTTCATACAGTCCACTGAGTGTTATTACCCATTCTGTTAAAAGTTAAAGTTAAACTGTATACCCTGCCGTTCTTTCTTCTATTCAGTAAATGCCTTGAGCATTGGAAAGGCGCTATATAAATAAAATGTATTATTATTATTATTATTATTATTATTATTATTATTATTATTAAAGAAGAGCTAAGAAGAATGGAGGAATGTGGAATAATTGAAAATGTCAGTCAACCTACAGACTGGTGTGCACCAGTTGTGCCAGTAATAAAATCCTATGGTAAAGTCTGTATATGAGTTCACCTAATGAAGCTTGATGAAAATATAAAAAGAGATTAGCTTTGCCTCCTACTGTGGGAATTCTAGCAAAATTGTTGTAGGATAAAGTGGATATTGCCCATTCTGCTATGTTTTAGAGGAATGTCAGGCCTATTAAGACAGTGGATTTAACTGGGATGCAGACATCCAGCTGTGCCCATCCTTCACCTGCATATCAAATTAAGGGACAGAACCTTTCATAACAGAATCAGGGTTTACTTCATCTAATAATAAAAGTGAAAACTAGAGTTGCATCCATCTTTGCCGAGGGTTCTTTGCAGAGACTCTTTCAGGGTAGAAGGCATGAAATAGACCTCCAAAGGCAAAGACTTATAATTCAATAAATAACAATTGTGAAAGACAAAATAACATGTCAATGAGAAGGCACTGATTTTATAATGATGGAATTGACTTAAATTCAATCACTAGAAGTTAAAATTAAATTTAAAAACTAGCTCAACCCATATCTACCTTACTGAACTCACATGGGAACACTCTTAAGCACACTTTCCAAAATTAATACCCTCTGAACCTCCTCTGTGAAGCCAAAATGCTGATGAGTCAAAAGCTGACAACCTCTTCTCTTTGTGGACCAGAAAGCTAAGATCTAGTCTGTCAATCCAAGCACTGAGCCCAGTTTGAAGACTAAGAAGCAGGCAAGACTTCAAGAAGGAAACTTCAGCATCTAAAATCTTGTGCCAGAAAGAGAAATGCTTTTCCCTATGAAGTTGCACATGACACAGCAAATGGCATAACTGAGAAAAGACCAGCACACCACAGACAAAGAGTCACACAGGAAAGAGATAAATTGCACTCCAATTCAAGAAGATTTATCTACTTGAACCCAGAGCAGCATCAAAGCAACAGCTCCACACAATATTGGACATCATCTTTATAGATTTGGTATCATAAAACTATTGATCTGTACCAAGATAAATTAGAGCTCTCAATAACCAGTAAACATATGTTTTATGTTTGTCTAGTATGTCTGTGTACTGTCCTAAATAACAATATATATGCAGTTATCGTATTTCTATAATCCTTGTGTTTATCAATAAATTGTATTTTTCTGTTTCTTAAAACAAGTGTTTTACCTTGATATAGGTCTAATGGCCAGAGACACACCACCTGAGAAGGAGAAAGACAATTTAAATAAAGTAGGTGCCTTACCAAATTATTTAATTAATTAGAGTCATTGCCGAATGTAAGTGTTTACTTATTTAGATGTTGGAAGTGGGTTGTAGCAGACTCCTCTGCACTGTAAAAGCAGCATACTCACAACATTTATAACACACTTTGCATGAGACTGTTTTAAAGGGCTACCCTTCTCCATCAGTATACTGCTACGAATATTTAAATGCAAGATACATGAGCTTCTGGCAGGAATAGAAAGAGTCAAGGTGTACGTGGATGATGCAGTGGTCCATGGCAAGAAAGAACATGAAGGCAAAGTTAAAGCTGAAATGAGACAAATGTATTTTTAGACAAAATAAACTACACATACTAGGCCATGTAGTGCATGAGTATAGAGTTAGGCCAGACCCAAAAGGGGTCAAAGCTGTTATAGAATTATCAGTGTCAGTGAATGCCCAAGAAATGAAATGGGTCCTGAGTTTGATGAATTGCATAGGAAGACATATTCCTCATTTAACAACAATTGGGGTCCCACTGTATGATCTTTTTAAAAACAGCACAGTGTGGAGATGAGATGCATACCAAGAAAATGCATTGAAAAGTTTAAAATAGGAATGGATAAGGACTCCAGTACTAGTGCATAATGATACAGACAATGATACAGACAAACCTACAGCTGTATCAGCAGATGCGAGTAGTTATGGACTTAGAGGAGTCCTTCTGCAGCAACATGGCGATTCTTGGAAGACTGTAACATACTTTTTCAGAAGACTTATGAACTCTGAAACATGGGCTGCCTAGAGAGGGAAAGAATACCTCAAAGGAGTGTGGGAATGTGAGTGCTTCAGAAAGTATCTGAATGAAATGAGCAACTTTAAACTGATCACTGTTCATACGCTATTTGTTAAGTTAGTTAACATTACAAACCTGGACACTGTTCTTCAGCCATTGCCAAAGTCTGTTATAGCAGAATATGCTCCAGGAGAAAAAAAAAAACATTGCAAGTGGCAGATGTTTTGTCACACAGCCCTGTGGATGACAGAGCAAGCAGCAAACGCAGATGTGAATTGCTACTGTATGAGGATACATTTATAAACAGAACAAAGGCACAGCGTTAGTCACAAAATGCCCTTTGAGTCAGATAACACTCCCACAACCCTAATCTTAACCATAGTGTAACGGACCCTAATGTTAACCATAGTCTAATGCAATGGGTGTTATGGGACTGACATTGAGAGCATTTCATGATGTTGGAGCATTACATGACAGACCTCATAAGTACTGCGGTCTTAAATTACACTCTTTTGGGCTGCAGATGCGTCAGAGCATGTGGACAGTATGGCCAGTGGTGCGAGCAGGTGCAGCAGGCAGGAGAGGAAACAGCCACGGTGCAGGCAAGTGGAGCACCAGATTGAGCAGAGAGAGCAACTTTAAAAGTAGGCACTTTGTGTGTAACATACCCTTTTGCAAAAAAAAAAAGCCTAATAGCGTGACAAGGCAGAGAATAAAAAAAACGATTGTAGGGAAGAATATGAAAATCCTGGAGGAAAACCTGCTGCAGTCTGCATGAGAACTGCGAAAGGAATGCAGATTTGTCTTCAGGTTAGACAACAAACCTCAAAGAGCCAATATACTGGAATGAGCTTTAAAGCAACATTTTAAATATCCAATATTACCTGTAATATATTTATACCGTTTTGTTTTCATTTTCACATTTGGCACCATAAACATTAAGACAAGAAACACCAGAAATCATTTTGTGTCTGTTTTGTAAAGAAAAAGTAAAATATCAAATAAAACACCCATACCAGAGATAAAATAAACTACTATGTTATGTTTTGCAATTAAAAAAGGAACAATTAAATATATTAGAGATACAAAGCATATATGTCTAAAAATTAATTTAAAATATATTAGTCATTAGTGATGAAGATTTAAATATTTCTAATGTCACTATCATTTTTAAAGATTTCCTAAACCAAGGGTAGAACAAAGCATAAATAATTGGATCAATGCAGCAATTCATTGTTGATAAATACGTCACTGCTAATCTCACTTGTCCTAAGTTTTCTGAATTAATAGTGAACAACATTTGAACTAGAATGAACACAAAGCCAGGTGAACAGAGCACAATAAAAGCTATTACTACTATTCCTAGGGTTTTTGCAGCTTTTCTTTCAGATGGTTTAGACAGTTGTGTTTGTTTGCTGCCTGCTGATTTTGTTTCTTTCATCATACAGTTGATAGCTTTTACGTGTCTTCTTGCTGTCACAAATATTATTGAATACAAACAAATTATAAGCAACATTGGCAATAAAAACGTCAGTGTGTAATATATCATCCACCAATCATTAGAATGCGAAAATCTGCACATACCCACACACCAGTCAGTTACAAGTAAACCTCCAGTATGAAACAAAAATGTATATGTGTATAAAAATGCTAACAACCATATGAAAATAATACATGAACCTGCCACCGAATTTGTTACATAGCTGCTATAAAGAAATGGATTGCACACGGCAAAGTAGCGGTCAAATGATATGCTTACCAAATTTAACACAGAAACAAAAATTAAAAAATAGAGACATGTTTGAAAGTAAGGACAAAATGTATCACCAAAGTACCAGCAATTCTCAATTACATCAATGAACTGAAAAGGCAGAATAAGAAAGCCAGAAAGAAAATCTGCCACAGCAAGCGAAAGGACAAATAAATTAGTAGGAGTGTGAAGTTGCCTGAAATGACAGACAGTGATGATCACAAACAAATTCCCAAATACTGTAACTCCAATCAGAATTCCGGCGAAGAGGTAAAGCAGTATTAATATTTTGTTTCGCCTTACAAATTTAGGGCAAGTTGCATTATTTTCAGGATAGCAGTAACTTGTTTCTGAATACATGATTCAGGTTTTATAAAGTCCCTTTTACTGGATACAGCATTATGCTTCTCAGTTTGATAATGTGTAACTCAGAAACTCATTAACAAATATTTATATATTTGCAAAATCCTGAGAGATTAATGTACATTTTTTCTACTCCCATTACAGAGCCATTGTACTCCCTAGTGAAACAGAAGTGTTTTGTTTTTCAGGAACAGATCTTTATTATTTGGATGCTAATTATAAATAACATTCAACCATACTTACTATGGGTGTTTTGTTGTTGATATTACTAAAAAGACATAGCTGCATTTGTAAAATTATTAAGCTGTTTTTTATATGTTAAATGCATTCCTTAAAAATAAGAAAAGGCTTTTTTTCATTCATCCGTTCACTTCCTAGCCTGTTGCCAGCATAGAGTTACTCAGTATTGTGTGACAGGAGCCTGCCTTACAGTATTAGCACCTTAAAAGTCTTCTCTGCAAATGAATGGCTTTTGATTTTATATTGTGGGATGCAAATGTACATGCGTGTGTACCAATGTACACTAAACACTTATTTCACAGAAAAAGATACACTATTAGACAATCTATTGCAGTTATTTTACTCTGTTTGGAAGAAGGCTTGTTTTACCCCAGACATTTTCTTTACTGTGCCAAATGTCAGTCATGACTTACGCAGCAGTGCATACATGCAAGACCATGAAATACAACTATAGGCACATCAGCAGCATCCTCCTTTTAGGCAGTAAGACAGTTAATGGACTCATTGCAATTGTAGCCGCATTAACCCTTTCTATATTCTTCCTCTAACTCCCTTTCGATCATTACTGGTAGCAACAGATAATGGGTTGCATTTATTAGAAAAAAACATTGTGCAAGAACTGGAAACAAACACTAAAAAGGAAGAAAAAAGATTTAAGCTGAACTGGAAGGAAAAATAAACTCCTGTCACTCAAGACCACACAGTCAAAATATGATTAAAACAGGGCTCTGTACAAAGCTATTACGCATTTATTGTTTTTGTTGACATGTTTGGTTGTTGAATGTAGCATACACATTTCTAAGTAACTATAACTGATTATATCGCTTGAAGAGTTTTTGTTGGAAAACCAAAAAATGGTGAATTTTGGGAAATTTGAAACAAGCATCAGTGTTAAAAGGACATTAAAGTGCGTAGTCAAGCACAAGTAATGGTTATGGCTGTGACAACCTGAATCCTCAATCAAAACCAAGACCAAGGACCAGAGACGTACTGTACATGTCATTGTTAGCAATTTGTCTCATCTAACTCCAATTAAGGGCTAGAATAAGACCAGCAGGTAGTGGAAGAGAGATAGAGGTGGTCATTTCAGTGAGATATTTAAAAAAAATAAAAAAGTTTATTTTTTTCTTCAACCAGTTGAAATGCTAATTATTTGCTGTTCTTTCTTTTTAGTTTTTTGCCTGTTACTTTACAACTGCTCTACGGTTTTGCTTTTTATGTTATTGTTTTTCTTAGTTTAAAAGGTTGCTTTGTTTTATTTATTTTTACTGCCTGTGATGTACTATTTCAACCTTGAATGCACACCCAGTATAAGATTTTATTTAGGGGAATCGGTTGCTTGATTTATTCTTTTATTCACATATACTGTATGTATTTTTTATATCATTTATGTATAATGTTCACTACTTTGATTTTTTTTTATCCTGGTTTTAACTCATAATAAATAATTGTATTTTATACTCCTTCTTAAACTTATAAATATATACTTATACTTCTGGTCAAGGAACGTGCTTTGAGCAGAGAGATTGGTTAATTCTGAGCCCACCTTGTCACATACAATTGTAACTTTTCGTGTCATGAGGCTACAAACTGTAAGTGCGGTGTAATTGGTTTGATTGAAGGTTAGGTTTCAGTGAATCGAGGTGCGGTAATAGTGAGTGTTGTGAGAGGTAAAGGGGGAAGAGAGAATCAAGACATGCAGTTGTTGACATAGCGCAGCCTCTTAAGATTTAAGAGCTCTTGGTGTAACAGGGAAGGTGCTTTCCTTTGTTGTTAGAATTCAGGACAGAAGGGGATGCAGATGTAATGGTGTGCTCAACTGGCAGTGTGCTTGCAATGATTGAGGTCAGGAAGGAGGTGGACTCAAAAGTCTTAGTGCTGCCCTGAAAAGGGGGGCATAACAGTGAAGCATCATGTACAGGGGAGACTGGTCATTTTGACTCACTACAATTCTACAAGGGATGTGTCATGGGTTGTAGCTGAAGACAACCAGGTTGTTAGGATGGAACAAAACAATGGGTTTAGGAATTACATGACCAAACTGGTGTGATGATGTAGTAAATGGTTAGAGGCAGTTGTCACTTAGATATTTTTGGTGGAATGCATCAATTTTGGTGATGCAACAATATTAATAGAGAGAACATTTGGATTCATATTGCTCTGGAGGGACTTTGAGCTCTTGACATTCTTTATTTTATTGGATTGATTTTTAACTATTTAGTCATGGCCTCATAACAAACACTCTTTAAGGTTTTAATGATAGTATTTATTAATGAAGATTTTATATATATACAGTATATATATATACAACTGCCCTTTGTCACTTTATTTACAATAATAATTAAACAATTTAAAATAATAATACACTTTAATTTGCACCAAAAAAATGTTATTTGTCTCCTAACTTGCTGCTGGTCCATCCCACTTATGAACTAAAAGGGCTTCTAGTCTATATCTGAGTAATTATTTTACCAACCACAAGCGTTACTTGGAAGGTAACCGCTTAAATAATCAGATGATTCAGAACTATAAATGTAATACTGTATTCTTCACCCTATCAAATGAGCAAACCAGCCACCATGGACCAACATCAGAGGTTTCGCCTCAGCCACTGACGTCCAAAGTACGATCCCTATAATGGAATGCAAAAGTGCGTACACCTGACAGCCCCAATAAGGGTGAAACACGTGTTGTGTACTCTTTGTATAATTTGCAGACACTGTATCATACAAGTGATCAATAAATAGTAATAAAGCACTTAAGTGTCCAGTTAAAAACACAATGAATAGAAAATAAATTTCAAAATACTTAATTGCACTTTTCCATTTCTTTTCTCTGTTCAGAGAACATAATCAACACTTTTCTAACAAGTGAAAGAGAAAAAAACTTACAAGTCATTCCTTTACCTATCATTCTGTCTCATTTGACAGAATAATAACTAAAGTGGAAACTGCCTCCTGGGGGGCAACCCTCTAGTGGGTTTCTCATGGAGCTCTCCTGTTTTAAGAAAGTTCCACCAGACACGGAACTGCTTTGCAATATTATTGTGCCAGAAGTACTGCTGAGGCCTACATTAGAAATGCTGCTCTACCTCTCCTAGGCGAGTTAGAGTCATGAAAGGAGGAACACAGCACTCACCTGGGGAGGAATAGAGGTCCTGTGTTTCTCTCCAAAGGTCACATTAGACACATAGTACTTTACAGTGAAAGGTAATATGAATAACAAAATGAACAAGACTTTCACTAAATTAAGAGCAAATTGAAGACTAAAAGGATTAAAATTAAGAACTAAATGTGTTTGGAGTTCAATCTGACAATGTGAAACATATTCTCACAATCAGCTTCAAAAAATTGAAACAAGTAACAACCTCTGCTGTGAAAAGAATAACTGCTTAGGAAAGCAAATGTAATACACTCTGTAATAAATTTGTGAAATGTGAAGTAGGGCCCTCTGTTGGTTTGGGACAGAACATTTTATGCGTTTGGATGCAGTCCAAAATTTAGAAAATATGGGACAGGTCCAGATAAAACATTTTTAACAATAAAACATCCACATTGTGACAGGTGTCTGGTCACACTTATAGACAATCAATTTCTTAATTTGTTTACTTTATCAAATAGAATTTTGTCTGTGAAAACACTGAAAATATTTTCTTTGTCTTTTTGCCTGTTAAATAAAGATTCAAGTGAAATATAAAATTACAGATTCTAGCTTTTATTGCATTTTTATAAAGTGTCCCAGCTTTTTTGGAAATAGCATAACAAGATATTTGATATTTAAACTACTAACTAAGCACTAATACTGCTTATGGTTTACAAAGCCTTAAATAATCTCGCTCCATCCTATATTTCAGAATGCCTTTCGCTTTACACTCCGAATCATAACCTTAGATCTTCAAATGAGTGTCTGCTTATAATTCCAAGAGCTAAACTTAAAAGAAGTGGTGAGGCAGCCTTCTGCTTTTATGTACCTAAAATATGGAATAGCCTGCCAAACAGAAATTCGGCAGGCAAATATGGTGGAGCACTTTAAAAAAACACTAAAAACTCATTATTTTAACTTGGTTTTCTCATAGCTTCATTTTAGTTTAATCCTGATATTCTGTATATGCATTTAATTATCATTATCACTCATGGTTGCTCCACTATCCTACTAACCCCTACTTTCTCTGCTGTTCTATTTCCAGTTTTCTGTGGTGGCAATCGGCACCACCTCTACCCGATCAAAGCACAGTGCTGTCCCTACATTGATGGATTGAAGGCCAGAGGTACACATGACCATCATCAAGTTCTTCCATGTGAAGACTGAAAACCATGAGGATTGATTGAGATCCTTTATGTTAGGTAGAATGCCTAAAAGGGTGCTGGGTGGTCTCATGGCCTCAGAACCCCTGCAGATTTTGTTTTTTTCTCCAGCTGTCTGGAGTGATTTCATTTTTTCTGTGCTCCCTGACCATCAGACCTTACCTTTCTACGTTAATCAGTATTGCCTATCAACTCTTCAAACTAGAACAGTGGAAAGTGGATTGAAATCAATCTTCAAACTATTTTGGTCAAAACCATGACAATTTTGAGATATCATTTTGGTTGTATGTTACAGGCGTTTGTTTGGATTTGTTTGTATTTTGGGAAAAAGAACGGATTAGGTATGTCTTTGGTTTATATTCATAGTAGAATCCTTATTTAGAATTTTCCAACTAAAAAGCAGAACAAAATTGAAATTAAGAAAATTGTCACTGATTTGTAAGGATCTTACTAGTCCAGTTCTGGTTTCACTGTCATTAAAATTACTTTATAGTTTCCCTGCAGCCTAAATATGTCCTGATTTGTTGTGTGTAATTTGTGGAATTAGTATTGTCCTTTTTTGTTTGAGATTATTATTCCTTAATGTGGATTTAAAAATGTTATATTTTACTTTATTTTTTGCCCACACAAACAAAAATGAACTTAATCTTACAAAGACAGTTAACAACAAAGTGCCTGCTCTTCCTGAATTGTATCCCATTAAAACAAAGAATTTACTCATATAGACAGGATGAATTTAACACTTAACAAGGCAATTTAACATCAAAGTATATCCTCTTTCCAAGTTGTACCTCACTTTTAAAACATCTGTTCAATCAAAGCAAACAGAAAACCATGATAATGGCTCAGGTTGTACAGTATTGATTACTTTATAAGTTGTGAACAGGAGATGCCTGTGACCAAGAATTGCCAAATTGGTTCACAGCTTGGAAAAAGAAGAAATGCCAGAAGGTACAAAGCAGATCAAAAACTGTAAACAAATTCATTCATCATATTGACAGCCAGCCATTCAAATGTGTGAAACTTCTCATGTTCCAGAATCCCATATATCCATCCATCCATCCATTCTCTTCCGCTTATCCGAGGTCGGGTCGCGGGGAGAATCCCATATAGAATATTAAAATAAATATGTGTGTCTAAGGAACCAAAAAAGAGCAACATCAGAAGAAGAAGCAGCAACGACAAACAGGAAACATCAGCAGAAGAGACAAAGACATGTGAGACCATTTCATCTTATTCTCGGAGGACATAACTGATGCATTTTGCCAAATGCTGAATCAAAAAGCTGCCCTTGGATATTCATCTTTGACATCTCTAATTTCTTTCAGTAAGCTTTTTAAGACTTTATATATTCAAACTTTACTAGCTATATTTTCTGTTATAATTTATCCAAATTGTATTATTGTTCGTTAATAAATACTACAATTCTTTTGAAATTTCTATCATTTGTGTTTGTATCTAGAGTGATTGATGTAATAGGGTAAATAATTAGAGCACCTGGACCAGTAAGGAAGTGCCATATAATCCAAACTGCGAGGTTTAATCGGGCTGAGGATGAGCTCTATCTAATAGTAAACAGTACGTAAAATAAGACATTCATTGGTTGATAAATGGCCAATAGCCAAGAATACTGAGCCTTTGTATGTTTGAATATATTCTTTGAAAAAAAAAAAATATATATATATATATATATTTAGATCTGAGATTATATATAACACATCATATATTGTCAGTGCCAAAGATAAGTAAGTCTCTTGAACTAGTAGGGAAAAATGCCGTGCATGTGTTATTCATGCAGTATTTATGTGGGTTAAAGTGCTTATGAGTAAATGGCTCTGTATACGTCGTTCATATGGTACTTTTGTGGTTAGGGTCTGTGTGCATGTGTATATCTACGTGTGTATGTTACTCTTAAGGTGTGAGAGTAGACCAAACCAAAAATGAACCTGGCGAGTTCACCAATTACTTTAACATGGCCTTCTCATAACTTCACTTTAACTTAATACTGATACTCTGTATGTTCAATTCATCACAATAACTATTCATAGTGGCTCTAAAATCTGTACTGACCCCAACTCTCTCTTCTGTTTCTTTTTCCGGTTTCTTTGTAGTGCCTGCGCCACCACCACCTACTCAAAGCATCATGACGCACCAACATTGATGGACTGAAAGCCAGAAGTCTACGTGACCATCATCATCAGGTCCTTCCATGAAAACCCTAAATACAAAGAGGACTGTTTGATTTATGTTAGGTAGATTGCTCAGAGGGGACTGGGCGGTCTCGTGGTCTGGAACCCCTACAGATTTTATTTTTTTTCTCCAGCTCTTGGAGTTTTTTTTGTTTTTCTGTCCACCCTGGCCATCGGACCTTACTTATTCTATGTTAATTAATTTTGACTTATTTTTATTTTTTATTGTGTCTTCTATTTTTCTATTCATTTTGTAAAGCACTTTGAGCTACATTTTTTTGTATGAATATGTGCTATATAAATAAATGTTGATTGATTGACTCATCCGTTCCAAAGAAAGTAAGTAAGGATAATTCAAGGGAAATACCATGATAACACACTTGATAATAACTGCAGTGGTGTTAAAACAGTAAAGTCTTAAGCCTGATTGCAATGTGATTCTTACAAACTTACATATGACTTTTGAAAACACACCAGCTCAATTGCAGCGTTTTCACTCATAAGTGACACAGATCTGACCTTTTTGGAATAGTGTGTTCACCAATAAATTAAATGGAAGGACAATATTTCAAGAAGGATTTACACTAATTTTGTAAACTCTGATTTGTATCTAAAACTTCAACATCTTATTGTCACCAATCCTGGTTCTTCTATAATGTCCACAGATTTTACATACAGATATGGCAGCAGCTATGATTTTACGTTTTGCCCTCTATTCCTAGCCATTGTTAGATAAGAGATTTTCAGAAGAACTGAACTGAAAAAATATGAAGCAGAGCAGCAGTCGGCATCTGCTTATTAGCTCACTTCTGGCTGATTGGTTTTATTCATTTTGTACATGTGGTGCACGTTGCTGATAGGTCTCTAGGTACTGATATCCTATTTGGATCAGTTACAAAATTAATTTTATCATCAAACAAAAACCAAATCAGATATGAGGCAAAAATCACAATTGAGACACTTTCCCCTGCAGTGTGAACATGGCCTTAAAAGAACTGCACTTCATTTGTAAGAACAGCAGTATCCAAAAAATGATAAATGTAGGAAAACAGTAAACATGGGAATATTAAAAAGGGGTTCTACCTTATATATTTATATGTGTTGTGTTTTTTCATTGATAGTTAAGCAACTAAATTTCAATATTTTCGTTTTTATGTTTTATTTTTACCCTACTGTGTTTTAAGATTTTGCTTATTATTTTTTTATTTTTATATTTGTATGTATTGATATACTTTAGGGTTTGATTAAGCAGTCAAAATTTTTCCTTTGAAGCTTTTCATTTCATTACTTTATTATAATCAGCAATCAGAAGTATTCTTAAATGTTCTAAGGAATTGTTCTGCTGTTGGTAGTTAATTTAGTGGAATAAAATGAGCTGATTTTGTGTATATATCTTCAAAGACTAGGCTGATAGTATGCCAGGGCAAGAGGAAGATATGTCATTAAATCTAAATGCTTTCCTCCTAAGGCAAGAACCATGTTGAACATGAAAAGGTGGACCCAACAAAACTAGCTTTTGCACAGTTGCAAACTTCACTAACCTGAACATGTCACATAATGCTTATATGCATAGTGGGCCATTAAAAAATCTCCTAATTAACTCCTGAGATTTCATAACCTCAGTATGTCCTACTACAAGATAATCATGGCACAAAGTCATGAATTTTTTTCTAACTCTTGCATGTATAAATTTTAGGGCATCTGGTTTAAGTTGCCCCCCAAACTTTGCCTTTCACATTTTTCCCCCAGTAAATTACAAAGATATTAATTTAGTACATAATTGTATTTCACGTATGTTTTTCGCAGCAGCATGCAATATTAATTTTTGTAAAATCATTTGGATTCGTTTAATCAGAATGAAAATTTATGTATGTTTACAGAGCATTTCATTTAAGTGATGCACTATTGCTAACTTTTTTATCATTTTGTTACAAAAATGTTTAAATTAGGAAAGTCAGTTTTGAATGCTGAGAACTATTATTCATTTTAGTTTTTCTAAAAACTTCCAACACTCAAAACATTTTGGTGTGGGTATTAGAAGTTACTAGGGTGGGGGAGAAATATCATGGAGACGAAATGTAGTGGGGGCAAAAAGTGCTGGGGGCGAAATGTGAGAGGCGAAATTTCCATATGCCATACTTGCTTAGCTAGCAATTTATGAATATCTACAGCATACATTTGTTCTGCAGGCAATATGTTTTGGAAAAGCAAGCAAATGGATGAAGTTTACCCATGTCAAGAAATGGATGAGAAAGAATAGCTTTAATCCTTACATTTGATGCACCTCACCTACTGGCTGTGAAATACTAGAGTAGCAGAGTACTATAGTAGTTGTAAACAGAGCTTTGACTTCATCAAAAGCCATTTGCACTTCTGGAATCTGACAAAGTTTTTTTTATTCGATTTCTTCATAAGAAAGGGAGCTGTATTAATATTTGTAAAGCATATAGTGATTAGCAAACCAAGCTATTTTTTATACTTACTGTACTTAATAGAAGTAGGTGTCTTACAATAAAGAACTGCCTGAACCTAAGTTGGATCCATATTTAGTCCCATACAAGTTATCTACATTTTCCAAACATTATACATGGATAGTGCATAGTCAAGATAAAACTTCCTTTAATTGTTGGATGTGTTCATCCATGCTTTTAAAAGCACGCTAAACGTCCAGTGCCCCATGTGGCTCTGTGTAATGTCACCGAGAGGGTAGAATGTCAGATGTTCAAAGACAACATGAAGCGCAAAGAAAGAGGGACGTAAGGGCTACTATTTCTACTGAACAGGTGTTCCTAAATGCACTACTTAATCAAAACAGACAGCCTTACCTTCTTAACATTGTGCCCATTGTAATAAATGGGCATTTTGTTCTGCTAATCATTTAAATATGACTGAAGAAAACCAGAGGATTGACTAAAACATAAAACATAACTAAATACTCACAATGGTCTGCAGTAGTATTGAAATTTGTTTTCCACTCATCACTCTCTCTGATTTTAATTGAATTGTATGCATTTAAGAAAACTAACTTTATGAAAATGGAAGACCCTGTGACTTGTTTTAATATTTCTGAAATAAGAGGAAGGGGATTTTTTTTCTTTTTGGCAATTTTATTCTCAGTAATCAGCACAGAGGTCCACTCTTCATTTGTATAAAAAAGAAGCTCATGATTATGATTATAGATATTGTAGAATTTAGTTTTTATATTATGTCTTATTTATCTGCACCCTTTTATAAAACTGTTTATTTTTGTGTATTTACCATTTTACCGTCATTTTGTTTGTCATGGGTGCCACCATTTTGTGTAGTTTCAGGCAAGGAACTTTGCATGGAGCTAGTGACACTTTATGGTTGTTATCACCTGACGCTCCTGGCATCCCTGATTTTGGATTCATTGCAAAATTAACTGTTCATTTTTCTTGTAGACTTTTGGGCAAAACCTTTATAGCTATGAGCTAACAATGTTGATTTGTTTACTTTAGTTTTTAGATTTATTGTTTTAGTATTGGTTAGTCTTCTGCCTTTTGCCTACTGCCCATTTTGACTGCAACATTAGTTTCCCCTTTAAAATTATTTGCCAATCACAATTCTAATATTTGCAATCTTGGCAAACCATAATTGTGAACTGTTTAAAATTGAGTGATGCTGAAATAGAAAGGGTGTTTAGAAAGAAAGAGCAGAAGTAAAAACACCAATAGATATTACCAACAAGTTCATGATTTATTAGCCTCCTTCAAGGAAATGGTATTGGAATTTAATAATATGTAAAAAAGGTAGATACATTAACAACAACCCCCCTTTAGGTGCTTCACATGGTTCTTGTAATTCACTTATTTCCCATCTAACATATTTGCAGGTGAATCTATAAAGTACATTAGTTTTATTAATCAGCCCAGGCTGTTTTTTGACGATAAGCTGATACTTTTGTGACAGATTGCCATTTATTAAATTTCCACTGAATGAGCTGGCAGTATAATGTCTATCTATCCTTTATAATTCCAACCATCCCAGTTGCTTTACTGTTGATGTTTTTTTGTAAAAAAAAACAGAAAAAATTATTGCTAAACCCATTAGACAAAAAGTGGATATTAATAGATTATTGGACTTATATGTCCTTTGACAAATGAATTGTCATATTCACAGCTGATTGCTATCCACAATGTTGGTAATTCTCTTAATGATATTATTGATTTAGCCTTAAAACAGGCAAAGACTGAATGCGAGAAAGTTGGAAAGAAAAGCTTCTAAACAAATTTCTGTAAAACAAAATTAATCAACATATAAAGAAGGAAAAACAATTATGAAAGAAAGAAAAAGATCTATAGCTAAAAAACTATGTTTGTATTGTGGTAGTGTGGGACTTGCAATTTCCAGTTGCCCAATGCTGAAGAGTAACAAATACACACATACTGCATTATGGTTTTTGGGAAGGGTACTTACAGCCAAACCCTTTCATTTATGAATTGACAGCACTGGTAACCCTTGTCTTTTACTAATTTTCCACCCTAATATATTCAGTGACAGTGGAGAATTAAGTTCTGAATATTTTATGAATTTTGAAAATTTCTTTAAGTCTTAAACCACAAGGACAATTGATTGATGGTAACCCCATTGGAGTAGTTTTGTGGAGTTTACAACACCAACTATATTTATCTAAACAGGTTTTTAACTTCCTTTGTTTAATCAAAGTGAGATACTACATTTGATTGTAGGATTCTCTTGGCTTTAAAAACATAATTCAATATTTAGCTGGGATAGGTGCCAATTAATTGCTTGAAGTCTCAATTTCATAAACAGAGTGTAACATCCATCTAGCACCTGTTAGCACCTGTTTTTCAGTTTAACATTTCCCATTACATACATATTCATTGATTTTACCATCACACAGAGAATATGACCGTGTCACTCATTTATGGCTAAAGCTAAAAGAAAATTAACAAAATACATTTATAAGATCGCCAGAAAACCTGAGGTAGAAATTTTCTTCATACAGAAGAAGGATGGCACATTGCATTCTTGCAATTATTTCTGTATATTGATAAAAATACTATTAAAAAAAACTTTAATCATCTCTCCACAATCATAAGCATGTTTACTCTCAGGAGTGAACTTACAATCCAGTATGAATAAGAAAAGGAGAAGAGTAGAAGAATGCCACAAACAGGCATACCAAGTTACACCTTCTCCATTAGCCAATACTGTTTTTGATATTTCTGTGATTTTTTTTGTGCTATTATTGGTTGTTGTTATAGTTTAGCCAGGAGGAGTCCTTGTTATCTGTTAGGTTTAAGTGCTTATTAACTTGTCTTTTTTCAGTACTATTTTCTGTGTATTTGGTAAGTTCTGTATTTTTCATTTTTTATCGTTTTCTGGTTTTTGAACTACTGTAATTTTGTTAAGCATGTTAATTTAGTTTGCTTGTTATATAATCTCATTAGTCTCCTTTAATTTGAATCCAAAGAGGCTCCTGACTCTGCAACTAAGAAACCACCTTTAGCATATACATAGCCATAGCTATATACTGAATAACCATAAAAAATACAAAAAGCTTGCCAGAAATACACAAAATGGTTAAATACTCAGCAAGCCTGATGAGCTTTATTTTTCTGCATTTATAAGTTATTGTCATTCTGGGGAAAAAATTAAGAAGATGTAAAACAATGAAACTCTCTATTTAAGATGTTTTCAAATGGTTTGGTGTCGGTTCACATGGAGCAACCTCTACAGTTATTAGTAGGACAATATCTCAACATCCTGCATGGTAAGTGTGATCGGGTGTGGTAATGACAGACTTGAACAATGAGAAATTTTGAGACACCAACCAGGTTATCCCTTTTATTTGTCCAAGTATGAATGCAAAATAAGAAATAAATGAAACAAAAATAGTGCATCTTGATGCCTGTCCCTCACAAAGGGTTTAAAGGTGTTTAACTCAGTCTGGCTTTGACAGAACACCATCTTGTGGCTTGCTTGCACCAAAAGCAACACCTCCTTCTGGGAAGCCTGGGATTTAATGTGGAAGGACCGTAAGGAGTGGGGCTAAGTGCCCATATTGGGCAGTTTGTTAGAACTGTAAAGGAAAAAGAGAACACAATCTTAGTGACAGTACCCCCATTATATACTTCAGCAGAGTCTGTTCTTGGCAGTTCCTGGGCGTAATCCAGACATGGACATTTCAGCACTTAAGTGCATAAGTGCATGATCACCCATGTCCATAATTGATGCCAGGAGCTGCTAATTGCTAAACCTGTGCCACGTCCCTATTATAAACAGGAGAAGCGCAAGTGTAGAGGGAGAAAAAGAAAGAAAGAGAATGGAGGTGAATGATAAGGGAAAAGAGAAAAGAAAGAAAGAGAATGGAGGTGAATGGAAAGAAGAAGGCAGGAGGTGCAGAGAGCAGGCTCACTGGTGAATGCAGGCAGCTAGGAGGAGAGCCCCTCAACAGGAATGTATGGCTGACACTCGGTGGGGCAGCAGGAATTGGCCGCTCTAGATGAGTGATGTCCTCGAGCTGGTGTGACCAAAAAGGTGGTTGGTTTGCCGCATAAGGCCATGGAAGGCAGTGCGAATCAATGTGGCTTGGGAGAGTGAGCCCCAGCATTAAGAGCCTGGTCACTGGGGAACCTGAGTCTCATTCCGGGAAAGGGACTAACACGATTGGGCTGGACCATTGGCTGTGACTCGCCTCTATCATGGTCAGCTTCATCATCCAGTCTATGTTTAGCTCCACTTCTGTTTTCTTGGCCTCCAGGAGTTGATACAACCACTTCTGAATGACCATCCTCGACTCAGTGATAATGTTGTTGGTGACCAGCATTGTTCAGCCCAGCCAAGGATTGACAATTCCCATGACTAAGGTAATGACAGCCTCTAGCTCCCTCTTTTGCTGAGAACTGAGTTTGTCCCTGTAATTGAACTGTCTGGCGTCAGTAAAGAGTGGCAAGTCAGGGGCAGCCATAGAGTCGCTAGAGTCACACTCCTCCCATGGCTTCAGAAGGTTCATGTGGTATGCGTATTCTTTCGGCCATCGATTGGGATGGTAGACTAGATAGTCCACCAAGAACTTTCATTCTCTAATTTTATAGGGCCCCTGCCAATGGGCGAGGAGCTTGGAATGGGATGTGACATCTAGCACCATGAGCCGTTCCCCAGGACAAAAATCTAGGTGTTCTTTCACCATGGGAAGTACTCGCTTGAAGTGGTCCTTTAGCTCAGCGACATACTTGACAATGATATAGGAGGGGAGTGTGGTTCTTCTTCCCAACCTTACTGGATAAAATCGAGCAGTCTCCTGGGATGTCTGCATTACAGCAGCTGGAATGGAGAAAACCTGCAGATGCCTGCAGTACCTCCCAGAAGGCAAACAAGACTAGGGGCAGAAGTTTGTCCCAACCTTTCCCATCTATCTGCATCTCCTTCCTCAGCATCTGTTTGAGCATTTGGTTAAAATGCTCAACAAGACCATCATTCTGGATGTGTTAAATAGTCATTTTGAGATGTCAGACCTGCCTGGAAGGTCTGTGATGTGAAAGGCATCCCTTGGTCTGTAAGGATCTACTTAGTGATGCTGACATGTGAGAAGATCCTATCAGTTCCTGAGCTATTGTTTTGGAATTAGCCATTCAAAGGTGTATGGCCTCTAGGTGTCAGGTATTCTAGTCCACCAAGATGAGGACATACTTAAATTCCCTAGCTAAGTGAGCAAGCAGGACAACGATATGCTTGCTGAGCCGCTCAAAGAGTATGTCCATTATTGGCAAGGGGATAAGAGAAGCGCAATCCATCCAGGGTATCTGAGATAGTTGGCATTCCAGACAGTGCAGCACCTCATGCATGTCAGGCCAATAGAATGGAACTGTGATGCGCTCAAGGGTTTTTCAGGGCCTAAATGCTCCCTGAGTGAGAGTGGGCCAGATCACATATCCTGCTTTCTATCATTCAATATAGCATATTTATTTTTATGGACTTTGCCTTGACTGGGTTTTCAGCCTTCAGGGACAACTGAATCTTTCTGTGGTTCACTGGACAAAACTTTCTTTTGATTACACGCTCCTGCCTGATGCTTGATCTATGAATGTTTTTTCTTTGCACCATGGGGATCTAGGAGAAGGGGATGTTTTGTCTCCTTGATTACAATGAATATACTGAATTGCTGTAGATTCCTTCTATACATGCTTCAACTGGGAAAAACTGAGAAATAATCTGTTTACACCCACCCGGCTGTGGCTCTGGGGTGATCATGCCTGTCATACCCAGTTTTATATGTATATGGTTGTATGTTGGAACCTCTGAATTCTGGTAGTTATCTTCATGTACATCTTATAATATTGCCTACTTTGCCTTTTCTGGAGTTTTTACTTCTTTACTATCATCTCTCATCTGTGCCACCCCACCGCACCCATCTTACCTTCTCCACTGTGCTACAGTATGTTGTGGTGCTTCTCTGCTACTGTTAGATAAGTATTGTTCTATGCTCTTGTGAGAAACTCCTTCATATTAAACAGTTTGTTCAGAGCAAATTATCAAACTGGAATGTAATAAAAGACACTGGTATTGTGCAGTGCCCAAAATATTTACCTCACAGATCAGGTTGCCGCCACTGCTGGGCTTCGAAGTTCGCCGGCAGCATTCACTGAGGAAAACCCTGTTCTATTCATGGTTTTGGAAATAAGAGTGTCAGTGTACCAAATTTTCAATATGCTAAAATAACATCTGGCTATGAATCTGTGCACAACAAACCCTCATCAGCTAATATCGCATTGTTATGAAAAGCATTGGTTCTATCAGAATTCATTACAGACTCCAAACTTGCTATGCTTAATAGAAACCTGGAAAAAAACAAATGATTTTATATCTCTCACACAGGTGAAACCATCCAAATACATTTACTTTACAGTGGCCCGCAGCTTAAGATAAGGATAAGGGGTTGCAGTAATTTGCTAGATCAGAGTTAAATATCAAAAGAATCCCAATTTACTGTCCTTTGTCTTTCAAGTGTCTTGTTCATAAACTAATAATGAAATCTGGCCCTAGCTTACTTATTGTGCTCTATCATCATCCAAAATACAATATGTCTTTCTTATTTGATATGACTAAACTATTAACCCACTTAAGTTCCCTTTCCCAGAGAGTCATTCTTTTTGGCGATTTCATCATCCATATTGACATTTCTACAGTACATGTAAACTGAGAAATGAATTCCTATCTTTACTGGACTGTTTTGATTTGGTGCAACATAATTGATTTTCCTATCCACTCTGGAGCTCATATATTGGACCTGATCTGCACACCTGGATTATTTGTTGGCAACACTTATAGCAGTAATGTTAGACTCTCTAAAAATATCTGTCCCTGTATCCTCACTGGATCTATCTCTGGTCTTTTTCTGTCTTCCCCTATTCCATCAACACTAGATAGTCGTGTTGACTAGTATAATTCAGCCCTTCATTCAGCACTAGATAAAACAGTATGTTTAAAATATAAAGAGATATCATTTAAGCATTCAGCTCCATGGTATAATTCAGAATTACAGCCTATGAAAGCAACTGGCCAATGCCTTAAGAGAATGTCATGTAAGACTAGCCTCACTGTGCACATTCAGATTTTTTCTGACTATCAAAAGACTTACAGAGCTGCACTAACTACAGACAAGAACATACATTATGGCAGAATAATAGAAAGTGGCCATGATAACCCGATGCTTTTGTTCTCTGTAGTTAATAAACTACTTCTACCTTCCTCTGCTCCAATTACCTCCTCTACTGAAGTCTGTAATAAAACTAACATAACTAACATAAATCCATCCTCCATTTATATCTTCCCCTGTCTTCCCAATCCATTCTGTTCCTTTCTTAATTTGTTGATGACCTGCTTTATAAGATTAGGCTGACTACTTGTGTACTGAACCCTATCCCTACCTCACTTCTTAAATCCTGTTTTAAGGCCATAATCCTGACAATTACAACAATAACAAATACATCTAACACCAGCTTTGTGCCAGTCACTTTTAAAATCGCTTTTATAATCTCAGTGTTAAAAAAGTCTGGTATTGATGCTGACAATCTTAACAATTTTTGGCCTGTTTCTCAGTCAACTTTTCTGCCAAAACTTCCTGACCGTATTGTACTCTCCAAACCTACCAGTTACTTAACTTCTAATAATTTGATGGAACCCTTTCAGTCAGGTTTCAGAGAGCAGCACAGCTGTGAAACTGTACTGCTTCAGGTAGCCAATGATTTGCTTATGTCAGCAGTCTCTGGGCAAACAAGCATATTAATTCTGTTAGATCTTAGTGCAACACTTGACACTGTCAGACATGACATTCTACCATCCAGAATGGAGAACATTCTGCATAAATCTGAGACTAACAGACAGGCAAGAGTTTGCTAGTTTTGACAAAAACTGAACTCCTGCAAATTTGCACTAAAATGAGCTAATTTTCACTCATTCTTGATGGTGATCACATCGCACCTTCTTCTTATCAAGGAATCTTGGTGGCATTTTTGATTCCTACCTTTCTTATTCCACCCACATAAATAACATTAAGAAACTTTCTTACTTTCAACTCCATAACATATCCTGTGTTCGCTCATTCCTCTCCTTCTTTAATGCTGAGAACCTTGTCCATGCTTTTTAAACATCCTGCAACAAATATTGTAACTCCCTACTGGCTGGTGCCCCTTCAAGTCTTATATCACAGCCCCAGTTAATTCAAAACACTTCTGCAAGAGTCCTTACACTGACCAGCAACAACCAGCACATAACACCTGTTGTGCTTTGCCTTCACTGGCTCCCTGTGTCTTACAGGATTGAATTTAAAATGTTATTAATAACCTATGAAGCTTTAAATGGCCTTGAATGTGGTATAGCAGGTCCACAGCTCCTGTCAAAGGGCTGCTTTTAAAATAAATAATCATCATGCTTGCGGGTGTGAGGGGGCATGGTGGTTTTGTGTCAGAAGCAGTTCTCGGGGCGATTCATGATGTGTGCGTTTCTCACCTAAGTTCACAGGTGAGAAACCGTCCGCATCCGTGATTGTTCCTGGGGCTGCTGATTTGCCACAGCTGTCATGCCCTCTAGTTAAATAGAACCGTGAGTTGGCTAAAGGAAGAAAAACAGAGAAAGAACAGACGGGAAGTTGCAGGAGGAAAGCTGGAAACAGTGGGGAGAGAGAGAAAGTCGGTGTGGGAAAACAAGCGAGCGAGGGCAGGCTCACGGCAGCTGATCAGGCAGCTTGGGTGTTAGCCCGACACCAGAGGAGTAGCAGTAGTGATCACTCCCACAGAGTTTATTTTGAAGGGCAGGAGTGACCAGAAGGCGGATGACTTTCCATGTAAGGCCGCAGAAGGCAGCGGGAGTTGGGACCTGGTATCCCTAGTGTGAGAATCCTGGTCGTTGGGGAATCCAAAGTTGCTGTTCGGTGGTGCCTACCAGAGCCAGAGATCGGAAAGGCAACCGACCGGTTTGCGAGCAGAGAGAGGGCCAGGTGCAGGTAGAGCGACTCTCCTATTGAGAAGCCCAGATGGGGGAAGCAGGGGAGTCACAGGTAAAAAGGCACTGGGCTTGTTGTTGTTTTTAAAAAGAATGCTTCCTGCTGTATTTTAACCTCATTGTTTTTAAGAAGACTTTTTCTATTGATTTTAACCTCCACGATTGCACAACTGTTTTATGGATTATTTATTGACTTATTGAAAACACCGCAGTATTTAATTTAAACACCTTGTTTTATTGGTTGTTTTAATAAATGCAGTTTGCACTTTTTCACCATCTCCTTGCTAGGTTGTTGCCTCACAGCTAAGCTCATCAGTAACATTACCGACAGTGACGGGTTCAAGGGCTCCCAGACAGAAGATGGGAGCATGTAATGAACCGCATCGTCACATTGAAATGGACTACATTAGTGACCTTGTTCATCACAATGCTTCTGTTTGCCTACTAAGGACCTCTGAAACTGGCAATCTTGTTGTGCCCCATATTAACCAGTACTCTATGGGTGACAGGGCTATCAACTGTATAGCTCCCGGACTATATTAATTAATTAATTAGATCAGCAGCCTCAATTCTTTTAAAAACAACTTAAAACTCATCTGTTCAAGAAGACTTTTGGCTTAACCTAACATTCTGCCTCTTCTTTCAGTCTTCATCTCTGTGCAGATGCTCAGGATAATTTGAGTGTGTGTGTGTGTGTTTTATCACACATTATGTTATTTATTCTGGATTTCTTTTGGTATTAAATTTAGTATTTTACTCTAGTGTACTTTTTCTCTTTGTTCTATTTAATATTTTATATATCCTGTATTTATCTGATCTAGTGTTCTATGAAGAAAATATTTATATCCAATGTTATATATACACCCTGCTTTTCCTTTTTTGACTCTGTAATTCACCTTGAGCATGGGAAAGGTTCTATATAAATAAAATAATTATTATTTTTATTATTATTAAGAAAGTGGACTAATCACTGTATGTAAGAAAGGGGACTAAAGGGTTAGTTCCAACATCAGCATCATCACACTCTTCAGCCTCCCAGGTAAGGCATGTTCAAGGGTCTTGAGAGAAGAATCTGTTCAGATTCCGTCCATGGAACAGTGGGCCAGCTCTTCTCCACTGCACAGCTGCTAGAGTGTCCTTGGCAGTATGATAACACACCCTACATGTGTTTTGTAGATCTAGAAAAAGAATATGATCATATTCAGTGGCATGTGTTATGGGAGGTGCTGCAGAAATATGGGGTAACAGCACACCTCTTGTGCACTACTCATTCCCTATGTGAATGCAGTGAGGACTGTGTCTAAATACTTGGACTTAAGTCATATTTGTTCACTGCAGGTGTCAGATTCTATCAAAGCTTTGTCTTATCACCACTTCTGTTTGTGTTTTTCATATCAAGGCATAAGTAAGGATGTGAGGGTATCCTGTTGTGGTGGCTAAAAGCAGCACTGTTGCTTTAAGCAGATGATGTTTCCCTCTTTACATTATCTAACTATGACATTCAGTATGTACTTATAAGAATATCAGCAGCTGTTCTGAGGGCACCATACTGTTTTGTGGTGGTGAAGTTGAAGCCAAATCAAAGCTTTTGGTTAACCAGTCAACCTATATTCCTGTCCTCAAATATGGTCATGAACTGTGGGATTGCAAAAATGAGAATGCCAATGACAATAAAAATGCACATCATGAAAATAATGACCTAAGATATTATTTTTTCTGAAAACAATTTTGTCATTACCTCATTGGTTAACTCTGCTGCCTCATTTCTGCAGATTCCTGAGTTGTAACCTTGACTGATAAATGTACTGTCTTCTCATTATTTGTACTAAATGTATGTAATGTATCCTGCACACACAAACTATCATAAGAGATATGAAACTCTTATATTTTTTCACTTTATGCTTCAAGGCACATGTGCTTCGCTTTTGTTTATTGCACTTTGGTTTAATTACATCCCATCTACAGTATGTATTATTTTATCTGGTCAATATTTCTCTTATTGTGAGTGTGTGCATGCACACTTTGCAGAAACCATGTTTATTTGTAGTGCAGAGTAACTACATGCAGGTTCAAAATTGCTTTTTCAAAATGTAACAGTTTAATTAGAAAATTTTAACATAGTGCAATCAGATCATGGGTTATGTAAAATATATGAACTCAAAAAAATGGTGTCAACACATATGAATTAATATCATATCACCTGACTGCCAAATTAAAAATAATCTTGGACTTTATCTTAGCCTACTGCCTACATTTTACCACACACTTTACTAATAATCCTGATCATGAAGTTAAACAGCAGCAAAGAACAAATTCAAAGCACATGCAGGCTACTTCTATATTAACAATGGATTTTTTTTTCCCCAAGGCAAATTAAGCATTCTTCATACTATTAGAGCTGGAGATAGGCAGGGGCATAAAGGGCTCAGCTCCAGAAGTGGCACTGCTGCTAACATGTCTGTTTGTTCTCCCTTCCATAGCTCTGACAAGACAGCCTCAGAAGGACTGTAGGTTCACCTCTTCTGGAACCTCCTGCTATAAATGAACGGCCAGGATCAAACCAATGTTCTGTTTATTATAAGTCAGCAGTTCTTACCGCTGTACTACCAAAGCTGTTGTTCCAACAGCCTACTCTTTTTCTTCAGTTATATTTGTGAAAAAAAGCACACTTGTTTTGTTATACTTGTACCTTTTGTGAAAGTGTTTATTTGATATTTGGACTCCAGTCTTTACATATTATACACTTTTTGTATATGTCGTTAGTACTAAAACATGAAAAAAGTTTCTCTTTTAGGTATGCGATCAACATTTCTTGCATTTCCTGTCATCCTACATTTACATAGGTCTTTGTAGGTCTAGAACACATGAAATGCATGTGTTCCAAATAATATTATTTACCCTATAAAGCTCCAGGTACCTCAATCCCAGATAAACTGACTTGAGCTTTGAGAGCTTTTTGCCCTTTCTGCAACGGTGGGGTGGGACGGTGGTATAGCAGGCTGCTTGCAGACAAGACAAAAGACACTAAATGGAGAGGTACAAAGGGATTTAAATTGAGCTTGATTTTTATCGTAGGCTCAGGGATTCTAATGTTAAAGCTTTATAGTATACCACTGTTTGTGTTGTGTTGGTTTAAGTACCCATTCATTTGCAGGCCTAGCGAGCCATCTAGTGGACGTTTATGCTATTAATCTTAGGAAGAGTTTTTTGTTTACGTGACTGTTCAACATTATCCTTGTGAGAGCCAGTCATTTACTTGTTTGCGACTCCTTTTATATATGTTATATTTTGTAAGCATGGTTCTTTGTAGTTTGTGAGGGATTTTTTATTTTTGCCAAGCATTGTTTCAATGATGTTTTGCCAGAAACATCATCATTTAGGTGCCCTGAATAGATTAATATTATGAGGCACTGCATTTAGCATGCCATGGAAAAGGATGCATGCATAGCAAAGGTGCTGGATTTGGTTAATCTGCGTTAATTATGGGAGAAAATTTATTTAATGTGGAATAAGGTAACTGTATAATGTTAACTAAATATGTATGCTTTATTAGTATAGAATAGTTTCATAGGTGTTATAGGTGTTATAAAGTAAGATTGATTAGTTTTAATTATTGCCTTTTTGACGTTTCTCACTATTTGTTAGTATCAATGGTAAATTCTTGGGTGGAGGTGGAGTTTCTGAAACATATATGTACAGTATCTGTATTGTAGCTGCGTCTATTTCAGCTTGCCAAAGTCTACCAGCTACTGTGTTGCCAAGGCAGGATCCAGAATGAGTCAAACATATAGCAAAATAAATTATTTTCCCTCCTTCCTTTCATTTTCATGGTGCTGGGGTTATACTGTGGAAATTCATTCCCCCAATCTGCTGTTTCAGCTTGAACACTGGATGAATTAAACTATCAACAGTGTGCTGATGAAACCTGCAGTCTGCTTTCTATATTGTATCTGGGCATCATTCATATATTTTCATTCAGAAAAATACAAAGAACATGTACAGTCATTTCTTACATTTTTATTGCTGTTAATAATGTCGCAGTTTGCAGATGGTATTTATTTTTATTTATAAATGAGTTTACCACAGTATTTGACTTTTAGTATTTGGTACATTGAGTCAATGTGTCAATTTTTCGGTTAGTGATTGTTTAGTCTTCCTAGTTTGAATATCTTTGGTTTCTGCACATGTGTATTATCTTCTTATATAATATGCTACTGTGGCTGTTGGTTTGTCTGTCCAGAATTTTAAATCACCTGTAGCTCTCAAACCGTTTGAACTATTGACCTGAAATTTGGTACACATATACAAGGTGACACCTACTATCCGCTTTCAGGGTGATGATTGACTTCCAAGGTTATTCCTCTTTTTATTTTTATTTTATTGTAGAATGAACTCTCGGAAGCGGCTAACAGGGTGGCCATGCGACACATGCATACAGGTGTTGTTCTCATTCCCTACTACCTTTACCGTCACCTCCCCTAGCTCTTCATATCTTAAATCATTCTTGAGGCAGATTGAAGACTTAAGTGCCAGCTTAAGTGAAAAAAAATTAAGGAAAATGTACTAAGTAATTGCAACACAAAAAAATTACTTAATCAGATTTAATGCGAAAACATGCTAAAGAAAGAAGAGAAGAAGCAGGCCGCTAGGGTGGAGAAAAGAAGAGTTGCTCAGTAAGCAGCAAGCGCATCAACCTCTGAGCAAAACGAATGCTAAACGTACAGATAAAGAGTATGAAAACTATAAATGCTGAAGTCAAGTTTATTCACTGCACGTTATCGTGCAGTGCGCCGTTACTGGTGTTTTGTATAATAGCTGCAATTCTAGGGGGAATGTAAACATGGAATCCATTTCCCAACTTGGCGAATGGAAGCGCTCGGATGCAGAGGTGAGCAAGAAACAGCTTTCCTTTTATAAAGGCAGTGATGAAGTTGATTGATTTACAGAGTAGAGCAAGGATGCTTTGTGTAAACTGAGCTAGCCAACTAAAGAGCAATGTTGTGGCTCAAAAGCTGGCTGTCATTTAGGAGCTTTATGAGCCATTTTATTCAGCTTCTTTGGTAGGAGGTTACAGCAAGATATGCCTACAGATCATTTAATTAGCCTGGACTAAAGCAAAGGTGTTTTGGAACTTTCTGGATTTTTTTTTTTTTTATATTTTCAATTCGTGTTGGGTTGAATCAGTGTTTGCAGAACCTGAGATACAGAGGGCCGACTGTACTTATTTTAATTAATTAATTATACTTACATTCCTTAAAAAAGCAATATGTGCAGTATTACTGCACTACCCCTTGTTAATATATAAAGAAAGCCTTTTGATGCTTTCTATCCATTGTTGCATTTATTTAATGTGACACAGCTTATCAGCAACATGTTTTGATTTAAAAGTGGTAAGTAAAAAGGGAATAATTATAAAGTGCAAACTTTGTCCATGTGACAAGCGGCTTTCCACTGCACAAAAACACAACATCCCACTTAAAGGATCACCTGTAAGCTAAACATGCATGTCATACCTTAAGGAGAAAGTCCCTTGTGATGATAATGTCCCCACCAGAGCAAAACAACAGATAATACTAGATTTTAAATCACATGGTAGGTCTAACAATGCTATTTTACTGACATTGCTCAACAAAATGGTGGATGGACATGTGGTAGAGAATATGTGGCCACTATCCATTATTAAAAAATCAGCTTTTCAAAACATCTTAAGTAAAACACCTAGCGACAGACTAAGATAAGAGTACTGTGCCTGATTGTAAACATTCGCTAAATACATCAACAAGGCCTATATGGAAATGTAGACAGAACTAAAAAAAAACTTGCTGATTTGGAATATATATCCACCACCTGCAAATAGCACAGAACAGAAGCTTTTGGGGCATTATAGCATATTGGATTCATACCTCTGCCTCGCAACATAGGAAAGCTGCAATCACCTGCAAACTATTTCAAGGAAGACACACATATGATGTGACAGCAGCTGAAACAGCACAAGTTTATTCCTCATATAGCCTGACTAACAAGCTAATGGCTACAGTCATGGACTGTGGCTCCAACTCCACAAGCTCATGTGGAATCATATGTGGATGTTACTTTTACTCACTTACATGAAGTTTTAAATGATGCTGTAGATTCTGATAAGATCAATTATATTCTCCCACCACATTAACCAAGTGGAATTCTTTTCATAATATGTTAGACAGGGTCACTGACTTATCCCTGGAAGATCTAAATCAGCTCTGCCCCTACTCTGGGCATCAGATGCCCATTTAGTTACTCACAGAATATTGCCAGGTTTTGACCTTGAAAATTTTTATAAGTGCTGAAGGACAGCCTCTGCTAAATGGCAGCTAGCTTCCCAGAATTCATAGTTGAGGTGAGCATTTCATTGTTAATGATTTTCCCTTGTGCCTTTTCTATTCTATTATGTCTGGCTTGTACATTTCTCTACTGCCTATTAATTTTGTCATTTATTTAGGTTAACTTTATTGAAAATCCAGTCTATATCAGAATTAGAATGGAAAGATGTAAATACTGTATTAATGATTCAATCAGTTTTAAAAGATAATGAGACAAGGTATAACAGAGGTATGTGCATCTGTTTTTGCACTATGGCATTTAAACCTATATTACTTATTGTAAAATTAAAAAGATAATAAACTTTATTTTAATTGCAGACCCTAATCTCTCACATGACTGCTATATACATATCAATACCTTGTAATGAAGTCCATCAAAACCCAATTTAAGTCTACCCTTGACAGTGAGGAGGTGTTTCTTGCTGCAGTGATCCTACCCAAATTCAGATTGTGTTGGATGACAGAGGAGGTGAAAAAGACCCACATCAAGTTGCTGCTGTTCATCAGGTGTCTTTCACTCACTACCACTGAGGAGGATTGACAACAAGAGCCTGAGAGAAATCCACCTTCCAGCACCAGCAGAGAGTTTGAAAATGACTTTTTTTGCATTTCATTAGGAGGACAATAGAGATGATTACCAGGGCATCAAGACAGTGGAAGAGGAAATCTGTGAATACCTGAAGACAGCTGAAGGTATGGTGTTTTGGTAAGGTTTTAGTTTAGGTACTGCAAAAATGCATCTATTACTAATTTATTATTGTGTAACAAAGCCTAAACAAAGGGTTATTTTGGATATAATGACCCTTGCAATTCATCAGTAAAGTGGTTATTAGTCTGTGCAACGTGGCCTGCTGAAATAACATCACTTTGGAATGGTCAGAGTTATGTTAAGTGAGACATTTTTCTCTTGATTTGCATATTTCAATAAATAACCTGTGAATCCCTCACATTCATAAGTATTTTTTTTCCATTATATAAAATGCTAAACTGCACAGAGATGAATAACCTATTTACTGATGCTTTGTATGTGTCATTAACAACAAATGAATCCATTGTTAAGGTCTTGTAACATAACAGTAAATGAGCAATAAATGCATTTTTGCAGTACCTAAATTAAAGTTTTACTGTAGAATTTAAATAATTTCAACAGGATGAAGCAGATCTTTCTAAAAGCCAACAGAACAAATCTTGTCCTTCAAAGATGAACAGACTTTCAAATAGGCATTTTGAGAGACTTCTATTTTTTTAGAATCACTACTTTTCTGCTTTTGTTGACCAAAGTTGTATGTGACTTTGGTTAAAATTGTTAACAAGTTGTTTTTACTTCATTAACAGTGTGTCCTGTTGAAAGCTATATTTAAATTTAAAATAACAATTTTCATTCTACTGTACTGTACCCAATTCTAGAATGTATTTCATAAGAATCAACAACAGCTTAAGATTAGGAGCAGTAAAAGATCTGAAAAATCATAAACAGCATTCACAGTAACCCTGTTTTATGTAATCATCCTGACCTGTAATGAAGTGGTAATGAATGGTGCAATATTCTTTGTGTTTTGGTTCAAGTAAATAGATTTATTTAAATTACAAGTGTGGGTTTCACAGCTCTAGTTTATGTTGAACAAGAATTAAGCTAAGTAAATGAAACACAAGAACATTGTTAAATTTGTCAGTTTCTTTAAGGGTCAAATATTGGTTAAGGTTTTAACAACTTGACGTTGGCCAGTGAAATATGCAGTTTTTCGTACAAAAGAAGCACAAGCAAACGTAATGGATTGTTTGTAATGAATTATATGTTATACTAAATAACAAATGTTACTTTTTTGTGAGTAATAAGTGATGTAATTAAGGTACTCTTAAAAGTAGAATTCCACAACACTGCCAGCAGCATAGAATGAAGAGTGAACTTGATTCTATAGCTAGACATGCTTTACTCGGCACTAACACTCTTATTAACCCATATAGCATGGCTTCAATTGAAACCAATTGAAGATAACAAGCATAAATTATAACTTTTTTAAACAAACTTTCAGAATAAAATGGTGTAATAGATGATACCCAATTAACCTTTCAGTTATACATATGCATGTCTTTTTGGAAGTGGAAGGAAATCCCACTTAGATACAGAAAATGCAAAATCCATACAAAGACTATGGTTTGGACTGAAATACAGAAACATTAACCAGTGTTGTTTTAAATTTCCATATAGTTTTTGGTGTAAATGATTTGCAGATATGCATTAAAAAAATCAAACTAATACTTTGATCAGCCTTTCAACCACCTGGGTGCACCACATTATGCTAGTGTATTACATGGTACCACTATAAGGACACAAAGTTCCTAAAAAACGTTTCGAAAACAACCACTTGTAATATATTTTAACTTCTTAGATACACAATTTTTATATTAATATTATCAGGAATGATTGACTCTCGGCTCTTTTTTTTACAATAACAGAAAAAGGTATTCTAGGTATAGTACTTATTAGAAAAAGATTAAAATATTACATAGTAACATTTTATGAAATGCAAGATGTAAACATTATAATATAAGATCAAACAATAGTAAAATAGTAAAAAGTAAAACAATACCCACTGATATGTAAGAAATTGGGTTTCAGATGATGATGCATAAAATATTTTTGAATATTTTCATAGAATATTTAGCTACCGCATTAAGAAATTTCATTTTATGGTTTTATCTTGTAGTGTGGCCTTAAATGCATTAAAAAACAAAATTTACTAAAAAAAATTCATTATTAAAGATTTTTTTTTACTAATACCAAAAGTTTATTACAATTTTCTCTGAGTGGATATAAGGCTGAAAAATGTACATTATGTTCACATTCTACTGAAAAATAACATTTTATAATCAGTTAAAGTTAAATACTGTATAATTTATACCAAATAAGGTTTTTTATTTTTGTGGTTCCAGTGTTACCTAGCCTGGCTGCTCTGTTACCATCTCTAACAAATGATGCCCCAAAGTTCCATAAATCTATAGTTCTATGAGCAACACCAAAGCTTGAGGTTCATGTTAAATATTCTGGGGCCTCATGTATAACACCGTGCGTAGAACTCAAACTCTAGCATAATGTAAGCACAAAAGCGGAAATGTTTATGTTCCGCTACATAAATCCCGATCAGTGTGAGAAGTAACGCACATGCATGCGCCTGCTGTCCCGCCCAAACTCCTCCCAGAATTATGCCTCTTTGAATATGCAAATCAATATAAAGTGCCCTTAAGCTCAGCATTCTGTGGTAAAAGCACAAGGGAAAATAGAACAATTTCGGTGAATACCAAGTGGAGGTAAGGAAAAACGTACTGGTATAAACAACAAAAGGATGTTGATCGAGTGACATAGCGTGTCTGAGAAACTCGAATTTCACAAAGTGGCACAGTGCCAGAAATAAAAAAGAAGTTGTCAGATATCAAAGTCGCCGTCAAAAGACGAGTAGTAGCCCACTGTCTGCTTGTCATATGAAAGCTTATTAGGGTACAGAGAAAAAAAATGGCACACAGTGGGGAAAAAAGCACAAAATGTCAACTTTAATCTCGAAATTTCCACTTTAATCACGTAGTTTATTTTGTCATTAAAGTAGAACATCATAAACTTCATCTTAAAATTGTTTAATTTACTAGTTTCTCAAATCCCATTGTAACTAAAGTAGCACATTAAATGCTTTGTATTGTATTTGATCTTCTATGTGCTCTGTGTGTGTGAATCATTACGTGCTTCCGGGCTTTCTCGTCCTCCAACAGGACACAGAATCCATTACATTCAAAATTTTACAGCTCTCTGAATAATTAAAATACTAAGATTATATTTGATATCATATTCATGATGATAGGAGTTAAAGCGTGTTATTAAACATGGGAACACGGTGGAGCAGTGATTGTTCATGTCTCATGCAAGATGCTTGCTGCGGCATGTGCGACCTTCGATGAAATAATTTATTGTAGCAGTACTGTCTCTTTCAGACGTACTAACCCCCAATTCCTGTCCTTCCTTTTCTTTCTCCAAATACCCAATCGCCACACAATCAGCTCTGTAATAGACGTTAAGCCATCTATAAAAAAAAGTTTAGCATCAAAGCAAAAAGTTCTGCTTTACATGTAAGGAGAAATCAATTCTGCTATAAAGCTCAGTGAACTACAGTACAGTATAAAAATGTAATTTTATGCATTGATCAATTGATCACCTACAACTGAACACCAGTAAAACCAAGGAGCTGGTGGTGGATTTTAGGACGTCCAGGCCCCTCATGGACCCCATGATCATCAGAGGCGACTGTGTGCAGGGGGTGCAGACCTACAGATACCTGGGAGAACAGTTGGATGATAAATAGGACTGGACTGCCAATACTGATGCTCTGTGTAAGAGTGGACAGAAACGACTATACTTCCTTAGAAGGCTGGTGTCCTTCAACAGCTGTAATAAGATGCTGCAGATGTTTTATCAGACGGTTGTGGCGAGTGCCCTCTTCTACACATTGTGTGCTAGGAAGGCAGCATAAAGAAGAGGGATGCATTACACCTGGACAAACTGGTGAGGAAGACAGGCTATATTGCAGAGGAGCAGCTTCAGACTGCTGTCACTGTCCTGCTCCACTGACAGACTGAGGAGATCATTCCTCCTCCACACTATGCGACTCTTCAATTCTACCTGGGGCGCTAAACATTAATATTATACAAAGTTACTGTCTGTTATACCTGCATTTTTATCACTCTTTAATTTAATATGGTTCTTTATCAGTATGCTGCTGCTGGAGTATGTGAATTTCCCCTTGGGATTAATAAAGTATCTATCTATCTATCTATCTATCTATCTATCTATCTATCTATCTATCTATCTATCTATCTATCTATCTATCTATCTATCTATCTATCTATCTATCTATCTATCTATCTATCTATCTATCTATCTATCTATGTTTAGTAGATAAACTGTTACATTCATTTAACCTTCCTGTTATGTTGTAGGTCAAATTGATCCATTTTAATTTTAAAAAATCTAAAAAAAATAGTTAAAAGTATTTTTTCAGTATGAAACTTCTTCTGCTTGGCTTGATAAGTGTAATTAACATATAAAATAAAAATGATTCATTTCACATATTTGCAACCCAAAGCGCATGTTTATATTACATATATAATGTTCAGGTCAATTTGACCCAGCAGTCAAAGTGGAGGCTAAAGGGGTCAGAAGTGTCAAATACTATTTGTTTATTTGCAACTGTGAGACATATTTCACCCCAATCACACACACACCCTTATGCCCTCTCCCTATTCTAATGACCTCATCTGTAAAGTGCGAGAAAACAGGTGTTGTTATGACTTTTCTGTTCTGAAACCTTTTCTTTTCCCATGGGCAAACTCCACCCACATCGCGTGGACACTCCTAGCAGCATTACACTCTGCAGCTACGTATGATATCCTTTCTGTCAGAGCTTTACAAAATAAGCAGCAGAAGTAAACAGGTAACAGCCCTGGAGGCTCTGGTACTCATCTTTGATCATGAATGTGAAATAGAGGAAAGATGTGTCTGAAGATGAAGACCATCTTGAAATCAATTCTGAGTCTGATGATTCTGATTATGAACCAAATAAGGAAACTGCTATTCATATTCCTCCAAACAAGACATTCACATTAAAAAACGGTGAGATACAGTGGTTTTCATCCCCAAAAATAAGTCAGGCAAAACTCTGCACAAAACATTATAAAGACAGTGCCAGGGCCCTCTAGGATGGCACTGACTCGTATGACAGACATCAAGTCAGCTTTTGAGCTGGCCAACTCAATACAGAAAATCATTCGTGAAATCATTAATCTAGAAGGAAGGCATGTTTTGGGGGAGAAGTAGAAGGAGCTGAACATGCATATTTGGGGGTTCCCATCCTGGCTGGGGTCTATAAGTCAAAGGATGAATCAACAGCCAGTCTGTGGGATGCAGAAACAGGCAGGGCTATATTTCATTCCACCTCCTGGAATGACTTTTCATATTTTCTCCAGAGTAATCAGATTTGATAATCAAGAGACAAGGACTGCCAGACCGGAGAGAGACAAGCTGGCACCTATTAGGACAGTGTGGGACAAGTGGGTAGAGCAACTTCCACTACTCTATAACCCAGGCTCTAATGTCACAGTGGATGAATGGCTAGTAGCATTCAGAGGTCACTGCCCATTTCGGCAATATATGCCTTCCAAACCAGCAAGATACGGTATAAAACTCTGGCCAGCATGTGATGTAAACACCAGCTATGCCTTGAACATGCAGATTTACACTTGAAAGCCAATTGAAGGAGCCTCAGAGAATAATCAAGGTAAGAGGGTCATGCTTGAAATGGCACAAGGTCACTGGGGGCACCTGTGACAATTTTTTCACAAGCTAAAACTTGGGTCAAAAGTTTCTAAGGAGAAAGCTCACGATAGTCAGAACAGACCAAACGAACAGGGCTGAATGCCCTGCTGAGCTGCTGGTAGCCAAGAACAGGGCCCCTCAGTCTTCCATGTTTGCCTTCACAGACACCACAGCCCTAGTGTCTTACTGCCCCAAAAAGGGGAAAAATATTGTGCTCATGAGAACTTTTCACAAAAATGCTGAAATCAGCGCATGAGAGGACCAGAAAGCAACAATGATCCTAGACTACAATGCCACCAAAGGGGGCGTAGACAACTTGGACAAAATCATGGGGTCCTTCTGTACCAAGCGAATGACTGCATGCTGGTCACTGGTCATCTTTTACAAAATGACTGGTGAATCAGCCTACAATGCATTTGTCATTTGGATGGAGATCTTTCCTGAGTGGAACGTGTCAAAGCTGTACAAAAGGCGCATCTCCCTTGAGGAGCTGGGGAAGGCGCTTATGATACTGCATATACAACAGAGGCAGCAAGGACCCCAGCTGCTGCAACTACAGTGAGGGAGATCCAGGGTAGGACTTAGTACACCAGTATGTGAGGTAAGTAAGTGTGTGAGTCTGTGTGTATGTGTGAGCATGTTATGTGTGTCTTGGGATCAGCAAAAAAACATAGTAATTATCATCATCTTCTTTCTAGGTTGCTGCTGGGGGAAAAAGGAAGAGGTGCCAGGTACGCACGCCACCTGATGATGTCAAGACGAGCATGATCTGTGTGAAATATGCAAAATTCATTTGTACGAAGCACACTGTAATGACATGACCCTTATATGCTGTGTAGACGCACAAACATGCACCTTGTTCATTTCCATTAATTTTTGGGAATTTCTGGTTTTAAACATTGCATAGTATTTACTATCACAACGTGATGATGTCACTTATGTGCTGTGGAGACTCATTATTTTGTTGTTTTGTTCATTTTTGGTTCAAAAACAGTGCTTAAATAAAGTTTACTTTAAATACAAACCCTCATGACTCATTTGTCTTGATTTTAAGTCAGCGGGTCAATTTGACCCTGAACAGAAGAGCTGTCCCGTGTTAATATATCAACATCACTCCATAGAACGAAAAAATTTCAAAATGCAAAATAAAAAAAAAAAACAATGTCATGTCCAACTATTGTATTTTATATGTAGGTCTTTCCAATGTACATTTAAAAAAAAGTTTTAAAATGCGTGTTTTATGAAAAACAAATGAATTATCCTTATTGAACCTTGATCTATGAGAGGTTAAGAACACCATTGCACTAAATATTGATTGAAATGGTTAGTAATGGAGTTTATAATGAGATATAAGCAATGTTTCTTGGGATTTTTTGGTTTCAGACACTTTTGGATATTTAAACATGGCTTGGGTCCAAATGAACAGCATTGCTGTTCCTGAGAAACAAACGTAACAGGAGGGTTAAATAGCTTAGACTGTTAATTATTACAAATTCATAAGTTAATATTCTTATGTTCTTTAAAAGCTTTGAAAAGTCAGTGTTGGAGGTGGCAGCTCATTTTACTTCTGTGTTGCAATTGATTATGAAAGAAAAAGGAAGGAAGGGGCTCTTGCTGATATTCTGTACATTAGGGTAGTGAGCATACAGCTGCAATAAACCCACCCAAAATAACATTACTTGTATCCTATGTTTGTATCTTCGACCACTAGCCTACAAACCCAGCACTTACACATCGAAAAAGTAAACCAGCTGATTTCAAGTCTTTCATCCAGCCTGTTGGTGCCTCATACACCTGTTATAAAAGTTCTCAGCACTGCATATACAATTGACTTTGCCATCACTAAGTCTTTTTACAGATAATCTGGCAAATTAGTCTCATAGGGGTTTTTTGTGATTTATTTATTTCTTTTTAGAAAAGTAATTTTCTTTGATGGCGTATGTCTGTTGTTTTACTGTGTTTGTTTTGGAAACAATACGTTTTCAATTTTGCGCTTATTTAAGTTTATTATGTTAATAAATTGTGTTGTTATGGTTACTTCATATTATCTTTCACAAAGCATCAGCTAATAATGAAAGTAGAGCTGCTGATTAATCACCATTAATGTGTGTGATTAATGTGTTAAAAATGTTTGAAATAATTTTTTTACTGTTTTGTCTTTAGTAGCGTTTCTCAAACCCTGTCATAACTAAAGCAGTAAGTTAAATGCTTCGTATTCTAAGTGCTCTCTGACTTAGTCATCGACTGGGGGGTTTCCTCAGGCTGTATTATTTATCTGTAAAATGTAATATGCAGGCTTTAATGCATTTCATCATGAAATTGGTATACATTTTAGTATTTTGTATATTCACAGAACTGTCATATAATTACTTTTACTGTATTCTGGTATCAATCTTTGCTTACAGCAGCTGTCAGCATAAGAGGACACTCATTTAAGAAGCACTTTGTAATTAAAGACTATCATCGGGGAGCACTAAGAATGCAAAGCATTTAACGTGCTTGCTCTTTTAGTTATGGTAAGGCTTGAGAAACGTTCTTAAATTAAAAATCTACATTAAGACGGAATTTACGACATTCTTAGCATTAAGATGTTAAATTTCGACTTTAATCACGAAATAGACATTTTTTCTTTTACTGTGTACCTATTTTTCTTCTCTGTGCACCATGATAAGCTCCTGTACAGCCCTCTACTTCATCTTCTGAAAGGAAAATAGGTGGTTTGCATGTAATTTGCCTTTTAGCAAAAGATGTCCAAATGCATAATTTATAGTATAAAAATCTATGAGCCATTCCGGCAAAAAATCAGATAACAATAGTGAGATGAACGGTGACACATGGCATACATCTTATGGTGATAAGTACACAATACACAATTTTACCATTAATGCATATTACCATTGTACATTTTGGTTTTAAAAAAGACTTAAAATATTTCTATAATAAGTGTTGCTATGTTGCATTCAGACGATCCCACCATAAAGTATAGTGGCAGCATGCCAAGATGCTTCTCTGTTGCAGTCCCTGGGAGGCTTGTGAGGGTAGTGGATAAAAAAAAATTAATGCATGGAAATACAGAGAAATTTTGGAGGAAAATGTGCTGCAATCTGCAAAGGAACTGCAGATCGGAAGAATGCTTATTTTCTAGTAAAACAAGACACCCAAAATACAGCCACATCTATACGGGAATGGCTTTGAAATAACAATATTAATGTTCAGTGTTACTTGTAAAAATGTTTAGATCAATTTGTAGAGCATTGTTTTAATTATGACATTTAGGAACCTTTTTCTGATGGTCACTGTAAAAATGTCAAATTGAATCTACTGTACAGTGATTCACTGTTGTAAAACAATAAAAGATGAAAAAATCCAAGAGAGTGAATACTTTCTATCGACACTGTACATAAGATTAAGATAACAAAATACAGGAAATCATTATTCACAGAAAAGTTCCTGTTTTGTGAATACCAAATAAAAAAAAGAAATAAAACATATCAGACATAACATGCATTACTTATGAATGTCATCATTTTAAACTTAAAAAAACAATGAAATCTATACAAATCATAAATGTCTAATACTTAATTTGAAAATAAGCTGGTCATTGAAGATGAAGACTTAAATATTTCTAATGTCACCATCATTTTTAAGGATTTCCTGAACCAGGGATAGAAAAAAGCATAAATAATTGGATCAATACAGCAATTTACTGATGATAAATAAATCAGTGCTAATTGCACAGGTGTTATAGCTACTAAATCAATGCTGAAAAACATTTGAACTAGAATGAGCAAAAAACTAGGTGAACAGAGCACAATAAAAGCTATTACTACTATTCCTAGGGTTTTAGCAGCTTTTCTTTCAGATGATTTCGGCAGCAGTGTTTTTTTGTTGTTTGCTAATTTTGTTTCTTCCATCATAAGGTTGATAGCTTTCACGTGTCTCCTTGCTGTAACAAATATTACTGAATACAAACATATTATAATCACCACAGGCAATACAAATGTCAGTACATAATGTACCATCCACCAATCATAATAATGCCAAAATCTGCACATACCCACACACCAGTCGGTTACAACAAAACCTCCAGTATAAAAAACAAATACAAATGTGTATAAAAATGCTAACAACCACATGAAAATGATACAATTACCTGCCACCAAATTTGTTACATTTCTGCTGTAAAAAAATGGGTTACACACAGCAATGTAACGATCAGCTGATATACTTACCAAATTTATAACAGAAACAAAAAGTAAAAAATAATAATATGTGTTATAGTAAGGACAAAAAGTATCACCAAAGTACCAGCAGTCCTCTATTAGTGTAATAAACTGAACAGGTATAATAAGAAAACCAATTAGAAAATCTGCCACAGCAAGCGAAAGGACAAAGAAATTAGTAGGAGTGTGAAGTTGCCCAAAATGAGCGACAGTGATGATCACAAATAAGTTTCCAAACACAGCGACTACAATTAGAATTCCTGAAGAGATGTAAAGTAGTACTGATATTTTGGTTTGCCTCAGATTTTTAGGACAAGTTGCATTATTTTCAGGATAGCAGTAATCTATTTCTGAATTCATGATTTCAGTTTTATAAAGTTCCTTTTAATGCATATGGTGTTATGCTTGTCAGTTTTTATAATCTGACTGAAAATCGTTACAAACGTTTATATAAGTGCAGTTACCTGAGAGATTCTTCTAAATCTGTTTCTTCTCCACCTACATAGTGGTTGCATTCCCAAGTGTAACAGAAGTGTTTTGTTTCCAGGAAGAAAGTTTTGATTATTTAGTTACTAGTTATAAATAAACATTATATTCTTCATTTTATGTGCAATTTTTTGAAGATTTGTAAAACTATTAAGGTATATTATAATGTTAAATTTATTCATTAAATATATATATAGGCTTTTTTCATTCATCCATTGATTTCCTAGTCTGACAAAAGCCTGCTCTCCGCACTAGCTCCTTTTTTTTGTGTGTGGAGGAAAAAATGTACAGTAAATGCTTGTGTACAGGCAAATGCTAAACTCTCATTTCACAGAAACGGATATGCAGTTACACAATATATTCTATTGTATTGCATACTATACATTGTATATATTTACTCTGATTGCAAATTATATTGGTTGTTTTTTACCCGTGAAATATTCTCTACATCACCATATGTCAGTCCTGTATTTCCCCAGCAGCAAGAATACATATAAGACCTTGAAAAACAATGCTGTAACAAAATTGTATCTGTAGCTGTGTTTTAGGCAGTTACCAGCTTCTTGGTACTTGCACCTGCATTTCTCCTCCTTTTCTGTATTATTTCTCCAGCCTCCCTTTGATATTGAGTGCTACTGGTAGAGAGAGATACTGGATTACACTTACTAGGGAAAAGAAACGTTCAAGAAACATAAAACAAAGACTATTAACAAAAGATGAAAAAGCCTTACGTTTTCCCTTGTTTTAAGGGAACAAACAAAACCAAGAACTCCTATCCCTTAAAACTACACAGTCAAAAGAAAGATTCAATAACAAAGCCATGTATAAAACAAACATCATTTGTTGTTGTTGCTGGCAGACCGATTGTTGAATTGGGCAATCACATTCAGAAATAACTACTAAATTACTTAATGGATTTTTGTTATGATCTCATTAGGAGAAAAAAAAAAAAACAAAAGGATTAATTTTGTAAAACTGGAAACGAGGGTCAGTGCTAAAAGGTCATTCAGCTGTGTCCTCACTGTCAACATATCAGGACAAGGGCGTCTAGTTAGGGTACCAAGAAGCAGATGTACAGTGATTAAAGTAGCCCACAGAGGTGCAATAAAGAATAACTCATTACAGAATGGTCTATGCAGTTCTTCCATGTAAATTTCATTTCATTGGTACAGGGAAACACTCAATGGAATATCTGGCAATACAATAAAGCTGATTGTATTGTGTGTCACAGATAGGGGTACTGTCATCCCCTTGAACCCTCAGACCAGACGCCAGACACCAGATAAAAAGTCCAATAATTAAATTTATTGTAATAAATGTGCACAAAGCACCCTCCACTCCACAATACTTAATTAATAATGAATACAATATTCAATAAACAATTCGCAATCCTCCACTCCCAGCAGCTCAGTCACCCTTCTTCCCAACTCGGCTCACTGCTGGGATTTCCCACAGTACTTTTAAAGTGCTTGACCCGGAAGTGTTTCTGATCCCTCAGTCCATGTGATTCTTAACACTTCCGGGTCAGGTGAGAACTCCTTATCTTCATCCCAGAAGTACGTCATTTTGTCTGTCGCTGTTACTAAGACGTACTTCAGGGTAATAGGGCAAATAGCAGTCCCCGGGCCTCCCTGCAGCGACCCCTGGCAGCCCCCATGGTATCCAGCAGGACTGTGCATTAAAACACCATTGTCCATGAGGCCCTGCTGGAATTCGGGGCATCTCCATTTTGCAGGGAGGGCTCCATCTGGCGTCCTGGGGGTATTGGCCGGGATGAATGGCCAGCCATATCCCACAGTACTCCCCCCTCAGCGAAGCACTATGGGGCATAGCGTTCACTTCCGCGAGGGTCGTCTTCCTCCAGGAGGAGCCCCTGGCTGTAGCCAGTCCTTGGCTTTGTCCTGGTAAATAATCCCGGGAGAACCAACAGGGAACATCATACATGAAAGTCATTTTATCCCCGGTTCTCCTTGGATGATTCCGCCATTTGTGTCCATATGTAACATTCATAACACTGCCGCCTTCCTCCTGTTTGTCTCTCCCTGTGAGACTGAAAGCATTTTGGAAATTCGGGCTCCGCCCCTTTATCTGCGGAGGAGGGTTCCACAGCCACATCTGAGCTCTCAACTCTTTATTATTTTATTAGGATACCCCCGTTTCTCATTTGGGATCTCCTTTTTACTCTGGAGCTTGTCCACAGTCTGAGTCTCTCTATGTGCCAGAGAGAAACCCTTTACTGTTTGAACCCCTAGAGATTTATAATAGGCCGCTGTCGGTGCCTTTAGGATCATATCGCTCTGGCAGGCAGCACCATTCAGCTGTTCCAGCTCGATCTTTCCTTCCACCAAGCACCCGGTCCACGTTCCCGACTCTCTTGTAGGGTTCGCAGTGACTTGGCTCCCGCTACTAATTAATCGCGGGCCCGGTTCACACTGTGTCCCACTGTGATGTACGGTACGGGTCTGGCTTACCTGTACCACCGAATTAATCATGACTGGAGTCTCCCGACCAAATCGCCGTAAGTACTGTTCCACCTTTCTTAACAGTGCTTCGGATCTTCTTAATGCTCGTCAGGACCCATAAGAAACTTTGTATGGGCTGGATTAGCTTAACATCCATAAAGTTATTTAATTCAGCCGAAGGCAGGCTCAAACCTTCATTTGCCTTACCTTTCGGCCAGGAGCCAATGAGCACGTCCGCTCCAGGGCACGTGCTCTGACGGGCTTCGGAAGGGTTTCTGGGATTTGGAGTACTCTTTGGCTGAGGACCGGGTTGCCATCTTTGGCTGACTGCAATCTGCCTGTGTAGTGTTCTCCCCAAAAAATGTTTCTAGCCGGGTGGCAAGAAAACGTAGCCAGGTGGGACGGGATGGGGAAATTTGGTGATGTGGAAAATTAAATGTGCACTATTTTTGTTAGTTAATTTTTATTAATTATTTTCCAAAGCTCAATATGACTTCCTTTTTTAAGGTTTGACACTTGTGAAAGAATATATTTATTAAATTTAAGAAGTATCCAATTCAGGATCCTGCAACCCTAACAAAAATTTTAAATAACAATAGTTATGACATAAACCAAGAGGCACAAGTATTGTCGCTGTCAGGAAGAAAAATGAAAACAAATAAAAAGAAGTATAGGAAACCTAATGAAGAAAAATGTAAAAATATTCTTCAAAGCCAACTTGCATATGCAGAAGGTGTCTTCAGTTAAATATTTATTCTTCTTTTCTTCCTAGAGGCCCAGTTGTCGGAAGCTTTCCCATAATCAAAGTTCCCAGGATCTCTGCCCTCCAAGGAGATCACTTGTACACTGTCGTAGTGACTGTACTGCAAAGTCATCAGACAGCCATCTAGTATCACTGGCCATTTTCCGCTTAGTCTGGGGAATGTTCAGAATATTTTGAATTTCCTTTAAACCAGTCATCCTAACTGAAGAATATTGGAAGAAATCAAATAGCTGCCTTAAGATGTTCAGTTTTGTTAAATAAGGTATAGCAGCTGCTGCTTGGGCACTTGCAAGGGCCAATCGGTGGTTTTACATAGTGGCAGTTGACTAAGAGTCCAGATGTTTTATCTCTAAGCAGTTTTGCCACACCTTTCTGTTTCCCAATCATAAAAGCAGCTCAATCTGACCCTGAGATTAGCAGTTTTCAAGCCTAGAGTGTCTATAGTCTCACTCAGTGTATTGGTTATAGTCTCCGCTTTGCCATCAATCATATTGCGGGTTGATACAAAACTAACTCTGACCTCTTTAGTGACCTGGCAAACATATTTAATGTAAATAATTAATTGTTTTACATCTGAGATATCTGTGATTTCATCACACAGAATACTGAAAAACTTCTCTGTGTGTATGTTTTTCAGTATGTTAGATTTTTATTTCTGATGCTAAGATATCCAGCAGCTCTTGCATTATTCTTTCAGAGGTGTAATGTGCATTTTTACCAACAATGAGATGTTGTAAAAAGGAACATCCTATTTCTTTACAGTGTTCCAACAGCTTTTCAAACAATGTTGTATGTGGCAACTCATTGTTTGTCAAACAATGCATCGATCTTAAAGCTCCCACAAATGCATGTCTCTGCAAGTTATTTAACACAGATACAGATCTTTCAATTTGACCAATTCCAGTTTGCTCTAGTACACACTTTCCTATAAGGTCAGCAGAAGACTCAATGTGCATTTTACTTTTTTCATGGTCCAGCAAGCTTTTTTTTCGAATTCTTGTGCATGGCACGTTTACCCAAAGTAACTCCTGCTTGGGGGATGTTTGTTTGAGTATTTCATGCACAATGAGCACCACATAATATTTTCTTTGACCATTAGCCAATCAAAATCTTTAAACCATTGTTTGTTTATGCCGGATAAGCGGTGCTTAGATTTTTCAATTGGCAGAATGTGTGTTGAAGAGACTTCTCCTGATGGACCAGCCTCTGCAATGTCTTTGACATTGCCACATGAGGAGTTGATGCCGCACCTTCATTAGTTTGTGACGTCTCTTTTCTGAAATAACTGAGCAGTGTTGTTTTCTAAACACTTCTATTGCTCATGTTGGTAAACATTTGAAAAAAATGTAAAGTACCTATGAATAAGACTTTTGAGTGGTAAAGTGTGAGCCTGTTGGATATTCAATTCACACTTGCCCTATGGCAGGTATGCATTCTCGACATTTCCACTTTATTCTCGACATTTCTACTTTACTCTTACCTTTTATCTCGAGATTAAATTCGACATGTTGACTCTATTCTTGTAGTTTGTCATTAAAGTAGAACATTGTAAACTAAACTTCATTTTAAAATGAATGTTTCATTTACTAGATTTTCTAAACCCTCGTCATAAGTTATGTAGAAACATGTCGACTTTATTCTTGTCATACGCGTCAAGATTAAAGTGGAAATGTCGAGAATAAAGTCAACATCGACATATAGTTTTTTTTCTTCACTTTGTCCGTATTTTTTTTCTTCACCGTGGCCCTAATACGCTTCCATACAAAACCCTCAGCAATTCAGTGACAAAACTTTTGCTCAGGACACAGTGTGTGCTGCAAGGGTTTCTGCACACTTTTTTTAATATGGATGCAGGTGCAAATATGAGCAAATATAAGAACGGCAGATGGGGTCACTTTAAACAGGAACCACAATGAGTGCTACAAGGATTTTTTTCTGACAGGCTGGTTTCACTAGATTTTTTTTTTATTTTATCAGACCTCCTCTTGCCCGCCCACCTCCACATCCTCTTTACTTGTGAACTGCAGCTCCGTTCCCGCTTTTAGCATGTACAGCCCCCTTTCGCCCGCACACCTCTCCATACTCCTTGCAACTGTATTAAGCTGCTACACCCCCACTATTACCTTGTAAAGCCCGCTCTCGAAACCCCACCTCCTCATACTCTTTGTTTGTCAACTCTGCTCTGCCTCGACACCAGCTTTAGCAGTATTTGCCCACCCGCCCGCTCGTCCCTTGCCGTCTCTGCAGATCATTAGATCTGCCAGTGCCTGCAGATCTGCGGCTGTTATCTCACAATGTCATGTGAGATGACAGCCGGGCGCTCTTAGTTGAGACGCTAGGAAGAACACTGCTGTATTAATTTGTTGGCAGATCGACCAGCCATTTTCCGGCCATCCTTACCTTCTCATGGGGTGAGCGGTGCTTCCCATTCTCATTCCCATTCGGAAAGTCTAAGTCTGTCTTCTTGAGGGCGAAGTTGAAAGTAGTAGGACGCGGACCTCCTCCTTTCCCCAATCCTTCAGGGTGGGTCACGTGTCTCTCGCTGGCACCCTACATGCGGAAGTCCTTTGTATTGCTCGTCTGCCCGAACAAAAGCGCACCACCGTCTTCGGGATTTTCTCCTGCGTCCCGGAGAGCCTCCGGATGATCTTCTCCGAGGTATGTGCACGGTACAAAATGAGTTATTTTAAAGATGTTATCTATTATATTCAACGGCACAAACCTTGTTGTAGTTTACTTTGTCCGAAGGCCTCTTCCGATCTGTGTAGCTGCTGTGTAGCTCATCCCGAGTGTCGGCCATGACGAACATGGAACCTCCCATGGCGTTGTTGCCCTGCTTTGCCTTCTTCTTCCCCATGACGGACTTGTAAATAGGGTTTGTGGCGATTTTTCTGCGTGTCCTGACGCTGTCTTCTTGGGGTTCTCTGTCCACAGAAATTTTTGTACAGGTCCTCTGCCAAACCAACAGCAAGAGAATCCTGCCGACTATACCACTGTGACAGATTGGGGGGGCTGTCGTCCCCTTGAACCCTCGGACACCACGCCAGACACCAGATAAAAGTCCAAATGTTGACTTTATTAATTATAATAATGTGCACAAGCACCTCCACCTCCGCTATATTCATAAACAATAAACAAATCTCAATAATCAAATACATAATCCTCCTCTCCCAGACGCGTTGTCACCCTGCCACCCGACTCAGCTCACTGCTGGGATTTCCCACAGTCCTTTTAAAGTGCTTGACCCGGAAGTGTTTCTGATCCCCCAGTCCATGCGATTCTTAACACTTCCGGGTCAGGTGAAATCTCCATTTCTTCATCCCGGAAGTTCATCATTTCCTCTGTCGCTGTGACTAAGATGTACTTCCGGGTTATAGGGCAAATAGCAGTCCCTGGGCCTCCCTGCAGCGACCCCTGGCGGCCCCCATGGTATCCAGCAGGGCTGCGCATTAAACCTCCATTGTCCATGAGGCCCTGCTGGAATTCAGGGCATCTCCATGTTGCAGGGAGGGCTCCATCTGGCGGCCTGGGGGTATTGGCCGGGATGAATGGCTGACAATATCTCACATGTGTTATACAATTAATTACATTAACTTACATAATGGCAGCATGGTGGCACAGTGTTCCTCCTGTATCCTAGTGGGTTTCTTCTGGGTGTTCTGCTTCTCTACCACTGTGCAAAGACATGCAGGTTAGTTGGATTGGTGATGCTAAATTGGCCCCAGTGTATGTGTGTATTCACCCTTCAATAGACTGGTGTCCTGTCCAGGGATTGTTCTTGCCTTGTGCTTTATGCTTGCTTTAATAAGCTCCAGCTTCCCAGCGGCTCTGTTCAAGATAAAACTGGTTTGGAAAAGAGATGGATGGAACTTATACAATATTATAATATTATTAATAATGTTTAGAAGTAAACATATAGTATAATGAATAGCTATATAGATATACAGACTGGTACAGGGATGCTTAATGCCATGTGGACCTTTATTGATCTACGTGTCTGTGTGTTTTCATTTGTTTCTTTTTATCACCCAGAATGTGGAGTATTAGGGCAAACAACTTGTCAGCTACAGTATCTTTACCTATATATTTCACTGAGCATGTGTGTGGTTACATGTTTATCTGTGTGTGTGAACATGAATTTAAAAAGTTATTATTTATCTCTTAAACTACTTATTAAAAAATTAGCAAATCAATAGGTCTGGCTCCATGGCTAAAGGCAATGGGCTGCAAAAATCCTTGGTAAGTTTAACAATTACTATAACAGTTATTGTTGGACATAGGTCAGACTGGTTTGGAAGGCTGTGGGGATAAGTACTAGACCAAACTCGAACAAAAGCAATAGTCCTTGAACCTGTAACAAGACAAACACAATGTAAACGAAAAAAATAGGTCAATTCATTTCCAAAATTATCATTGTACATCAGTCTCGGCTTTCACGGAGTATATCACAGAAACTAATAGTTGTAAATTTGTTTGGATTTAGTCATCCAGCAGCTCTACACAATGCAAAAAAATGAATAATTTTTCAGTTGTATTTGCACTTTTTAGAAGTTGCAAGTGCCAGAGAAGAAGAACGGGCATCCTGGCCAAGATAAAGGAAGGATTAATGCCCAGCTTGGTGGCAATAATGGAAGGAGCAGGAGAACACCAGGAGCAGATTTTTCCCCTATGCAACAGGTGGTAGTATCAGGACACCTGCACGGTGGCATGGGAGTTGGAGTCTGAAAATGTAGCCCTTTCAGGGACTTTGGGGAACATCACAGAGAGTTGCCAGGGTAGAAAAGAGACCAGAAACAATTCCTGGGTCTGGTTAAAAAGGAAACTCACTTCCTCACTAGAATGGAGTCAGAAGGCAGCGGGCAACACTTAGTGGGAGGTGGAAAGGAGGAAGAATTAACTTGCTTTGTATAATTGTGAATTATTTTGGAGAGGTGATTATTCGAAAGGTGCTTGGTATAAATGTGATTATTGGAAAGGTGCTTGGTATAAATAAATACCTGTTATTTTTATGCATATAATGTCTGGTGTTATACTGTGTCTTGTGTTTGGGGCTCTCTGGCATCTCCTTGTGGCCACAACATGGAAATCAATTTAGATTTTCCTCAGACATAAATAAAGACACCATGCTAAAATCAACTTTTCTAGATGTGTTCAACATTATAGAATCAGAAATTGAACATAACTTGATAGAGAATTTTTGTCAATATCAAACTTCCATTTACATGGGAGTAAAAAAAAGTTAAAGTGCATCTCATTCTTAAGTAATCAATAAATATTAATATAAAAATTAATCTACGTTGGGCTGGTGTCCTGTCCAGGGTTTGTTTCCTGCCGTGCACCCTGTGTTGGCTGGTATTGGTTCCAGCAGACCCCCTTGACCCTGTAGTTAGGATATAACGGGTTGGATGATGGATGGATGGATAAAAATAAGTGGTAAGTGTCCGTTTCAAAAGACAAATTTAAAAGAAAAAAAATTCACTTCTGTTTAATGCACATTCTTTCTTGTCCATGCAAAGAACACGATGAACACTTTAGTCCACAGAGACAGAGTAAGGGAAAGAAATCTGACAAAATTTTCCTCTACCAAAGAGCCCTAGCTGTCCCAAACCTTCTACTTAAACCAAGTTGTAAATCATCCAGACTTTCAAAACACGCACTCAGTAACCCAAACGTATGGTCTCCTGAAAACACTCACTCTTTATTTTTAGTGAAATGTTTCACTTCTTCAACAAGATAGATGACCACAATACCATGAGTCACTGCATTCTTGTAATAATTCTTTTATACTGGACATTATCTACTACACCCTTCAAAGCAAGTACTGAAGACCCAAAGTGAAACAAACATAACTGTTGGTGAATGAAATCCCCTTGCCAGAACTGTATGTCATCTGTAGAAAGTAGAAAAGCACCAGCAGCTTTTAAATCCTTCAACTGCTTTATGTAATGGGGGTTGTGAAACAGATTAATACCCAGTTAAATGCACATACTTGTCTGTATTTTCACTATCTTGTTTATGTGCACTCATTCCACCTCACTCAGATAAAAGCTGCTCCTTCACGATAAGCTCCTATTTGAGGTTCAAACCCCATGACTATATTTTTCATTGTTCATTCTTTTCAGTCAAAGCATTATGTAGTAAAGCCCCTAACCACTGTCCCTACTGGTCATATCACAACAGCAGAAAGTCAGCCTGCAGCTGGTACAAGTCTTGCTCATGGGGTTTTCCCTTCCTCGCCTATCATTCCTCTTAAGAGTACAGGGCACTGCTGGCAAAAATCAAAGATTTAAACAGCAAAGTGCTTCATTAAAACACATATATTTTGGACACTTTCTTGTAATTTATAGCAGCAACATAACGATATCACAAATTTATTGTATTGCGCAATGGGCTTTAACAGGCCCTGCCTTTTGACAGCCCCCCAGCCTTGAATCTCTAAGATGACGAGATAAAAAAAAATACCCTTGTAGGGCAAACATGGAAGAAACCTTGGGAAACGCAGTTCAAAGGCAGACCCCTTTCCAGGTAGGTTGGCAGTGCAGTGTATGTCAAGAAAAGCGGGTAAATATAATAAATACACAGAACAGAACAAGTAATCCTCAATACAATATAAATGTGCAATAGAAATATTACAAGTACAGAGCAGAATTCAACAGTAGATGATATCACATAATGTGATTTGGATTTGTTTGAGTCATGGAGACCTCGGCCATCAAGGTGCCTCGTCCTATTAGCCATTCCACAGCTAAGTCAGCAGTGGGCCAACCAATCTAATGAAAGGTCCCCTCTACCCGACGATTCCTGTGATCCTCCATCAGAGATGACTTTTTCTTAGGCAGACAAAGCAACTTGGCAGAAGGGCAGTGGCACCAAGTGCCACATTTCAGTACCGAGAAGAGAAACAGAATAGATAAGGGTTAGTAACAAACTATAACTATCATATTACTTATGCTTTAATGCTAATGACCAACAACAGAGATACAGTCTGTACAGTTAATCAGCAGCTCTAGTCTGGGTATGCTAAACTGAAGTAGTGAGTCTTCAGCCGGGATTTGAAAGCTGAGACCGAAGGGGCATCTCTTATAGTGGTAGGCAGACCATTTCACAGTTTAGGGGCCCTGTAACTAAAAACTAAAAACTCACACTCCCACTGTTATTTTATTAATCCTTAGAATCATAAGCAGACTGTCATCTTGAGATCTTAATGTACATTCTGGTTTGTTAAATCTTGATAAGTTCAAGGGACCTTGGCCATTTAAGGCTTTACGTGTTAAAAGGAGGATTTTGAAATCTGCCCTAAACTTAACCAGGAGCCAGTGTAAGGATTTAAGAACAGCAGTTACTGTATGTGTTTATATTTTCTTGTTCGTGTAATAATTATTGCAGCAGCATTTTGGATTAACTGGAAGCTTTATAAATAACAATTTGAAAATCCAGTGAACACTGCATTGCAGTGGTCAATCCTACTAGAAATAAATGCATGAAAAATTTCTCAGTATCCCACATATTTTGAAAACAACTTAATTTCCAAACAAATTACTTCTGAAATAAATTGTAATGTGTAAGGTGTGACTGAAGCTGATTGGTGACTACTTTTTCAAGTATTTTAGAGAGAAAGGGTATATTTGAAATGGGTCAATAGTTATTAATTATGTGTGGGTCTAGGTCTGACGTTTTAAGTAATGGTTTGATGACTGACACTTTTAGTTCATCAGGCACTGCACCATGTAGTAGTGAGCTATTGATAATATCAAAAATAGGCGCTTTTTTACATTCATTAAAGCATAGCAGCATGACTTGTATACTTCTAAGACATTTAGAAATATTTCTATTTTTGCTATAGATTTAAATGCTTAACTCTCACACTGATTTCATTAGATTTTGTCCACTCTCTGTTCGGTTTGCTCTCTCCTTTGTATTTACTGTTAAAATGAAAAAAAAAAAAACATTATTCCCATAACTGCTTATTACTTTTTTATTTTTTTGACAAAACTTAGTTTTCTAAGTGTACATTTCCCTGGTAGACAGTTTTACCCATTTAAAAAAACCATGATGTCTATTGGCTTCTTAAAATATCAAGGATAAGAGCTGCGTTCTTGACTCTTGCCATACTGTGCTCTGAGAGTACAAAGAAAACAAAAAGGTGGGAACAAACATGGATACTACGAGTTATCTATTTTACTTAGAGAATTAGAGGTTGCATAGTAATCTTAACATTGTGTGTGTTTCTATTGGGCTATTCCAATAAAGATTTTCTAAGATACTTTTGTCCTTGGCCATTTAGTTGTATGAGCATTGCTATTTGATATTTAAGTTTTTTTTTATTTAAACTGCGAAAATGAGCATAATAATGACAAACCCAATGTACAATATGCTGCATTTGATGCACAATATTATAGCAACAGAAAAGTGTCTTCTGAAGCAGCTGACACTACAAGACAGCTGACTAAAATTTGACATGACAGATATTCTTCCGATTGTACAACAGCCCAACTGTCAGATGAAATTGCAACTGCTCTCATCTTGCATGTGAATCAATGGCAAATGAAGCTGAAATTCACACCGAATCAGAAAATCAGTCAACGGCTAGAATTCAGGCTTAAAATCATGCCAGAATTGCACAGTGTATCCCACAACTTAAGACATAACTTATAGAAAAATGTGAGAGATCTATTTCACCTACCAGCAAGGACACCTGAAATGTGAAGAGATCTACATAATTTATAAACTAAGTTCACAAATAAGCAAATGTCTACATTAAATACTTTCACTTTCTCTGTTGTAGTTCAGATGTGGTGATAGACTACACAAAAAGCCCAGACACAGTTGGTGCAATAAACTAAAAAATACAATTTATTCATAACATAAGGATAATAGAAGATTAATATATGCAAGTATATACTCCAGCCACACTTCAGCCACAAAATTAAAACCTCTGACAAGTGAATAATATTCATTATTTGATTACAATTGCAGCTGTCAAAGGTTGGGATGTATTAGGCAGCAAAAGAATAGTTAGTTCTTGAATGTGATGTTGGGCGCAGGAAAGATGGGTAAGCTTGTCTGACTTTGACAAGGTCCAAATTGTATGACATGTTCGGAGTGTTTTAGAACACCAGAAAAGAGCAGCTGGAAAAAAAAAATCTGGAGTATTTATAAAAAAAGAAAAAAAATGTCAGTACAATTCAACTGGCATAAAACCCAACATCCAACAAAAATAAGTAACCCTCCATTCGAAGCTGATCGCCCAGCAGCTGGTGAAAGTTTAAAGGTGAGTGTATCTTCAGCTGAACTTTGAAGGCACTAAACCTACTGCAGGCAGGGATAACAATGAACTTGCCACTCAACACAAGATCCATCTAGTCTTTGTCCATTGAGAGCACATTTATATGTTGTGTGTCATGCTACATGTACAATTGAGGTTTTCTGACCAACAATACAGACAGGTTCCTCTGCCAATAATGCTTACTTGGAGTTGGTCGTGAAAATACACTGTTTGGAGGACCCCGTTAGGAACCAGATAGTGATTAGGCAAACTGAAAATTGTATTGACTCGGTTTATTTAAACAATTCAGTTGCTTCTGGTTCAGCTTCAGTCTTTCCAGGCTCTGTAGTCAGTGCACTGCCAAGATCAATGGAACCAATTGAGCCACAAAGTGAGTGAGTAACAAGGAGAAAAGGCTTGAAGAATCAAAAGTTATTCCCTAGGCACCCAGGTGACCAATCTGAACTAAGAACAGATTCTCAGCTCTCTGTAGCATGCCTGTGTAAGCTAAGAACAATAAAGTGCTGACAATGGGCAACTCCTTAGTACGTAACGGTAGAATTAAAAACTATGTTAATCCAGCAGTTAATGTTAAATGCCACCCAGGGACAGAGATATTTGACAGAGGCTAAATTGAACCTTCCAGCCAACAAAGTATTCACATTATTGATTTGTGTTGACATTAACAATATCTATTTAAAGCAATTTAAGGCATTAAAGGGGAACTTCATATCTTTATGCACCACATCTAAAAGAAAATTTCAGAATTTAATTGTGTCTGACCCTTACCAAGATTATGTGGAGAAGATGTGTTTTATAGCAGATTGTGTTCCTTTCACTGCTGGCCTGGAGGCCTGGTGAGCAAACAAAAGCATAGTCTTCATGAATAATTGTGTTTTATGCCAAAATATAGCAACAAAAATGACAGATCAGAGCACCCTCCTAGCCATAGTCTTGTGACCTCAAATAACAGTTTGTTGTTTATCTCACCTCTTACCATCCTGTGGCTTTTACTCAAAATGCTTGTTATGGTGCATCTTATAAATTTAGTCTTGATGTAAACTTTAAAATTACTTGATAACCAAAAAAAAAACCAGATCCTTCACCAGGGATACCTGTAATAGGAACATAATTCATAATTAAAACAAAAAAATATCACCAGCTCAGAAATAATTTTACAGTTTTTATTGCTGCTTAAACATTCACTTTCCTGAAAATAGGACTGCTTTGGTAAACTATATTACATTAAGTACAAAATCTGATTTGTGTCTTCTTATTGAAACCTTAGTAAATCTAACACTGTTCACTTAGATGAGGCATCACCAAATAGATAAAGATTCATTCATAAATCCTAGAGATATTGGGCACGGAGGTGGCCTTGAAATATTTGTGACAAAATGCAAACTGCTTCTAAACATTTAGGTGACAGGCATGCGCTTTAAATATTAAAGCATAATCCAAACCACCGGGGCCATATTTATTATTCATGACTAAATTTGGCAGCCTTTTATCTGATGTAACTATAAATTATAATCATGTAGCATTGATGGGTGATTTTAATATACACTTTGATCTAGAAACTGCTGCTTTTAGCAAATGTTTTACTTATTATTTGGATTTTGTCAAATTGCCAAAGGTCCAACTCAATGATAACCACACATTATATCTAATTGTAACTTAGAGTTGAAATTCAAAATATTCTTAAGTTATTTTTGATCACAACTTAATGCCTCATTTGGTTCTGCCTTACCAATACTTTAAAACAGACACACATCTAGAGTGCAACTTTGCTTCAAAATTTGTAGTTATAAGTGACATGTAATAGTGGAAAACAATTTAGATCAGCTATCCATCCATCCTCTTCCGCTTATCCGAGGTCGGGTCGCGGGGGTAGCAGCTTAAACAGAGAAGCCCAGACTTCCCTCTCCCCGGCCACTTCTTCCAGCTCTTCGGGAGAATCCCAAGGCGTTCCCAGGCCAGCCGGAGACATAGTCCCTCCAGCGTGTCCTGGGTCTTCCCCGGGGCCTCCTCCCGGTTGGACGTGCCCGGAACACCTCACCAGGGAGGCGTCCAGGAGGCATCCTGATCAGATGCCCGAGCCTCCTCATCTGACTCCTCTCGATGCGGAGGAGCAGCGGCTCTACTCTGAGCCCCTCCCAGATGACTGAGCTCCTCACCCTATCTTTAAGGGAAAGCCCAGACACACTGCGGAGTAAACTCATTTCAGCCGCTTGTATTCGCAATCTCGTTCTTTCGGCCACTACCCATAGCTCATGACCATAGGTGAGGGTAGGAACGTAGATCAACTGGTAAATTGAGAGCTTTGCCTTACGGCTCAGCTCTTTTTCACCACGACAGACCGATGCAGAGCCCGCATCACTGCGGATGCCGCACCGATCCGCCTGTCAATCTCACGATCCATTCTTCCCTCACTCGTGAACAAGACCCCGAGATACTTAAACTCCTCCACTTGGGGCAGGATCTCGCCCCCAACCCTGAGAGGGCACTCCACCCTTTTCCGCTGAGGACCATGGTCTCGGATTTGGAGGTGCTGATTCTCATCCCAGCCGCTTCACACTCAGCTGCGAACTGCTCCAGAGAGAGCTGAAGATCACGGCCTGATGAAGCAAACAGGACAACATCATCTGCAAAAAGCAGTGACCCAATCCTGAGTCCACCAAACCGGACCCCTTCAACACCCTGGCTGCGCCTAGAAATTCTGTCCATAAAAGTTATGAACAGAATCGGTGACAAAGGGCAGCCCTGGCGGAGTCCAACTCTCACTGGAAACGGGCTCGACTTACTGCCAGCAATATGGACCAAGCTCTGACACCAGTTGTACAGGGACCGAACAGCTCTTATCAGGGGGTCCGGTACCCCATACTCCCGGAGCACCCCCCACAGGATTCCCCGAGGGACACGGTCGAACGCCTTTTCCAAGTCCACAAAGCACATGTAGACTGGTTGGGCAAACTCCCATGCACCCTCAGGATCCTGCTAAGGGTGTAGAGCTGGTCCACTGTTCTGCGACCAGGATGAAAACCACACTGTTCCTCCTGAATCCAAGGTTCACTATCCGGCGGACCCTCCTCTCCAGAACCCCCGAATAGACTTTTCCAGGGAGGCTGAGGAGAGTGATCCCTCTATAGTTGGAACACACCCTCCAGTCCCCCTTTTTAAAGAGGGGGATCACCACCCGGTCTGCCAATCCAGAGGCACTGTCCCCAATGTCCATGCGATGTTGCAGAGACGTGTCAACCAAGACAGTCCTACAACATCCAGAGCCTTAAGGAACTCCGGGCGTATCTCATCCACCCCCGGGGCCCTGCCACCAAGGATTTTTTGACCACCTTGGTGACCCAGAGATGGGAGAGCCCACCTCAGAGTCCCCAGGCTCTGCTTCCTCATTGGAAGGCATGTTAGTGGGATTGAGGAGGTCTTTGAAGTACTCCCCCCACCGACCCACAACGTCCGGAGTCGAGGTCAGCAGCGCACCATCCCCACCATATACAGTGTTGACACTGCACTGTTTTCCCCTACTGAGATGCCGGACGGTGGACCAGAATCTCCTCAAAGCCATCCGAAAGTCGTTCTCCATGGCCTCTCCAAACTCCTCCCATGCCCAAGTTTTTGCTTCAGCAACAATCGAAGCCGCATTCCGCTTGGCCTGCCGGTACCTATCAGCTGCCTCCAGAGACCCACAGAACAAAAAGGTCCTATAGGACTCCTTCTTCAACTTGACGGCATCCCTCACCGCCAGTGTCCACCAACGGGTTTGGGGATTGCCGCCTTGACAGGCACCGACCACCTTATGGCCACAGCTCCGGTCAGCCGCCTTAACAATAGAGGCACGGAACATGGCCCATTCGGACTCAGTGTCCCCCACCTCCCTCGGGGCGTGGTTGAAGTTCTGCCGAAGGTGGGAGTTGAAGCTACTTCTGACAGGGGACTCTGCCAGCCGTTCCCAGCAGACCCTCACAACACGTTTGGGCCTACCAGGTCTGACCGGCATCTTCCCCCACCATCAAAGCCAACTCACCACCAGGTGGTGATCAGTTGACAGCTCCGTCCCTCTCTTCACCCGAGTGTCCAAGACATATGGCCGCAAGTCCGACGACACAACCACAAAGTCGATCATCGAACTGAGGCCTAGGGTGTCCTGGTGCCAAGTGCACATATGAACACCCATATGCTTGAACATGGTGTTCGTTATGGACAATCCGTGGCGAGCACAGAAGTCCAATAACAAAACACCGCTCGGGTTCAGATCGGGGGGGCCATTCCTCCCAATAGCCCTTCCAGGTCTCACTGTCATTGCCCACGTGGGCATTGAAGTCTCCCAGCAAAACGAGGGAATCCCAGAAGGTATGCCCTCTAGCACTCCCTCAGAGACTCCAAAAGGGTGGATACTCCAAACTGCTGTTGGCATATGCACAAACAACAGTCAGGACCCTTCCTCCCACCCGAAGGCGGAGGGAGGCCACCCTCTCGTCCACTGGGATAAACCCCAACGCACAGGCTCCAAGTCGGGGGGCAATAAGTATGCCCACACCTGCTGATTTAGATCAGCTAACATTATTAAATTCGATACAGCAAATTATAATGTGACCTTGACAGAAGCCTCTGGATGTAGTAGTTCCCCATAAAGCAAAAGTGATTAAAGCACATAGGAACTCACCCTGGTTTATTGTTGAAAACTAGAGTGTAAATGGAGAACAAAGCTGTAGGTCTTACACTCTGTCAAAGCCCTTTGAATTAAAAAAAAAAAAGTAAGTTCTCTAAAGCCTGCTTGGACTACTATTCTACAATAGACAACAATAATAATCTTCATGTACTGCTTAGAACAGTAGCTAAATCTAACAAATGGGAATTCACGACTACAGTGCAAAATTCCAACGAACATTAGCAGTATAGAGACTTTATGAACCTCTTTAATGTGAAAAAAAAAAAAAAATCCAAGATTTCAGGATCACTTTGCAAACCTAATACTAACTTGACAAACCCAGTCTTGCCTTGTGACCCAAAGTATTACTTCCTATTAGGCAGACTATGCCACCTAGTGATAATGCATTGAATAACAGGACTCTACTAAAATATTTTTTTTTTGTTTTTATTTTTTAAACTAGGTTCCCTTTTCAGGTTCCACATAATGAAACTATGGATTCACATATACAATCTTAAAAAGAAAAAGTAAAAATAAGAGTAGTAGAAATGTCCAACAACATTTGAGACCAAAGCTGCTATAGTTACTCCTGCTTCTTCTACACTGGCACCAGACTCACACATCTGTGAGGAGAAAACAGATTCTTTATAACTGGAACGATACCATCATACCAAAAATAAGCATCCACCACTATCCGTGGGCAGGTTCCTACCTCACAAGATACTTGGCTCAAGGTAAAAACTGCCACACGGATTTCACTTCAGTTCCCTCCAGTTCACTTTGTCTGCCAGAGTCTTTTGCCTTCAGTTAAAAGAAAAACTTGCCTAGTTTTCAATTTGGACAAAAAATTTTTAGTATTTAAAAAAACAAAAAATTATAAGCAGAATTGTAATAAAATCTCAAACACCCCAGCAGCACCTCATTTTCTTTATGCTTTCCATTCATGCAGCCTCTTCTTTGATTTCCCTTCCCTGTCCTCCTCTTCAGCTGTTATTTATTACCTCAAACTAACTTAATCTGGGAAGAAGATCCAATCAGTCAACCCATCAATTAACCAAAAATATCACAAAAACACATGCAATGTATCAATTAAATCATTTTTGTGTATAAAAAAAAATTGTAAGAAAAATTGACAAAATTGACAAATGTATTCTCAATTTAACACCAATATAAAAACTTATTCAAACTGGTGACAACAGCACTTTAGACATTTTAATCTTGCATAGACATTTTAATTTTTTAACAGAACAGGAAGTCTTACCTTTAAATTCTAAAATGAAAACTATTTTTTTTTATTTTATTGATTTTATTGTAATCATTCCATACAAATAGATCAATTTTTAGAAAAAATAGGATTGAAAACAAATCAGCCCCCACCCCTGAGAAACCTATTACTTGTTCCTTAGACTCACTGCCAACAAACCTACTTCAAAGCTCAATGAATGTTTCCATTGTCTATCCATGCAAATCAACATAATTACAAATTAAAGATGTTTCCAACAGATCAAACTTCATCAAAATTGTTACAAAAATATCCTACTAATATTATTGTGTCTTTTTGGTGCATTTAAATACAGTATACATTAATAAATTCTTCATGCAGAAATTGTTTACAGCTAGGCCATTTTATCTGAAATATATAAAGGTCACAGAATAAAAATAAAAATCTTCAGCCACCTAAAACCGATGGCAAGCACAGTGTCGTATTATGAGGCTATGGAACAAATTAAAAAGAAATGAACTTGTACTGGCTTGGTTAGCCATGGGGAGGAAGTCTGACCCTAACACCCTATGTATACTTTGCTGTATCAGCTACCATTACCATTATGAACTAAGTAGAAATCTGGGAGTTAAGCACTAAATAAAAGTTCAGTATGCTATGTAGGACATTGTCATGTGCTTCCTTTGGACCAATTGAAAGTCATAGTTTAGAAGCCAACTCCCTTTCTATGTGCTCGTCTTGTGCATTTAAGCCAATCCTGACCTGCACAGCCAATGTTCTTGACCCTTTAACCAAGCAAAATGTATCTTTCTGACTTTGCAAACCTCAGCCTGTTGTTATGGTGTTAAGGTACATAAGGTGTCAAGTTAACCAGCCTAAAGGTCCTCTTGTAACTTATTTCTAGGCACTTGTGCAGCAAGTGAAGCAAACAATTTTAGATCAGTGTATCTATCACCTGAACAGTTACAGTGGAAATTTCCTCCAGAATACAATACAGTTTTTTTTGTAACACATGCTTTATCACTTTAAAGATACTGGATATGAAAATATAAAACAGCACACCGAACACTTACTGTCTGTTCCCATATCAGTTACTGAAGAGACATGACAAGGTAATATGTCCAAGTGATATTATTGTTCATTAAATGGTATACTACTAAATAATTTGATACAGATCATTTTCAACAAGATTTTCAGATAATAAATGGAAAGCAGCTATATTAAAAATGCCCTCAACATCATTTTCTGCAAAACATGGATAAATCCAACTCAAAGTTGTATTCTGAACACGTCTTTCCCGACCTGTACCTGTGTCAAGACACTAGAAGCAATGTCATCAGTCACTTGCTTTACTGGATCATACTGTATGTTGTGAGTATCTCCAGCTTAGTTACTAGAAATTACTAGACAAAGTATTGCTTAGTTGTCAGATAGCCTTAGAATCAACATAATGCCTAATCTACTTACTGTATATTATTGTTGCCTTAATATTAAACGGATTATCACTGTTTGACATACATTTTTTTTAAATTACATAAGCAATGCTAGAAGTACAGTGTATTATTTTGCTCCACTAGAAGAAAGCTAATCTACCAACCAAAACATAATGGGGGAAAAAGATGTTAAATATAATTCATTTTAAGAGGAACAGTTCAAAACTTCCTTAGAATTTGGAACACATTTATTAATATTATGCTTAATTAATCGATCATCCTAAGTTATTTTCAAAGTTTAGTACACTTTGACTTTTTTTTTATTGATAACTATAAATTATTCTTTTTTTATTTCTCTGCCACAGGATTTGGGGAGCTGGGGGTGTTAGATCTGTTTTGAAAAACATTAGGTGTTGTATTATATTGAATAACGTGGTTTATCTTACTGATGTGTGATTTACTCATTGTATTTTGTTCCTTAAATAGAAACAATATATTCAGAAATGAGCTTGTTTAAATGTATTTGTAGTAGCAGCTGAAATGGACATGGATCATTCCATGTCAAATTAACCGATTTTCCAGAAATCCCATGTACTTTGGTCTCAAAACATTCTGAAAAACATACCAGGTATACACATGTTATCCAGGAGAGAGCTTGTAAACTTATTTTGATGTAAGATGAATACTTTCCAAGATACTGTCTATTTTGTGAGGGGAGAGGGGTGTCACATTTGGCACGGTTTTATTTTTTCATCAATTTCACAAGACCATATCTCAAGAACTAAACCACTTAGCAGGCTCGAGTTTTGTACACCAGTACCTTTATAGGTATGGTACGTAACACAATCAAAATGTTTGGTCCAGATGACACAACTTGGTAAGAGCAGACCTTCAAAAATAGAAAAAAAAAATATTTTGTGTCACTGGCTTTACCATGTTTAAGCTTTCAGAAAGTTTACTTCTAACTGATAGGGTCTGCTGAAATTTTGCCCATGTTTAGATACCTACACAGGGCTTTTCAAAACATTATAAACAAACACGAAACTGCAGCAAGGTTTAGGGCAGCAGAACTCCCAAATGGGAAAAAATCATTTTGGGTCTAATTTTCAGACCAGCTTAATGCACTGGGGGACGGTCCAGACATTTTAAAAATTATTTTCCTGTATCCTACATGGTTCCTTCTTTCTCAAAAAACAAGTCTTACTTTTCTTATGTGAATCATTCATTTTTATTTTCCATTCTAAACATGGGTTCAATTCACCGTTTGTCCATAATTATAATCCTCAAGTTCTTCAACACAAACCTGGGTATAGGATTAAGGTAAAAAATAAATTACCAAAGGCACATTAAGCACAATACATTAACAACAGCTGCTTGACTTATCATTGAATACAACACTAGTTATAATGAAATGTTAACTTCTTGGTATTGCAGCAGCAGGAATGTGACCCATTTCATTTCTGTTTCAATCAAAGTGCAGAGTGTAGGGCATCTTTGTCTTTGAGATCAAGATGTTACTGCCTCAAACTGACCGTTGTAGGTGCACTAAGCAGTACAGTGACACATTGCAATGGCACCCAACATGCGTATATAGTCTCTAGGTGGCTAATGGAAAGACTGTGCAGGATAGTTTGGATGCATGAAATATATCAGAATATCTGATTCCACTTCACTCTTGTCACGAGTCACACCAATCACCATACATGCACTCAACAAAGCCTCCAATAGGACACTGTTCTCATGTGAGGGATGCATCTGATCCATTAGGAGTTGGATTTGTGAAAGGGCAGGATCTCAGCTGCTGCTTCAGTAGTGAATATCTGGACACCGGCTGACTTTGAGTTTGCCCTCCTCTGTAGAGATGTAACAGTGGTATTCTCAAGTACCAGGTACTCTTTTGGCCATGGAGAATCACATTCCCTGTTCAGCAGCAGGAGGTAGGACCTCATCATTTGATTTGAAAAAGAGTTTGACATTTTTGACAATTTACTGATTGAAAACTCAATGATTACCATTATGGCACATTCAGCCATACAAGCGGCAGAAATGAGTTTCCTCCGCAGGATGTCTGGGCTTTCCCTTAAAGATAGGATGAGATGCTCAGTCATCCGGGAGGGGCTCAGAGTAGTGCCGCTGCTCCTCCGCATTGAGGATGAGGATGAGGTGGCTCGGGCACCTGATCAGGATGCCTCCTGGACACCTCCCTGGTGAGGTGTTCCGGGCACGTCCAACCGGGAGGAGGCCCTGGGGAAGACCCAGGACAAGCTGAAGGGACTATGTATCCCGGCTGCCCTGGGAACGCCTCAGGATTTTTCTGGAAGAGCTAGAAGAAGTGGCAGGGAAGAGGGAAGTCTGGGCATCTCTGCTCAAGCTGCTGCCCCCGTGACCCGACCTCAGATAAGCAGAAGAGGATGGATGTATGGATGATTATACTGTTAGGATGCTCAGAAAATGAAATCCAAAATGATTTTTGTATTTGAGAAGTCTGCTGTTCAAACCCTGATATAGTTACTTTTCAGTTAATTGCTTTTTCAGAAAGCCTATATAGTTATCTGAATAAAGAAAAAAACAAAAGTCTGTGTTGGTTACAAATATGTGTTTTGAAGCCAATGACCAAATAAAATTTTGGTCAGTTTTCACATTTATTGTAGTTAATGGTTTCCTGCACAGTTCGCTCACTTCCTCCATCCATCCATTATCTAACCCGCTATATCCTAACTACAGGGTCACAGGGGTCTGGCCAATCCCAGCCAACACAGGGCACAAGGCAGGAAACAAACACCGGGCAGGGTTGCCAGCCCACCGCAGACTCACTTCCTCATATAAGATAAAGCATAACCATTGTGGACCACCAGAGGGCATACCAGCCACCCCGACACAAACAGACATGGGACACAAGTGCAATCACATGCTTTTATTTATTTTTTTTTTTTTTTCTTGTGGTAAACACTTTCCTCCTTGTCCCATGTGTACAGCACAGTTCCAACACAAGCACCAAACACTTTTATTTCTCTTTCTTTTTCCGTCTTCCTCCACTCCTGGCAAGCTTCATCCTCTTCCACCCAACTCTGGCTCCTGGGGTAGAGTCTGCAGTTTGTTTTTTTTTTAAGGCACCCGGAAGTGTTCCAGGTGCTTGTTGACCTATTTCTGGCAGCACTTCCGGGTGTGGCGTAAGTGCTGAAATAAAAGGCTCAGCAGCAGCAGCAGCTGCAGCACCCTCTGGCAGTGCCCTCAGAACCCAACAGGGCTACACCAGACTCCAGCTCCCATGGAGCCCTGCGGGTGTCTGAGGCATCTCTGCAACCCAGGGGTGCTGTCACCTAGCGCTCCAGGGGAGATAATGCTCTGGATACACTCCCTCCACCAGTCCTTCCAGCATAGAGGCCATACACCACACCATTCATACAAATTGTAATAGCGTGCCCTATAGGAATATGAAAAGTAAGGACAGACCCAGGTATTTAGTCTAAACACCTCAAGAAAGTCACAGGCAAACCAGTAAGCCAGTATGCAAGCATGTGTCAGAATAAGGGGGCAGTAATTATTATGGTTTTCATGTACTGGAATGGAAACAGGATAGGGTCACCAGTACAGTACTTCAACTGTATCATGAGAAAAGTGAAAGACATTAAGGTGTTGGTTAAAGAAAATAAGAAACACAGATATTCGCAATATAGTTTCAGATAAAGTTGTTGCAAAAATACTGTCCTCCGATGGGTTTTTTTCAGACATCTTAGATATCAAAAATGAATTACCCTTTGTGTATTGCAAAGGACTTCATGTCTGGCTGTTAAAACATTACTGGGAATGTGAAAGGATGAACTAATTTGTCTAAAGTATTAAAACAGAATACAATAGATAGGAGTTATCAAATGATGAAGATTATTCCCAAATGTACTTTACACCTATTGTACACCAACCTTAATCTGTGCTTAGAGTATTTCACTGCTGACACATTAATATTCAGAAATGGAAAAGGTGCAGAAAGAATTCAAAGTTATGCCACCAAAAATCTACTTACCTAAAATGTATTGTATGTAACACAAACTTACATAATAGTGTAATTTCACCTGTAGATGGCATTAAAACCACCTAAATAAATTATATTACATTATATTGTCCAAGACAGGGTGGCACCCTGGCACAGTGGTAGCGCTGTTGCCTCACAATTAGGAAACCTGGGTTCACTCCCCGGGTCCTCCCTGTGTGGAGTTTGCATGTTCTCCCTGTGTCTGCGTGGGTTTTCTCCGGGTACTCTGGTTTCCTTCCGCAGTCCAAAGACATGCAGGTTAGGTGTATTGGCGATTCTAAATTGGCCCTAATGTGGGTGTGTGTGTGTGGACTGGCACCCTGCCCAGGATTTGTTTCCTGCCTTGGCGCCCTGTGTTGACTGGGATTGGCTCCAGCAGACCCCCGTTACCCTGTAGTTAAGATATAGCAGGTTGGATAATGGATGGATATATTGTACAAGATACACCCTGTACTCATACACTGCCTACACACTACACAGAAACTAATGGGACATTTGATAGCAAAAAGTTATAAAATTATAAAGCACATTAAAGACACACACAATATAGATACAAAGTCAAAAACCAACACCAAAAATACAACTTATCACTTCTGTTGCAAGATTTTTACAGGGACAAACAATGGCAAGTTCTAGAAATAATAAATGGCAAGTTCTAGAAATAATATAACATAGACATAGACTATGTCATAACATAGACATACAACACATGGAGTTTTGACTGGACAAATGTAAACCAATTAATGTAGAAAAGGGAATTATTAGAGAAAGTGCATATACCCTGGAAAATGTCAATCAAATTGAGGCCATGGCAGATGGTCACTATACAAATACCTTAATTTTCAACAGGACATACTTATACAACTCAAACAAATTCTATATACTTTTACATGAAAATTTACATTATGTCTTTCACAAATACTCAAAACACACCTACATGCATGCCACACAATTAAAGCCATCAATACCTACAGTACACCATAACAATACTCATGTATTCCTTCATGTATTGGTCACAAGCACACTTAGAATTAACCTGCAATTGCTGAGCACTTTGAGTAGTGAGAAAAGCGCTATATGAATGCAAAGAATTATTATTATTTATTATTAATAATATTACACATATAGATACTGCCATAAGGATCAAGAAACAATCCAACATGTCACATCAGACTGCAACTACTGACACAAAGAGACTACATGCACAGACACAATCAGATGGCAAACATACAGTGCATCACAAAGTGGCAATACAACACAAACAACTTGACACATATAAACCATGTTATAAGTATACCTGCACCATATTACTAGAATATGCCACAAATAAAATATACTGAGACAGAACTATCCTGATAGATACAACTAACCACCATAACAGACCAGACATGCACCTTGTAGACAATCAAAATAAAACTACATATATTATTAACATTGCCATGCCAAACATAAACAACCTATAAAATACACAATCAAATTAAATGCAGAAGTACACAGAACTGACAGAATAAACATGCCACTTATGCACAATAGACAAAGTGACACTGTTATCATACCATATACACTACACAAAAGCCTACAAGCATTACATATAAACCAATAAACATAAATTAAAACTACAGAAAGCAGCAATTTTAAATATAATTCACATTGTGAAGAAGACAAACAAACCTATGTAAGGAGATTAAGCTCAATCCCTAAAACATACGGTATATACTGTATGTACAGTATACACACCACATAAAAGTAATGTCTTGGCATAGACGCAATATATGCATTAGCATTGGGACTATCCCAGAAAATATTTTGAAGTGATAATAATAATAATAATAATAATAATACATTTTATTTGTTTAGTACTTTTCCCATGCTCAAAGCACTTCACAGTAATTCAAAAATGAGTAAGAAAAACTAAGAGTACACAACATGGGATACTACTGTAAATACTATCAGTATAAACATTAAATACAAGATAAATACAGTAAACAAAAAGCTTTCAGTTAGGACAAAAAGCAAAAACACAAAATATTATAAGAAAACCATGAACAAATAACAATATTTGTGACACAGGCACGTGTTATCTTGAGCACCAGGATAGAGGGGGTAAACTGAGAAAGGGCCAGAATGCCTGTGTAAGTTAAATGATGTCCTGAAAAAGTGATTTTAAGTTGCCTTTTAAACAATTAATTGAGTCAGCTGACATCATTAATTTAGGGAGGTCGCTCCAAAGTGTTGCCACAGTGGACCTGAAGGGCTCTGTCACCCAATGACCAGTTTAGTTTGGAGCGCAAGAAGATTGCTAAAATCAGTGCACCCTAGCAGATGGGAATTGTTGATGTAGTCCAGTGCAAGGCCATTTAAAGCTTTACAGGACAGTAATGGGATCAGTCCTATAAGAAAAAGAGAGCCAATGAAAGTGGGCCAAAATGTTTTTATATTCCATGAACCTGTAAGAACACTTTTAAGTGTTTATTATATGCTTAATGATTATAAGTCTCTGGCGGATCAAAATTAACCTGCCCTATTAAGAGGAAAACCAGTAACATGGAAAAAAGTTTTATTTTTCAAAATATATCCTGCCTGCACTAAAATATTTGTTATGACACTCACAATTTTTTTTTGTACCAATAAAACATTTTGTTTTGTTTATGCAACCCGTGCTTTGTAGCTGACTTGCTGTCATTATTACTGAAATGACCCGTCCCATGGAGGATGACTGTTCAGATTGGGTCCCAAGTGACAGCCACAAGGCCAGGCGTGGAGGAGAAGATGGATGCTGTATCTCTGAATATCCATAGTTTCACAAAGCAGCCATCGCAATCCTTTGAATTCTTAGGTTTAGCAGATCAATCAATATAAGAGGCAGTGCAGTTCATTGTTTCCAACTAAATATTAATAATAATAATGATAATAATTGTAAATACTATATACATTTGTTTTTACAGTAAGCCTTACTATTATACAGTGTTACTGATCAAAATATTAAGTGATATAATTTTGGTGTTGTACCTTACAAAGGGCTGGAATTGACTGCATGTCTGACTCAATTGAAACATTATGCAGCTTTTTATGTTTAGGGCTCACAAAAGTAATAATTTTAAGACATGCTGCAATGCACGGCATTTCCATTTGGAAAATAAAAATGGAAACCTGCATTTTATACTTTATAAACTTACTGCTGTACAATGGTATTGGTCAAAATGAATAATTTGATTTGCCGATGCTTCACCCAGAGGTTGTTTTTTTGCACTTAGGTTAAAAAAGAATGCAATTCTGCCATAAAACTGATTTATGTGGGTTCAGGAAATGAATGCATACTGTAGATGTTTGGAAGATAAAGCATTCAGGACCATGCAATTTCTCAAAAAGCAGAATCATCACAAAGAATAGGTGAAATATTTTTCAGTATCTAGCATACATGAACAATTAGGCTGCCTGTATTATATCCTAAACAGGCATACTCACCACAAGCTTGCCAATGGCAATAAAAATGCACATTGTGAATATAATGAGTCAAGAAATTCATGTTTTCTAAAGCCAGTTATGCCAGTGCCTCATTTGTGTGTTTTGGTTGTGCACTGCCTGGCACACATGCTCTCATACTAAACCAGTCGTCCTAATCCTGTAATGTATTAGGGATGAGGTTTATTCTGCTGTTTCATTTCTTCAGATTTCTGAGTTCTAACCTCAACTCACGTATCTAGTGTCTGTGTAAAGTTTGCACACTCTCTCCACAGTTTTTGTCTTGTTTCCCCCACTCATTCCTATTCAGTATTCCTTTTTTTAGTTGCTGCCCATGTTGCTCAACCTCACACTGAATTACGTGGGTGAATGAAATAAATGTGTGAGTAATAACACTACTAATTGTTTCATTAATACCATGACAGAAAGATGCCTTATGATGAAGTTTAGGAGTGTAATAACTACAAGCACTCATCAGATCTGAACTCTTTTCTAGTGTGTCAACTAATGTACAAAATATTTAACCTGAACTGCATATTTGTAATATTTTATTTTAAATGCATTTTGTTATTATAGGAAGCTCCAATATTTGTTTTCACGTTATGAGTTGGACTGCAGTTTGGATTAATTGCATCCCATCTTTGCATTATTTTCATTTGGTCAGTGTTTCTCCTTCTCTGAGGCCATGTATGCACACTTTGTGCAGAGACCCTGTCGATTGGCAGTACCGTGTAACTGCACGCAGATCCAAATTGGTCCCATCAAAAATGAATAAGTGAAAGTGAAAAACTGTGCACAGTGTAATTGTTTTATAGAATATGTAAATATAGCAATGCTTTATGGAAATGATAACTTTAATTGAGAATACATAATGGGAACACATATATTTCATTCATGGCACCTGATTGTCAAAATATAAAAGTTTTTCAGCATTATCTTTGCCTTCTGGCTATATATGACCCCCTCCCTTTTAATTAAAATCCTGATCGTTAACTTAATCAGCAACAAAGAATAAATGCAAAAAACAAGCAGGCCACTTCTATATGGACAAAGCATTATTTCTGTATACTATAGTGAAACACAGACGTATCCGATAACAATATGGTTGAGGACACTGATGAAACAAGTAAATGCGTGCACGTGCTTGATATTTCTCATAGCCCTCTGCTTCAGTTTCTGAATGCAAAAGATATTACAGTGCAGGCTAAGAGGGGAAAATCGACAGACATCAAAAATTGTGAGCCTTAAACCGCAGCTTATCAGATAGTCAGTACCGTGTCGATACAGTCATCCCTTGTTTTCCAATTGTTTCATGAAAACCTGACGGAAAAAAGTGATGTCGAAATACTGCTACCCATAATTTATAAACAGTAAAAATAATTGGTTTGCAGCCCATCAGAACACTCCACACATTTGTTTAACCTTCTCTTAGCCAGGGCAGGTTTATCATAGCCATATCACTACCAACACTCATTGATATTCAACCTTTTATTGTTCGGTTATGCTATGTACGTGCCACATGTCCAGTTGTGTACATTAGCCTCACCGATCTAAGACCCCGAGGACGTAGTGGTCAGTGGCTGACAGGGAGAGCTGCGGCGCGTCACAACACTAAGCTGCCATAGCGATTTTCAAAATAGGTGCTTTGCGTGTTACGAGCCTTTTAGCAAAAAAAAGTCCGAATGACTAATTTGTATTAAAACAGCCATGAGCCGTTATCAAGAAAAATCGGATAAACAACTTTGGGATAAAGAGGAATGACTTTATATGCACCTTATAGCGGTGTTATGTACAAAATACAACTGTTCTGTTCTATTTTTAAATGTCATTTGAAAACAGTTCCATGATAAGCAATTCAGCATCCACACCATCCCCACCATAAAGTATGTCTGCAGCAACATCGCGCCAGAATGCTTCTCTGCTGTAATCCTTGGAAAGCATGTAAGGGTAGGAAATACAGGACAGCCCTGGAGCTGCTTCAGTCTGCAAGAAACCTTTCACTTAGAAAAAGGTTTATCTTCCAGTAAGACAACAAACCCAAACATGCAGTTAAAGCTGTAGCGGAAAGGGCGTTGAAACAACAATGTTAATGTCCAGTGTTGATTGCAGTAAACGTGGACGAATTTGTAGAGCTTTGCTTTGATTTTGACATTTAGGTGACTTTTTTTTCTGATGACCACTGTCAAAAACGTCTAATTAAATCCACGGTAGTTCACAATAAAACATGAAAAAATCCAAAGGGGCGAATACTTCTTATAGGCACCGTACATATTAAGACAACAGGGAATGCAGGAAATTATTGTTAACAGAAAAAGTTCCTGTTTGGTGAAGAAAAAAATAAAACGTCAAATAAAACACTCTTTCAGTGATGAGTTAAATTGCTATCTATTAGTTTTACACTTTAAAAACATTATAAAATCTATGAGAAATACAAATCATTAATGTCTAAAAATTAATCTGAAAATAAGTTAGTCATTTGTGATGATTTAAATATTTCTAATGTCACCATCATTTTAAAAGATTTTCTGAACCAAGGATAGAACAAACAATAAATCATTGGATCAATACAGCAGTTCACTGTTGATAAATAAAGCACTGTTATTTGCACAGGTAGTAAGTCTGCCAAACTAATACTGAAAAATATTTGAATTAGAATGTACAAAAAACCAGGTGAACAGAGCACAATAAAAGCTATTACTACTATTCCTATGGTTTTAGCAGCTTTCCTTTCAGATGGTTTAGACAGTTGTTGTTTTTTGCTGTCTGCCAATTTTGTTTCTTGAATCATACAGTTGATAGCTTTTACATGTCTTCTTGCTGTTACAAATATTACTGAATACAAACATATTATTAGCACCATAGGCAATAAAAAAGTCACTAGATAATGTGCTATCCACCAGTTATTGTAATGAAGAAATGCGCACATACCCACACACCAGTCGGTTATAACTGTACCTCCAGTCTGATAAATAAATGTATATGTGTATAAAAATGCTAACAACCATATAAAAAGAATACATGTACCTGCCACTGAATTTTTTACATATCTGCTGTAAAAAAATGGATTACACACAGCAAAGTAGCGGTCAAATGATACAATTACCAAGTTTAAAACAGAAACAAAAAGTAAGCAGTAGAAATATATCATATAGTAAGGACAAAATGAATCACCAAAATACCAGCAATAGTCTATTAGTGTAAAAAACTGAACAGGCATAATAAGTAAACCATTTAGAAAATCTGCCACAGCAAGTGAAACGACAAAGAAATTAGTAGGAGTGTGAAGTTGCCTGAAATAAGAGACAGTAATGATCACAAATAAATTTCCAAACACAGCAACTACAATTAGAATTATTGCAAAGAGGTAAAGTATTACTGATATTTCAGTTTGCCTTAAAAGTTTAGGGCAACTTGCATTTTTGTCAGGAAAACAGTAACTTCTTTCTGAATACATATTTTCAGCTTTTATAAAGTTGTTTTGAAGAGATACAGTGTTACACGTGTCAGTTTTAATAATCTGAATCTCCGAAAGTCATTAACAAATGTGTATACATTTGCAAGATCCTGAGAGATTCATCTAAAGCATTTTCTACTCCGCTTATATAGCCCATAGCCGTTTCCCTCCCAAGTGTAACAGAAGTGTTTTGCTTTTCAGGATTATGACTATTATTTTTGTGATTAGGTACTAATTATACATAAACATTCAATTCTACTTTTGTTGTGTATTTTATTATTGATGTTACTGAACAAACAGTTGTATTTGTAAAAAAATATTTAAGATATTAAGCATCAGCTTTTTTTCCATTCATCAATTCATTTCCTAGTCTGTTACCAGCATAGTTGCTCAGCACTATCTGACAAGAACCTGCCTTATAGTGTTAGCACTTTTATACTTCTCTCTGTAAATCAATGGCATTTGTTTTTATATTGTGGCAAGCAAATGCAAATGCTTGTGTACCAATGAATGCTAAACTCTTAATTCAAATTAAGAGATATACTACTACATATTCTATTGTATAATGTTTAACTCTGTATGCATAATATTATTCTTGTTTTCCATCCATCCATCCATTATCCATCCCACTATATCCTAACTACAGGGACACAGGGGTCTGCTGGAGCCAATTCCAGCCAACACAGGGCACAAGGCAGGAAACAAACCCCGGGCAGGGCGCCAGCCCACCACAGTATTGTTGTTTTCACCCCTGAAATATTCTTCACAGTACCAGATGTCAGTCCTGTATTTGTCCAGCAAGTGGGTACATGCAAAACCATGAAATACAACTGTAGGCATTGATAGTTACAGATGTAGTTCTCCTTATTTTCTGCATTCTTCCTCCATCTTCCCACTGATAAAAAGCCCAGAGAACTATAAGCACTCCAAACACACCAAGGTCTTAGAGAGTCAATCTCACTCCTGAAATCTAGCAGAGGTTCAAAAATGTTAATTGTTTGGTAAACAGCGTGCTTAAACACAGCAATATAATAACTGTAACATTTACTTTGTAACAATTGTCATGTAGTTTACGGTCTGTTTGTACCTTTAATCATTTATGTAAATAGTAAAGTGTCTGATTAGGTGTGAATAGCCTGTGGACTACCTTGAAAGGAGCACCTGACTTGGAGGGCAATAATAGCTAAAAGGTGGATGCACTGACCATACCAAAAAACCCTAAAGAACAGTAGAAAAGAAAAGGAGGAGCAGCAGCACCATAGAGGATGGGTTGAAGTCATTTTAATTTAGGCAAACTACTTCACCTCCACGAGCCATCAGGTGAATCTGGGTTTATTGCTGCAGAAGGCAAAATGACTTAAAGAAATAGAGGATCCTTTTCCTATTTAAATTATGAAATGTCAGCACGTGTGTGGAGACGGAGTTTCCTGAGATTAGAGTAGTAATGAGAGAACATTGCAGCATTTGCTTCGCCATGAGTTCCCCAAAATCACAGGAATGTTCGCAATATTCACAGAACCTGGTGAAATGCATTAAACTCAATGGTGAAGGACTAAATGAACTAGATTTGGATGGGTTATAATGGTGCAATCACCTTTAAAGTGTCCCTGAGGGCTAGGGAATAGTATTGATTAGCGAATTTTGCCAAAGCATTATTCATAGCGAATTTGCTGCATTCGCATTTGCCCTTGATCATCAAATTATTTACTGTAATTCAGCTGGTTTAAGAGAATGTTTTTTTGGTGTACCATAAGGTGAGGCCAGCACATCATCCTCCAACATATTGTGACATAGTTAGTGGTAGAGATAAGAGTGAGCAAGCGAGTGAGAAATAAAGAAATTAAAGGACTTATAGCTGTTAGGATTTTGTTTTTCTTAGGTGTCCAGTGCTGTTTGAGTTTTTTTTTAACTTGTTTTTAGTTTTTGTGGCCATTTGTTATATTTTGATTGTAATTATCATTTAATCCATGACTTCTGTTGTTAAAGGCGCGCACAAGTGTGTGTGTGGGGGGGGTGGCTTTCTGTGCAGCACTGCGGGGTTAAAAAAATAGCATTTGTCCTCTGGTCGTTTTGTGTGTGCATATTTTGTATTTTTTCCCCAAAAAACTTTTCAATTCCCATGAAAGCTGGAGAAAGGAGAGCTGTGGCCATGGAGTTAATCGAGGGAACAGTACCACCAGCCCATCCTCGTCCTCTCAGCCACCTGGGGCAATACCTGTCAGTCTTTCAGAGACAGCTGACAGCCAGCAGCAGCAGCAAGCAACTGTGCAGCCACAACAATTCTCTGCAACCAACGAGCTGTGGCCAGGGCTCCAGATCCTTAACAGGTGCCCCTGAGGAGGAATCTCCCCAGCTCTTTGATCACACTTTGGGGGATCTCTGGGAAAAAGTCCAGAAGGAATTTATAATAGACCTGTAAAGTGACAAGCAGAAGCTTTTTGGGGGAGGTGCTAGGCATATTTAGGGAGGAGGACAGTGAGGACTCAGAGCTTCCACCAGCTACAGCAACACTGTGGGGCAGGGGCAGTGCATTACCTGCCGATAACCAGACCCTAGAAGCAAAGAAGTAACAGCTTATATCTGACTATGTTGACCTGGGGTCTGTGGAGGAGGGGGATGAAAGTGACAGACCATGGGTGCCACCTAAACAGTCACAGAGCAGCAGCTCTGGCAGTGAGGTGGAGAAGCAACAGTGTCAGAGGCAGCAAGGGGGCTGTAGAGCTGCCACAGAACTCAGTTCTAGGTACTCTTCTGTCTTGGCAGGCAGTGCCACTGGCACGCAGCAGCCAAATGCAGACACCTGGATCCATAATGTGGCAGCCAGAGTGGTGCTGGGCACATCTGGGCCTATTTAAGCATATTGACAGAGGATCAGGCCACTGCAGTCTGCAACCTTTGCCAGCAGAAGGTACGCAGGGGGCAACCTGGTTCCCATTGTCACAAAAATGACCATCAAGCATTGAGAAGGTTTGGGACAGCCACCCGTATAATTGTTCCCGGCTGCAAAACTGATTAATAAACAAAGAAATGTTCATTCAACTGTCCAAAACAAAACTGATTCTCTGGAGACAAGATGGTGGCTTTAAAGGCCAGTACAGGAAGTGATGTCATCAATACTGGAACCGGAAATGACGTCATTGGCTGCCCCAGAGGCGGGCGGGATTTCCCTAGAATGGTCTGCAAAAGAATTGCAGTGAAATTAGTGCACTTCGCCACCCCCTGGTCTGGCATGGAATCACATGTAGTCAAGCCCTTTAGTTGTCTCCTAAACACACGTGTGTGACAGGCCCCAGGCCTGTCGGGTCGGATGTTCTGCACCAAGAGGTCGTGAACGCGGGAGAGAGCATCGGCGCTGGCATGGAGAGGACCCTTCCGATGAATGAGCGAGAACCTATAAGGTTGTAGATCAAGGAACCACCTTGTGACTCAAGGGTTAGACTCCTTATGCAGGGCCATCCATTGTAAAGGTGCATGATACGTGACAAGGGTAAACTCCCGACCGCTCTTTCCACCGCCGCATACCTGGTCTCCCGATCCAGCAATTTCCGGCTCAGGAACATGACGGGGTGTTCAGCACCATCAACACTTTGGCTCAGCACTGCTCCTAGGCCTGTGTGCGAAGCGTCCATCTGGATGATAAAAATCAGTGAAAAGTCAGGTGTCTTTAAAACAAGTGCCGACATCAGGGCCTTTTTTAAGTCACCAAAGGCTGCCTCAGTTGTCTCAGTCCATACCACAGTGTTAGGAGCCCTCTTTTTTGTTAAATTAGTCAAGGGCACGGCTCTTTCCGAAAAGTGTGGTACAAACCGACGGTAGTGCCCTGCCAAGCCGAGAAATGCCTGGACCTGTCGCTTGGGTCAAAATGGCTTCTATTTTAGAGCACTGCGGCTTCACACTACCAAGACCCACCAGGTAGCCCAAATATTTGGCTTCTTCCAATCCAAAGAAACATTTTTTTGGATTGATTCGAAGACCAGCTTCACCCAGCATCCATAATACCGCTCAGACGTGCTGTAGGTGTTCCTTCGAGGTGCTGGAATAGATGATGACGTTAGCCAGGTAGGGAGCACTATACGTGTTATTGGGCCGGAGCACTTTGTCCACCAGATACTGGAAAGTTTCAGGAGCCCCATGTAACCCGAATGCAAGGACACAATACTGCCAGAGCCTACTAGGGGTGCTAAACGCAGTTTTACCCTTTGCAGGATCCGTTAAAGGAACCTGCTAGTACCCTTTGGTCATGTCAAGTGTGGTCAGATATTCAGCTTGTCCAAGCCTCTCAAGGATGTTGTCCACTCGAGGCATTGGATAAGCATCAAATTGTGAGACCTGATTAAGCTGACAGTAGTCATTGCAAAACCTCCAACCCCCGTCAGGCTTAGAAACCAAGACAATTGGGCTGGACCAGGGACTATGACTCTCCTCTATGACTCCTAGTTCCAACATGCTCTTGATTTCCTTCTCCACTTCAGCCTTCTTTGCCTCGGGAAGACGATAGGGGCGTTCTCGGACTATGACCCCGGTCTCAGTCACAATATCGTGGGCAACCAAAGAGGTCCTTCCAGGTTTTTCATCTACCACCTCCGGGAATGATGAGATAGCTGCTTCCAGCTCTCACCTCTGTCGGGTATTCAAATTAGACCCAAAGTTAATGGTGTTAACCTGAGCAAAGAAGGAGCGTTACTGGCCAGAGGTGGGATCAGGGTCCCTTTCCTTCCACAGTTTCAGCAGATTCACGTGATATATCCACTCACTCGGTCAACGATTGAGTTGTTTCACCAAATAGTCAACAAGTCCTTTTCACTCCTTAACTTCGTATGGTCCTTGCCAGTGGGCAAGTAGTTTGGAGTGGGAGGTGGGAACCAACACCATGACTCGATCCCCTGCCTAAAACTCCTAAAGTGTCGTGCCATGCTCATAATAGTGGGCCTGTGCCGAATCTTTTCAAATCTATCACGTAATTGCGCTATATACTTCAAAATATTAGCCAAGGGAAGAGCCTCTCCTTCCAAACCTTATGTCCAATATGCCCCGTGGTTGTCGTCCATATAATAATGAGTATGAGGGGCAGGAGTTGATCCCAATTCCTCCCATCCCCGCTGACCACCTTGCTTGGGAGTCTGATTAAATTTCTCTACTAAACCATCAGTTTGAGGATGATACACCACAGTTTTCAAGTGCTTTATTTTAAGTATCTTGGCCTTTTACCTGAACGTTTCTAAGGTAAACAGCGTTTCTTGGTCTGTAAGGACTTCTTTTTTTTTTATTTATTTATTTTTTTTTATTAATTTTATTACAATCAATACAAGCAATCAAGTTTTACAAAAAAAATTAGTTAAGAACAGATCGATCCCCACCCTGAGAGAGAGAGCAAGCCAAAAACGTTAAAATTTAAGGCTTGTAAAATACCTAAATCAACAAATTCTCTGTGCTTTATAAACTTATTTCAAAATATTACTGATTAGATCCTGCCATGTTTTGAAAAAGTCTGTACAGATCCTCTAACTGAGTATTTGATTTTTCCAATTTCAAATAATATAACACATCAGTTTCCCACTGACTTAAAGAGGAGAGTTTGGGTTCTTCCAGTTTATCAGAATAAGTCTGCGTGCCAACAGTGTAGTGAATGCAATCACAATTTGTTTGTCTTTCTCCACTTTAAGACCCTCTGGAAGAACCCCAAACACAGCTGTTAATGGGTTAGGAGGGATTGTGAGTCCAAGGCTGTCTGAGAGGTAATTAAAATTTTTGTCCAGAATAATGTTAATTTGGTGCAGGCCCAGAACATGTGACCTAGTGAGGCTGGGGCTTGGTTGCAACGTTCGCAGGTTGGATCATGCCCTGGAAACATTTTGGAGAGTTTTAGTCGAGACAGATGTGCTCGATATATAATTTTGAGTTGTATAATTGTATGCTTTGCATATGGAGCTTGAGTGAATTCTCTGCATTGCTACTTTCCACTCCTTTTCTGATATATTAATTGAGAGATCTTTTCCCAGTGTCCTCTTGGATCTTTGAAAGGAAGGGATTGTAAAAGGATTTTATATATTGTAGAGATGGAGTCTAACTCCTTGAAATTGAGCAATAATTTTTCCAGCATGGATGAGGGTGCAAGATGAGGAAAATCTGGAAGGTTCTGTTTAACAAAGTTCCTGATTTGAAGATAGTGAAAGAAATGTGTAGCTGGAATGTTAAATTTGGAATGTAATTGTTCATAGGATGCAAAGACGTTGTCTATATAAAGATCTCTAAGCAAGTTAATTCCAAATTTTTCCAGATATTAAAACTGCATATGTTTGTGAAGGTTGAAAGAGGTGGTTCTCTTGCAGGGTGCCACAGAAGAAGCTTCTCCGTCTTAAAATGCTTTCTACATTGGTTCCAGATTCTAAGTGAGTGGAGCACAATTGGGTTATTAGTGTATTGCCGATAGCGTGTGTTTATTGGAGCACAGAGCAAGGAATACAAAGAAGTACTGCAGGATTTTACTTCTATTGCGGTCCATGCCTGTGTATGTTCTTCTATTTGTGTCCAGGTTCTTATCGCCTGTATATTTGCTGCCCAGTAATAAAACTGGAAGTTAGGTAGAGCCATGCCACCTTCTGCCTTTTGTCTTTGTAGGGTCGCTCTTTTGATGCGTGGATGTTTTGAATTCCAAATAAATGAGGTTATTGTTGAATCTAATTGCTTAAAGAATGATTTATTAATGTATATTGGTATGTTTTGAAATAAAAAGGAGCTTAGGAAGAATATTCATCTTAACAGTGTTAATTCTTCCAGCTAGTGTGAGATGAAGGGTTGACCATCTATGCAAGTCTTGTTTAATTTTTTCCATGCAGACGCGAAATTTTGTTGATAAAGAGCTTTATGTTTACTTGTGATGTTTACCCGAGGTATTTAAACTGTTCTGCAATGATAAAAGGTAGGGTGTCTAATCTAATATTATATGCTTGAGAATTCACTGGAAAGAGTACACTTTTATTCAGATTAATTCTGAGACCAGAGATCTTTTGAAATTCTGTGAGTGCTGCTAAGACTGCAGGCACAGAATTTTCTGGGTCCATATATACAGTACCATGTCATCTGCATATAATGAGATTTTCTGTTCCAGTCCTTCTCTGCTAATCCCCTTTATCTGATCAGTATTTCGACAATGTATTGCCAGTGGTTCAATGGCAATTGCAAACAACAGTGGTGACAAGGGCATCCTTGTCTTGTGCCACGTTCTAGTTTAAAGTAGTCTGAGCAAATGTTATTGATGCAAACTGAAGCTTCTGGGTTAGTATACAGTAATTTAATCCATGCACAAATGTTGGGCCAAACCCAAACTTCTCCAAAATAGTAAAAGGTATTTCCATTCAATCATGTCGAATGCTTTTCTGCATCCAATGATAATAATATTTCTGGGGTGTTTGATTTAGTTGGTGAGTATATTACATTAAACAGGCGTCGAAGATTTGAAGATAAGTGTCGGCCCCTAATAAATCCAGTTTGGTCTTGTGATATTACGAGGGAGCACTTTCTCCATCCTTCTAGCTATGATTTTAGAGAGTATTTTAACGTCGTTATTCAGAAGTGAAATTGGTCTGTATGATGCACATTGTAATAAGTCCTTATTTTGTTTTGGAAAGACAGTGATTAGTGCTTGGCGAAAGGTTTGTGGAAGAGATTGGTTATCTCTGGCTTCTGTAAATGTTGCTAATAGGAGGGAGCTAGCTGAGCGGAGAATTTCTTGTAAAACTCTGCAGGGTAGCCATCAGGGCCTGCTGCTTTTCCACCTTGGGTGACTTTATAGCATCTAGTAATTCTGATAATGACAGAGGTTTATCAGTTCCTCCACACTAATAGCGTCAATTTGTGGTATCTGTAATGTATCCAGAAATGCATTAGATTGTATATTGTCTTCTTTAAACTCAGTAGTATATAGGGATTTATAGTAGTCTCTAAAGTGTGCATTATATTTTTGTGTTCGATGATTTTATCTCCATTAGTGTTAGTAATTACGAGATTGCATTGCACTTCTTGCTTGTGAATTTGTTGAGCTAAAAGCTTATTAGCTTTCTCTCCATGTTCATAATAATGATGTCTGGATTTGTAAATTAGTTGTTCAGTTTCTTTAGTTGTCAAGAGGTTTAATTCTGAATGTAGAGCCTGCCTCCTCTATGTAGAGTCTCGCTTGGTAGTCTGGCATGTTCTTCATCTATTTTAGTAATTTAGCTTTTTATCTCTGCTACTTTCTTGGCCTTGGATTTATTTCTGTGGGAAAGATATGAGATAATCTGTCCTCTTAAGAAGGCCTTAAGAGTTTCCCAGAGTATTCCTGCAGAGATCTCAGGGGATGTATTTGTCTCTAGAAAGAATTTGATTTGTTTGGATATAAATTCAGTACAATTCTCGTCAGCTAATAGAAGCGGTTGAGGCCATCTGCTGGTGAGTGTATGGGGCTTAGTAATTTCAGCTCCAAGATCATAGGTGCATGGTCTGAAATAACAATAGCATCGTATTTACAAGATTTAATCTTAGGCAAGAAGTTATTGTCTATAAAGAAGTAATCAATCCTTGAGTAGCAATGATGTACTGGTGAGTCGAAAGAATATGTTCTTGAATTTGGGTTTTAAAACCTCCAGGGATCTGATAAGTTGTGATCAGTTATAAACTTTGTAATTATCTTTGCAGTGTTAGATTGTTCCCCTGTGGAGGAAGTCTTATCTAAAAGTGGATTTAAAACACAATTAAGGTCCCCAGCCATTATAACTTTATGAGTGTTCAGATTGGGAATGGATGCAAATAAATTTTGTATAAATTCCTTATCATCAACATTAGGTGCATAAACATTTATCAAAATCATTTTACAGTTAGATAAGTCTCCCATGACCATTACATATCTCCCTTCAGGATCCAATACTACATCTGATGCTACAAATGGTACTGTTCTATGTATGAGAATTCCCACACCTCTAGTTTTCTTTGTAAAACTAGAATGGAACATTTGGCCAGTCCAGTCTTTTGCAGCGGAACTGATCCTTACTTAGTAAGTGGGTTTCCTGTAAAAATACTATTTTAGCATTTAGACCTGTTAGGTGAGAGAGTACTTTCTTTCTCTTTAATTCGTGATTCCGTAAGGACTTCTTTAGGAACCCCAACTTGCGCAAAGACTCCCATTAGTTCCTGTTCGATTGCTTTAGAATTAGCTGAGCACAACGGAACAGCTTCTGGATATCAGGCCGCATCATCTACGAAGACAAATATATATTTATGTCCTCGGGATGAGGGTCCCAGGGGTCCCACTATGTCGACCCCTATCCTTTCAAATGGGCCATCAATTAAGGGAAGGGGAACAAGAGGAGCACGGTCCCTACTAAGAATTTGCCACAGCTGATATGAAATATGGAAGTGGCGAACCTCCTACTTAATTCCCGGCCAGTAGAAACGGAGCTTAATACGCTCTAGTGTTTTTTCGGTGCCTAGGTGGCCTCCTAGGAGGTGGGTGTGTGCTAACTCACAACCTTGCCGCTGGAAAGTTTGTGGGATTAGCAACAGCTTCCGCATTATACCAAAGCGTGCTCACTAACCCAATATAATAAATCATTTTCCATATCAAAGTGGGGTCCTTGCGGCATGGGCTGATTGGTGCATTGGAAGTTGACTAGGACAACTGCATTCTTAACAAATATAAGGGAATCATCATTCCATTGTTCCCTTTTAAACGAGGCCAGTGTTTGTCTAAATTGGAAGCTCAGATCTGAGAGAGGGTCTGTCTGACCTCAAGGGGCGGAGAGTCATCCCATTCTGTTGAGACGCGGACAGATGACGTAGTGGTCCATGACGGTCCAGGAAGCTCCCCTATCAGACCAGTCTCGCCCGAAAATCACAGCGCATGGTGGATTTGGGAGGACCTCGACGATGATTCTTTTAAGTGATGAAACATCGGGCGTATTTATACGAGCGGATATTTCCATGCACACAGGTAATTCTGGTCTTTGTTTTTAACCACTGTCATGGTAGTACGTATCGGCGATCAACAAAAGAAATTTTACCTTGAAACTGTTTAATATGACCTCTCCCGTATGAGCCAGTAACAAGCGGTTTGAAAGTGCACACAATCCACCCCTCTCTCTCCATTTACATTCTGCCTCGCTCCCAAGTGAGGGCCATGCTGGCAGACTCTGGTGCAAACTCTGGTTTATGCCAAGAGGGTAGATTAAGAGGGACATAATCTCTACGGCATCTGCTTAAGGATCATTCTGCTGTCCTAAATTGCAAGGCTGTCCTGGATGTTTCAATGAGCTCAATGAGCTTGTTTACATTAGTAAATTCTCCCCAGACCGGCTGGGTGAAATGTTCTGGCAAACTATTTATTAATAGAAAGCAGGCCACTTTCTTGACTAATTGGAAGGTGGTGCATTCAGTTAGCCTTAACCAACCTGCCACCTCTTCCCAGAGAGTGTATCAAGCTGCTCTCGGGTAGGCCGCTTAGGGTGACATCTCCATTTTTTTATTTTTCTCACCTGCTGGTCTGGGGAATCCCCACTTTGTTCTGGAGCCTTATCCCCGGTGGGGAGGACAACTTTCTCCTCCGAGAAAGCATAATAAGTCCCCATCACTTCCCCCATAGAAACCAGCCCATGTCTGTGTGTCCCATCGACGCTCTCCCTATTTGATTTAGGTGGCCCGGAACTAGACAAAGGGAGAGTTCTTTCCGAAATCCAAGACGCAATCCCCACCCAGCAACTTGGCCCAGGTACTCTCCCAACTGGACATGATTCAGGTCCAGCCCCACTCTCTTCAGGTTTTTCTCCATACTGCCGACTACGCCACTAAAATTATATATATCCTTCATATTTTTCTACTAAAAATATGAAGGATAATATAATAAGTGATATTTTTTCTGTGAGTATTGTGTAGTTGTCCGGAGGACTGTCAGACACTAATTCATATTTTGGTAACAACCTTCAATAACTTTATAAAGGAGGCTAGATTGTATTTTTCAAAATGAAAAGAATTTGTAAACATCATGACTGATGTTGAATGTTGTTGTTTATGGGGGCAATAGGTGGTCTTTCATGTGAAAAAACAAAAATATAATTCATGTTTTCTAAAGAAAACTTCACAGTTACAAACACAACAACATTGCAGTTTACCAAATGAGGGAAATTCAAGGACATACAGGAGCATGGCACACAGAATAATGAAAAATTTAAAACATAATACCAATTGGCATTGGCTGTGGCACTTCTAGGTAAAATATGACACAACACACAGAAAAACAAAAACTAGCACAAAATTAAATTCTACACATGAAAAAACACACTACTTAGAACAGGTATTAAACATATTTAGTGGGCAGCCACAGTACAAACTAACATCAAACATTCATAGTTTCTATTTTTGAGTCCTGTTAATAAATGTTCCTAGTTTCATAAATAAACACAATGGATTGATAAGTGACCTTTTTAATTCTATATCACATAATGGCTACTTTACTTGTAAGTATGTTCTTCTAAGATGGTGTAGTGAAAGAATCTTTTTATAGGCAGGGAGAATATCTTGTTTTGCACTGTGCTGTGGTTTACACTTTTGGGAACAGCACTGTAGTCTAAAGACCCAAACAACACTTTGAGGATAAATATGTTAACTATGTGATTAAATTATTCTGTTTGTGTGTGTGTGTGTGTGTTTGCATTATGTGTAAAGTTTTTAATTGTATTTTACCTGTGAAATTCTTCCAGCTCTCTGAGTCTGTATTAAATTGAATTAATATATTGTGTTCCATTGTAGATCTTAGGGTGACAAATATTTTTCTTATTATTCGTCTTTTTTCATGGGTTTTTAAAATTCTAGCTTCAGTTGGTGCAAAATTAAACTTGATGTTTTCACTCATTAATGCTTTCAGGCTGCTAATATAAATCTTGGCCAATAAGACCAGTGTCTGATATTTCACTTTCTTTCTGAAGGCTTAGAGGTTAAATAGGATTCCAAATCAAAATGAACTGTTTCTGAATTCAAATTTCTGATTTTCATTTTGGTACTGGTATTCTGGCTTTTCTCTTTATTTTGATTTGACCCAAGCATGTATTTGACTAGTCCTTTAAAGCTCATTGTCTCATTTCTTACATTTACACTTCCTTTAATGCATCAATTGTATACTTCTTTAATTTTCTCCAGATGGAAAAAACAAAAAATGTTTAGTGAAGGAGAGGCAGTTATGAATATGCTTGCCTAATTCAATAATCAGAGTGCCAACACAAACAACATATGATGTATAATAGCTTTGTAAAGGGCACTGTAATAGAATTTAATTTTAAGTATGCTTTTAAATGATTAGAGTTCCTGATTCTTTTTCCCCACAGGCACAACTTCACTCTTTTTTTATTATTCTTTGTTTTTGTTTTTTAAACTGTGCTGTTTGCCTAATAAATATAACCCGATGTCTGGCAGCTTTTCCTTGTCATGTCCTGTGTAACTCACTGTGCTTTACAATGGACTCACTTTAAAAGGGACGCAAGAGGAAGAGAGAAAAGGACAGCTACAAGTAGCATGAGGAGGATAACTGCCTTAAAAGTGAAAGCTGCTGAGCTGCATACAGTGTTGTTTTTTATGGTCTTTACCTCACTGGTAACCTTACAGACAGAACAGACATTTGATACTGCAGAGAACACTTAAATATATATATCCCTTCCATCTCCTCCAGGAGATGCTTTCCTAGATCACTTTTAATCACAAGGCTCATTCCAGCACAGTGTGCTAAGAAACACCTTTGAGGATCTGTTTTTTTCCCGCTGCTATCAGGCAATTGCATGCTTCCTCCAGACGTCCCAACCTAAATGCTTATACTCTTTATTTACATTTTGCAACATTTGCACAATATACTGCTACAAAAAGCAGACAAGTGAGTCATAAAAAAGATTTGGGGCTGCCACCCATATAATACTCCCTGCCTGTAAATGGGCAAATTGCTAGCACCGATGTGCTCAGAACAGAATCCAAAACAGAACTGATTAGGTTAGTCAAATATGGCGGCTTTAAAGGCCAGAAAAAGGAAGTGAAGTCATTGAGGGTGGAAGGGTCCTCTTCCATAGGTTTGGACCCAGACGTGAAGTCATCAAAAGGGCCGCAAAAGGAAGTCTCTTTTGTCATGGGTTCTTCACTGGAAGTGACGTCGTCCAAGTGTCCAGAACTGGAAGTGATGTCACTTGGGCCAGGTGGAATTTCCCATGAACAGTCTGCAGAAAAGTGAGAAAAAGGTCAGTGCACTCCACCACGCTTTACCAAACATGAATAACTGATTGTAAAATGTTTACTCTGTTATTAACATTTAAAGTATAAATATTGTAACCATTGTGAAGACACCCTTTCAGTGATATTTACATTTGTTAAAATTCCAGTTGTGATCTGTTTACAGTGCGTTCCACTTAAGTTTAGAGCTGACTTCAAAACCCTCCTTCTTACATATAAAGGTTTAAATAATCAAGATCTCAAGATTCTGCCCTACTAAAGATTCTATCCATCCATCCATCCATTATCCAACCCGCTATATCCTAACTACAGGGTCACGGGGGTCTACTGGAGCCAATCCCAGCCAACACAGGGTACAAGGCAGGAAACAAACCCTGGGAAGGGTGCCAGCCCACCACAGGGCACACATAACCACACACCAAGCACACACTAGGGACAATTTAGAATCGCCAATGCACCAAACCTGCATGTCTTTGGACCGTGGGAGGAAACCAGCCTGCTGCCTCCTAACTGCGAGGCAGCAGCGCTACCCACTGCACCACCGTGCCACCCTACTAGAGATTCTAAAAACTAATAAAATAACAGGGAGAATTAAAAGCTCCAACGCTGTGGAATTATTTGCCTGCTTATATACAAGATGCCCCTTCCAGGCTGAAGACTCATTACTTTAGTATAACATATCGTAGTTAGAGCCACTGATTAGCTGTGTGTACTACATCACTGTTAGTGGTTTGTGTAAAAAAATATAAGCATTACAATAACAATGAACCTTTGCTAAACCGTTTCTATTGTTTCTTTTCTCAGTATCTTGCTGCAGCACTTGGTGCCACTACTGTAATGCTAAAATGCTTTCCTGCCCATGAAAAGACACCTGAGATACAGGGGACAGACTCTGCTGTTGAATGCCTGTGAAGTGGTGGGTGGCCAGTAGGTTGAGGTCTCCAGGACTCTTACTGTGTTTGTCTTTAATTTTCTCTGTTATGATACATTTCTGTCAGTCAGATTCAAATTACCATGTAACTTTATGTCCTATAATGTAATCAAAAAAGGTTGTGTTTGTATTTTAGTGGGGGACTTGTTAATGTGCTCTGTGTCTGCACTTAGTAAACAATAATAAACTGAATTCAGTTCAACTGAGTTATTTTAAATGTGCCAGACCACAAGATCAGAATGTTTAATGGACTAGAAGTTATCAGTATGTAGGCAGACCTCATTAAACCTTGGGATGAAAATAGACCTTTCATCAAAACCAAAAGGCTAAACAAAAGACTAAGCCATTGCCAACTGTTTGTTACCCAAAAGATCTTTGAACTGCGGAGAATGAAATAATATTCACAATTGGGGATCATTTTGGATCAGGCTGAAACAGCTTATTAGTAATTTAATTGAAGTCATCAGAAGATGTTACTTCTGGGAAAGCCTAGCAAGCCTTTGCTGCATCATACCAATAGGTGCAAAAAAAAAATGTGGGCACCCACTAAAACAAAATGCCAATACACAGAATTTCAAAACATAATGTTAAATAAAATAATACATCTTCAAATAAAAGTATTACATACAACAATAATCACATAAAATATCCTGATATTCAAACCCTCGATGCTTCAGCAGAAGACAGAAAAAAATATTCTTCCAAGGAAAATGAAATAATGATTAACAAATTGTAAAAATCTTCAACCGCTAACGAAATGAAGAAATCACAATTTTTAATTTTAATTAGTACTGTTTGATATTGTAAATTCCCAGAGAAGCTGAGCATGGTCAGAAATTATAATCCCCTCATAACTGCCAGATTTGACAGAGGGTATCAGTTTTTTTCAAAAAGAAGAAATCAGTATGAGAGTAACCATGATGCACTGAAGAAGAAAATAAAATGTCTTAAATAAGACATGGGTTATGATGCGTTAAGAAATTGACACATTTGACAGTCCTATGGACCTCAGTGTGATGGTGCTGGAGAAGCTGTTTCTAACACTGACTAACTGAGGTCTCTCAGTCTAGAAGTTTGTGACCCAATAACAGAGGGAGGTGTTCAGGCCCAGCAGGCTTAGCGTTCCAATTAGGTGCTAGGAAACGGGTGTGTTAAATGCTGAACTAAAGTCTATGAAAAACATTTGCAGATATGTGTCCTTCTTGTCCTGGAGAGAGGGGGCCAAATGGAGGGTGATGGCTATGGCATCACCCATTGAATGGTTCCTGTGGTTTTTTAATCTGCAGGGGGTAGCAGGGTCTTGACATATTACATAATGAGCCACTCAAAACACTTCATGATGATGAGTGTGAGTGCAACCGGATGATAACCATTAAGGTAGGACACTGTGGACTTCATCAGCACAGGAATGATGATAGTAGTCTTGAAGCACATTGGGACATTGGCTTTGCTCAAGGAAATGTTGAAGATGTCAGTGAGAACATCCACCAACTGGTCTGTACATTGTCTGAGCACCTTACCAGGAAGACTGTCTGGTCCAGCTCCCTTTTGTGGGTTGAGTCTGCAGAGAGTTTTTCTCTTGTCAGCCATGGTTAGATGCAGTACTTGATTGTTGGGAGAAGAGGTCTTTCTCACCACCATGTTGTTCTGCTCCTCACACCGTGAACAGAATTTATTCATCACATCTGGAAGAGAGGCATCACTGTCACAGGCAATGGTGTTATCCTGTAGTTGGTGATAGCCCGGATGCTGTTCCATATGTGCCTTGCGTCACCACTGTCTTGGAAATGGCTTTGGATTCTCTGGATGTGGGCATGCTTTGCTATTCTGATGGCCCAGGATAGTTTGGCCCTTGGTGTTCTTGAGACAGCCTCATCACCTGCTCTAAAAGCCCTCTTTAGCACACATACATCTGCAGTAATCCACGGCTTCTGATTGGGACATGTGGTGATGAACTTTGAGACAGTAACATCATCAATGCCCTTGCTGATAAAGCTTGTCACTGATGCTGTGTGCCCCTGCAAGTTAGTGCTGTTGCCATTGGTTGTGGCCTCTGTGAACATGTTCCAGTCAGTGTGCTCAAAGCAGTCTTGAAGACTGCAGCCTCAGAACCAGGTTGAATCACTTGACAAGTTGGAATTGGCATAACAGAGAAGTGGTCTGAATAGCCCGGAGTGGCTCTGCTCAATATGCGTCACGAATGTTTGTGTAAACAAGATCTAGTGTGTTTTTTTCTCGTTGCAAAGTCCTTAGGGTGATGGAATTTAGGGAGCACTGACTTTAGATTTGCATGGTTGAAATCTCCACAGACAATAAGCACTCCATCTGGATGAGCATTTTCCAATTCATTCATAGAGCTGTATAGCTCACAGAGTGCTTCCTTAGCGTTTACGCTGGAGGGAATGTAAACTCCAACTACAAATGCAGTAGTACATTTCTGTGGTAAATAAAAAAGTATGCATCTAACATTTGCAAACTCCACTAGCAGTGGCTAGACACTAACACAGAGTTCTTGCACCATGCTGTCGCCAAGCCACGTGTAGCTGCGTCTTCCCAAAATTACCAAATTTCAGCAGTTTCAGCTCAAAAAATGGGATTTAACAAAAGCCTGATGCGCAGAAATAATTCCACAGACAAAATATCTTTGTTTTTAAAAGTTTAGTTAAGTTTCAAAGTAAAACAGTTCACACAAAAGGAAAGTTAAAATATCAAAAAAAAAGGGAAAAATTCTTGTTAAGAAAAGTTCAGTTCTAAGCTTAATCTTGTTACATCTCAAATCGTTACTATTTACTTATTTCTAAACCATTTGAAAACGGTCAGAAAACTATATGCTTATCCCATCTCTGAGTAGAAAATGGGTCTTTCAAGTCCCTCTTTACTAGGACCTGTTCTAAACACAACTGAATCTATTATCACACTGTTTCTCAGTTATAGCAAGAAGGTTCTATCGGTTACTAACTTACATGTATAGGGGGAAAAGACTATACCATAAGCTATGAATATAGAAGAAATGTATATTCTATTCAAATTAAGCAAACTTTAATATGAGTTTAACAAAAAACATTAACTTTCTAAGACTGGCTCTTACACCACGTCTCTGTATAAACAAAGACACAACAGTCTCTAAACTCGTACTGGGTAGTCAGATGTAATCCAGTTTATTCTCCAGGGAGCAAACATTTGAGAGTGTAAATGAACAGGAGAGCCAACCGGCTGCTTTCCATGCTTCAGTATCCTTGCACACTGCTTTCGCATAACCCTTCTCTTGTCAGCAGTATCAGGTGATGCCAAAGACTGAAGGCCTGGTCCTCACAGCAGTCTGAGATCGCATAGCTTCTCCAGCAGATCGTCTTTTGGGCTGAATTTTGGATGATTTCTGTACAGCAAAAGTGTCTGGTAATGAAAGACACGAACACCGGTTGTTCCTATGTCCATTTACTGTTGAAGGTCCAGCTAAGAGACAATTAGTATGATACAGCACCTTGTTGGGTCCAGAGAGGCCACTGTGAGCTACTGTTGTGTCACCATCATTCTGTTCATATAACAAAGAGCTAATGGACAAAATAATGCAGCAATGTGAAGGCATTGATTTTGTAAATGGAAGTGACTTTAATTAAATCAAGAGAGGTCTTTCTTGACTCTGTGCTCTCACACTCTTTTATATTACTTCTTGCACCCTCTGAAACCTGCTCTCTGAAACTAAAAGGCTGATGAGCTACTCCTTCTTTGGGGAACTGAAAATTGACTCTTTTTTCTTTGTGGATTTGAAGGCTGAGATGTAGTGCACCAGCACTGAGAAGCAGCAATTACTTTAAAAATGGAACTTCAGGATTTAAATTCTTGTGCCTGAAAGAGTAAGGCCTTTTCCTGTGATGTTGCAAGAGGACACAGCAAAAAGCAAGCTGATAAAAAACACAGCACACCACAGACAAAAAACAATGTTGCAAAGAGAAAGAGTGCACTCTGATACAAGAAGAATCCTCCAACTGAACCCTGAGCAGCAACAAAGACAACAACTACACAACAATATTGGATATTATCGTTAAAGACTTGGTATTGTAAAACTATTTACTGTGCCAAAATAAATTAGAACTCTAAATAGAAAGTAAACAGCCAGCCTCTTCTATGTTATACAGTATGTTTGTCTGTCTAGTCTGTCTATTTTCTTTTTTATATGTCAATATATATATGCAGTAATCATATTTCTATAATTCTTATGTTTATCAATAAATTGTATTACTCTGCTTCTTAAAACGAGTGTGCTTCAGTTACCTTTACATAAGTGTCACATCAGGAGATCAGCTCCTACAACAGATTAAGGTAAGGTAAATAATTAACAAAATTAAAATATGTTACTATTCCAACTTTTAATTGCGTCCTTGGGTAAACCCAGGTATGTTCGAAAGTGACATTTTCAAGGTAATTGTAAAAGTTAAACCAAATTCAATAACTACAGAATAAAACATACATTCACTGGGGTGAAAAGTAATTTATTTTTTTAAGGATGCTAGATTGCTGATTGTGTAGAAGGAAATTTTTTTATATTAGCACGAGAGGATAGCAAATTAACACGAAGAGCCATAAAAAGTAATTAAAAGCTTCTAAAGCATTAGATTAAGCATAAATTAGAATGTTAAGCAAATAATATAGGTCAAGCAAATAGTTACAGTGGTGTGAAAAACTATTTGCCCCCTTCCTGATTTCTTATTCTTTTGCATGTTTGTCACACAAAATGTTTCTGATCATCAAACACATTTAACCATTAGTCAAATATAACACAAGTAAACACAAAATGCAGTTTTTAAATGATGGTTTTTATTATTTAGAGAGAAAAAAAATCCAAACCTACATGGCCCTGTGTGAAAAAGTAATTGCCCCCTTGTTAAAAAATAACCTAACTGTGGTGTATCACACCTGAGTTCAATTTCCGTAGCCACCCCCAGGCCTGATTACTGCCACACCTGTTTCAATCAAGAAATCACTTAAATAGGAGCTGCCTGACACAGAGAAGTAGACCAAAAGCACTTCAAAAGCTAGACATCATGCCAAGATCCAAAGAAATTCAGGAACAAATGAGAACAGAAGTAATTGAGATCTATCAGTCTGGTAAAGGTTATAAAGCCATTTCTAAAGCTTTGGGACTCCAGCGAACCACAGTGAGAGCCATTATCCACAAATGGCAAAAACATGGAACAGTGGTGAACCTTCCCAGGAGTGGCCGGCCGACCAAAATTACCCCAAGAGCGCAGAGACGACTCATCTGAGAGGTCACAAAGACCCCAGGACTGCAGGCCTCACTTGCCTCAATTAAGGTCAGTGTTCATGACTCCACCATAAGAAAGAGACTGAGCAAAAACGGCCTGCATGGCAGATTTCCAAGACGCAAACCACTGTTAAGCAAAAAGAACATTAGGGCTTGTCTCAATTTTGCTAAGAAACATCTCAATGATTGCCAAGACTTTTGGGAAAATACTTTGTGGACTGATGAGACAAAAGTTGAACTTTTTGAAGGCAAATGTCCGTTACATCTGGCGAAAAGGAACACAGCATTTCAGAAAAAGAACATCATACCAACAGTAAAATATGGTGGTGGTAGTGTGATGGTCTGGGGTTGTTTTGCTGCTTCAGGACCTGGAAGGCTTTTGTGATAGATGGAACCATGAATTCTACTGTCTACCAAAAAATCCTGAAGGAGAATGTCCGGCCATCTGTTCGTCAACTCAAGCTGAAGCGATCTTGGGTGCTGCAACAGGACAATGACCCAAAACACACCAGCAAATCCACCTCTGAATGGCTGAAGAAAAACAAAATGAAGATTTGGAGTGGCCTAGTCAAAGTCCTGACCTGAATCCAATTGAGATGCTATGGCATGACCTTAAAAAGGCGGTTCATGCTAGAAAACCCTCAAATAAAGCTGAATTACAACAATTCTGCAAAGATGAGTGGGCCAAAATTCCTCCAGAGTGCTGTAAAAGACTCATTGCAAGTTATCGCAAATGCTTGATTGCAGTTATTGCTGCTAAGGGTGGCCCAACCAGTTATTAGGTTCAGGGGGGCAATTACTTTTTCACACAGAGCCATATAGGTTTGGATTTTTTTTTCTCCCTAAATAATAAAAACCATCATTTAAAAACTGCATTTTGTGTTTACTTGTGTTATATTTGACTAATGGTTAAATGTGTTTGATGATCAGAAACATTTTGTGTGACAAACATGCAAAAGAATAAGAAATCAGGAAGGGGGCAAATAGTTTTTCACACCACTGTAACTAAAAAAATCAGTTATATTGCATTATTTCTTAGGCTTACAGTAAAATTTAAAACCAGCTTTGGACAGGATGAGAGTTTGAAAACACCTGTGATTCAAGGCTAGGAAGCGATAAAGATGGCTCTGAAAGGCGTATCGAAAACCAGCTGGGTTGATGTTTCAGCAGAAAGGCAAGAAAAGGCTTTTGCTGTAAGCAGGGTCACGCTGACATAATGCATGAAGAGAAAATCTTAGTAAATTCAGGCATTAGCAAAAATACTATAAGAATATATTAGCAATTAACTTTAGTGTAGAAATTAAGACAAATCAAGCATGCCAAGCAGTGATTAAATGAAAGCACATACTATACTTCTTTTTAATTAAAGTTTAAGCTTCAGGTCACTATTATAAAAAGTAAAAAGTATTGTGGTTTTTCCCTCTACTTACCCTTTACCTGTTTTCTCAATGGTAAGTGTTCTCGTCAAGTTCATTATCAAGTTGGTCTACTGTTGCACTTTAAGATGAACACACACATATGTAGCTATACGCATACACACAGACCCTAACCACAACAATGTCCTGTGAATGACACACACAGGCTGATTAATCTCTAGCACTTTAAACCACGCAAGTTCCTTAGGAATAACACAGTCTGTCACTCAGCACTTCAAGAGACTTACCTATTATCGGCACAAACAACATACGATGTTTTAGTGATATCTCAGACCTGAATATTACTTTTGGTCTACAAGAATACATTTAAACATACAAAGACTCAGCACTCTTGACTATAGGCCATTTTTTAGCCAAGACTACCTTCTTCTCTCATACTGTCCCTTCTATTGAGTAGCGCCCTTACTCTCAGCCGTATAAATCTCACAGCACAGATATAATGGCAAAAATCCGTCCGTCACCAGGTGCTCAAAGAACTCTAACTTATTACTTCAATCACTCTAGACATTAAGACAAAACATAGAAAGTTAAAAGGAACATGGTATTTATTACAAGCAAATAATAATAATGCCACTGGAACAAAGAATACTAGAAAACAGGTACTGATAGGAAAGTCTGAATATATATAGTCTTTAGAAAAAGCTTACGAAAAAAGGTAGAGATGACAAGGATGAATGTCCCAGGGAGGCTTTTGATTTGAAAATCAATGTTCATGATGCCTTTCTGACGACCAATGCTGTCTTCGTCCGTTCCTCTTCTTTTCCTTCTGTACTTTCTTCTTCTCCTTCTTCCCTTCTTCTCTCTTCTGTCTGACGTTGCTTTCAAACCAAGACATATTTATTATGAAATGTCATGCCTTGGTTTCACAACACATGCACCTGATTGGCTGGCTGTCAAAATGATTGATGAATTAATTTACTGTTTGTTTTCCCAAACAACAATACCTTTAATGTACTCTGAGGTGTCAGTAGATCTTCCTTTCCCAGGCTGTAAACCAAATTGTTGTTCCAGATGTCCATCCATAAAGTAATCAATAGCCTGAGGCATGGCTCAGCATCTTTTCCCAGGCTGTAATACCAAATTCACATTAAGCTGTGAACAACTGTTATAAAAGTAAGATGTAAGGGAAGAAAACCTGCTTTGATTTGTTTTAGTTCATCTGTTGTCTTGTCTCAAACAAAATATAATGGAAACTAAAATGTACAGATTTTATACACCATAACAGTAAGTAAGTTAGTAAGTAAGTAAGTAAGTAAGTAAAATGTATTTATAAAACTCTCAATAATAGACAAAATACCTTTTTTTTAAGAACTTCCTTTTTCCTTCTAAAATCCCACCGACTAACATTCTACTGGAAGTTACCAACAACAGGAATATCAAATAAGATCAATATAACTTTAACTTTTTACTGAACATACAATACACAACATTAGGTAAGCACCAACATTTTAAAACGAATTATGTAATAAACTGGAAGCCAGTGCAATGCATACAAAATGGGAGTAATATGTACTCTGACTAGTTCAAGTTAAAAGCTAGCATTTTGGACTAACTTTAGCCAAGAAAGGGAAGATTTATTCAGACCAGTATACAGGGCATTGCAGTAGTTAAAGTACGAGGAAATAAAAGCATGTACACATATCTTCAATTCTGGTCTTGAGACTACAGTCCTCAATTTCGAAAGGTTTCTTAAATGAAAGAAATAAGAGCAGTTAACAGATCTTATATGTGAATCTAAGCTTAATGACTGATCAAAAATAACCCTTTATCACATAAGTTTGACTTGACAGTTGGATAGACAGAAACCATCTGGAGAGTAATCTCAGAGTGAAGGCTAGAAGGAGCAACAATTAGAATGTCAGTCTTTAATGAGTTCAACTGCAAGTAGTAATTACAAAGACAATTATTACTCTGTGACAAGCTGTCAACCAAAATGGACAATGTTTCAGTTTCATTAGGCTTAAATGAAATGTAAAGATCTATATCATTCTTATAAAGGTGATATTAAATGCACTTAAAAGAGTTCATAATCTGAGACAAAGGAACGATGCATAAGAAAAACAGTACTGTCCAAGAAAAAAAAAACCTGGTGACACTCCACAAGTCAGAGGAGCAGTAACAGATGTACCAAGCGAAAAATTCCTATTACATATTGTATATATGAGGAGAACCAGTCTGATACAGAACCAGAGACGCCCCCAGACAGTTCTAACCTATTAATTAAAATCTGATGGTCCACTTAGTCAAAGGCTGCATTAAGGTCTAGCAATACTAGCACAGAAAACTCACCTGCATCAGCAGCCATTAATAGGTTGTTAACAACTTTAAAAAGAAGAGCTGTTTCTGTAGAATGCTGTTTCCGAAAATCAGACTGAAATGGATCAAGAAACTGCTGTTGCTCTAAAAAGGCACCAAGATGCTGTTCAGCAACCTTTTCTAAAACTTTAGTAATAAATGGCACTTTGGAGACAGCCTTATAATTATCCAATACAAAATGATCCAAGTTTGGTTTCTTCAACAGCAGCTGGATTACAGCATGCTTAAAGTGTGATAGAACAATGCAAGACCGCAGAGAACAATTTATAATGTTCAACACATGTGGATCTACAGTCAAAAGCTTGTAACAGCAATGGCATAGGCAATTAAGCGAGGGACATTTTGAAGGTTTCATTATACTAATCAAGGCAGAAAGACCGGTGAAAACGTATTTATTAAAAGACTCAGAGTGTAAGGAAGTATGAGTGAAAGACAAAGGAGCTGGCAACTAAGTTAGCCCTACCAACAAACTGCTTATTTAGGTTATCACAGTATTTGTTCAAAAACACCTACATATTAACTGGAGACAGTGAAACAATATTATGAATTATGTCAAATAAAACTTTACGGTTTCACCTATTAATTGGAGAAAAAAGCTATTCTAGCATCCCTAACTACAGAGTTAAAAGAAATGAGCAATTCTTTTAGATAAGAGCCATGAACCTCCAGATTAGAAGACTTCCATAAGCACTCAGCTTTCTGACAGGACCTTCTGAGATTGCACATGGAATCGTTCATCCAAGGGGCTCAATGAAAAACAGAATGTTGTCTAGATTTAAAGGTGCAATCCTGTCCAAGATATCAGTACAGTGCTCATTAAAACATTGTACTGCTGACTCCACATTATCATCATTACTAGTATCAAATTTAGCAAACATAAAAGCAAACTGATCAATCACTGAATCGTTAATGAAGTGGGCATGCCTAGTACGAACAACAGGTGCCAGCTCCTGATTAAAAAACAAATCAAATAATATAGACTTGGACGCTAGGGGTCGCTGTTGCCCTGTGAAACCCCACAGACAGATGTCCAGGACACAAGTAAAAGCACCAAGAAGAATTTTAAATATTTTTCTTCAATAAAGTGCACAAAGCACAGCACGCTCCACAGTTCTCCTATATCAATAATTAATAATAATTCAACCAATAACAATCCTCCACTCCCAGCTGCTTTGTCACCCATCCTCCCAACTCCAACTCCTTTTGCTGGGTCTCCAACAGTCCTTTATATATTCCATGACCCAGAAGTGTTTCTCCTCTTCTTCCAGGTCAAACGCCACATCATCCTCCTCATGCATCCCGGAAGTACTGTGGGCATCTGTCCTCGTGACGGCGAAGTACTTCTGGGTTGTAAAAAAAGTAGGAGTACCCAGGTCCTTTATTAGCTCCCCCTGGCGGCACCCACAACACTCAAAAGGGCTGAGAAAATGGACTCCATGTCGCATGATGCCCTGCGGGCATTTACCGTCCAGGGGAACTGCCACCTAGTGTCCTGGGGGAGGCAATGTCCTGGAAAGACTGCCCTTCTCCACTCTTCCCATCCTGGGATGTCCCGACCGGATTGAGCTGCCGGCCATCTCTCACAACACATATGGTCATTGAAGGTTACATCACATACATGCATTATTTCTTAGGCTTACAGTAAAATTTAAAACCAGCTTTGGACAGGATGAGAGTTTGAGAACACCTGTGATTCAAGGCTAGGAAGCGATAAAGATGGCTCTGAAAGGCGTATCGAAAACCAGCTGGGTTGATGTTTCAGCAGAAAGGCAAGAAAAGGCTTTTGCTGTAAGCAGGGTCACGCTGACATAATGCATGAAGAGAAAATCTTAGTAAATTCAGGCATTAGCAAAAATACTATAAGAATATATTAGCAATTAACTTTAGTGTAGAAATTAAGACAAATCAAGCATGCCAAGCAGTGATTAAATGAAAGCACATACTATACTTCTTTTTAATTAAAGTTTAAGCTTCAGGTCACTATTATAAAAAGTAAAAAGTATTGTGGTTTTTCCCTCTACTTACCCTTTACCTGTTTTCTCAATGGTAAGTGTTCTCGTCAAGTTCATTATCAAGTTGGTCTACTGTTGCACTTTAAGATGAACACACACATATGTAGCTATACGCATACACACAGACCCTAACCACAACAATGTCCTGTGAATGACACACACAGGCTGATTAATCTCTAGCACTTTAAACCACGCAAGTTCCTTAGGAATAACACAGTCTGTCACTCAGCACTTCAAGAGACTTACCTATTATCGGCACAAACAACATACAATGTTTTAGTGATATCTCAGACCTGAATATTACTTTTGGTCTACAAGAATACATTTAAACATACAAAGACTCAGCACTCTTGACTATAGGCCATTTTTTAGCCAAGACTACCTTCTTCTCTCATACTGTCCCTTCTATTGAGTAGCGCCCTTACTCTCAGCCGTATAAATCTCACAGCACAGATATAATGGCAAAAATCCGTCCGTCACCAGGTGCTCAAAGAACTCTAACTTATTACTTCAATCACTCTAGACATTAAGACAAAACATAGAAAGTTAAAAGGAACATGGTATTTATTACAAGCAAATAATAATAATGCCACTGGAACAAAGAATACTAGAAAACAGGTACTGATAGGAAAGTCTGAATATATATAGTCTTTAGAAAAAGCTTACGAAAAAAGGTAGAGATGACAAGGATGAATGTCCCAGGGAGGCTTTTGATTTGAAAATCAATGTTCATGATGCCTTTCTGACGACCAATGCTGTCTTCGTCCGTTCCTCTTCTTTTCCTTCTGTACTTTCTTCTTCTCCTTCTTCCCTTCTTCTCTCTTCTGTCTGACGTTGCTTTCAAACCAAGACATATTTATTATGAAATGTCATGCCTTGGTTTCACAACACATGCACCTGATTGGCTGGCTGTCAAAATGATTGATGAATTAATTCACTGTTTGTTTTCCCAAACAACAATACCTTTAATGTACTCTGAGGTGTCAGTAGATCTTCCTTTCCCAGGCTGTAAACCAAATCGTTGTTCCAGATGTCCATCCATAAAGTAATCAATAGCCTGAGGCATGGCTCAGCATCTTTTCCCAGGCTGTAATACCAAATTCACATTAAGCTGTGAAAAACACAGTGATATCATTAAGATATCACAGTGATATCATTAAGAATTACACCATGTGAAAACACCAAGTCCAACATGTGCCCTCCATTATGGGTAGGACCAAAGACATGTTGAATAAGATTAAAAGACTGAAGACATGCTACATTAAGTGTCATTAACATGAATATTAAATTCATCAAAAATAATATCTCTGTTAAACTTAATAACTTACTACAGCCATTGGTGTACATATTCATTTGTAGTGTATGCAGGACTGTGTGGAAGCTTATTCCAGCTTTGCAGTAGAAAAATAATAATTATTAATAATAACTGAGTTATTTTGCAAACTCTTTGTGTTATATCACAATTATGATTTTATTATTCTGTTATTATAATAGTATGATTTTACAAAAGTATTGCATTATTTTGTAAAGATGTTGCCTGCTTGTCACTGGTATTTTCACTTTTGCTTTTGGCATGTTGTAGAGTTTTCCATAGGTTGTTGGTAAAATTATTGCCTTTCACCCTCAGTCATAATGGGTTTTGAAATATATTTTGTGCTTGACCAGCAATTGTTGGTTAAAGATTTGTCTTGTACCTGAGGTAATAAAGTTAGAGTAACTAATAAACCATAATGGTGTAAAGTGTAATCTCTAAGAATTTTTCAAGAAAAATATACTGCAAAATAGGGTAGCATGGTGGTGCAGTGGTAGCTACTGCCTCACAGTTAGGAGACCCAGGTTTGCTTCCTGGGTCCTCCCTGTGTAGAGGTTGCATGTTCTCCATGTGTCTGTGTGGGTTTGCTTCGGTTTCCTTCCACAGTCCAAAGACATGCAGGTTAGGTGGATTGGCAATCCTAAATTGTCTTTAATTTGAGTGTGTCCCCTGCAGTGGGCTGGTGCCCTGCTCAGGGTTTGTTTCCTGCCTTACGCTCTGTGTTGGCTGGGATTGGCTCCAGCAGACCCCCGTGACCCTGTAGTTAGGAGATAGAGGGTTGGATAATAGATAGAATGTACTGCAAAATATTTTAGTCAATTGCAGCACCTGTTTGTAGTGCATGCAATCAAGCTGTTGTGAGACTAAAAGAGGTGCTATTTTACAGTCAATGTTTCATTGTGACTTAGTGCTACTTTTACATTGAACATATACTGAACAATTGAAAATTGTGTATAGTGGCAGGAAAGTATGAAAAGCATCCACCTATCAATTGAAAGAAAACAGGGTAAAACAATTAGACAGCTTTTTGTGTTACATTGGACAGTGCTTTAACTGGTTTCATCATGGGTTCTCAGTTAAACACTTTTTTAATGTGGAAATTGCAATATAGCAGGCATAATAGTCATATGGCATCATCTGTAAAAATAACAGGCAACATCAAATTCTTTGTCAAACACCAGGAGCCAGATATCCGATTGTCTATAAAATAAGAGCAGAGTAGTCAAGAATAAAAAAAGGACGGGATCACGTGTTTTTATGTTACTGTAAATAATGTTATATTATTCAACTATAGGGTGTAAGTAAAATGAAATGTAAGGAAATTCTATGATAATCTTTCTGTAAACACTTCAAAAATTGTTACAAATTAAAAGGTTGTACTGAAATCAAAATACTATTCTAACATTCTGTTGGAAACAGTTGTCTTGAGCAAGCAATATGTTTCGAGTCTGCCTTATTAATAGTAAGAAGAGGAACTCCGGTAAAGCCAAATATTTAATTTTTCAAAATAATGCCCCTCAATCCACTTATTAAAAAGTTCTGAAAGTTCTTCCATGCCACTATAATAAAATGTTTAGTTTTACTTCAAATTTAGTTTCACAGAGAAGATTTTTCTTTTCCTGTAGTATTAAGTTTTTAGTAAATCAGTTTATCATTTCACACATTAAAAATAATTGACAGATCTAACTGTGTTTTTGCTACATAATGTACACACAAAATTAGAAAATAAAATTTAACAACATGTTTGCCCAGTTCAACAATCACCCTGCCAGCAAAAGCAAATTATGATGTACAACAGTTTTGTATCGTTCTCTGCAGTAGAATCCCATTTTAAGCCTCTGTACCTGAGTAATATGAATTCCAAATTCTATTTTTCTCCATTTCAATTTATATTTATTCTAATTTTTTGTTTTCCTAGTCAGTATAAGTCCAAGTATAAGTCCAGTTTGTCATCGTCAAGCTCTGTCTAACCCTCTGATCCTTTGTATTTGAATCCTATGATACAAAATTAAATGCCACTAATGACTTATGCTTGATGAGACCTTGGCTGAAAAAAAAAACCCGAATTGGAAAATGAACTTAGAAAACACTTTAGTATGTTTTTTATAACAGCAAATAGATTTGCTTAATAACTTCAAAAAGTAAAAGACTCATAGAAAGGCGCAATTTAATGACTTCAATTAGTATCTGAATAATCATAATACTTCTGCTACACTTGGGAATGCAACACAAGTATAATTGGTGTAGAAAAAGGATTTGCTGATTCCCTCGGGGTCAAGTAAATATATAAGCTTTTGTTTGTGATCTTCAGGAAGTCTTATTGTTAAAAACTGAAAAGCCTGAGGAGCCTAAATGAATATTGCACTTCTTATTATATTAAGGAGAACTTTAGAAAACTGAAATCATGAATTCAGATATAGGTTACTGCTATCCTGACAATAATGCATCTTGTCCTAAAATGATAAGGCCAAAGACAATATCAGTACTACTCTACATTTCTTCAGGAACTCTGGTCGTTGTTGCTGTGTTTGGAAACTTATTTGTGATCATCACTGTCTCTCATTTCAAGCAGCTTCACACTCCTACTAATTTCTTTATCCTTTCACTTGCTGTGGCAGATTTTCTAAGTGGTTTTCTCATTTTGCCAATTCAGTTTTCTGCATTAATTGAGCTTTGTTGGTATTTAGTGGATGCATTTTGTCCTTACTATCAGACGTATTTCTATTTTTTACTGTTTGTTTCTGTTTTAAATTTAGTAAGCATATCGGCTGATCGTTACTTTGCTGTGTGTGACCCATTTTTTTACAGCACCAACGTAACAAATTATGTGGCAGGTATATGGATTGGCTCGATATGGTTGTTAGCATTTTTCTACACATATGTATTTCTTTTTCATACTGGAGGTTTAATTATAACAGACTGGTGTGTAGGTATGTGTGTTTTTTTTCATTCTGAACAGGTGTGGGTAATACATCATGTAATAACATTTTTATTGCCTTCAGTGATTATGATATGTTTGTATGTAGTAATATTTATAACTGCCAGAAGACATGTAAAAGCTATGAACTGTATGATGCAAGAAGGAAAATCGGCAGACAGCAAAAAAAGGGAAATTTCTAAACCATCTGAAAGAAAAGCTGCTAAAACTTTAGGAATAGTAGTAATAACTTTTATTGTAGTTTGCTCACCTTCTTTTGTGTACAGTTTAATTTCTATGTTTTTCAGAATTAACTCAAGAGCATTATCTTCTCTACATATAGCATTGGTATATTTAACAACCATGAATTGCTGTATCAATCCAATTATTTATGCTTTGTTCTATCCCTGGTTCAGAAAATCTTTAAAAATGATGACAACATTAGAAATATTTAAAATATCTTCATCATTGACTTATTTACTTCCAAGTTAAATTTTTTTCTATTTATATTTGTATATGTAAAAAGATCCATTAGACTGTCTTAAACTGTCTTGTACAAGTTTCTATGAACACTCTGTGTTTAGGCCAAAAAAACAAAAACATATTTTACATGTTTAGGTCTGTGTTTATACTGATATAATGACAGGATCAGGAAAAAAAACAATGTCTGCAGTCAAAAAGAAAAAAACAGTGGGATAGATGGAAGATGGAAAGCCTTTCAGGCCTGAGTTACCCAGCAGATCACTTCTATTTTGCAGCCTGTGTAAGTTAAAACTGCAGTTTTAAAAAAAACGAATAATCATTAACTACATTAACTACACAGAGATGATATCATAATAATCTAGAAAATGTAACGTATTAGCAAATTTAACTTTGTTCAGTTTTAAATATGAGATCTAATAAACACAAGTAATAATAAAGCTTTTTCTTATTTAAAACTTTTTGTAATTATTCTAGCATAATCATTTTGTACTTAAATGTATTTAGAAGAATGGATGAAGTTTTTCATATTGTATGATCATTATTAATCACAAGATTTTTGCCTTTATCCATCCATCCATTATCAAACCCACTATATCCTAACACAGGGTCACAGGGGTCTGCTGGAGCCAATCCTAGCCAGCACAGGACACAAGGCAGGAACAAATCCCAGGTAGGGTGCCACATGCACACACACACCAAGCACACACTAGGGACAGTTTAGAATCACCAATGCACCTAACCTGCATGTCTTTAGACTGTGGGAGGAAACGGAAGCACCAGGCGGAAACCCACGCAGACACGGGGAGAACATGCAAACTCCACACACGAAGGACACAGGAAGTGAACCCGGGTTTCCTAACTGCAAGGCAGCAGCGCTACCCACTGCACCACCGTGCCACCCTATTTTTGCCTTTAGCTATACTTAATTGATTTAATTAATAACATGTAATGTAGTTGTACATTTTTCTACATTTCAGTTGGGGCAGAATAATGGAGTAAGATTTTACATTCAAAATACATTTTTAAATATGAAATGCCTGAAAGTGGCAATAAAAACTTACAGGGTGCATGTTTTAAATTGATACAAAACATTGATTTTGTCTAAAAAATAAATATATAATCTGTCATGTTATTATATGCCTTATAAATGATTATGATGTAAAATAGATGATGAGTGTTAATTATTTGTATTTAAAGTCAGTAAAAACAGTTGGATAGCAAGGGAATACTGAATAGTCTTTATTCTAAAGACTTTAAGTTTTGCATATCTGAATCCACTTGAAATTGACTTAATTTTTAACACAAATGAAATGTTAACTTAGCACATTTTTCTGCTTTCTAAAACCTATTATCAGCAACATAGTAATATTGCAAAATTAACTAAACCTGTGAGATATTAAAATGATCTAATTTTAATTGTTTCACATACCACACCACAGTTAATTTAAACACAGCAAGATCATTGCAGAGATACAAAGAATGAAAATATATATCAAGTTTTTAAATCAATTTACTGGCTTCTAGTTAGATATAACTAACTAAGTTAAGTTTGGACCTGATTTTAGAACTCTCTTTTTAACATACTAATTGTTTAGTTTCCCTTTAACTCCAGAACTGATTAGTGCCCATACCTTAGAACACATAATATACTGTTATTATTTCTAGATAAGTAATACTAGTGGAGAATACTAAAATGATCTCTCACCTGACATTAGACAACTCTCATCTGTCTCAGTTTAAATCAAGGTTGGTGTTTTAATATGAAGTACTCTTTTTAGAGTTGCTGTGGAGGCTATTTTATATTGGTGTTTTTCACTGGTTATTAGTTGTTTTTAATTTAGCTTTACTAAATATTTTCTACTTTTTTCTTTTTTCAGTGATTCAGTTTCACTTGATCTTCCTTGGAGTGGATGTGTTATCACCTGTGATGGACCTGTTTTGAGATTTCTTCCAAAAACAAGAATTTGTCATTTGGCTAAAAAAATGTGTGAACATGTATGATGCTGAATACTGCATATAGAGGGCAGATAGGGCAGCATGGTGGCACAGCGTTAGCAATGCCACCTCGCAGTAAGGAGACTAGGGTGAGGTCCGGGGTCTTCCTTGCATGGAATTTGCATGTTCTCCCCATTTACTCTGTCCAAATACATGGCGGAGCCAATCCCAGCCAACACATGATGCAAGGCAGGAACCAATCCCGGGCAGGGCACCAACCCACCACAGGGCACACTCATACCAAGCACACACTAGGGACAATTTAGAATTGCCAATGCACCTAACCTGTCTTTGGACTGTTGAGGAAACAGGAGCACCCGGATGAAACCAACGCAGACATGGGGAGAACATGCAAAAATTCAAGCAGAGAGGACCTGGGAAGCGAACCCGGGTCTCCTTACTGCTAGGCAACAGCCCTACCACTGTGTCACCCTATATATGTATAATAATAATAATAAGAGTGTACCACTAGAATATTCAACTTTATGATTTAACTAACTAAAACACTTTAAAGCCAGAATATGTGAATATGCCAGAATATGATACCCAACCCAACCACTCATCTCTGTTATGTGGGGAGTTACAATATAGGCTAAAATGTTGTTTAAATGCTAATCTGAAAATGAATAACATCCTAATGAATTAACATTTCTCATGTTGCTAGGCTGTACATTGCAAATATGAGATATTCTGTGTTTTTTAACTATTTCAGATAAACTGGTAGATATTTTTTTTTTTTTATTATGGCTTTAAAGTGTTTTAGTTAGTTAAATCATATAGTTGAATATTCTAGTGGTACACTCTTATTTGTTCAGGTTATGTACACATACATTTCAAGTGATTTTCAAGGCTTTTACTGGTCACATTTCAAAATAAATAAATAAATAAAACCAAAAATGAACTAGAAGTGATGTTTACTTTATGTATCTAATTTAAGGTCGACACTGTGGCGCAGTGGGTTCGCTTTCCTGGTCCTCCCTGTGTGGAGTCTGCATGTTCTCCCCGTGTCTGCGTGGGTTTCCTCCGGGTGCTCCGGTTTCCTCCCACAGTCCAAAGACATGCAGGTTAGGTGGATTGGTGATCCTAAATTGGCCTTAGTGTGTGCTTGATGTGTGCGTGTGCCCTGCGGTGAGCTATCACCCTGCCCGGGGGTTGTTTCCTGCCTTGCACCCTGTGTTGGCTGGGATTGGCTCCAGCAAACCCCTGTGACTCTGTAGTTAGGATATAGTGGGTTGGATGATGTTTGGATGGATCTAATTTAAGTTAACTTAAAATTATAATGTTTTCTTGTATCAATCTCTTAGATGTCATAGTAAAACAATTAATAGATGTTGAAACAAAGCCATTAGATTATATTCCTTTCTTTCAACCAAAGGTGTGTTCTATCTCGAGTCTGTCATCTTTTGTATAGGAGATATTTTAAACTATTCAGGTAAGAGGTCTTTTGCTTGTCAAGATGGACAGAAGCTCAGTGCATGTTGGGAAAGTAGAAACATGAAGCAGATCTTTAGAGTTATGGTTTTTTTTCTATTTACTATTATTGTATACTTCTGCTTACTTAACTGGGAATCTCAGAGAACTGACATTGAAGTTTGCTAACATCACTGAAACATTGTGAACATAATCTGTTACCAGTGTTTGTTTTTCTCCTGTTCGCACAAGAAGGGGGGTTTGGCTGATGCTGAAGGTTGGCAACAATTGAGATGATGTTTTAAAAACTGCAAGAATGTATGTATATGTCTCTCTCTCTTTTGCTATATCCTTCCCTTGCTTGAGAATACATAATCTACAGGAAAAAGAAGTCACCTGGAAGTAGAATGATAATCAAAATCGTACAATGTCTGCTTGAAGTGAATTAAGGTTTAAAGCATCCAAGTTGCAATATTATGTGTATTTCCATATATCTGCTGTTATTGATTTCAAAGCAAATAAATACAACTAAGATGTAAAAGCTTTAAATTGAATGACTTTGTGCGATGATTACTAAATTCTAGATTGTCCATTCCTTGCCAATCTGCGTCCCATTAAGAACAATTTAGGACTCTCATGTGAATTTCACTATTGGTGGTAAAACCAGATTGAAGTAAATGTTTGGGAATAAAAGACAGCTCCAGCCTGCCATTAGACATCCCTAAGGTTAAATATGTGGGGTATAATATGGAAAGTGGTACAGGTAAGAGGTTAAAGGTTACCGATATTGAGTTGGTTTTGAGATTTCTTCCTATCCCTAAAAGAACCTAAAAATTTAGTTGGTATCACTCATGTTAGGTGTGTCTCGTAAGTTCTCTGATAACACAATAAACCAACCTGTAATGATTGAAAAAGAGAAAGTCAACAGACTTATATTCTATGAATATGTGATCAAAGATGCCAACTAGAGAATGAGAGACAGTGATGTCACCAAAGGAGCAGATCCAATCTAATGTCTGACAATGAATATGACTGGAAAATGAATGTGCTGAGTTTAGTTAAAATATTCAAGAACAGTTAGTAGTTTATTAATAAAAGAACAATTCACATCCATACGAATATTAATGTCAGAAACTCATATCAGACCACAAAACTAAGGCCAGCGTAAGCAGTTCAATTAATTCTGGAAGAAAATCTGGAGTCATTTTAGTGGGCTATAAGTAAATAGAAAAAAACAGCAGAGTGAAATAAGCAATATTTTAAATCATACATTCAATGGATGTTACATCATAAAAGCAACCACCTTAACTACAACAGTGCTGTGAAACATCACAGCCAGACCACAATGTTTTAAATGGACCTTGGATTAAATTTCTAACAGAGAAGGCAACATCACATCAAAATGGATATATTGTGCAAGTTTTTGTTTTGTTGCAAAAAGGAGGAAAATGTCAGTTTTTTCTGTACTATTCAGAAAGAGTGTCTTGTTTATCAAGGAGTGAAAACTCAGCAAAATAAGTCTGGCAGGATGAATGTCTGCTTTGCATCCAAGAGTTGGACTTATTTTTTTAGAAGTCAAAAAAAATGACTGATTGTGAATTTCATGATTTAAACCTAGAATTTAGTGTAAGAGATGACATATTCATCCTACAAGTCCAAAACAAAAGGATAGCAGTGGCCGAAATGCAACGTATGCAATAGCAACATTGGGAGAAGCAATGAATGCATCATGAACATTAAATGTTCTGTGAATCTTTGAATAAATATCACAGAGGTTAACTGATAAGAAAAATTCATCCATCCATCCATCCATCCATCCTCTTCCACTTATCCGAGGTCGGGTCACGGGGGCAGCAGCTTGAGCAGAGAGGCCCAGACTTCCCTCTCCCCATCCACTTCTTCTAGCTCTTCCAGGTGAATCCCAAGGCATTCCCAGGCCCACTGGGAGACAGTCCCTCCAGCGTGTCCTGGGTCTTCCCTGGGGCCTTCTCCCGTTTGGACGTGCCCGGAACACCTCACCAGGGAGGCGTCCAGGAGGCATCCTGATCAGATGCCCGAGCCATCTCATCTGACTACTCTCGATGCAGAGAAGCAGCGGCTCTACTCTGAACCCCTCACGGATGACTGAGCTTCTCACCCTATCTTTAAGGGAAAGCCCAGACACCCTGCGGAGGAAACTCATTTCTAGCTGCTTGTATTTGTGATCTCGTTCTTTCGGTCACTACCCATAGCTCATGACCATAGGTGAGGGTAGGAACGTAGATTGACTGGTAAATTGAAAGCTTTGCTTTACGGCTCAGCTCCTTTTTCACCACGACAGACCGATGCAGAGCGCGCATCACTGCTTGTCAATCTCCCGCTCCATTCTTCCCTCACTCGTGAACAAGATTCCAAGATATCTCGGGGTGTTATTAACGTGCATTATTAAAATACAAAAATCAGATATAGCAAAAATGACATATTTTTTCACCCTTACTAAAATGTGACACTCTCTCAGGAAGTAATGTATGTGCCATGTACTATAGATTAAACTATCTAGTAAATGGAAGAAGAAAGCACTAGAGTAATATTGGATGAACTGTGGAGAAATCAACTTGTAAAATAGAAAGATGCAAGCCTTTTCCAGTTAGCTTTCTGTAGTCTAGCTAGTTCTTCCTTCATGACTTATTCATCTACCTTAAAGGTAACAGATATTTAGCTGGTTTTGAGATTTCTTTTTATGCCCCTTTGAGAAAAGAACTTAAGAGATTTTTTGGTACCTTTCATTAGATGTGTGTGTCATAGGTGATCTGATAACATGTAAAACAACCTGTAAACAGTGACAAAAATAGAAAGGATCAACAGATTTAATTACTTTCAATGACTTTGTGATCAAATACAAATTAAAGAATTAGAGGCAGTGACAATGATGTACTCAAAAGAGTGGGATCAAATCTAATGTTTTAATATAAATATGAGAGGAAAATTAATATGTTGCGTTAACTTAAAATATTCATGAAGAGCCAGAAGTTTATCAGTACAAGAATAGTTAATCACATGTAAATTAAACTCTCCCAGCAAAGTCATATCAGAGCATATAACTGGGGCAACAGCCGGAGTACCCCATTTAATTGATTTAAAAATAAAATAAAATTGTGTCTATGGCACAAAAGAAAGATTGGCTTGGTCTTGTACAAACACTCAAAAAAGGTCGATCATCCTTGTCGAAGTTTTGGGTTCACGTGAATGCTGGCTTCCCAAGGTTGCCTGTTCTTATGGTGTCTCAGGCAGAAGGGGTGGGGCCAACTCTGGCAGTGTGGGCAGATTCAGTCTTCCTCAGTAGTCTTCTTGCTGAAACTGAGGTGGTAAGAAAAGATGCAGTTAATGGCAGCACTCCCACTCGCCCCAATGTGGTATTGCTTACTTTATCAGAACAAGTCCCCAGACACATATGCATGACAGGGGGCTATAAATTGATAGAAACAACAATGGAGTGGAACAAACAATATTTAACATGATGTATTCAAAGGATGCTACATCAGAAAGACAATATGTTAAGTTATCAAATTTCTGCAAAAACACAGTGGCCAGACAACCATCTTTCCATTTCAGACAGAGCTTGTACTGTATATACTGTACTTTTTTACAAAAAAGGCATCAACTAATTTAAATGGTTATACTCATCCAGTTTGCCATGTTTCAAAGAGGATGAAAAAGTCAGTTTTTATACTATTCAGAAATTAAGCATAATGAACACTTGTAGAACATTTGAGCGTAGTACTTGTTATTTTTTAAGAGGATGAAGGAAGAATTTTTTGTTCCTGCCTTAAACCTTGAATTTGAATTAGAAGATTAGATATCCATCCTATCAATCCAATACAAATGCAGTGGCCGGAGACCAATGTATTGCAATCGCAACATCTGGAGAAGCTAATGAAAGCAAGTGCAGAAAAAAATATCTGAACGTTAAAATTCACATTTCAAAACTGTAGGAAATACCTACGCACCAAATATGTGATGAACCTGATACTGCACAATTATACAATTATACAGCAGTTCTCTTAAACAGCCCAAGCACAGACCACGGCCAACACATAAACAGTTCATTCAGAAGTGGGGAAAACCAAACAAGACAACACAGCAACGAAGAGAATGAAAACTCATTTACTATCCATGCTAAAAGTAACAGGTCACAGACATGTATAATAGACTGCCATTATCCATTTTGCCAGGCTGGATCCCAAAACCTGTAAGACATGCAGTCTTTGGTGCTGTGCCAATTTTAAATAAATAATCATGCCTTCCTTGCACCTGCACCAAATTAGGCAGCAAATTTAAAAAGGGACAGCACGGGTTAGAAGGGGAGAGAGAACAGAGGAAGGAAAAAGGTAGAAGAGAAACAGCATCGGAGGTTAAAGGGAGAAAGAATTGAGAGCAAAAAAATGAAAGCTTTTGAGAGCAATCTTGAGCAGGATGAGCCGGCCAACTAGGGGGGAAAGGCAGCATGATTTCGGGCCCCACGAAGGATCTTAGGATTGCCGTTCCAGTGGCTGGTTTGCCTTACTGAATAACTGAGTGGAGTGCATGCAAACATGGAGGAGTCCTTCCCAGGGATCTGATGTACAACTGAGGGTGCAACAATGATGATCGGAGGAGGACCGACCTTGGATGGTCTGGCTGGAGTCATGTGGGTGGCTAAGATGGGAGTTGGGTGATGAAGACTGTGGCTGTTAAAATCTCCGCCAGCTGTGCAAGTCATGGTCAAGCTGGAGAGGTGAAAAAGGAGGTGAAGATGGGATAATCCTGTAGTAAAAAGAACATTAAAGATTCAATGACTGTGTTTTTAACCTAAACTTTTAATAGTTTTTTTTTTTATTGGAACTTTTTAATCTCCACCAGCACCTTCATTTATTTATTTATTATGGATTAAGCACTGTACTTTGAGCACTGTTTGTTTTGGACTTACAATAAAAGCACCTGTTCACTTTTGCACCTTACCCTTTCTTTTTGAGATGGACATCCTTGTGACCCATGCCCTAGTTAAATCACAAGTGGTCTCTTTTGTAAAATTTGACCTGTAGTGTACAAGTGAGCTTCGACAGATGAAAGAAGTTGGGCGAGCCCTTGAGCGGCGTTTTGTTGCAACCAGCTTAATGGACCATAAACTAGCTTATCGGGAACATAAAAAAAAATTATTCCAGAGCACTGACCACTGCCAGATCTCAATATTATTCAAATGTAATCAAATACAGTCCTGGAAATTCCAAACAACTCTTTTCCATAATAAATCATTTACTAAATCCTCATATCTTCGCCTGTAGGAGAAGTGCAATTATTTTATTGAATATTTCACCTCTAAGGTAGACATCATCCGCTCCTCATTGTCTGTCTCCAGCCCTCCATCGCTGTATGTTTCTACGTCAAAGCCAATGGGCTGCCTCTCCCAGTTCCGCTGTACCACAGTTAAAGAAGTTGAGGGCATTATACAGAGGATGAGACCTTAAACATGTTCTTTGGACCCCTTTCCTACTCCTCTGGTAAAAGCTAATGTGTCAGACTTAAGCCCTCTCACTGCTGATATCATTAATCATTCTCTCCAGAGCAGCTTAGTCCCACTGGCCTTGAAAACTGCAATTATTAGACCTCTTTTTAAAAAATCCTCATTGGGTCCTGAAGTGTTAGCAAACTATCGTCCAATCTTCAACCTTCCATTTTGTCTAAGGTTTTGGAGAAGGTTGTTTTGGTTCAGCTTCAGGATCACCTCAAAAAATTCAATCTGTTTGAAAAATTTCAATCTGGTTTCTGAACTTCTCAGAGTACAGAGACAGCCCTGGTCAGAGTTTCCAATGACCTCCTGACGCCTGCTGACCAGGGCTCTCCATTACTCCTTATCCTCCTGGACCCCACAGCTGCATTTCATATGGTAGACCATAATATTCTCCTTTATCGTCTTCACTATATGATTGGACTTTCTGGCTTCGCTTTGGAATGGTTCGAGTCCTATCTTACTGATAGGGCTGAGTATGTGGCCCTGGGGGATACTAAATCTCGTACCCACACTGTCACCTGTGGGGTCCCACAAGGACCTTCTTTAATATTTATATGCTACCCCTGGGCCACATCATCCGCAAGCATGGAGTTTCATTCCACTGTTATGCCGATGATACGCAGCTCTATGTGAGACTGGATTCGACTTCTCTTACCCCTTCATCAACTCTTTCTTCCTGCTTGGATGAGACTGAGGCCTGGATGTCCAAGAACTTCCTCAAGATGAACAGCACCAAAACTGAAGCTCTATTAATTGGCACCCCCCATCAACTTCGTTCCTCTGTAAATTGTATTTCCTTTTCTGACCATACTATTACCCTCTCTCCTTCTGTTACAAATCTGGGTGTCAAGTTAGACTCCCATCTGACATTTGAGGCACATGTCCATCACCTTTGTAAATTTGCATTCTTTCATTTCCTAAACATCACCAAACTCTACCCTACCTCTGCCTCTGTGATGCTAAAAAAATGGTTCATGCCTTTGTTTCAACCAGGCTGGATTATTGTAATGCACTCCTCATAGGGATCCCCAGCAAAAGCCTTCAAAAGCTCCAACAAGTTCAAAATAGTGCTGCAAGAATCCTGATGAGGGTGCGGAAATATGAACACATTTCACCAATCTTTCGGTCACTTCATTGGCTCCCTATCCACCTCCATATCGAATACAAACTCTGTCTGCTTACTCACTAGTGTATCCAAGGAAATGCTCCAGAATATCTGAAGGAACTCCTAATACTACAATCCACTGCAAGAAACCTCCGTTTTGCAAATACCCATCCCCTTTGCCCTCCTGTGACCGAACTTCATACAATGGGTGACCAAGCCTTTGCAGCCACTGCTCTACGGCTCTGGAATGGCCTACCAGAGAGCCTAAGAACATAGCAGCCTATGGGTTGTTTTAAAAAACTGCTAAAGACTTTTCTATTTAGGAAAGAATATTAACAAAAATGCTAAAATTACTGTTGTTTAATCTCTGTTTTTATCTTGCTTTGTCTTTGTTTAAACGTTTTATGTAGCACTTTGAGATATACTGCTAATGTAAAGTGCCCTATAAATAAAATGTATTATTATTATTTTTGTAAGTGTCCTTATTAGCTGGCTCATTCCAGTGATGACTATCGATGGTGTTGGGTTTGAGTGGCTCCCAAAACGGAATTGGAAGCATGAACCCGACCAGTACAGTCACATCCTGTCTTAGCAAACTGCTGCCAGACACTCTTACCACCAGTTAAAAGTCTCAGTTTGCCTGAATGGGCTTCCCTTTGGGATACAGCATCTGCACTCCTATCTGATACAATGATCAAATCCAGACCATGTAAAAGCCAGGGACTTCTCAGTTGGATTCAAGTTCTGGACAAAGGATCGTAAATCCAGAATGAAGAACCATTGATAGACAGAAGTTTGCACCAGTGGTCAACCATGAGGATGGGCTTATGTGCACCCAAAAAAAACAATGATAAGACCTCTATTACTCCAATCAAATCCCTTGTAACTCCCTAACTGACTGGTCGCCTCTCACTATGCTACAGCTTGACCTAATTTATCTGCCCATAGTCAGAACACACCGAACAAAAGCTGAAGCAATCTCTTTACTCCAAAGGGCAACTGCACTGAACTGAAAGAATGGAATACTCATCTGCATTAGAGTTTGGATGAGGATGCAATTAGTCTAACACTGCTGAGGGACAGCAAGGACAGGAGCGAGAGAGAGAGACCTACATATACCACATGTTCACCTTGCTAATGATAGTCACTGGTCAACATAATTGCAGTAGAGTTTCCTTCATCAGTGAAGGAGAAGTTTCCTTCATCATCTGTACTGCTAATGTGTGTTGGTATTTTGCACTGTAGATCTGAATATCGATTTGTTAAATTAGCCACTGTTCTAAACAGTACCCGAGGATTATTATTATTGCTATCTACTATTTTAGAATAGCAGTATGAGCGAGCTTTAAAGAGATTTTTATATTTTTTAACATTCTCTGTCCGTGCAATTTGAAAGACCTGCAGGTTTGTTATTCTCCTATTAAAATATGGCATATTTCATATGGCCCTAATATATAGCACAACAAACTGATTTTGATTAACTGTTCTCATGAATTGCTTTGTTTATCTCTGCAATAACAAAACTAGCCAAGTCACTTTAAAATATATGTTTGTCTTAAATGTTCACCTCTATCAAAGGCATCACAGCAGACTTGTGTTATAACAGTTACAAAAGGAATAAAAAAACTTCAGCAATGTAAAACAAAGATTGTATCATGCAGAATTAAAATCCCATAAATTATAACTCATAAAAGATTCACATCAATAAGCAGAATAAAATTCCACAGTGTTAATCTGAGCCTTCATATCACTAGCTGCCCTGCTTTCAGTGTTCTCCTTGATATGTGATGTTACTTCCTCTTCAGATATTGATACAGGCAGCTGGTCTGGCAGGCTCTGATGTTATTGTCACAGTACTATACTATTTTGGATCTGGACAGCCAAACATCATTGTTCCTTCATCCACTGTATTCTTGTTTTGGAGCTATTTTCTTGATTCATACAGGCCAACTTGAGTAATTGACTCAATCTGTTTATCTGAGGAATTGCTTGAAGATATTTCTGAATCAATAAGCAGTTTTTCATGTCCAGATTGCTCAGTGTTCATGGGGGGATGTGACAAGCAATGTAGCATGTATTTGTTTAGTTTGTGTTATTATTTTTGCTCTATTGCCATATGCTCTATTGACCAACAGGTACATTTTTCTCCCAAACTAGATGGATGGCGAACAAAATGCTTTGGAGAACTGCAACAGGTGTTGCCCAGCCAGCAGACTGTGGTCCTTACTGACCTTATTATTATTATTATTATTCCCCACATGGCACTAGATGCTGTTGGTACTTACATTGACTCCAGCAACCCAGAAGGAATGGAACATAATGTGTTATGAAGTTGGATGGGTATTATATTATATTATATTATATTATATTATATTATATTATATTATATTATATTATATTATATTATATTATAGTGCGGGTATATGAGTTTCTATAATAGATGTTATAATAGAGAGGGCTTTACATTCTAAGCAATATTAAAGAGATCCTGCCCAATAATGAATAGAAAGAAATGTAAGTGCTATTAATTATTCAATCCGTTTCTTTCCATTTTCAATTCCATATATATTATCTGAGTCTTTGTTTGAATGTCTGTTAATAATCCAATAAAAATAACATAACTCATTCTAAGCTCTTGTTTTTTTTACACAACTGATAATTGCATCATTCTTACGATATTTTTCACACTCCTCCTTATGTCTATTTGAGATCACTTGAGAGTAATAAGATTATTCCCTTAAATACTGCATACCAGAAACTGCTGTATGCACTTAATTTTCTTACATTATGAGAAACTAAATTTTAAAAAATTAACTTATATTATGAATTTAAATACAATCCAAAAGTATTGTTACCCTCTTGACAATACTTCTTGTCTCAGAGAAACAAGATCAAGTGAGATGTATGTGATGATGTATTTCTTTTCAGCAGCTTCCGTGATGCTCACCATCTTAGGAAACTTGCTGGTGGTCATTTCTGTCTCTCATTTCAGGCAGCTTCACACACCAAGCAACCTCATTGTACTTTCACTTGCAGCTGCAGATTTTTTGGTTGGCATTTTTTTGATGCCTTTCATGATAATTCAAATCATAGAAGGATGCTGGTATTTTGGGAACACATTCTGCTATTTTCATGCTTTATTTAGCTTTTTACTGACCTCAGTTTCTATTAGTAACTTGGTATTTATAGCTATTGATCGCTATGTTGCTGTGTGTGATCCTTTGCTTTATTCTACTAAAATTACAATTCCTATGGTACAGATAAGTATTACAGCTAGTTGGTTATTATCTATATTATGCACTTGGGCAATTATGTATTTCAAGGGATGTTATTTTACATTTGATATTGCTTCTGTTTGTCTTGGCGAATGTGTAAGATTGTATAATGACATATTGGGGCTAGTGGATCTCTGTATAGCTTTTATTCTTCCGTGTACTGTAATGGTAAGTCTTTATACAAAAATTTTCATGGTTGCTAGGAGGCATTTAAAAATAATTAATCTGGTAAAACAGCCGACATTGAAAATAGAAGAAAGCCGAAAGAAAATACCTAAAAAATCTGAAAGAAAAGCTGCAAAAACATTAGGAATTGTCATATTTGTTTTCCTTTTTTGCTGGGTTCCTTTCTATCTGTGTTCTGTTATTAATACATACACTGACTTGGCTGTATCTAATGTTATTATAAATTTTTTCGCATGGCTAATGTATTTTAACTCTGGTATGAATCCAATAATCTATGCTTTATTTTATCCTTGGTTTCAGAAATCCATTAAACTTATTGTGACATTAAAAATATGCAGTCGTGAATCCTCAATGGTTAACTTATTCTCAATAAACCGTTAGACCACAGCTGTAAATACATTTACTCAACATGATAATGAAATAAAATACGGTGTTAGGAAGTGATTGATAGTCTGAGGCATGCATTTGGTATGAACTGGATATTAAAACACAGATCTTACGTCTGTAATTTTACAGTGCTCATTATAAATGACTGTATTGTAGATGCATTTTCAGTTTGAATATAGTCTGCTGCACTACTGGGGTATAGCAAAATGAACAGCATACATCCAGTGTAGTGTCACAGTTTGACAACTTAATAATATCTCTTCCTTATTAATTATGCATTCCTACTTCATAACAACATTTGAAACACAATCTGGTTATGCCTTCTTGTTAGGATATTTACAAATGTTTCATTGTCTTGTCTTGTCTGACATGATAATATGTATGACAACTCTAAGGTAATTTTACTAAATCTATTATTATTACTATTGTTATATTCTGTTTGTGTATTTAACATTATAAATAAAAAATGATCAGATTTGTCCTGCTGTATTTTTTAATAAGGCTTAGTATTTTCCTGGGAGCTTTACCATGTGTGCTAACAAATATTTGCTGAATTTGTAAAGAGTGAAGTATTGAAATTTAGAATTTCATAATTACTAGTAAAATTTAGGAGAGATATAGTATTTTTAGATATTCACTCTGGCATGTATAACTGAGTACTTTCAATTGGAAAAAAAAGATAAGCTGTTTGTACAGTATGTGAATTCTGGTTTACAGCTTCATTTTATTTTTTAACAAAATTACAATCTGTACACTGCAAAAAAAGCCTATGCAAAAACTAGACAAAAAAACTTTAAATGGAAGTTGTTTTGCTTTTATTTAGCAAAAAAATCTGCCAATTGGGTAAGCAAAATTTACTTGACAAGATTTCTTTAAAGTAAGCTAAATAATCATAAATACATACTTTTATTAAGTCAATATTTCTTGTATTGATATAAATATTTCTCACTTGCCTAAATTTAATTTTTTGCATTGATTCCATTATTTGATTGTTCTCCTAAAATTTACCATGTATTTGATTCCATGGCAGAATTCAGATTCACAAATTCCTATGCTTGATCAGATTTTGCCTAGTCCAGTACACAGTATTATGTGTATTAGGGCTACGCACTTTCTCTCACAGTGGGAGTACTTTGTACATTTTTAGGACAATTAACTCTCCAGTGACCACTACACCTTTGCTGTCTAAATGTTTCAAAGCCCCTGTTACTTTGTATTTTCATTCTTTCTTTATTCTTGATATGAAAATGAGTGGCTGTTGGTTTAGCTTATGTCTCTGTAAACCTCTCCAATCTACTCAGTGCTGTTCAATAGTTTTTTGCACTTTAAAACCCATCCGTAAATATTTCTATTAACATATTAATAGAAAAGGCATATTAATTCTTCCTACACTATGGTTAGCATACGTCTCAAATACTCCATTAACCTGTCCCAGTATTCAGCAAGTTCTTCCTCTGACCTTTGTAAACAAACCCTTTATTTTTCTCCATTTCATTTTAATTGGATACATTTCATTCAGTTTTTCCTGAAAATTCAATAAACTCATCATTTGTAAATAATATCTACAATTCTTTTACCTTTAACTTATTACATACATCTTATGACTATATATATATATTATTTTTGAGTACAGCTATTTTGAAATACTTGTGCTTATATGAAATGACTTACAGACACACACTTGAATTTAATGAATCACGTACATGGTTTGATGGCAGATTCTTACACAAGCAAAGCTGCTTATTTTTGAATATTTTATATATTGACAAACATGCCATTTCTGATACTTGGTGCACTTTGGGCAGAAATTCATTATTTATTTTACAGTAAGTAAGCTATTCCTGATGAAACAGTGATGCCCTTTTATGCAGAGAAAGTCAAACCAACATGATAAGTTTAGAATCAAATTTTAAATAGCTGCTGAGGTAAACAAATATATACCAGGTAATATTACCTCTCTGGAGAAACATCACACTATAATACCCGGTTAAAACAGTATGACTGTGGTGATGTGACTCATTGAGACTTTCACAGGCAATGGGAGAAAAGTCACTGTTGACAATATTTTCAGATGTCCTTTTATGGCAAATAAGCTATTTGTCTTATAAACACGTCTGCTACATAACGAACTATGAACAGAATGAGAGGGGAGTTGCCAGCCCTCTGTGAAAGGCAGCACAAGGAGACAGAAGTGAATAAAGTGAACCTGTTTTTGGTGCACAAGCTGCTTACACTGCAAAAAGCATAGTTGATGTGGGCAGTAGTATAATCAATCCATCATGCTGCCTGCAATTTACCCACCTAATCTGTAATATACAGTATGTAAAAAATGCTGTTATTTCTTATAAAGTATTTACAGTGGTGTGAAAAACTATTTGCCCCCTTCCTGATTTCTTATTCTTTTGCATGTTTGTCACACAAAATGTTTCTGATTATCAAACACATTTAACCATTAGTCAAATATAACACAAGTAAACACAAAATGCAGTTTTTAAATGATGGTTTTATTATTTAGGAGAAAAAAATCCAAACCTACATGGCCCTGTGTGAAAAAGTAATTGCCCCTTGTTAAAAATAACCTAACTGTGGTGTATCACACCTGAGTTCAATTTCTGTAGCCACCCCCAGGCCTGATTACTGCCACACCTGTTTCAATCAAGAAATCACTTAAATAGGAGCTGCCTGACACAGAGAAGTAGACCAAAAGCACCTCAAAAGCTAGACATCATGCCAAGATCCAAAGAAATTCAGGAACAAATGAGAACAGAAGTAATTAAGATCTATCAGTCTGGTAAAGGTTACAAAGCCATTTCAAAAGCTTTGGGACTCCAGCGAACCACAGTGAGAGCCATTATCCACAAATGGCAAAAACATGGAACAGTAGTGAACCTTCCCAGGAATGGCCGGCCGACCAAAATTACCCCAAGAGCGCAGAGACGACTCATCCGAGAGGTCACAAAAGACCCCAGGACAACGTCTAAAGAACTGCAGGCCTCACTTGCCTCAATTAAGGTCAGTGTTCACGACTCCACCATAAGAAAGAGACTGGGCAAAAACGACCTGCATGGCAGATTTCCAAGACACAAACCACTGTTAAACAAAAAGAACATTAGGGCTCGTCTCAATTTTGCTAAGAAACATGTCAATGATTGCCAAGACTTTTGGGAAAATACCTTGTGGACTGATGAGACAAAAGTTGAACTTTTTGGAAGGCAAATGTCCCGTTACATCTGGCGTAAAAGGAACACAACATTTCAGAAAAAGAAGATCATACCAACAGTAAAATATGGTGGTGGTAGTGTGATGGTCTGGGGTTGTTTTGCTGCTTCAGAACCTGGAAGGCTTGCTGCGATAGATGGAACCATGAATTCTACTGTCTACCAAAAAATCCTGAAGGAGAATGTCCGGCCATCTGTTCGTCAACTCAAGCTGAAGCGATCTTGGGTGCTGCAACAGGACAATGACCCAAAACACACCAGCAAATCCACCTCTGAATGGCTGAAGAAAAACAAAATGAAGACTTTGGAGTGGCCTAGTCAAAGTCCTGACCTGAATCCAATTGAGATGCTATGGCTTGACCTTAAAAAGGTGGTTCATGCTAGAAAACCCTCAAATAAAGCTGAATTACAACAATTCTGCAAAGATGAGTGGGCCAAAATTCCTCCAGAGTGCTGTAAAAGACTCATTGCAAGTTATCACAAATGCTTGATTGCAGTTATTGCTGCTAAGGGTGGCTAAACCAGTTATTAGGTTCAGGGGGCAATTACTTTTTCACACAGGGCCATGTAAGTTTGGATTTTTTTTCTCCCTAAATAATAAAAACCATCATTTAAAAACTGCATTTTGTATTTACTTGTGTTATATTTGACTAATGGTTAAATGTGTTTGATGATCAGAAACATTTTGTGTGACAAACATGCAAAAGAATAAGAAATCAGGAAGGGGGCAAATAGTTTTTCACACCACTGTATATAGAAAAAAAATTTTGTTTTTGTTTTATTTAGCCCTTTATACTTCTATCTGATTGATTAGCGCTGCTTTGCATTTTACAATTAAATACTGAAGTGGTTTTATGCCAAGTCGGATTGCAAAAGGCAAAATTAGAGAGTGCACACAGAATAAAAAAGAAAACTTTGTAAAGTGTCACAGTTAAAAAATGTATTTCTACTTAATTTGCTATTTTATGTCACTAGATAACTGAAATGTATTGTTTTGCTTCTGACTAGATAGATAGATAGATAGATAGATAGATAGATAGATAGATAGATAGATAGATAGATAGATAGATACTTTATTAATCCCAAGGGGAAATTCACATAATCCAGCAGCAGTATACTGATATAAAAAAAAGAAAAACAATATTAAATTAAATTAAAGAAAAATAAAAATGCATGTAAAAACAGACAATAACTTTGAATAATGTTAGCAGCCTCTGCACAGAGTCTCCTCTGATGGTCACGGGGTCCATGAGGGGCCTGAGCCTCCTAAAATCCACTACCAGTTCCTTGGTCTTGCTGGTGTTCAGGTGTAAGTGGTTTGAGTCGCACCATTTAACAAAGTCTTTGATTAGCTTCCTATACTTCTCCTCCTGCCCACTCCTGATGCAGCCAACAATAGCCATATTAGTATGGTGTTCCTAATAATTCTTTAGGTGAGTGTATATGCAAATGAAATACACTGTTACATTTACTCAAGCTGTATTAAAATGTCTGTGGTTTTTAGGGTTAGGGCAGTAGGGATGTATTTTCCGGATGCAAAAGTGATGGTCCATTATTTAGAAAAAAGGATTTAGACTCCACTTGGAGTAGCCCTGGCAGTTATAGTTCTGAACAAAATGCATGATGAGTCTCGTGTTAATGTATGAAAGTAATTATGTAATCAGGCTTTTAAAGATCTTTATATTAGCAACATCTGTGTCATTTGATCAATTGTCCCTAAAATTTAGGGTACAGTTTTAGTTACACTTTCCGTATGACTTTCCCATTCTTTCTTCAATTTCTGTGCTTAAAACTAACTAGTAAGGTTTCAGGAATAATAATGTAATGACAGAAAAGTGATCTTTCATTTAATATTTAAATTAAAAATTTTGGAATTACTATTAGGGATATAACTTTTATTTTTCTTAACATATTCATAAATCTGCGGTGTGCTGGCACCCTGCCCGGGGTTTGTTTCCTGAATTGCGCCCTGTGTTGGCTGCGATTGGCTCCTGCAGACCCCTGTGACCCTGTAGTTAGGGTATATTGGGTTGGATAATGGATGGATGGATATTCATAAATCAGTATTTTACCCTGCAGATTACAGTACAAAAATAACCACACCATCGCAAACTTGAAGTAATGCTTATTGCAAAATTTACTTTCTTCTTAGTCGTTTGGATTCTGACAAGAATGTGATGACAGCTTCTTTATCTAAAGGTAGTCAAGGACATGTCTTCCAGGTTCTGAATGATTCAAGACTCACCAGATGGATAAGACGTAAAGGCAGAAGTAACTAGACTAGACAGTTTAGACTAGACTAAACTGGAAAATTAAATTGGAAGTTTACAATATTTAACCTATTAGACACTGAATATCTTCATTCCACAAATTGAGGAAATATAAAAATTATGTGGACTATATGTTATAGTTTATTTTCATATACCTTTTTCTTAATATAGATTTTGAGTGAAAGTTTTGTTTAAAAAGAGTACATTGCAGCAATAGTTCTTGTCCACTGTTTGCATCTTTTTTCTTACAAGTTGGTGAATTCTGATCTATTGAAATTTAGCCTTTGAGCCAAGCTTTTGTCCCCTTCACCCCTACTTTCCAACACCCTGTGGTGTTATGGGTGCACAGCTTGCTTAGTAAAGGCCATTTAAATAAATAATCACCACTCTCGCGGCAGCTTAGAGAGGGGGCGTTGGGCAATAGCAAGCCCGGGGCGACCTGCGGTGTGGGCGTTTCTCACGGAGTGAACAGGTGAGGAACTGCCCACATCCGTGATTGTTCCAATGGCTAATGTGCTGCAGCTGCTATGGCCCCTCGCTGTATAAAAGAAGCACGAGTTGGTTGGGAGAGGAGGAACGAAAAAAAGAAAAGAGAAAAAAGAGGATGGAGGTTACATGGGAGCAAGAGAGGAAGCAGGTCGGTGCGAGAGAGAGACACACGGAGTGTGTGGAGAACGAGCGCTCGTGGGCAGCTGTGAGGGCCTGGGTGTTAGGCCTACACCCAGGGGTTGTAGTTGATGTCACTCCCGCTGAGCGAGCAGGTAGCGGGAGTGACCAGGGGAAGGCGATTGGCCGCAGAAAACTGGAAAGGCAGCGGGAGTCGGGAGGCTTGGTGGTGGAGTCCCCAACGTGAGCGACCTGGCCGTTGGTGGAAACCAAGTCTCGGGACTGGGATTAGTGCCAGACCGAAGCCAGGGATCGGGAGGTCTCCAGTCTCGTGTGTATATTTGAGTTGAAGAGGGCAGCTGCAGAGAGTGTCTCGCCTGCTGCTAAGCCAGAGCGGGATAAGCAGGTGAGACGCTAGCACAGAAGAAGCACCGGGCTTGTTGTTGTTGTTTTTAAAAACTGCTTCCTAAGGAACATTTTAACCTCTGGTTTTAAAGGATTGTTTTTTGTCTATTTATTGATTTTTAACCTCCATGTTTTCTTTTACTGGATTATTTATTTAATGAAGATTATTGAAAGCACTGCACTATTTATTGAACACTGTTTTTGTTTTGATATTTTTAATAAAAGCTCTATGCACCTTTATTGAACCATCCCCTTGCTCAAAATGTTGTCTCACTGTTTAGCTCACTCGGTAACATTATTGAAGGTGTTGGGTTCAAGGGATCCTGAACAGCAATAGTAGCATGGAGTCGAGCCCGCAATGTCACACACCCTCACACACCTGTCCAGGTTCTCCAACCCTAACACAAAAATCCTCCTCACTCCATCTCTGTTTTCTCCCTCCCCTATACCGTAACCCTGTCTTGTCACCATATCTTCCCTTCTCCTTCTCCCCCGGGCATGGCCATACCATACCATACCAGGGATGGAAAAAGACCCATGAACACCATCACCACCTACATGCCAAGAAGACAGCCTGGGAACTTTGTGCACATTTCTGTCCTGACAGGTACATGGCCAGATGTAAGTGGCCCAGCGCTGTGATCACACTGAACTCTAACAGGGGGGTTGGGGGGACTTAATAGTGAAAAAGACAAAGGGTCATGTAACTTAAAAGAGGCAGGAGTGGTATGGGACCCGATGGAGCAGCACAGATTATGTAGCCCAGGCAGGCAAGGGGTCAAGCTGATTGAGGGACAGAGGGTCATGTAGTTTGCAATTGTAACTGGAAAAATTTCTAATTCCCCACAAGAGCAGAGGGTCATGTAGGATGCGAGTCAGATATCAACTTATTTTTGCCCACTTGCCTCAGCTACATGACCTTCTTCCTCTGAGTTCACATTACCCTCTGATTGGTGGGCAAAAGTAGGTTTACAGTTGTTCATATGGAAAAAGACATTGCACACCCCCAGTATATTGTTATTTGTTGATATTTAGAATTGTGTATTTATTGTTTATTGCCTTTTTTATATTTTTTGAGTTTAGCACCATATATTTACTGGGTATAATTACATGTGACAAATAAAATTTGATTTGATTTGACTTTTGATTTGTGGAATTTACTATGTGATGCAAGGGTGTAAGAGTCAATCTTAGAAATTTAATGATTGATGTTAAATTCATACAGTGTTTGCTTGATCTATATGGAACACTAGCTTCTTATGGCTATTAGAAGATGGTGTAGTCTTTTATCCCCTGTAAGTTAACATGAGGAACATTCTTCCTTTATCTGTGATACAGAGTGTTAATTAAGTCAGTCTTTTAAAATGAATCCCATTGCTAGCATGGACTGATAGACCCATTTACAGTTTGTAAATGGGATAGGCATACAGTTTTCTGATTTAGAAATGGTTCAACTTTGTGAGAAAACTTAAGAAAACAAACAAGATATAAGCTATAAACAAGAACCTTTCTTTACTTTGCAATATGATATTTATCTCTGTTTTTTGTGTGAAGATATTTTGTTTGTGGAATCATTTCAATGTGTCAAGGTATTGCTATAATCCCATGAAGCAAACTAAAGCTGCAGAACTGCAGTAATTTTGTGTAGATATAGCTACAGAGGGTATATAAACTATTTACTATATGAAATGGTATAAATGACAGCTGTCAGAGTCTGAATGTAACTTTACTTGTAAAATCCACTTCATACAGCTGACAAATATATAAATTAACATCTTAAATTAAATAAAGATAACATTGTTGGTATTATGAAAAACAAGAGTAAATCAGCAGCAGTATACATAAGATATACCTCTCATGAGCAGGTCAATGCAGCAGTGTCAGTGTTACATTTCTGTGTCTACTCTATGGGTGTCATGTCATTTTCATTCAAATCGTCACTGGCCCTTTCTTAGTTATGTGCCACAAGAGAGGATAAATTGTTTATGCTATGCTATTTTATCATACCATAACATACAATACCATATATAAAAACACCATAATTTTATTTACTACCTTAGCTAGTAACATTGATTTTGTAAATAAAGTAAGTTAACTACATTAAAGCAGCTTGATGTTATATAAAAAAATAGAACCCGGGAAAGGAAAGGAAGTGATTCTAGCTATAGTTAATCTGATTACTTAGAAAAAATAAATTAGACTTACTGATATCTAGAATGAAAGGATTACATTATCCAAAATAAGTATTGTGTAATACAAAAATGAACAATAGTTATATTTGTTATTATATTAACCTGAGCACAAAAGAAGCACAATGCCTGAACAAACTTATCAAGAAATCCTGATCCATCACTGAGCAAACTCTGTAAGCTGTTGTGAAAAAGAGGATGATCGCAAAACTGGATAACATTATAAAAAATCGCCTCCACTCCCTCCAGAAGACGTTCTCTTGGAGCATTTTAACTTAACTCCCGTATTTATTTCTAGTACAAATAACTACTGTAATATGTTGTTTAAGACTGCTGGGATCATACTATTTGTAACTTTTTAGGAAATTCAAAAAGGCTGCTGTATGAGTAGAACTAGGAAGTAGAACTACTGTACATATTTTTTAAAACCATTTTTCCTCCATGTAGGACTTTAAATTAATTAAGTCCTATTCATTTACCTCAGTGTTTCCCAACCTCGGTCCTGGGGACCCCCTGTGACTGCAGGTTTTTGTTCCAACCAGATTCCTAATCAGTGACAACAACTGATAACACTGATTTCATTTAATTAGCTGGTATTATTTTTCTTTTATTCTACATTCAGAAAAGCACAGCAGCATGATTTATACATTTATAAGACATTTAGAAATATTTCTGCTTTTGCTATACATTGAAATGCTTAACTCTCTTTTGTTGATTTCATTATAATTTGCCCTTTCTCTTTGTAGTTTTTCCTCTTCATTGTATCTTATTAATGACAATTATAAATGAGCAGAGCAGACAACACTGAATAATCAAAGGTGCAAGTACTTTAGAATTAGACCCACTAATTAATACATAATGAATTAATTAAACAATTCGAACACCTAGAAAAGTAAAATAAAAATCAAGATGAAAAAATTGTTAAAAAGAAAAAAATACATTATTCCCATATAACTGCATGGTACATTTTAATATATATATATATTGTCATAGACGCCCAGGGACGTTGCCCAGCCAGGATGTCGGAAGAAGCGGGGGTCCATAAATGGGACAATATTTTCCCTGGAGCGCAGGTGGGCGGCCTCTCAGGAATGTATGGGGTTCATAGAGCTGCGAAGCTCAACTCTCTGTGAAGACAGAGTCACCTCCAGGGGATGCCCGGATGTGGTTGGAACCCTGGATGGCAGCACTTCTGTCACACCAGGAAGTGATGCCGGAAGAAATTCCAAGGACACCCGGAGTGCTTCCGGGTGCCCTCCTGACACTTCCACCATACCAGGAAGTGACGTCAGACAAAGTACTTGGAGCCCATCCAGGTCATTATAAAAGGGGCCGCCTCCCTCCAGAAACTGAGCCAGAGTAGGGAGGAAGGAGACAAAGCTTGTGAGGAAGGGAGAGGAGGTCATTGTGAAGAGAAAGAGAGAGAGAGAGAGAGACTGAGACTGTTGATATTGTGGTACTGTGTACTTCATAAAAATGTGCATTTTGGACATTCTGGTGTCTGTCTGTCTGTCTGTGTCCGGGGGCATGCTTTTCACAATATATATATACCAAACTTAGTTTTCTAATTTCTATATTGTTCCCAAAACACAGAACTTGGGAAATAACACATCATTTAATTAGCCCAGGAGTCCAAATAAAAACAGAAGCTGGTTGGAACAAAATCCTGCAGTGACAGTGTGCCACCAGGACCGAGGTTGGGAAACACTGATTTACATGAATCTGCCTATCCCTGCTTGTGTAAGAGATGCCCCAGGCTGAAGAATCCATGCTTTATACTAAGATGAGAGCTGCTGATTAAAATGAACTCAACTAAATTAAGTAAGGGAGAAATAAGGACCTGAAAGTAACTATATATGGTTACTTTGTTTAATTCTATATTATCAATACATGTCTGAAGGTATACATCCCAGCATCGACAAAAGAAAGTGGCTCCAACTAGCATATACTGGAATGCATGAGAGAACCATATGCTGGATTTTCTGTAATGTAGTGTAAGGTCATAGATTTAATTACTTGACTGAGTAAGGGGTTAACAAATTTTTGCTTGGCATCAAGGCCTAAAAAATGAAAAAAGTAAATAAAAAAATAAACTCTAGGCAATTAACATAAACAGTAATGTAATGGTGACACCAGAAAATAAAGAGTGTTGTATACTGGTCAAAACAAAAAAAATAAAATAACAGGTTACTGTTAATGGACAGTTAGTGGTAGGTGACTGGCTGTTTATTTGCCTGAAAGTTTAGCTAAAATACTAATGTGTACAGTATCTGAGTTAGCAAAAGTAAACTGATTTTTCATATTAATGGTAGTCATTTTGTAAGTGCTGTCACCTTTTCTGTTCCACCTGTACGCCTAGAACTCTAACACCAAATCATCAGTTGCAGGAATTCACAAATGATTTTGCACAAAGGGGTGTATTGATAAGGGGGGTGGGAAAGAGTATAGAAGTCAGGTGAAGAACTATACTTATTGGTTGCAAAACCAAGGAACTGGTTATTGAGTTTTGGCACACTAAAGATACTGTTTGCTTGGTTACTATTTATGGAGTGGATGTGGAGGTACAGCACTCATATAAACAGTTAGGACTCAAAGTCAATGACAGATTGGTCTAGTTTTGTAACATAAAGGAACTGAAAAGCAGAATCTTTTCTCTTAGTAGACTATGTTCCTTTAATGTAGGAAGTGACATCAATTACATGTTCTGCAAATCTGTGAAAGCCAGTGTGCTGGGTTGGTAATATCACTTCAAGAGAGGCCCATCGGATTAACAAGCTAATTAAAAAGGCAGGCTCAGTTATGGGACAATGTTGACATATATATATATACTGTATATCTGACACACTAGCTCTGAGTACTTTCTGCCAACAAATTATGTCAAAAAGCACTACTGGGTAGTGCTATTGGTTATACCAATAGCAATATGTGTTTATAATGCTTCACTGTGACTGCACTTTTTATCTTTAGCCAAGTTGAATTTTTTTTCTTTTTATTAATTCTCATGTGTATGTGTTGTGAATTTTTATCTTTTTATGAATTTATTACAAAATGGCAAATTTTGCCAAATCTACCAACAGAATGGAAAGGTAGTTTAGAGACAACCAGAAAAACAAACAAATGAGAGAGACATAGTCAAAAAAACTATTAAAATGTTATGAAACGAAAATTAATTTTGATCCTAAATATCAAAGCCCTAGATATTAAAGAAACTCAAAGATAACTTAAACATTGTTTCCCCAAATGTATTTTTCATTTACTAACACTAATAATTCACACAGTATCTGCGATGCTGCCGCAATAACACCATGTGTTGAATGTTAGGTGAATATCATTAACAGAAGCAAAAGACCAGCGGTGGTATAGCAAAACTTGAAATGGTGATGGCCATGAAACAAAATATAGTCAGAGTGGTGATGATATAAAAATAATAATACAATCTATTAAGTCTAGAATCAGCATGCATTTTTCAGTACTGAAACTGCCAAGGCTACACCAAATAGTGCCAGAGTCCTCTGTTGTTCTCACTAATGGACAATCAGCTCAATATCCTGGTAATAAAAATGCATAATGTTTTGGTTGACAACAAATATTCTTTGCATATATTTTCACTCTAAATGTTAGCATACATTTTCAATAAAAAAAAAAAAACTCCTGGGCTGCACTTCAGAAAACTGCTTTAGTATACATTAATTAAAAGCAAAAGAAAAGATTTAATAAAATAATAAATTAAGGAAAAACAAATATATATTTGTTAAAAGGAGGATTTTGAACTCTACCCTAATCTTAACTGGGAGCCAGTGTAAGAATTTAAGAACTGGGATTATGTGCTTGTGTTTTCTTATTCTTGTAATGCTTCTTGCAGCAACATTTTAGATTAACTGGATGCTGTATAAAGAAAAATTTGAACATCCAGTGAACACCGCATTGCAGTGGTCAATCCTACTAGAAATAAATGCATTAATCAATTTCTCAGAATCCTGTTTATTTAGAAAGCACCTTAATTTCCCAACATTTTTAAGATAGAAACATGATTTGGACAATTTTGTCATGTGCGCTTTAAATGACATGTTAAAATCAAAGACAACTTTTAGATTGTGGGCTTATTCAGTAAAATTAATGGTGATTCCAACAGAGTTAAATGATGATAAAATATTGTTATGATCAGTGTTATTTCCTCCAATAATTAACATCTCTGTTTTATCTGTGTTTAAAAACAAGTAGTTCTCATCCATCCACTTAATTCAATAACACAACTAATTAAAGACAACATTGGAGAAACTTCATTTGATCTAAATGAAAGGTATAACTGGGTGTCATCTTCATACGACTGAAAATTAACATTATGTTTCCTAATGATAGATCCCAGTGGAAGCATGTAAAGTGAAAATAGTAAAGGTCCCAGTACTGAGCCCTGCGGGACATCATATCTCACTTCTGTGTATAATGATGGAGTACTGTCAGCACATTACTGTATGTATTGGAATCGATTTGATAAATAAGAACTAAACCAAGCGAGCACAGTGCCTATAAGCCCAACATCATTTTCTAGCCTATGCAGTAAAATAGAATGGTTCGATGGTGTCAAACGCTGTGCTTAAGTCCAACAACATAATTACAGTGGAGTTTCCTTCATCAGAAGATATCAGAATGTTGTTTACAACACGCGTTAGTGCCATTTCTATGCTATGACCAGTACGGAAGCCAGACTGGAATTTCTCAAATAAATTGTGATGCATAAGGTGTGACTGATGCTGATTGGCGACTACTTTTTCAAGTATTTTAGAGAGAAGGGGTAAATATGAAATAGGCCTATAATTATTTAGTATGTGTGGGTCTAGGTCTGACTTTTTAAGTAATGGTTTAATGACTGACACTTTTAGGGCATCAGGTACTGTGCCATGCAATAATGAACTATTGATAATGCTAAGAACAGGTGCTTCAAAAACATCCATTGTACTTTTTATTAGTTTTGTTGGCACTGGGTCTAGGAAACAAGTAGTAAGTTTCATTTTAGAAATTAAAGTTAAGACTTCCTGCTCAGTTACAGGATTAAAATTTCTAAAGTATTGAATGTAAGGTGAGACAGGGTCTAACAAGCTAGTATGTGGTTTGCACTGTGATGCTGAGATCTGGGATCTTATATTTTTAATTTTCTCATTAAAGAAGTTCATAAAGTCTACAGACTGCTAATATCTGTTAAAATTTTGCACTGTAGATCTGAATTCCCATTTGTTAATTTAGCCACTGTTCTAAAGGATTTTTATTATTGTAGAATAGTATTCTGAGCAAGCTTTAAAGAGAGCTTTTTTATATTTTTTTAACACTCCCTATCCATGCAATTTGAAAGACATGCAGCTTTGTTGTTCTCCATCTGCGCTCCAGTTTTGGACACTCTAATTTAAGAGCTTGAATGTTTTCATTAAACCAGGGTGAGTTTCTATGTGCTTTGATCACTTTGTTTTAAAGGGAGTCACTGCGCCCAGAGCATCTCTCAAGATCACATTATAATTATAATTTCCATGTTTACATTCAATGTTAACTGATCTAAATGGTTTTCCACAGTTACACTCAATCTACTCAAAGTATCTATAAATTTTAAAGCAGAATTACAGTCTAGATGTCGCATTCTCTTTGTTTTAATCTGTGAGAGTATCAGTAAGGGCAGAATCAAATCAAACGTAATTAAGTAGTGATCGGAAATAATTTCATTTAATGGAGTAATATTTGAATTTTAAATTTCAACTTTGTAAGTTATAATTAAATCTAATGTTTACTTAATATCATTTACCAAAACAGCTTTACTTCCAAGAGAGTGAATGTTCAATAAGCAGCATTTAAAACTGCATGCTTCTTTCTGAACTGGTGATATATTTTTTGTCTTAATTTGAAGTAAGTATCTATTGCAGATGCCCCTGGTGGAGGGTCTGGTTTTATCTCTTGGTCTAACAATACACCTTATTTTTTGGTTGTCAAGTAGTTTAAGGTCTGCATCATGACTAAGTTTACTGGATGCCCCACAACAGGGATTATGGGTAACAACTTCAGGATGGAAGGGTGGAAAATGAATCTTGGTACTTTCACTCATTACTAGTGGACTTTAATGTCATTTACATTTATTTAGATGACACTTTTATTTAAAGTAACTTACAACATTTGGGATACTACTGGTTACATTTCTTTTTCCAATTGGAGCACAGGCAGGTGAAGTGAATTGCTCTGGGTCACAATGTCAGTGGTGGTATTTGAACATACAACCTCAGGGTTTGACATCCAAAGCCTTAACCACTACACCACACTCGATGCTGTTTTAAGTAAAGCTGCTGATTTAATACTTGGCCCATAATGCAGTTTCAGAACTTTGACTTTCTTTCCAAAGTTTTAGAGGTCAAACAATCTTCCATATCAGTTTATTGTTTCTGAATTCATATTTCTGATTTTCATTTTGGTTTTGGTATTCCGGCTTTTCTCTTTATTGTGTTTTGAATCTAGCTTGTATTTTAGTACTCCATTGATTGTTCCTTTAGTTTAAAACAGTCTCATGTCATATATCTTCACTTTCCTAAACTCATCTACTATACTTTATAGATTGTTTTTTCATTTTCTCCAGATGAAAACATAACATAAATTCTTCTGATTGGGTTGTCCAATTCAGCAACTAGCTTGCCAATAAAAGCAACATATGATGTATAATAGCTTTGTAAAGTGCATTGGAATTGAACAACATTTTAACTAAATACTTTTGATTGATTAAAGTTCTTACAGTTTATTATACTTAAGTCTTTTAATTTTTTTTTGTTATACTTTTTATCTTTGTCAAGTTCAGTGTCATCCATTGCCTTTTAGAAAGAACTCATTTTTAAAAGGAATGCTGGAGGAAGAGACAGAAAAGGTGGAGAAAGACACTGGCAAGTAGCATGAGGTGGGTAAGTGCCTTAAAAGAGACAGCTGCTGAGATGCATATAGTGCTGGTTTTTCATAGTCTTCTATTTATGTCACTGTTTCTATCTGGTACAGAAAAGACAGCTATTTGGTACTGCAGAGAATATTTTTAAAGTTGTACATATATTTTGCAGACAGAAAAAGCAACTATACTAAATTGTTTAAAATAATATAATTTTCTCTAAAATAATGATCACATGAGTATTTACATTTGCATCTCACAATACCAAGACAAATGCAATTAATTCATATAGAAAGAGAAATAAATGTGGTAATGCTTTAAAGAATATATAACTCTTCTGTGCCATGTGCCAGTCATTGATCAAGTCAGTCAAAACTGATTAAGAAATGATTGGGGGGATGAAAAAAAAATATTTACATTTTAAGAATTTAATTTGACATAATATATGAAAATGTAATACTTTTACAAATATAGCCAACAGTGTGCTTTTTCTATAACAACAAGAATAAAATAACAATAAAAAAGAAGGAATGTCATGTTTGTTTATAATTAGTACCTGGATAATTAGAATTTGTTTCTGGAAACCATAACATGTCTGCTACACTTGGGAGTGCAAATGGTTTATAATTGGAGTTAAACAAAAGGTTTAGGTGAATCTCTGAGGATACTGTATAAAAAAGCCTTTTGTTTATGATCTTTAGAATTTCAGATCAGTAAAAAATGAGAGGCATAATTCATTATGCATTAAAAGGAACTTTATTATACTGAAACCATGGATTCAGAAATAAGTTACTGCTATCCTGGCAGTAATGCATCTTGCTCTAAACTACAAAGGCTAAAAAATATATCAGCACTACTTTACCTTTCCTCCGGAACTCTGACTGTAATTACTGTGTTCGGAAACTTGTTTGTGATCATCACCGTCTCTCATTTCCGGCAACTTCACACTCCTACTAATTTCTTTATCCTTTCACTTGCTGTAGCAGATTTTCTAAGTGGTTTTCTTATTACACCTGTTCAGTTTTCTGCATTAATAGATTACTGCTGGTATTTTGGGGATGCATTTTGTCCTTACTATCACACATATTTCATTTCTCTACTTTTTGTTTCTATTTTAAATTTGGTAAGCATATCAGCTGATCGCTGCTTTGCTTTGTGTGATCCATTTTCTTATAGCAGAAAAATTACAAATTCTGTGGTAGGTATATGTATCATTTTCATATGGTTCTTAGCATTTTTGTACACATATGCATTCATCTTTCATACTGGAGGTTTAGTTGTAACAGATTGGTGTGTAGGTATGTGCGCATTTTATCAGTATAATGATTTGTGGATAACACATCATGTAGTAACATTTCTATTGCCTATGGTGATTATAATATGTTTGTACACAGTAGTATTTATAACAGCAAGAAGGCACGTAAAAGCTATCAGATGTATGATAGAAGAAGGAAAGTCTGCTGGCAGTAAGAAAAGGGAAATTTCTAAATCATCTGAAAGAAAAGCTGCTAAAACCCTAGGGATAGTAATAATAGCTTTTATTTTACTCTGTTCACCTTCCTTTATGTACACTTTAGTACAAATATGTTTTACAATTGATTCTCCAGACTTGGCATCTGTGCGAGTAATACTCAATTTTTTAACAACAATGAATTGCTGTATAGACCCAATTATATATGCTTTGTTCTATCCCTGGTTCAGGAAATCCTTAAAGATGATAATGACATTAGAAATATTTAAATCATCATCATCGTTGGTGAACTTATTTCAAAATTAATTTTTAAAATACATATGATTGTCATTGATTTTATGTTAAAATGTAAAAGTGACTTTTCAAAGTTAAGACTATCATGTAACACAATGGGGATATGATGTTATTCATGTTGTTGCAGTTGTATTTGGCTTTTTCTTAACAAAAAGGCACTTTGTCAGCGATTAATCATTTCCAACTTATGTTTTTTTTATTATTTTTTTGTTTTAGGCTTATGTGTATATATATATACAGGTACTTTCTTGTAAAAGTCTGTGAGCTAAGTTGTCTTATTCATTGCACTAGTGACATTTTTTTAATGTAGATTTATGTATAAATAAAGTAATGCATTGCATGTTTAGGCAAAAGGGTCTATTTTTATATGTCTGTACAATATATAATTATATAATAGCAAGACAGTCCCAAAAAAAGCAAGAGTTAAATAATTGATGATTTGCAGCTGGACCCTTGTGTAAAAGTGTTCAGTCTCTGAATTCAAAGATTAGAGTGCACACTGTACTCTTCATAATAAATTACATTAACTGTTATAGAGTTGATAGCAAGAAGATCTTGACCAGGTACAATGTAAGTAAATTTTATGAGAATTTAAACTAATACATAAAAGTAGCAATATTGCTAAAATAATTTCTGAGTCTAGTTAATGAAATGGACATTGCAAACATTGGTATGTGTGTGAGTTTTTCATATTAAAAAATAGTCATTTTATCTGCATTAAAATGTAGCTTTAAAAGATCAAATGTACTTGCATTTGTGTTTGTAGAGTTTACATAATCATTCAATATGCAAATACCACAAAGATTTCAGCAATTACCATAAGCAGTGTGCAAAAAAATTCCGCAATTCAGGTGTCTTATATTTTTGAAGTTTTAGTGAAATTTAAAGCAAATAGTTCACACAAAAAATAAAAATGCTGCATCATATACATAAAAAAAACTTCTTGTCTGTGATGTTTGTTTAAGGCTTAAATGTCTTAGTTACATTTCTTAAGGTTTATATATATTATCACATATACTAGGACCTAAGTACTTAACCTACACATGTAACACACAGATAACTATATGCCTTTGGGTCTGACAGTTCATGTTTCTATCTAGCTATCTACCTACAATCATTCTATTGTCTAAATACAGCAATACAGCACAGCATAAATGATATTTTATTAATATTTTAGCTTACAGAGTCTTCCATTATCTTTGTTGCTATGTGAAACGTATTTTCTGTTCAAATTAACATTGAGTTAAAAGGTTTGACTCTTAGAGTACATTTACAACTCCTTAGTTCCTTATTATTATAAATGTTTAAAATTGTACTAAATTAAAACTGATTTCAGTAAAAAAACAGAACAGTTATGTGTTTGCTGCATTTCAGATGAGGTAGCAAAATAGTTAACATTGTATTTAAAGCAAAGATCAGATTTTATCATTGAAAAAGCTTTTTAAAACCATATACACAGAGCTGTAATTTAACATACTATAGTGGCCAAAAATTAGTAAAGATAGATTTTTCTACTTTTAGTTTAGCAATTTTACATAATTACAAAAATGAATCTAGGAAATTGCAAAAATCTATTTCGTTATTGTATAATGTGCACTATTTGTGATTATTGTGTAGAACAGTGGAGGAATGATAATTATTTCTGTTTAACATCAGAAATAAACATTATTTTAGCAGGTGTTAACTATGAATAGTAAGGCCATACTGAATACTTTTGAATCAAAGGAGATTTAATTTTAGTTTAATTTATATTTGTTTAGTTTAAAATTTTTTGTCATTAAATTTAACCTTCAGTCATTACATTTTGTGCTATCTAAAACTAGGTTTCTTCAGATGAGAAATATTGCAAAAGTAAGTTGATTTCTTAAGCTGCAGGATATTAAAATTATTTCATTCTTTTTGTTCAGGTAGAATCAAATATTACAGAGCTTATGATCAAGCTGTTGAAATTGAGAAGCCTCATCAGCCTTAAAATTTAAATCAAGAATGCAAACTTATAATTTTACCATAAATTACTGTGGTCAGAGATGCTGGTGGGGTTGTTTCACATTGGTCTCTTACATTACTTTTAATTAGTTGGAAAAATTGTTTTTGATTAACTTATACTAAATCTATAACCATTTTCTTTCGTTTCTTAGGATCCATGGTAGCAGTTGGTCTACCTTGGAGTGAGTGTATTATTACATATGATAGATGTATTTTCAGATGTGTTTTACAAAAGTGAAATTGTCAGTGTTTATCAAGGAATGATGCATTTCAGAATGTGACTCACCTAACACTCAAATAAATTTATATGTGAATATAAACTAAGTAGAATCATTTGTTAATTTCTTTAAAATTTTTAGAAGATACAATGCAAAAATAGGTGAGCAAAAAATGGCAGATTTACCAGAAGATGGTCTACTTCCTGATCAGCCACGTTTTACCAATGTTGGAGTCAATTTTGCACATTTTCAAATAAATAGTGGACGAAGCTTAGTCAAGAGGTATGGAGTAATTTCAATTTACCTAACAGCAAGAGCTGTATGCATAAACTGCAGACAGTTTAGACACTGATTTCGGCATTAATGCCATAAGTTGTTTTATTTATAGAAGAGGACAAGGTAAAATCACGTCTTCTGATAATGGGACAAACTTCTTGGTACTGAAAAAGAGCTACCTGAATCAATTAAAGACATTGACCACGACAAAATAAGTAACATGATTTTGGTCTTGTCCGATGCGAGAGATGGACGTCTGAAGTGGAGCTCCGCTAGCAGTGGTGTTATTTTTCATATTATTTGCTTATTATCCTGAGATATCCTGTATTTATTCAACCCGAGAGGGACTGCTACAGTATATGTAAGCACATATAAACATGGCCAACAAGAAGGGGGGTTCGAAAGAATCGAAAACTAAAGCTACACCCAAGCTGCAATCAGCAAGCCCCAGTTCTAGATATGGCCTTTCAGAGACAGACCTGGATCAGATGGGCGAAAGCACAGACTCCTCAGGACCACGGTCCGCTGCATCGTCGCCGGCTAAGAGCGAAAAGGGGAGCGAAGGTGCGATCGTAAGTGCAGATCTGGATAGCTCGCCGATTGGAGAAGATCACATGAAACTGGAAAGGGCCTTGAAGTCCGCGGCTTCAATTACGCAATTACGCGAGCCTGGAGCAGCGGGGACACCGGCTACAGCAATGTCTGCTGCTTCATCTACGGTACAAGAAAGCACAATTGAACTATCTGAAATGAAAGTGTTGCTCGCTGAGCTCACGCAAGATATAAAGAAAAGCGAGAAGGCTAATGAGAAAGCAAGGGCAAAGGCACATGAGAGACTGAAACAGGAATTGAAACAGGAGATGAAACAGGCAAATGAAAGACCGCGTCAAGATGTGCAACTTGAGCTTCGACAGGTGCTGGGTAAAATTGAAGAGCGCATTCAGGAAAACTCTTAAACTGAGCATGCTTACTGATCAATTGGAGCATTTCAAGGAGACATTCACGAATTGGATTGAAATGGCCGAACATTTAGCTGCCAGTGCCGAGGAAAGAGCAGTAAATGTCAGTTCAATGCAAAAACTCGGAGAAAAACTTGGAGACAGACTGGCTGCTTTAGAAGATGGGAGTAGAAGGTATAATGTCAGAATTGAAGGTCTGCCGGAAAATCGAGAAAGTTCAAACCCTGTGAAATTCGCAGCTGAACTTTTTTCGAAAATAATCGGGGACGACTTTAAAGCAGAATCTGAGATAGCAACGGCTTACCGCGTACGCGGATCAAACACCGTCAGACCCCGACCAAGATCTTTTATAGTTCATTTTGAGCGATTATCATTTAAGCTAGAGGTGATGGCACTCCTCAGAAACAAGGAAGATATTATATATGAAAATAACCACATTCTTATTTCCCTGACTTCTCTCCAGCAACAGCTACTAAACGCGCAGCCTTCTATGATATTAAACAGCGGCTATGTCAAGCCAGTGTCAAATACAGCCTCCTGTATCTGGCAAAACTAAAAGTGGAATGGCAGGGTCAATTCTATGTCTTCATGCAAGGAAGCAGCAGAAAAGGAATTAAGAAAGCTGATCCCGAGACTATTCTGATACATAATAGTGAGTCATGGCGGTTAATGATAAAGCAAAGATTAATAATCTTTTGTCTGATCTATTCATTTTAAAATACGAGTTTTATCAGCATATATTCTAATATATTCTCATTATTACTTAGTATTACTAGGGCGCTATCTGTTTATGTTTTATTGTGCTTAATTCTTTTTTTTTCTCTTTTTCTTTTCTAATTATTTCATCTCTACCCTAAACGAGACTGTTCAATATCATACCCTTGGTTTACTGTTATTGCTATTACTGCATTAAGACTTGTTATGCTTCTTCTGAACACATTTTTAACACCATCCCCCCGGGTTTACTATCTGGGTGTATCATCTTAATGCACTAAAATTGCTGAAGACTATATATATATATTTTAAGTGCAAAACTCCTTTTTTTTTTAAAGATATCTCTATCTTTTAACCCTAGAACGCCGCTGCATTGGAACTTGTTTTGCTTTGGACGTACTCTGTCTCTGGGTATGTCAGAGGACTGGGACTGTGTGAAGTGGGTTTTAGCCTCACTTGGGGAGGCAAAAAGGGAGGGTGGGGGGTTAAGAGGGGGAGAGAAAGAGAGCAGGCCTGATCTATTCCTAATCTATCCTCTCAGTTTTTATAACTATAATCTATACTAATAAAAGGCAAAGCCCTCACTGACTGACTGACTGACTGACTGACTCATCACTAATTCTCCAACTTCCCGTATAGGTAGAAGGCTGAAATTTGGCAGGCTCATTCCTTACAGCTTCCTTACAAAAGTTGAGCAGGTTTCATTTCGAAATTCTACGCGTAATGGTCATAACTGGAAGCTATTTTTCTGCATATACTGTAATGGAGTTGAGCTCGAAAGCCGTGGGGGGCGGAGTTTCATGTGACATCATCACACCTCCCAAGTAGTCACGCAGTACGTAGAAAACCAGGAAGAGCTCCAAAAACCGCTGAAGAAAACATACATTATATAATTAAGAAGGCAGCGAAACAATTAGAAGTGAGCATGACATATAAAACCATATTCAGCGGATCACATGAACTGACGCAGAGCGCAGACAAAAAGCAACAGTTGCAAAGAGTGCTGAACAAAAACCGAATTACACTGCTACGCTCAAATAGACAAACCACACACCGTGGCACAATAGTAGAGGTTTCGCCTCTAGCTCCGATGTTCGATTCCCGAGAGGGGATGCACTGAGTATGTACGCGCGCTTCCCGATTTCATTTTAGCCTCGCATTCCCTTGGTTTGAGACATATGAAAAATATGCGGTTAACGCAGAAAGACAGATCACCAATTGAAGCTTTATGAATAATGGATACTTTATTCGCGATCAATGATTGTTTTGGTAAAGCCATACTCAGTGTATTCATTAGATGAACGGTAAAAAAGTAAGAGCGAGGGGAGGGTAACTTATTGAGGCACGCAGGCAAAACCACAATAGCACGCGGGCTTGATGTACTGTAGTGCATAAATATATATATATATATCTTTTCAAGTTCTATTTAGTCCATATGTGTCAAACTCAAGGCCTGCAGGCCACATCCGACCCGGCGTGTAATTATATCCGGCCCGCGAGATCATTTTATATATTATTGTTATTAATGGCCCGGGGATATGAAGCGCTGGTAACACAATAAACTACAGATCCCATAATGCAGCACTTCAGCTGCCTTGCCGAACACTTACCGCGTTAATCAAGTCTAGCTTATGATGCTGCAAGTTATTGCGAAGCTAGCCCACACGATGCCGAAGAGAAAAGGTAATTCTGAAAATAGAGCCTTTAAATTCCGATGGAAGGCTGAGTATATGTTTACTGACATTGCCGGTAAACCCGTGTGTCTCATTTGTGGAGCTAATGTGGCTGTAATTACAGAATTTAATCTAAGATGGCACTATGAGACAAAACATCAAGATAACCTGAAAGACCTGAATGCAATGCACAAGATACAGAAAGCAGAAGAGTTAAAGAAGAATCTGACACTTCAGCAGACGTTTTTACCGTGCAAAATCACAAAGTGATTTCAAGTGAAGCTACTTTTATGGGAGACACAAATGCACCAGTGCAACTTGCCCCACTTTCCCTGTTGCCAAGTAATGTTGAACCAAGTCGGCACTACGGCGTTCCCAAATACGCACTTTGCTGATAAACTGAGACTACACACTGAGTTCGCACGGCGCTTTGGTGGCTTTGAAGAACAAAAAAAGAATTTTGAGTTGTTTCGCAACCCATTTGCCGTCGATGTGGAAACTGCACCTGTGCAGATTCAGATGGAGGTGATTGAGCTGCAGTGTAATGGCACACTGAAGGCAAAGTACGATACTGCACAGCCCACAGTTTATTCACTCCATTCCCGCAAAAATGCTCCAGCTCCGTCTACATGCGGCTCGAACCTTGTGCATGTTTGGTACCACATATCTGTGTGAGAAGCTCTTCTCAGTCATGAAGACTAACAAAACAGCACACAGAAGTCGCCTCACTGATGAGCACCTGCAGTCCATCCTGAGAATCTCCACAACACAGAACCTCACACCAAACAGAAACGAACTTGTCGCCAAAAAAAGATGCCAGGCGTCCAAATCTGATAAAATGACATAAGAGCAAAGACAACTGAATGATTTGATTTGTTATTGCTGAAAAGAACAAATTTTATTTATATTTCCAGGTTTTGTTATGCACCATGTTCATATTTGAATTTGTATAATTTTGACAGGATATATTTTTATGGAGAGCAAAATCTTTTGGGATATTTAAAATTTAAGTTTATTTTTTATATAAAATTACATAAGAGTAAAGAAATTTGAATGTTTGTTCTTTTAACGTTTACTTTATTTCTAACTTGTATAATTTAGACAGGATATATTTTTATGGAGAGCAAAATATTATAAGTTATTTAAGGTTTGAGTTGATTTATTCTAGGATAATATTCTGTCGACTAAATAAAAATTCCTTCTATTTAAAATTTAAATAGAACTTTAACAGATACGATAGTTCATAATATCCAGGCAGACTTGCACGTAAGAGCGGGAGTCATCCGTTTTAACAAATAGCGTATTGCACTGATACGAAATAGCCTGCCCATTTAATTATTTAGGAATGGATAAATAAATTAAGATTTTGTACAAATATTGTTTTTCATTTTTCTTCCTTCATGGATTCTGGCACCCCCAGCAACAGTTGCTCGCACCCAAAGACTATATATATATATATGTGTGTGTGTGTGTGTGTGTATGTATATATGTATGTATATATATGTTTATATATATGTGTGTGTATGTATATATATATATGTATTTGTGTGTATATAAATTATGTGTGTGTATGTATATGTATGTGTGTTTATGTAGATATATATATATATATATATATGTATTGTAACAAACGGAGCAGGAGACAGCACAAAGGTTTGGGGTTCTCCGGCCCCGTATATTGTCTGGAATCCACTACACAGACAGAAAGAAAATAGGTCAGTTTTAATAAACAAAAAGTCCATAAGTGTGACGACGAACCATGGCGTCCGCAGCCATTTTATAGGGGAGGAGCCGGAAGTGGAGGAATGCTGGGAAGGACCGTGAGGGAGGATGGGATGGATGACGTCAGGGCAAGATGGCGGAGGGAGGGCGGAAGTGCCGCACTGCGGTTAACAGTCGGCTATGGCGGAGGAAGGTCTTTTTTCCTATGAGGAAGCAGAAGGAGAAAGTTAGTACCCCGCCATTCCCTGCCGGCGAAGACGTTCCCAGGTGCGCCGAATCCGTCCAGCGGCCTCCTACTCGCTCGTGCGTGACATTATATATATGTGGATGTATGTTGTGGACGCTGGCCCGGACACACACAGACGAACATCTTATGTTCACCCAACACATATTTATTTTGCAAATATTTACAGTTCAGTGCACTCTCAAACCCCAGTGCCTCCAGCACCGATTCCCCCAATCTCTAGGCCACACAGTCCTATTGCCTTTCTCCTGGCCGCCTCTAGTCCTCCCTCCAGCTCCGTCCTCTTCCACCCGACTTCTGCCGATGACTGGAGGGAGGCGGCCCCTTAAATGGGAACCCGGATGGGCTGCAGCTGCTTCCCGGCATTCCTCCGAAGCCACACCCCAGTGTGGCGGAAGTGCCGGCTGCACACCCAGAAGCGGTCCGGGTGTCCCCCGTCGTCTTCCCCCCAGCACTTCCTGATGTGGCGAAAGTGCTGGGCTCCCGGGATATTCAGGCACTGGGGTGCCACCCGAGGCTCCCAACATAACCAGGACAGACGCCCCCTCGTGGTCTGGAGGAGGCACAATGTGTATATATGTATGTACATATATATATATATGTATGTATATATGTGTGTGTGTGTATATATGTGTATATGTATATATGTATGGATATGTATATATATATGTTTATATGTGTGTGTGTGTAAGTATATATATATATATATATATATACAGTATATATATATATATATATATATATGACAGCAACACTCATCACTCACAACAGTGACAAAACAATTACATTGACAATCATGTTACGTTATTTTCAAAATGTTTCCTTTTCTTTTCATTGCTTCTTTAACACACTACTTCTCCTATGAAGCTGGTATTTTGCTAGTAAGACTATAAAATGAAATCAAAAACTCTGCATGGAAAAAATTAAGCAAGACTTGCATAGATGGTCAACCCTTCATCTCACACTAGCTGGAAGAATTAACACTATTAAGATGAATATTCTTCCTAAACTCCTTTTTTATTTCAAAACATCCCAATATACATTAATAAATATTTTTTAGGCAATTAGATTCGACAATAACCTCATTTATTTGGAATTCAAAACATCCACGCATCAAAAGAGCGACCTTACAAAGACAAAAGGCAGAAGGCGGCATGGCTCTACCTAACTTCCAGTTTTATTACTGGGCAGCAAATATACAGGCGATAAGAACATACACAGGCTTGGTCCGCAATAGAAGTAAAATCCTGCAGTACTTCTTTGTATTCCTTGCTCTGTACTCCAATAAACACACGTTATTGGCAATATACAAATAACCCAATTGTGCTCCACTCACTTAGAATCTGGAACCAATGTAGAAAGCATTTTAAGACGGAGAAGCTTCTATCTGTGGCACCCCTGCAAGAGAACCACCTCTTTCAACCTTCACAAACATATGCAGTTTTTAATATCTGGAAAAAATTTGGAATTAACTTGCTTAGAGATCTTTATATAGACAACGTCTTTGCATCCTATGAACAATTACATTCCAAATTTAACATTCCAGCTACACATTTCTTTCACTATCTTCAAATCAGAAACTTTGTTAAACAAAACCTTCCAGATTTTTCTCATCTTGCACCCTCATCCATGCTGGAAAAAATATTGCTCAATCTCAAGGACTTAGACTCCATCTCTACAATATATAAAATTATTTTACAATCCCTCCCTTTCAAAGATCCAAGAGGACACTGGGAAAAAGATCTTTCAATTAATATATCAGAAAAGGAGTGGAAAGTAGCAAAGCAGAGAATTCACTCCATATGCGCAAAGCATACAATTATACAACTCAAAATTATATATCGAGCACATCTATCTCGACTAAAACTCTCCAAAATGTTTCCAGGGCATGATCCAACCTGCGAACGTTGCAACTAAGTCCCAGCCTCACTAGGTCACATGTTCTGGTCCTGCACCAAATTAACATTATTCTGGACAAACATTTTTAATTATCTTTCAGACAGTCTTGGACTCACAATCCCTCCTAACCCATTAACAGCTGTGTTTGGTGTTCTTCTAGATGGGTTTTAAGTGGAGAAAGACAAACAAATTGTGATTGCATTCACTACACTTTTGGCACGCAGACTTATTTTCATAAACTGGAAGAAACCAAACTCTCCTCTTTTAAGTCAGTGGGAAACCGATGTGTTATATTATTTGAAGCTGGAAAAAATCAAATACTCAGTTAGAAGATCCGTACAGACTTTTTTCAAAACATGGCAGGATCTAATCAGTAATATTTTAAAATAAGTTCATAAAGCACAGAGAATTTATTAATTTAGGTATGTTTACAAGCCTTAAATTTAACGCTGTCTGGCTTGCTGTCTCTCTCAGGGGTGGGGATCGATCTGTTCTTAACATAATTCTTCTTTTTGTAAAAACGATTGCTTTTTATGGATTGTAATGAAGTTAATAAAAAATACATAAAAAAATAAATAAATAAGTAACATGATAATTAAGAAAGAAATTAAATTGATTTTCAACAAACATCAGCCACACATCATGGTGGTGTATGGGAAAGACAAATTACAAGCATAAGAAAAGTCCCAATCTTAGTACTTAACCAGCAAACATTAGATGAAAGTCTTCAAACAATGATGTGTGAAGTAGAATCCATTATCATCCACAGACCCTACACAAAGTATCAGATGATCAAAATGATTTGCAATTCTTTGGTAAAGGGTTGAATCATCAAGACAATGCCAGGCGCCAAAGGTGCAGTCAAATAAGTTTGTGCCCAGACTAAAACCAGCATACTGGACAGACAAGTGAACAAGATTTGCCTCCTCCAAGAAACAGCAATTAATTCAAATGGTAGATTTTGCACTGAAACCCAGCCACGGGGATGCACAAACCAGTGTATTTCTTCTTGCCAGTCCCAAGTCTGGATAAATGGTGAGGGTTACGTCAGGAAGGGCATCCGGTGTAAAATTTTACCAAATCAATATGTGGACAACAATACAAATTTCCATACCTGATCGATCGAGCCCCGGGTTAACAAGGACCGCCAACAGGGTGCTGGCGGAAATTGGGCTACTGTTGGCCGAAGGAGAAGAAGAAGAAGGGGGGGGGGTTGAGAGAGACGTGTCCGGAGGCAGGAAGAGAGGAGGAAAGTAGAGAAAGTGGAACTGAGGGTAGGAACTTTAAATATTGGCAGTATGACTTGTAAGGGGAGAGAAGGAAGGTTGATATGTTATGTGTGCAAGATACTAAATGGAAGGGGATTAAAGCCAGGTGAATCGGAGGTGGATTCAAATTGTTCTATCATGGTGTTGATAGAAGGATAAATGGAGTAGGGGTTATTCTTAAGGAACAGTATTTCAAGAGTGTTTTGGAGGTGAAAAAAGTGTCAGACAGAATGATGATCATGAAGCTGGAAATTGGAGGTGTGATGATGAATGTTGTTAGTGAAGATTTTTGGAGTGAGTTGGATGAAGTGATGAACAGTGTACCCAAGGGACAGAAAATGGTGATTGGAGCAGATTTCAATGGACATGGTGAAGGGAACAGAGGAGACGAGGAGGTGATGGTTAGATATGGTGTCAAGGAGAGAAATGAAGAATGTCAGAGGACAGTGGATTTTGCCAAAAGGATGGACATGGCTATGGTGAATACTTATTTTAGCACTTGAGCTACCAAAGCCTACGAAAAAACTTGTACATCCGGACCAACTTAAATCCGTTCGCACCTCTGCGTCAGCGTCTTTTGTCCTGTAAATGTGCCAATCAAGACATGCAGCAAACAGCCTGCTATTCCATCCCCCAACGGTCGCAGACCATGCACAAAGTTCTCCCAGCTCATGCCTTGATTATCTGGGAGTGAAGTGCTGGAGTTTTAGAGTGGAAATAATAGATTGTTATTTGGAATACTTGCATTTCATTTGTGCCCCCTTTCTACAATAATCTGTGTAAACACATTGTGCATACTAATTCAGCGTGAGCAGGAACACTCAATAAAACTGAATAAAAAAAAAATCAAGTAAAGGCAGTTTTACCAGCGTTTGTGGGTCAGATTTTATTCCTCCAGATCAGAGAATGTTCAGTTCCATTGCCTCCAATGCCTTACAATGCCAAAACACCACTCACATCTACAGTTATTCCCAGTTTCAAATGAAAACTAACAGCGTCAGATCGCTAGGGCAGTAGCCTGTATCATGATTGTGACTGAGAGAATAAAAGTGAAAAAAAAAACGCTAACTTTTACCTATAAATAAAAGGCCTATAAATGTACACCTGCTGTTACAGATGCAAATCAAATGTATGTTTTTATTGTATAATATTAACAATAAGAGCAGCACACTACTCAAAATGGTAATACAGGAGGCAGTCAGGATTGAACCAGCAGACGCTTCATTACAAGTCAGAAATTCTTGCCGCTACACCACGGAAGCTGTTGTAACATCCTTGAACCTTTTGTGAAAGTGTTTATTTGATCTTTGGACTGTTGGCTTCACACATTATACAGTTTATGCTTTTGTTATTTATTACTAAAATCTGAAAAACGTTTCTATTTTAACAATCTGTTAACACAGATTACACTGCACAACAAAGTTTTTGTTTCTTGAACATTTTTTTCTTCTAGATTTTTGGGTGCTGATCACGAATGTCACATCAAAATTTACCCATCATGTACCATTTCAAAGTTTTGTCATGATTATTTCTATTTGTATCCAAACATTTTCACTCCCATAAGAGACTTATCAACAACAGTTTGTGCAGCCTGGGCATGTCCAGGCATGGAATCAGGCCAGGTTGGAAGCTGTTCTGTACAGGTTGACATCCTGGGCATCCTGTTCAAGTCTGAACGAGCTTGACGCTGTCTCAGCATGCTATAAATGTGGCTTGCATACACTGATCCTGCTCATTTGGTTAATATAGATAGTCAGTGTGTATGTATAGTATCGGTATAGTAAAGTATAGTATCTGTAGCAATATAACAGTAAGTAAGCTTCATGCTATAGACGTTTTGGTGTCAGGCCTCATCAATGTCGTAACAGCCGCAATTCATTCGGATATATCTGTGGCAAATATACACTTGCGCCTCAGAGAAATTGGATGACTGCTCTTATGAAGAAAGCTTATCGTCTGTATTTCAGCTGCAAAATTGGTGATCAAGACAAGAAATGGGCGTCTCACATTTGCTGTGCGGCATGTGCTGTCAGTCTGACTCAGAGACATTTGAAAGACAATGCCGTTTGCTGTTCCAATGATATGGCGAGAACAGAAAGACCATGTGACGGACTGTTACTTCTGCTTGACTAATGTGTTCCAATTCCAAAATCACCAGAGGATTGGACCTTAGACCAGATGAAGAAATTGCAATGCAGGGTACTGACCGTGACATTGACCCGGATTTTAAACCGTGCTCATCAGGCGGTCCAAATCTGATAACACAATCTGAATTGAATGATTTGGTCAGAGATTTGGGTTTGTCAAAAGCAAAGCTGAGCTGCTGGGTTCGAGACTGCAGGAATGATGTTTGATGTCACCAGGTACGACAATTTCTGTGTTTCGAAGCCAACATCATTATATAACAAAATTTTTTGCACAAATCAACAGTCTCTGTTTCTGTTTCATTGAAGGACTGTTCTTGGCCTTGGATTCTGATCACAATGCTGAAAAGTGGCTTCTCTTCATTGACTCATCAATGTTAAGCCTGAAAGCTGTTCTGCTACACAATGGCAATGTTTATCCTTCAGTACCTGTTGGCTATGCAGCACACATGAAAGAAACATATGAGAATATGGAACTGTTGCTGAAGCACGTCCAGTATAGCAGATACAACTGGAATATCTGTGGAGATCTTAAAGTCGTTGCTCTGTTACTAGGACTCCAGCTCGGCTATACAAAGTACTGTTGTTTCATCTGTGAATGGGACAGCCGTGCCAAAGAGTTGCACTATTCTTGACAGATCTGGCCACTCCGTAAAAAGTTAGTTCCAGGACAGAAAAATGTGGTACATGAATCGCTTGTCGACCCAGCAAAGATATTTTTACCTCCTCTTCACATAAAACTGGGACTCATGAAGAATTTCGTGAAAGCACTGAACAAGGAAGGCAAAGGTTTTCGTTATTTAAGACAGATGTTCTCAAGAAGAGCTGATGCCAAGATCAAAGAGGGCATTTTTGTTTGCCCCCAGATCAGACATGTTATGAGTGACATGCGGTTTGAAGATCTGTTAGTTGGGCCAGAAAAAATTGCCAGGAAAGCCTTAAAAGATGTTGTTGATAATTTTCTGGGCAATTGCAGAGTCCCAAACTACATTCAGCTGGTAGACAAACTTCTCAAAGCATACACAACAATGAAGTGCAACATGTCACTCAAGATTCATTTCCTCCACTTACGCTTGGACTTCTTCCCCGCAAATCTTGGTGCTCTCAGTGATGAACACGGTGAAAGGTTTCACTAGAACATTGCTATGATGGAGAAACGATACCAGGGCAACTGGAATCCATCAATGCTTGCTGACTACTGTTGGACACTGTAACGTGAACACCAGACATTGAATACAAAAGAAAATCAGGAGCAAAACACTTTTAATTCTGTTGAATTTAATAGCTTATGCGAAACATAAACGTCACTAAATACGTTATTGTCAGTAAACATATAAATGTGAGTTTCTACATAATGCAGTAAAACCAAAATTATATTTGTGCATACCCAGCAGGTACCTGTCAAAATCAGCAAAAACTTTTCAGGAAGCAAGACTTTAAAAAAAATTGGTGTGTAGTGTATTGTAGAAACGGAACACGCATGAAATGCATGTGTTCCAAATAACAATCTATTATTTCCACTCTAAAACTCCAATACTTAACTCCCAAATAATCATGGCATGAGCTGGGAGAACTTTGTGCATGTTCTGCGGCGGTGGAGGTATGGAATTGCAGGCTGCTTGCTGCTTGTCTTGAAATGGCACATTTACAGGACAAAAGACGCTGACAGAGAAGTGCAAAGGGATTTAAGCTGGGCCGGATTTAAGAATTTTTTTCGTAGACGTTGGTAATTCTAGTATTAAGAAGACCGAGGAACATAGGGTTACATACTAAAGTGGAGGAAGATGCACACAGGTTGATTACATCCTATGCAGAAGAGTCAATCTGAAGGAGATTGAAGGCTGCAAAGTGGTGGTCTGTAGGATGACATCGGAGATCAAGAAGAGGAAGAGAGTGAGGGCAGAGCCAAGCATCAAATGGTGTAAGTGAAAAAGGAAGACAGCAAGGTTTAGTTTAGGGAGAATGTGAGTCAGGCACTAGGTGGTAGTGAAGAATTACCGGACAGTTGGGAAACTTCAGCAGATGTAGTAAGGGTGAAAGCAAGAAGAGTGCTTGGCGTGACATCTGGACAGAGGAAGGAGGAAAAGGAAACCTGGTGGTGGAATGGGGAAGTATAGGAGAGTATACAGAAGAAGAGGATGGCAAAGAAGAAATGGGATAGTCAGAGAGATGCAGAAAGTAGACAAGAGTACAAGGAGATAAGGCACAATGTGAAAAGAGAGGTGGCGAAGGCTAGAAAAAAGGTGTATGATGAGTTGTATGAGAGGTTGGACACTAAGGAGGGAGAAAAGGACCTGTACCGATTGGCTAGGCAGAGAGACCAAGCTGAGAAAGATGTGCAGCAGGTTAGGGTGATAAAGGATAAAGATGGAAACTTACTCACAAGCAAGGAGAGTGTGTTGAGCAGATGGAAAGAGAACTTTGAGAGGCTGATGAATGGAGAGAACGAGAGAGAGAAGAGGTTGAATGATGTGGTGATAGTGATTCAGGAAGTGTAACGGATTAGCAAGGAGGAAGTAAGGAAGAGGATGAAAAATGGAAAGGCCGTTGGTCCAGATGACATACCTGTGGAAGCATCGAGGTATTTAGGAGAGATTCAGTTGAGCTTTTAACCAGATTGTTTAATGGTATCTTGGAAAGTGAGAGGATGCCTGAGGAGTGGAGAAGAAGTATACTGGTGCAGAGAGTGTTGATGGAGAAGCATAGAGAAGGCCAGAAGGAGTTGAATTGCATCTTTGTGGACCTGGAGAAAGCATATGACAGCGTACCTCAAGAGGAGCTGTGGTATAGTATGAGGAAGTCCGGAGTGGCAGAGAAGTATGTAAGAGTTGTACAGGATATGTACGAGGGAAGTGTGACCGTGGTGAGGTCTGTGGTAGGAGTGACGGATGCATTCAAGGTGGAGGTGGGATTACATCAGGGATCAGCTCTGAGCCCTTTCTTATTTGCAATGGTGATGGACAGGTTGACAGACGAGATTAGACAGGAGTTTCCATTGGGGTATAATGTTTTCTGATGACATTGTGATCTGTAGTGATAGTAGGGAGCAGGTTGAGAAGACCCTGGAGAGGTTTTTTAGAAAGGAGAGGAATGAAGGTCAGTAGGAACAAGACAGGATACATGTGTGTAAATGAGAGGGAGGTCAGTGGAATGGTGAGGATGCAAGGAGTAGAGTTGGCAAAGGTGGATGAGTCTAAATTCTTGGGATCAACAGTACAGAGTAATGGAGAGTGTGGAAGAGAGGTGAAAAAGAGTGCAGGCAGGGTGGAATGGGTGAAGAAGAGTGTCAGGAGTGATATGTGACAGACGGATATCAGCAAGAGAGAAAGGGAAGGTCTACAGGACGGTAGTGAGACCAGCTGTCTTACCTGGGGTGGAGACGGTGACAATGACCAGAAAGCAGGAGACAGAAAGCTAGAGGTAGCAGAGTTAAAGATGCTAAGATTTGCTTTGGGTGTGACTAGGGTGGATAGGATTAGAAATGAGTACTTTAGAGGATCCGCTCTAGTTGGACAGTTGGGAGACAAAGTCAGAGAGGTGAGATTGTGCTGGTTTGGATATGTGCAGAGGAGAGATGCTGAGTATATTGGGAGAAGGATGTTAAGAATAGTGGTGCCAGGCAAGAGAAAAAGAGGAAAACCTAAGAGAAGGTTTATGGATGTGGTGAGAGAGGACATGCAGGTGATGGCTGTAACAGAACAAGATGCAAAGGACAGAAAGATATGGAAGAAAATGATCCGCTGTGGTGACCTCTAACAGGAGCAGGCGAAAGAAGAAGAAGAACTTTGTGCTTAAATTGTGTTTGTGCCTTTACATTTAAGTTTTTTAAGTTTACATTTAAGTGTTCTTGAATAAGTTACAGCTGTTAACCAAGTAGTGTTGCAGTAATTGTCTTTGCTGTCAACATAAACAATTAGGGGCCAGATACAGTATGTAAGAGCCATTTGTCAGTTAGTTTGGTTACGTTAAATTGATCACAGTATTTTTTTATCTGTCCAGCACATAGTCAAAGGGAGGTTCTGTTATAACCCCCACAAGCTAAATTACCAATGGAATATTTTAGTTAATGTGCGGCATGGTGGAGCAGTGGGTAGCGCTGCTGCCTCACAGTTAGGAGACCCTGGGTCCTCCCTGCATGGAGTTTGCATGTTCTGCACGTATCTGCGTGGGTTTCCTCCGGGTGCTTTGGTTTCCTTCCACAGTCCAAAGACATGCAAGTTAGGTGGATTGGTGATTGTAAATTCTTCGTTGTGTGTGTGCACACCATGCTGTGGGTTGGTGCCCTGCCTGGGGTTTGTTTCCTGTCTTGGCTGGGATTGGCTCCAGCAGACCCCCATGACCCTGTAGTTAGGATATAGTGGGTTGGATAATGGATGGATGGATATTCTAATTATTTCTTGTCCCTTTGACTATTGACTAGTTACAGATTATAATCTGCCTTGCAGTTGGTAAAGCATGGAAGGCAAACAGTTTTAAACCGTACCATACATACAGAATATGCTGAATGTAGTAAGTGAAGCCTATATAAGTTTGCCATTGAGAAATAACACAACCTTTAGATATAGAAAGTAACTAAAAAGAATGAGAAAGCTCCTTTTTGCATTTTCAATTATGTGTGTAATAACTTTTTTTTCAAAATTTTTGTGATTTATTCCTTTTAAATTTTTACTAAAACTTTTCAAACAAACATTTTTGGACTGGGAAATTTCTTTTGTTATGAATTTGACATGCAGGATCCTACCTTGCCAACTCAGTACCTTTTCAAATTTGTGAAAATTTTTCCTAAGCCTTTGCTATACTGAATTCCTTTCTCACCATTTTCCGGTACTATTCTTACACCGCCATATGCTACGACAGGCTTCGGCTAGTTATAGATATAACAATAAGGTTCTATCTCATATTAATTTACAGGGGGTAAAAGACTATACCATTGTCCATGGCTTTGAAAGGAAATTATATTCTACTAAAATTAAGCACATACTAATATGAGTTTAAATTAAAGCATTAACTTTCTAAGATTGGTTCAGGTACTTACAAGTACTAAAAGACTGAAGAAGATGGATTTCATCAGCATCGATATGAAACGTGAAAATCAAACTGGTGAATGTGTAAAAATAAAAACTTCACAAGAAAATGGGATATCATCATATTTAAAGTTGTTCATCTCAACAAATTTTTCTAGATTTTATAAACAAGAGGAAAACCATTTTAAGGCAGTTCCAGGTTCATTTCCATCAGTATTTAGCACTGTAAAAGGAACTGGGGCCACATGCATAATGCCATGCATAGAATTCACATTAAAACATGCCGTATGGACAAAAGTTGAAATGTGCATACACACAAAAAAATTCAGATACAGAAAACCATACATAAGTCAGCTACCACACATTTACGCTACATAAATTCTGGTCAGTGTGAAATGTAATGCTCGTGCATGCGCCTTCAGCCACTCCCAGAATTATGCCTCTTTGAATATGCAAATCAATATAAATATTCCCTTAAGTTCTGTGTTCTGTGAAAAGACAATGGCAAAAACACAGGAAAAAAGAAGAATTTCAGCGAATGCCAAGTGGAGGCAATAAAAAATGTACTATTTGTTTGTTTAAGCTGTTGTATAAACAACAAAAGGAAGTTGATCTAAATTTCAAGTTCAGAAAGTTGCACATTGCCCGAAATAAAGAAGTTGTCAGATATAAAAGTCTCAATGAAAAATTGTAGCCCACCATCTGAATGTAAAATGGAAGTTTATTAGCGTACAGAGAAAAAAAAAGGGACACAGTGGAAAAAAAGCTGGAAATGTCAACTTTAAGCTTGAAATATCCACTTTAATCACATAGTTTATTTTGTCATTAGAGTAGAACATCATGAACTTCATCTTAAAATTGTTTCATTTACTAGTTTCTCAAATTCCATCGTAACTGAAATAGCATGTTAAATGCTTTGTATTCTATGTGTTCTGTGTACTCTATGTGTGTGAATCACTATGTGCTTCTTAAACAAGCTTTCTCTTATGCCGACAGGACACAGAATATGTTACATTCATGATATTATACCTCTCTGAACAAATTAAATACTAAAATGTATACTTGATATAAATTTCATGATAAGAGGAATTAAAGTTTTTTTAAAATATGAGGGCACGGTGGCACAGTGGTAGCGGCGAGCTGGCACACTGTTCAGAAATTGTTCCTGCCCCCAACAAGATGCTTGCTCCGCTGTGCACGACCTTCAATGAAATAATTTATTGCAGCAGTACTGTCTCTTTCAAATGTACAAACCCCCAATTCCTTCCCTTCTTTTCCTTTCTCCACGTAACCAGTCACCACACAATAAGCTCTGCAATGAATCTCAAGCCGTCTGCGAGTTTAGAATGCAGATTTTTCAAAACTTTTGAACAGCACTTTTTTTTTTTGCTTTATTTAAAATACCCCAGAGCAAGTGCACATTATAGTGAAGAGTGTCCATGTGTTATAACCCACCAGCAGCCAGGGATTACATGGGCTGATGCTTCCCTTTGCAGCCCAACACAAACCACAATGAGAAACTCTTGGTTGTGGATCACTTGGGCAACTGTGAAAACTAATGTGAATTTTAGGACTCATTGATCACTGATAATGCATCTGGTGGCCTCTGCTCCCTTCCAGAGCCACACCTATCTGAGGGTTGCCTTCCAGTTAATTGCTCCATGTCCCTCTTGGGTGACATGGCAACGCTGGGGTGTTTGCAGGGACCCAGGCCCCTTTTCCCCCCTACGCCCAGACCTGAGGCACACCTTGGGTCGATGTTCTCTCTGGGCAGAGAGGGCCAGTCAGTGGTCACCAGAGCATCAGACTGGGCCCCATCTCTGCCTGCTCCTGATTTGGAACATCAACCCTCCTGACGGGGTTGCTGGTGCCTAGCACATAAATATATGACTCTGTACAGTCTGGGGCGCTTGCCCAACCGACAGGTGGCCCACCCTGTTCACCTAAGGGGGCTTAGCACCTCCCATTCAAATCAGACCTTAGCTCAGACATCACAGCTCACTGAATTTAAGACTAGAATCCCTGGAGCCTATGAAAAAACTTTGTAATGCCAGGCCACCTTCAGCTCCTTTGCAGAAGGTCTTTGTTTTGCAGATGTGTCAATCAGCACAGGCAGCAAGCAGCTTGCTATCCCATTCCCCAGCAAAGCAGCTGATGTTCTCCCAGCTCAACACTTTCACAAAAGGTATAACAAAATAAGTACACTTGCATTCAAGAATTTAACCTAAGAAAAGGAAATCATTCAATTTACATGTTTTTGTCAGTGTGAAAACCCAAGCCCAAATGTTAAATAACAGAAAAGCAATGTGTTGGCTTGGCTGGTGCAGAAGTAAGAACTGCTGCCTTGTAGACAAGAGCTTACAGGTTCGAGCCCTGGTTCTCCTCATTTTGAATAGTGAGCTGCTATTATTACTGTCTGTAACACCCAGTGTAACTTTTTGCTACCTGTAAAAGTTAACATTTTTTATTTATTCAGTTTTTTTCTCTCAGTCACGTTGACATGTTACAGCGAACTTGCTTCTCCCTCTCTAAGTTGATGGCGTTTATCTCCATTGTTTTCAAAAGAGCAGCAATGACCACAGTTGCCGCTATGGTTGATGCCTGGTCAGAACTATTTGTTGCACCGGCAATCAAAGATATGATAGATAGATAAGATATGGCATCCTTGGGTCATACCAAAAAGTATCTGGTCCTCCTCCTTGTAAAATGCAATCTTCAAATTTTAGATTTGAATGCACGAGGTGATAATATAGAGCAGGTCTGTTTATTGCAAGCTGAGGTTGGTGGTCGTAAATTATTGTTTGTCTCTGTATATAGAAACATCCCCCTTGGCTCACATTTTTTCCAAATCTAGTTGGTTTCCTGCTGAAATACTGCAAACTTGTGTTTGGCACGGATGCTAATGCTGTGATGAATCTGGTTCTACATAAGTATGCAAACTGGTATCTGATTTTTGTTTATTATATTATTTCATGGTGCTTTATCCCTGAGCCAGAGAATTCTCTTATTTTTTGCCCTTGAATAGTTTACAATTACATATTGACTGTATTTTTATTTCACATTCTCTTGACTCCTTGGACTTTGAGTTATCCTTGTCCAGGTCTGCCTTATCTGATCATAAATTTTGTTTGTTGAAGCTGGTGCCCCATGCTCCTAGGTGGAAACTGAATTCATTCCATTTGAATGTGAACAGTTTGCAGTGAAACATGATGCATTTTCAAGTTAAATGTGGGTACTGCAGACAGGTATGTTGTGATTTTCAAAGCCACAAAAGGTTTAATTCATAAAATTTTCACTTTTCATGTATGTATGAAATCAGTTTAATTAGCTCTTTATTTATTGATTTAGCACAATGGTTACCAAACCTTTCTATACCCTGAACCCCTGAAAATATTTGATTTGTGTTCACACCCCCTAGTAAAGTATAAAGTAATATCACATTTGAAGATGAAGAAGTCAAATTTTTAATTTTTGAACCAAAAAACTGTGGTGAACAGATGAAAAACAATAATTTAAAAAATGATCTTTTAAGTCAGAGCATAAAATTGAAATATTAAATTGAGCAATTTACCTTTTTAAATCTCAAAAATCTTGTAAATGTGTCCCCTGTGAAGCTTAGACACTTGATTGATGATCCTGGGGTTGGGGTATCCAGCGATGCATCAAGCATCAAAGGGTTTGGAGGGGGATTTGATTTCTGTTATCATTTTATTTACATTTTTGAAGATGGGTCTTAATCCTGGTTTAAACTATTTAAAAAGCAATAGTTCAACACTGTGAATATGTATTTATGTTTCTCCAGTGACCTCTTTTTTAGTAATATGCACACTTATTATTCTTTTTTTAACAGTAGTTCATCTAATTTGATGCTTCTCTCAAGATTCACAGCTTATGAATGTTAAACTTCTTTAGTTATTACACACCCCATCACTTCAGTCACTATCAGCTGAGTGCAGGTCACTCCATTTTTTCTTAAACTTAAATTACAAGGCATAAAGTTGTACTGCTGTGTCCATCCTGTCTTTTTGAGCAGCACTTATTGTTCCAGTTAGGATATACTGTAAACATCGAACAGAAATGAGGGCAAAATATAGGTGTTTTAATTGTTTTATGAAAGTAAATTTAATAAGGAAGAATCTGGCTTGAATATTTTACACGTTATAATAAGTTTAAATCCTTTTCTAAACCAAGGGTAAAACAGCCCATAAATGAGTGGGTTCAAAGCAAAATTGAACAAAGTAAAAAATTCAGTTATATGCAAAGCAAAACCAGATACTTTGATGACTATTGATAAAAACTGCAAAATGTAAAACTGACTGCCTAATACAAAAAATGTGCCAATTACAATGCCTACTGTGATTGTAGCTTTATTTTGTCTTTTTGTAAATCCTTTGTGCTTCTTCTTTTGCCCAGTGTGAGCTTCATCTCTTATATTTCTTAATGCCTTTACATGCTGAATTGCAACAAAGAAGATCTTAGAATAAAGGACCAGCATGACAGAAAATGGAAGCATACTGTTAAACAGCATATCTACTATATAAAATATGATTAAATAAAAAGTTACATAAATACAGAATCCTGCACAAATGTTTTTGTCACTAAACAGATAAGTAAACTGTATATAAAAAATCAAAGCAGAGTAAGAAATTGCACAAATTCAACTGATTGCAGCAAATACCCAAGCTTTTCTAACTGTTATTTTTGTGGAATAGTGTAGTGGGTAACAAACAGCGTAGTATCTGTCTATAGAAAGAAAAATAAGATGTGTAACAGAAATTGCAGTAATAGTTACGTAACAAAATAAACTTGCCATACATGTTTGAACTCCCAAATCCCAGCATTTATCCATTGTTTGAATCAGTCTAACAGGCATCACGAATACTCCAATAAGAAAGTCTGCAACAGCCATTGAGAGTGTCAGCACATTTGTTGGTGTGTGCAGCTGTTTGAAATGCGCAATGGAAATAATCTCAACCAGGTTTCCAAATGTTGCTAAAATTATTCCAGTCATAAAGATGGTGTAGAGAATGATGCTGGCAGCAAGCGACGGATTCTGTAGAGAACATGTTGTATTTTTTGGATGAGGACAATAAGCTTGTTCTGCTTCTTTTAATCCCATTTTGGTGGATATGGAAAAAGTTAATGTTTATTGATTTGTCCAAATTTCATTCATTCAGGGGGTGCTGACATAGATGGAGTGAAGAAGTACTAAAACATAGAGCAAACTTGCCCTGTATTTAAACAGGAATGTTATGATCATAAGATTTTTATTTTATCACCTTTAATTTATACTCTATAGAACAAGGTGATAGCACTCTGTTTACTTTAGAAATCATAAGCATGCATCTTTATATGTCCCTTTGGTATTTTTTACATCATTTTGATGCTTTACCCTGATTGTACTTTGGTACAACCCTTTGTGGAATAACAGCTATTCCTTGTCTGATGCAAGATCCCAAGGTAGACTTTTGCACTTAATGTGTTGACATATCTTTGCTGCTGCTCTTCTTTGTACTGAAATGATTTACAAGATTCAGTTAAGGTCACCTGAATGCATGGCTACTGGAGTCCAGGTCTTTTTTAGAGACAGATCCGGGGGAGTTCAGTGTGCAGGTGCTTATGCCATTCCTGAAGTGAAATCACAAACTGTCTAAAAAACATTTTACTGTCTTTATTAAAAAGATGAGCTGTACTTTGTAGTAGTGTAAGCTGCTAATGGGAAAATAATGTGAACAAACTTGACCACACTGTTAACAAATAATATTAATTGAACATTTTCCTTGCACTTTGAATATACATAATGTTTTTATAATAGTAATCAGTGACCGTAGTGAGCCTGTTTATTGATTTTTTTTTCTCAGCTTTTGAAAGTATTTATATCGCCACTGTGAAGTCACTGACAATACTAGGTTTTGATTTTTATTTCAGTGAAGCCACACAACAGTACAGAAACACAACTCACATAGATAGCAAAAGGAAGAAAAATGCCCACAACCCTTTATCTACTGATTGGGAACTCCTTCTCCGCACCAAGTCAGAATTCACTCAGCCCCTAATATCTGAACTATACTTCATGCAACACATGCTCCAGCGCACTCTACTGCTATGCAAGCGTTGTAGTGTTTATACTTGCGCCTGTAATTACATAAATCTGGAAGAATCCGCCAGGTGGTAGTGGAAGATATTATCACGGCGATATTATGGTCAGCTTCGCTGTGTTGTCAATTGTCTGAAACACCCATTAAACTCCGATGACACCTTGCCGCAATATCTCTGAAAAGGATGTTTAATGATTAAATCCAACAATCCAGGGATGTGCCCATTCCAGTTAGCATTTGGGACAAGGCCGAAACAATCCCTGGACAGGACATCAGCTCTCACAAGGTGAATAAAAGCACACACATACACTGGCGTCATTTTAGTGCCACCAAATCTGCATATCTTTGGAAGGAAACCGGAGCACATTGTGGAAACCCAACAGGAAAACATGCAAACTCCAGGCAGGAAACACTAGTGACGTGACTCCCTGCGAGGCAGACCGTGTCATCACAACATGTGTAATTATTATCAGTATTCATTATTTAAATAAAGTTAATGACTTATCTGTAAAATGTAACATACGTACTTGTCCCAGTTTTAAGATGGTGATTACGATGGTCTACTTTAATAATAAAGTAAACTACGAGGTTAAAGTGGACATTTTGAGATTAAAGCCGAAACATCCACTTTAATCACAAAATAACACCTTTTCACCATGTCCTTAATATTTTTCTCTGTGGCTCAAATACGCTGCTGTACATTCTGATACTGTTGTTAAGGTGTAAAAAAAGATGACACAGTGGACAGTATGTGAGACCTTTAAAATATATTGTGTCATTACGATCGGGAATATGCGATGCTTGAATATAAAAGCACCACGAATAAATTTGTATGTCGGCATTTTGCTTCACTACATCAAAACACTCATCAAACATCGAAGCACGCACATCAATCCCGGAGGATCCGCATAGCAGCTTTCTGTGACATGTAGATAGTAAACAGAGACTCAACGTCACATTCTGACTTTTATTACACTGCACCCTCCCCGACTTTTTGCTGGTACTGCAACTCACACATGCGTCACGTTCATTTTTGAGGACATGCTCAGAGGACGCGTCAAATGAACGCTGGGAATGTGTGGCAGCCATGATGCATGCGCATACGCATTCTGAGCATGAAGTATAAATGAGCCCCAAAGTTATTCTATCCACTGGTTCTCCGCAAAAGACGTAAAATCAAGTGCTGTAGCACTGAAAGGATCTTAGATTCAGTCAAATTGATTGCAATTTGCTAAAAAATATTTAAAAAAATGCTTTTATATGGCTGAAATGTACCCCATGAGACTTTTCTTTGACTTCACTGTTTTTATTTAATGCAGCAAGGTTCTCAAACAGGTTCTACCTCACATCTTAGTTTTCTAGGGAAGAAATTGATATTGTCAGTCATATGTGGTAGAAGTTTGTTTGCGCTGCACAATTTCTTTGTGAAAGCATGCTTTTTAAATTAAAATGTTTTTATTGCTGAACTTATTAGCAATCTTGTTGCAGATAGCAGTGTGTATTTTCTGAGTATTACAGTAGAACATTAGAACAATCTGGATGAGTGCAGGCCATTGAGCCAAACAAAGCTCACCAGTCCTATCCTCTTAATTCTTCTAAAAAAAAACATCGAGTCGAGTTTTGAAAGTCCCTAAAGTCTTACTGTCTACCACGCTACTTGGTAGCTTATTTAAAGTGTCTATGATTCTTTGTGTAAAGAAAAACTTTTAATGTTTGTGCAAAATTTACCCTTAACATGTTTCCAACTGTGTCCACGTGTTCTTGATGAACTCGTTTTAAAATAACAGACTCAATCCACTGTACTAATTCCCTTCATAATTTTAAACACTTTTTATCATGTCTTTTTTTGCTTAAACTGAAAAAGACCAGTTCTTTTAATCTTTCTTCATAATCCATCCTGGACCATTTTAAAGCTTGAGCATAACCTCCTTAGACTTGTACTCCACATATGGTGCTATACCTGTGTAACCTAACATTCTGTTTACCTTCTTAATGGCTTCTGAACACTGTCTGGAAGTCGATAGCTTAGAGTGGTGTACTCTCAATTTTCAGACCTCCCATTGTGTATTAAAACCTAACACTTTTACTTCCTATGTGTAATACTTTACATTTACTGAGATTACATTTCATTGGCCACAAATCTGCCCAAGCCTGTGTGCTGTCTTTCTTTAATGATTTAACAGATTCCAAAATATCTGCCAATTCACCTATCTTGGTATCAGCTACAAACTTAACCATTTTGTTACTTATATTCCTATCTAAGTCATTTATTTATAAAAAAAAAAAATAGTAGCAGCCCTAACACTGACACCCTGTGGAACACCACTCTTAACATCAGTCAATTCTGATGAGGTTCCATCACCCTCTGCTTCCTGCATCTGAGCTAATTCTGCATCCATCTAAAAACATCACCCTGAACTCCCACTTCTTTTAGTTTGATGCCCAGCATCTCATGTGGCACCTTATCAAATGCTTTCTGAAAGTCAAGATAAATAACATCATATGCTCCACTTTGATCATTTCCTTTTCTTGCTTCCTCATAGAATTCCAGCATGTTAGTAAAACATGACCCTCTGAACCCATGCTGACTGTTCAGAAAAACTACTGCACTTGCCATGTGCTGCTCAATCTTATCCTTAATACTGTAATTCCTTCCATTATTTTTGCATGTTAAGATTACTGGTCTATAGTTGCTTGGATCTGCCAAGTCACTCTTTTTATATAACTGGATGACATTTGCCATTTTCCAGTTTTTCAGAATCTCCCCAGTGTGCAGTGACTTCCTAAAAATATGTGTCAAGGGTTTATATATGTACTCACTAGCCTCCTTAAGAACTCAAAGGTAAATATTATCTGGTCCTGCTGATTTGTTTGATTTCAGGTTATTTAATCTAACCAGTACTTCTCCCTCTACTATTTCTAAATCCTTCAGTACCTCCTTAGTAGTCCTGTTTACCGCTGGGAGGTTATCCACTTCCTCACTTATGAAGAGCTCAGAAAAATGTAAGCTTAGGGTGTCAGTTATTTCATTGTCTCTATCTTTTAATTCTCCTTTACTATTCCAGGTGCACTTCACCTCCTCCTTGACTGCTCTTTTACTAGTAAAATACTGAAAGAATCTCTTAGGGTCTTCTTTCACCTAATGTGCTATATTCCTCTCCAACTGTCTTTTAATAATATCCGTGTTGCCCTCTTGTTCTCATACACCGTATAATTCACTTTGGAGTTATTAGTCCTATATCACTTATACAGGTGTTTTTTTTCCTTTGTAGCTTCTTTTTTAACTCTTTATTAACCCAATGCGGATTGTTTTTAAATTTCCTATTAATTCCAAATTTAGGTATGTATCTGTCCTGCATCACATGTAAAACATTTTTAAGCCTGTTCCACTGCTCTTCAACTGTCTCCACACTTAACAGCTTATCCCAGTTTATCCTCCTTATACTTTGCCTCATCTGCTCAAAATTTACCCTACCAAAGTTAAACTTAACAATTTTAGTCTTTACATCTGCACTCTTACAGAACACTGAGAACTGTATTATATTATGGTCAGTTGAACCTAGTGGTTCAATAACCTATACACCCTCAATTCTATTTTGATTACTAGGGGGCTTTGCCCCCTGCTCGCTTCGCTCACCCATCTTCTAATTTTTCTGCCTATCACGTTGTGAAGAGAGGGGCTGAACACACACTAAGGAGATGCAGTCGCTCTTCCGAAACCCCCTCTTAAACGGTGATACAATGGGAAACAAATGTATTTTTTAACCTCCTCTGTGCTCGATCAGCTGGCTTGCTGCTGCTGCTTCTTGTGCTATGCTGTGTGATCTGCATGACACACAGTGTTTCAAACATTTAAAAGCCTGTACAGCAGGTGTCCTCCTTGTCTTGCAGGACATTAAAGTGTCTCCAAGAAAATCACTTCTCAACCCCAGATTTTTTTATATAATAGAGAGATTACAAAATGCTAAATCCACACAAACTTCACTACATGTTGGTGTGGCACCTCATGCGCTTAAATCAGGTAATGGGGACACAAGCCTGAAAGTGAAAGTAGACTGCACCTGTCGGTGGGCATCTCCCCTTTACTGTGCGGTCAGGACAGGATAAGCTGAGCAGATGCCATGATTTAGAGGGTAGACTTGGGGTTCACATTTTTTTACAAATTGTCTCTGGATTTTATCTCTGTTTTTATTGGATTATTTATTTGAAATATTTTTAACATCCAAAGATTTTACTATTTTATGGATTATTTATTTATTTAAAAGAGGAGAACATTTGATTCACTGCACTAATTGCACTTTCAATTTTTGAATTTGTTAATAAAAGCAATGACACTTGTAACCCTTCCTTTGATGTAAGTATCCTCATTTGCCTGGCTCATCTTGGTTCATGACTATCGAAAGTTTGGATTCAAGTGGCTTCCGGATGCAACAGGGAAAATGGAGCTAACCTGGACCATCATAAGATCTGGCCACACAGGTGAGCAATCCTTATACAGTACAGCATAAAGTAACACAGGGCAAAGCAGTTCGAGATGTAGGTAAAGGAAACCGAGTCGCCACTGTTCTGATAGTTCATCAGAGTATGATGGTTGATCTCCCACTACTTGGACCATCAGTCAGAGAACGAACTGTTTAGACTGAGGAGTTCACATTGGGTAAGAAAGACGAACTTCAGAATTAAAAGGGGCGCTGTTTTAATGCCAGTGTCTAGACTTTTCTGACTCCTATAAATCCCATTATTGTTAAAACCATAGTGAAAAGGGTACGGAGAATAAGGAGTCTGTCTTTACTTCATAGAGTGTCCAAGACCATCTACATACTACAAAGTAGAAAGGAGAATCCTGTTAAAAGGTGTTCTTCTCTTAAAAGTCAAGCGCAAGAGCATTTGGGGTCACGTGTTCCTATTGCATTTTCCCCAGTGAGCCTAGAAGACACAAAGGCGGAGCCATAATCTTCAGAGCTGAAAGAAAAGCCAGGCTTTCTCTCCTGCTTCAGTGCTTGCAAGACACAACATCTGGAGAGAGAGATCTGCTGCTCTGAGTGTCATTGGCTTGGGCATGGATGGAGACATTGCCCCTATACGACACAGGCCAGAGACCATAATTACAGGCAGGATCATTCCTTTACTGACTGTTCTTTTTCAATTAAAGACAGATGTCATGGACTGTGTGGAGACAACAACTTCTTGCAGAGGAATGTACCCCACGTGGGACTGGCCACCTAACCCAACAAGGCTCAGCTGAGGGGCAGGCAATGTAATGAACAGCACACATGGACTGGCTGGGAGGCCAGAAAAATTGAAGGACAAGTGATATCTCCAAGGATGGGCTCACATCTCCTGAAGAACTCCAAGAGAAGCTCTTAGGGAGACGGAACACTTGCCTTGCGATTAAAATTACCAGGGAAAGATCACCCAGTAAATTGTGTTTACCTCTTATGAGGGCGATTCTGTGACTTTATGTTGCCTTCATCCTTGCATACCTAGGCAAGATTGCCATGACGTGCTGTCAGGCAAGGGAATACCCTACATCAAGGATGTTCCATTGGCCAGGACCAGTCACTCCAGAGAAAGTGAGGCACCATGAGAAAGGCAAAGGTGCAACCCGGAAATGAAGTCCAGCAGTCCAAAGTACTGTGGAAACAGATTAAGGAATGGAACCTGTGAGTGATTTTCTCTCTTCTCCCTTCAGTGTAGTTGTGAGCCTAGTCTGGGTTCCAGCACAAGATTGTTTCAAAGTTTGAATTGTTTCAAAATTGATGCAACATACTGAAGATCATAGAATCAAAATCTCAGCTGAACTTGTTTGTTAATTTTTGAACCCCATGGTGTCACACACGTGCGATTAGGGGGCAGCCAACGAGCTCAACAAAGCACAACAAAATGAGAAATATGGGTTTAAAACAGAGCACTAATACCTCTCTCCCTTATTCAGCAGAAAACCGAAGGACTGAATATTGTATCTTTCAGAAGTCCGCCTGGCTGATGTCCTTTTTCGACTTGTACAAGACAACTTCACTTCGCCATCTCAGGAATGAGTATTTCTCCTTCCATCCCTACCCAATGACCTCACTTCTGGTCCATTCCTGATGACCTCATGTTCAGCTTCTGATTCTATTGTCATCTCTGTTGCTAATCCTCATCATCATTTCCTTTTGTATACATCACTTCCTGTCATTTCTACATAAAAGTCTGATCATAGATAGATAGATACTTTATTAATACCAAGGGGAAATTCACATACTCCAGCAGCAGCATACTGATAAAAAACAATATTAAATTAAAGAGTGATAAAAATGCAGGTAAAACAAACAATAACAATACCATGTCCTTGTTTCATTGTCCGCACATGGCTCATTCTAGCTGTATCAGTCTGAATAGATTACTTGGACCGTTTGACACTATACAGGGAATTCCCACAAACCTTTATCATTGTGTCTCCTCTGTTTGTTCTCGTTATAATGGATATAAAGTGATCAAAATTTTGTTTAGCAAACATTGTTCTGATTTATAGGTTTAAATTTCCTGGACAGGTGAACCCATCCCATCAGATTATCTGACATTATGATTTGTCTCAATAAAAACATTCCAGATTTAGAATCAGCAATGCCTCTAATAATCAGTTTAATATCTGCCAATTAAATGTAGCTAGTATAAGGACAAAAAGTCTCCTCTTTGTTGTGCATTCTAACAACACTAGCAAAATTAATTCGTAAACATACTGTTCATTTTCATTTTAGTATTTAATTTAATATTTACCTTCAGTACCATTATGCTGCCTATGTACACTGCATGTTATTTTTTTCTGCTATTCACTCTTCCACTTATGAACCCAATGTACTATGCAATCTTTATAAAAACAAAGTAACGTGGAAACTGAAAGAACCATCATGCAATATATACAGTATATCCACACTCATACATGTACATGCACAGAGTACGCTTAAGAGCCAAAACTTTTAATGTTAATGATAAGTTCATGGTTAATTTGAATAGAATATAAATTTAATATAGCAACATAGATAATGGAAGATTCTGTAAGCTAAAGTGATAATTGAATATTCCAATTGCTCTGCCCTATTGCTGTGTTTAGAGAACACAATGATCTGATTGTAGGTAGACAGCTAGATAAAAACATGAGCTGTCAGACGGAAAGGCATATAGTTTTCTGACCTTTACGTACAGGTCCTAGTGTATGAGACAACATATAGAAACTGTAAGAAATGTAAGCAAGACACTTAAGCCTTAAATGACACATCAGAAGAATTTTATTTTGAATGTGCATATGATCAACTTTTTAATTTTTGTGTGAACTGTTTACTTTGAATTTCAGTAAAACCTTTAAAATGATGACACCTGAATGGTGGAATGTTTTATACATGGGTCATACTAATTGCTGAAATCTTTCTGGTAGCTGTATATTTAACTATTATGGAAACTCTCTACAAACACAGATACAAGTACATGTGTCCTTTTAATGCTGTATTGTAATACAACAATATTTTGATAAAATGATTATTACAGATTTTAATATGATAAACTCACACACATATCAATGTTTGCAATGTTCTTTATTCATTAACTAGACTCAGAAAAATATTTTAACTATATTGATGCTTTTATTTTTTAGTTTAAAACATAACTTACATTGTACCCAGTGAATATCTTCATACTATCAACTCTATGCAGCTGATATAATTTATTATGAGGACTACAGTATGCACACTAATCTTCGAACTCAGTGACTACACATTTTTACACAAGGGTCCAGCTGATGCTGTTTAACTCTTGCATGACAGGCTGTGCCTTTTTTTTTTGACTGTCGTACTATTATATACTGTAATTATATATAGGCATGTAAAAACATACCTTTTTACCTAAAATGTCAATGTTTGTAGCACATGACAGTTCCTGTGTAGGAAAAAAAAAAATTAATTTACATATACATAAACCTAAATTATTTAAAAAGTGTTACAGCTGCAACAGATGAAGCGACTTAGTCCAAGACAAAAAAAATAAAGTTGGAAAGTATTAATCACTGAAAACAGTGCCTGTTTTGTGAAGAAAAAGTCAAAAACAAGGGATAAAATTATATCCTTGTTTTGAAGAAAGGCAGACTTGCAATACGCTGTAGTCGCCGTGGTGTGTTGGTTAGAACACAGGAACTAATACAACCATTTCAGGAACATCGCTTTAATGTTGAGATGCCAAAATTTCACATGAAGTAGAACAACTGTACAGGTAGGTGAGTAGGTGAATGTGTGGTTCTAACAGGCAAACAACAAAATAAGACATTTAGTACATATATAAATGTTATCTCACTATTCTACACACAAATATCCAATAGGTGGCACTATAGCTTCACACTTTCAACGTAAGGTGTTTGCAATTACAATTTCAATGTGGAAACGTAAAATATTAACCTAACTACTAATTCAGAACAGTTTTCTCTCTTTTAACACTTAACTTCTAAATACAGTATGTACATAAGCACTTATATTTGGTCAACAACACGCAAACTTAAACTTGGCTCCAGTAGTTCCGGCTTTCACGAGGTACATCTCACAAACACACATGCTCACTGCACACACCACGGTTTTCACGTGATCATGCTTCAGCACCTTAAAGGCACAGGAGCCTTTTTTACAATCCTCCTTATGTTATTTGATAAGTCAGGTTTATATTTTGAAGATACTCAGTAAAATTATTGACAACCATATGTATTTAAAAATTATTTTGGAAATAAGTTCATCATTGATGATGATGATTTAAAAATTTCTAGTGTCACAATCATCTTTAAGGATTTCCTGAACCAGGGATAGAACAATGCATAAATAATTGAGTCTATACAGAAAAACATTACTATGAAATATTCGATTACTGATGAATAATTAATTATATCTTGCACAACTACCAACATATCAAATCTATAAATATATCTTTCTACTATAAAGGCCACAAAATTATTTGAACAGAATGTAAGAGAAGCTATTACTACAATTCCAAAAGTCATAACAGCTTTTCTTTCAGATGATGCAGAAATGACCATTTTCTTGCTGCCAGCAGATTTTCCTTTTTTCATTATACAGCTGATAGCTTTTGCGTGTCTTCTTGCTGTAATAAATACTACTGTGTACAAACATATTATAATCGCCATAGGCAATAGAAGTGTTACAATGTTATGTGTTTGCCAGAAATAAATTCCCATTTGAAACAGGCATATACCAACACAAAATTCTGTATTAATTAAACCTCCAGTATAAAAGATCAATACATATGTGTAGAAAAATGCTAAGACCCACATGAAAATTATACATATACCTGCCAGAGAATTTGTAATTTTTCTGCTATAAACAAATGGATCGCATAAAGCAAAGCAGCGATCAGCTGATATACCTACTATATTTAAAACAGAAATAAAAGAGAGAAAATAGAAATATATCTGATAGCAAAGACAAAATGCATCCCCAAGATACCAGCAACTGCCTATTAACATTGTTGACCTAACTGGCGTAATAAGAAAACCACTTAGAAAATCTGTCACAGCAAGTGAAAGGACAAATAAATTAGTAGGAGTGTGAAGCTGCCTGAAATGAGCAACAGTGATGATCACAAACAAGTTTCCAAACACAGTAACTACAGTCAGTCCCTAAGGCAAAGTAAAGGAGAGCAGATGTTTTTATCCATGCATATCTATCTGATAATTAGCCAAGTGGCGTGGCAAGAGTGAAAACAAATCTTGAAGGAGCCTGACACCTAACTCCACCCCCAAATAGAGAAGACTCTATGAAATAATAATAACAAAAGATTTATTACTGTTTACAAGTTTCTATCTTTTTTATAGAATAAAGAGTGCAAAGCATCAGCACAAACAATTTAGAGAGCCTTCCCCGTAACATAGAATGAACCAGCAGTTTCAATCATGACATGCCACTTTGAATTTTCTGCCTTTCAAAGATCTACACACTTTTTCTGACTTTTGACTATGATTTCAGCATTTCTGCTTTGTTTTGACGAAATATATCAGCATTTCTGCTTTGTTTTGACGAAATATATTTGATCTCTCAGAGACATGGTGGTTGGCACTTCTGTCACACAGCTCCGGTCACCTTTTTGGCATCCATAATAAAACGTATATAGGAAAAATAACAAGTTATCTCAGCAAGTTGTAATGTATTATAATAAACAGGTATGATTTTAAAATATTAATGGTGTCAATTTCAAGTATCCAAAGTGCTTGGCTAGACTGTTGCACAGAGTAGATCCACTTACTTTTTTAGTTGCAGCTGATGTCTTTGAATTCCCAGCCATCAACAGGGTTTGTGAGTAACTGAGAGCGGATCAGCGAGCGGAAGCAGAGAGCGGATCAGCGAGTGGAAGCAGAGAGCGGATCAGCGAGCGGAAGCGAAGCATCCACTTGCAGAGCCACAGCACCATACGTCACCGCAGTTTCAGACCCGCAGTTGTAGACCCGCAGTTTTAGACCCGGAAGTGACGTTACCATTTCTAGGCAAGGCGAAAACAACGCCTCCATTTATCGAACACAAGTCTTAGTTTTTAGCACGAGCGCAGCATTTTGAGCACGAACAAAATATGACAGAAAACAGCACGGTATTATTGTTGTTGTTGTTATTATTATTATTATTATTACTACTGTTATTCTTAATATAATTATAAACCTGTACATTTTGCAAAACGTTTTTCAGAACAGTTTGAAAAGTTAACTTTACGTTTACATGTATGTAATCTTTGGCTGGCGAGCTAATTGTTAATGACTGCAACACTGGTTACGGTGGTTTGCCTCGTAAAACTGGAGAAATCGACACTTAATGTTGCATTGTCAGCAAAATACGATAAAAATGCATTTTGCTCAAAGTTCAGTCTATGTTCTTGATGAACGGAAAATTCCCAATACTTTAAGACGATATTTAACCTAAATTAAGATCTTTTAAGTTTCGTTTTGTTGTTTGTAATATATTTTATAAATTGTATTCATCCATCCATTCATTTCCTAACGAATGTTAACGTAGTGTTTATTTAACTTTTAATTATTTTCTTTTTGGGGGTGGGCGACTTTTAATGAAAATGAAACAAACATATTCCTATTCGGTTAAGAAGTGAACATTAAGTCTTCAAATGAGAAAGTAATCTAGGTATAAGCTTCAAAATTCTACACCACTTTATAATAAATTATGTTTTCTTATTTAGCCAGTGAAGTAGTGTCAAATGATGTTGCTTTTAAGAAAGCTGAGAAATTAAAATCCTTTGCCCAAATTGAATGTTCAGAATTTGGTGCATTAGTTAACAAGTCTAAATCTTCCTTCATTTTCTTACTACATTTGTGAAAGATCTTTTTCTTTCTCTTTGGTAAGCCACATTTAAGTATTATAAATTAGTTTTTAAATCTTGGATGTGTACCTACATTATTTATACTGGCTAATAACCTCTTCTTAATGTAAAAAAAGAAATCTTTTTAACTGTGATCTATCAAATTATAGACCAATTTTCTAATCTTTCTTGTATTTCTGAAATTTAGAGAAAGGTGTAGGTAAGTGGTTCTCTATATTTTTGCAAATAAAAGTAATCTCTTGTAACATTTTCACCCAGGTACTGCTTTAGTCAAAGTATTCAATGATTTGCACTCCACTGACGAAGGTTGCATTTTAGGCCCATAGTATTACATCTACAGTAAGTGCCACATTTGATACTATAGACCATGATATTCATCTGATCAACTACATGAACCATCTCAGTGTTCTAAAATAGAGGTTTACCTGTTAGAAAGTAGATTCCTTGAAATTTTCATTTGTTGAATTCTAAAAACAGAAGTGCTAGTCATTGGTTGAAAGCTGCTAAAATGTCAGTCTGAATGTAACATGTCTGTTGATGGCACCCCTATCACTCACAATGCACTAATTCTAAACTTGGATATATCTACAATGAAAATGATGATCTTTCATTTGATACACATACTAAACATGTATCTAGAGTAGTCTTCATTTTACTTAAGAAATATTGCAAAACTTAGATTATGTTAGCATTCCATGATGCTGAATAACTTATCCGTGCTTTTATTACTTCTACATGGATCACTATAAGGCTTTGTGGCTGATAACAGACTTAATTTAGTTCAAAATACAGCGCTGAAGAGCTTACAAGAGCCAGGAAATATGAACAGTATATATCACCCTGTTTTGCTTTCTTTACATTTTCTTTCTGCAAATTTTGTATTTTGTATTGAATTATTAGGTACTGGTGATCACATGTATCACTTTGCATAGTTAAGGATCTCAATATTTGAGTTACCTTTTAATTCCTTACAATCACTCTTACAGGAAGTGGAATATCTTGTTGTCTCTAGAATAAAAAAAGCTGTAGCTGGAAATAAAACAGTAGTTTGTAAAGCACACTGTTTTAGGAACAACCCTGCCAAAGTGGTTTGAGATTCTGACAGTCTGTCAGCCTTCAAATCTAGGATAAAAATATATTTGCTTAGTCAGTCCAATAAGTAAAATTTACAATGAATCTGCATTCCTATTTGTCCTTTGTCTTTTCTTTTTAAACTTGCTATGTTATTTTTAATTTGTGTAAAACAAAACAGACCATTTTTTATTTTGTTCAATTATAATCTGGTACTGACACCAAGATTTTTGTCTCCAGGTTTATGGCCTGGAAATAGTTAAAGCTGCTTTGTGACAATACTAATTGTAAAATGCACAAAATAATTCAAATTTGATTGCTTGATTAAAACAGTTATTTAGTATTGTGAGTGATTACTGTAGATACAGAATTTAAACTTGCTAAAGCTATCCTGCTTTTTTGTCATTTTTATAGAAACACATAACTATTCAATTGGGAGAGTCAGTACCACTGCTGACTCAATGCAACAGATGTTGCACCTTGTTCCATTGTCCTTTTTGTAGTGGTAATGTTTTTAAGCCCTCCAAACTGGAAAAATTAAAAAAGCATTTGAAGAGTCATTTCAAGAAGGCAGTTCTCCATGAAGGTAAATTCATTTGAGAGTTTATTTTTAATGTATGTCCAGTACTGGTACATACTGTATACTTTAACTCGGTATTCTACATTATAACAATTTATACTGTTACACATTTTAGGTTTTGCCATCCACAGATGTGGTTTAGACTGCAGACCATCACAGCATTATCACTGCCCCTACTGCCAGACTACAATATTTTATTTAATTCAAGTGTATATTATAAATATTTAAGTTATCCATCCATCCATCCATTTTCCAACCCGTATATGCAAAATGCCGTCACACTAATATTGATAACACATGCCTACTTTAAGAAGTTGTGCTTATATTCTGCTTACATCAAGATTTTCTTACTCTACCTAAATATCAGCACATATTGGATATTTACATTTGTATGTGTAAGACTTGTTTGTTTGTTTTGTTACAGTAACATGACAAAACGAATATCTTCAGGCACATGGATACTAATTAAAAACAAGGTTAGTTTATAGGAATGTCATTGAGAGGACTACAAGTAATGGACATTCTTTTGTAACTTGCAGTAGGTGATATGAATCCATTTCAATTTCAGAATCTTCCACAGCAGTTGGTTGGGTCAGTGGATTGTGGAGTATTCATGTTGATGGTGAGAAAATCAAAGAAACTTATTTTTTAGGTTGGGAATTCTTTAGAATCACTATAAATAAATTGCAATAAGTAGAGTGTGCACTGTACTGTATGCAAATAGATTAAATATTAATTTAAGATAATTCTTTTGTGTGCTCCACAGTATGCTCTGCACCTTGTCTTGGATGCCATTTGACTTCACAGCTGTAAGCTTTCACTTATGTCTCTGATTATTTGTTAATATCTGTTACTGGTTTTAATGTACTTTGTTTTTTCCATCTGCATGGCAGTGTGATTTACCCTTGATCAGGAGGTGGTGGTGCTTCATTCTGTTGGAGAATTTTGCTGTTGAAAGGTATCTCCTCTCTCTCTCTCTCTCTGGCTAACGTGTGAATATTTCTTACAGGACAAAGGCGTTCACTAAAGGGGCACTGGAGAGTGTGAATGAGACCCAGAGCAGTGAGGAGGTATATACTGTATGTAATATCTAATATTATTTAAATAGGCATGTAGAAATACATGTTTTGTTTAATTCTCTTTGTGGTCTTTATCTAAAGGAACCACTAATAAAAAGGGACCTCCACACTGCAGTAAAATGGTTGCCAACATAGACAGTTGTTCAGAGGTGCCGTGTCTGAGCCCCATTTTCTGGAGATGGAGGAGGAGGACCAAAGCCGAGCTCTCCAGGACATCATCGATGCAGTTGAAACTGAAGATTTAATTTTGGCAAAAGAACCCTTTATATTTATTTTTCAGTTTAGGGATGATATGGAACTTTTCACTCGGGAATGTCGGGATAAAATGAAACTTAAAGTAAACTGCATATTTAATGAATCAGTATAATTATTGTCTGTTGCTACATTGATTGTTACTTGTATTTTATTGTGCATTAATACTCTGTTGATTTCAGTTTATAATACTTTGATTTTTCTGTTTTCCTTTGATGGTGGGTAGTTTTTGAAAATAAACAATTTAACTGCAAGTCTTTTTTTGGGTCTATTGCTCATTTAAAGCCCACTTAGTGCTATCTAAAGGCTCCTTTAAAATATTTTTTAAAAATAGTTCATCACAGAACAAACACGAAAATTAGTAAAAATGTCTCCTTTTGGAGATAATGTAGTGTTTTTTTGAGGGTTTCCTTGGAGGACAGAACATTATTTTGGTACAGCAGTGAAAGATTTGAGGTCTTGGACATTATGAAGATGCTGATGTGCAATAATGTAATATTGTGGTTTTCTAAGTCACTAACACATTACTGAAGTACACTCAATGGTAGTTTTAGATAGCCTCACACTTCAGTCCTTCACAAATACAGTAGTTTACAAACCTCATATTTTAATTTCTCTTTGAGAAGCATGAAAGAATTGTGTTGAATCTCAATTTATGATTACATTTTTTCTACGTATGTACTATTGGGACTTTTTTTTTAAATCAGAAGGTCACTTTAGTTTAACAAGCAATGTAAATAACCTGTTTACTCTCAGATCACATTCTATGTGTTTATCAAGCAGAATTTAATATTTTCATTTTCTACACAATACTGTAATAACTGTACAGTTCACACAGTGAGAAACACAAACACACTCACTATGCATACACACTACAGGTACCATCATTGGTTCCTCTGTGGATTGGACTGTTGAATCGACACAATGGCTGTACATGCTGGGGTCTTTGGCACATGTCATCCCAGTAGCATGTGAGGTGTCACCAATGGTTTACTCTGCTCCTCAAGATGGCTCTGTCTTCTCCCTGTTCCAGCCTCGGTTCAAGGTTGCCCAGATGACAAAAGTATTTTTTATGAGATGTTCAATACGTTGAAAAAATTGTCTGTGGCCAGCATCCAGCGTAATGTTTTGTCTAAATTCTCCACTCCTCTTTTTGTAGAATTAGCGTCCATTATCATTTCTGGCCATGGAATCTCCTCTCTCTGTGCAGGTCACATTGTGCACCAAGGATGTGTCATTTGTTTATACAAACGTGAAGGTCTTCACTGGCCTATTCTGTGTGGCCAGCAGTTGAGATGGGAGCTCTGGCTTATTTTTCCTTATTGAGCTAAGCATTGTTACCTTCATCTTGAGGAGCTCCTGTCCCAGTTTGTGTAAAAGTAAAAGTTATTGCATATGGCGTTGTGGCCATGCAGCTTATGTCATGTCCAGGGTAAGCCTCATGCCTTAATTTCTCACAGGAGTTCCTCCATCTGACTTCCCCTTGTTAATGAAATGACATCCTCTGTGCTTCCCCTTGAGCAAGTTATTTGTAGCTTTGGACTGGCTTATCATTTTTATGCAGATGATGTTTAGATCTGTTTCAATGTTAAAAGTGACACTTCATCACAGCCTTCTCAGCTCACAATTTGCTTCAGTGAAATTAAATTAAAATTAAAACCTGAACAGAGCAAAACTCTTTAAAATTAAATTGCAACATAACTTATCTCCTGCAAAGCGGCACTAAAGTAGAAACTTAAGAACTTAAGAAAACAAGCTCCTCTTCAGCCATTCTGGGTGATGGTCTCATCAGACCTTCTTTTACTGCAAAGAATCTCGGTGTCACTTTGATTCCTCCTTTTCTTATTTCAGCCATGTAAGCCACATTAAGAAACTACCACCTGTGTCACATTTCTTATGTTTGCTCATTCCGTCCCTTTCTAATGGTGAAAATCTTGTCCCTGCTGTTATCACATCCAGCATTGATTATTGTAAGTCACTACTGGCAGGTGCCACTTCTAATCTTACTGTATATCACAGCTCCAGCTGATTCAAAACTCAACTGCAAGAGTCCTGACAGGGACTGGCAACGGCGAGCACATCACAGCCATCCTGCAGCTTCACTGCTCCCTGTGTCTTACAGGATTGAATATCAAATTCTGTTATTGACCTGCCCACTGAGGTCCTCTCATTCTGTGCCCCCCACTAACCTGCACTCTGTGGGTGACAGCAGGGCCTTCAGCTGTATATAGCGCCCTGACTGTAGAATGACCTCCCAAAATTAATGACATCAGCTGACTCCATTCATTTGTTTTTAACTCATTCGTTTAGGAAGACATTAAACAGACCTGACATTCTGCCCTTTCAGTTTACCCCTCTATCTGTCCAAGTACTGGGGTTTGCCTTATCACAAATTATGTTATTTGTTCAAAAATTTGTTGTAGTATTATATGTTGTATATTAGTCTGGATTATTGTTTTTATTCTATTTGAATGTTTTGTATATCCTGTATTTATCTTTATTTAGTGGAGATATTTGTAGCCAATGTTATATAGGTCTTGTTGTTCTTTCTGAATTTTGGGCATAGGAAGGGTGCTATATAAATACATTAGGGTTATTAATAATATTTTTTTGGTGGCTTATAATAATAAGTGATAAAAACTAGAGAAGTTCAATGTAAGGCAATTAATATATAGCATAATTCAGTGTATAACGTATTGCCGTTTTTCTTCACATACATGTTTAAAAATATTAGATTGGCTAAAATGTTTATTCTTTAAAAAATGTAATCACTTTTATTATTAACGTTTTACTAAAATCTAACGTGGTGCAAACATTGTAATTATACTGTATATTTCGTTTCATGAATGTAAACGAAAACTATTTTCAAATAACACAGATCTTAACGATTTTAATTTTGTCGACATGTTAAAGAGACCTGCCGAAACCTTCCAAAAGTTATCTTCCGATTCTCCGTTCTCAAACTGCGGTGACGTCAGTTCTGACTTGGAGAAGACTTATTTGCCGAAACCTTCCGAAAGTAATGTTACGAAGTCAGTCCTGAAACGACACTTCCGGGTCTACAACTGCAGGTCTACAACTGCGGGTCTGAAACTGCGGTGACGTATGGTGCTGTGGCTCTGCAAGTGGATGATATTGGCGGAAGCAGAGAGCGGATCAGCGGCGGAAGCAGAGAGCGGCGGCGTCTCCCACAGGCACGTAGCCCTTGAAAGCACCCGAGCAAGTTCACCTGAGGTAAAGCCGGCAGCTGACCAGTAGAAATAACCGGCAGTGAGAAATTAAAGTCGATCGCTCAGCGGGTGGTGGAAACTTAAAGCGGCGGTGATTCAGCTGAACACGGAAAGCGCGAAGCACCTATAAAACGGCAAAGATGACTTCAACATTTAATGTAAGTTCTATCTGCTCTCTGCCCATCGAGGGCACGTTTATATGTTGTGTGTCCTGCAGTATGTACAGCTCAGGTTTTCCGGCCGACAGTGCAGATAGCTTCACCTGCCAAAAATGTTTAGTTAATTTAGAGTTGGTCGGGAAAATACGCGAATTGGAGGACCGCGTTAGGAATCTGATAGCGATTAGGCAAACCGAAAATTGGATCGACTCGGTTTGTTTAGACAATTCGGCTACATCTGATTCGCTTCAGTCTCTCCAGGTCCCACTGTAGTCAGTGCGAGGCCGAAATCAGCAGCACCAATTCAGCCACAGGGCGAGTGGGTAACAGTAAGACGGGGTCTAAGAATCCAAAATTTAGTCCCCAGCACCCAGGTCACCAATTCGGACCCAGAACAGGTTCTCAGCTCTCCAGCGCCTGTGGAAACTGAGAATAATAAAGTGCTCATAATTGGCGATTCCATAGTGCGGAATGTTAGAATTCCAAACTATGTTAAACCAGCAGTTAATGTTAAGTGCCTTGCAGGGGCCAAGATTTCTGGCATAAAGGCCGCATTGGACCGTGTTGCCGACGATGAAGTATCTACCTTATTGCTGCATGTCGGCACTAATGATATTTATTTACAGCAATCTGAGGTATTAAAGCGAACTTCATCTCTATGCACCAAAGCTAAAACAAAATGTCGGAATTTAATTGTATCTGGTCCCTTACCAAGATTATATAGAGGGATGTGATTTATAGCAGATTGCATTCCTTTCACTGCTGGCTAGAAACCTGGTGTGCAAATAAAAGCATAGCATTTGTGAACAATTGGGATGATTTTTGGGAAAGGCCTGGATTTTTCAGAAGAGATGGTCTTCATCCTAACTGGAGGGATCTTATGTATTATCCCAAAATATGGCAGCAAAACTGCCTGGTTGACTGATTAGAGCACCATCCAGGCCGCAGTCATGTGATCTTAAATCACAGGCTGTTCTTTATCCCACCTGTTATTTTCCTGAAGCTGTTACCCATAATCCCTGTTGTGGGGCATCCAGTAAATTTAGTCTTGATACAAACCATAAATTAATTGATAACCAAAAATAAGGTGTATAATTAGACCAAGGGATAAAACCAGACACTCCACCAGGGGCATCTGTAATAGAAATTTAATTCAAATTAAAACAAAAATATATCAGCAGTTCAGAAAGAACCATGCAGTTTTAAATGCTGTTTATTGAACATTCGCTCTCTTGGCACTAAAGCTGTTTTGGTAAATGATATAATATTAAGTACAAAATCTGATCTGTGTCTTCTTACTGAAACCTGGCTTAGTAAATGTGACACTGTTCCCTAGCTGAGGCGTCACCAGATGGATACTCGTTCCTTCATAAGTCTAGAGATTCTGGTCGAGGAGGAGGCCTTGGAATAATTCATTGTAACAAAATGCAAATCACTCCTAAAAATTTAGGCAACTTTACATCCTTTGAGGCATTCATTTTAAATATTAAAACAGATTCCAACACAATTATAGTGCTAGTCTACAGACCACCAGGGCCATATTCATTGTTCATGACTGAATTTAGCAACCTTCTGTCTGATTTGGCTATAAATTATGATCACGTAGTTCTGATGGGGATTTTAATGTACACATTGATGTGGAAACTGACACTTTTAGCAAATGTTTTACTTATTTGTTAAATTCAGTAGGATTTTGTCAGATTGTCAAAGGTCCAACTCATAATCATAACCATACATTAGATTTAATTATAACTTACAAAGTTGAAATTCAAAATTTAAATATTACTCCATTAAATGTAGTTATTTCCGATCACTTCTTAATTACATTTGATTTAGTTCTGCCCATGCCAGCGCTCTCAGATTAAAACAAAGACAGTGCGACATCTAGATTGTAATTCTGCTTCAAAATTTATAGATACCTTGAGTAAGTCGAGTGTAATTGTGGAAAACCATTTAGATCAGTTAACATCAAATGTAAACGTGGAAAACAATTTAGATCAGCTAATATCACATTATAATGTGACCTTGAGAGATGCTCTGGACACAGTGGCTCCCCTAAAACAAAAGTGATCAAAGCACATAGAAACTCTCCCTGGTTTAATGAAAACACTCGAGCTCTTAAATTAGAGTGTCGAAAACTGGAGCAGATGGAGAACAACAAAGCTACATGTCTTTCAAATTGCATGGACAGAGAGTGTAAATAAATATAAAAAAGCCCTCTTTAAAGCTCGCTCAGAATACTATTCTACATTAATAGATAGCAATAATAAAAATCCTAGGGTACTTTTAGAGCAGTGGCTAAATTAACAAATGGGAATTCAGATCAACAGTGCAAAATACCAACAGATATTAGCAGTACAGACTTTATGAACTTCTTCAATGAGAAAATTAAAAATATAAGATCCCAGATCTCAGCATCACAGTACAAACCAAATACTAGCTTAGCAGACCCTGCCACATTGCATTCAGCACTTTAATAATTTTAATCCTGTAACTCACCAGGAAGTCTTAACTTTAATTACTAAAATGAAGCCCACTACTTGTTCCCTAGATCCAGTGCCAACAAAACTAGTAAAAGTGCAATGGATGTTCTTGCAGCCCTATTCTAACCATTATCAATAGTTCATTACTGCATGGCACAGTACCTGATGCACTAAAAGTGTCAGTCATTAAACCTTTACTTAAAAAGTCAGACCTAGACCCACACATACTAAATAACTATAGGCCTATTTCAAATTTACCATTTCTCTCTAAAATACTAGAGAAAGTAGTCGCCAGTCAGCTTCAGTCACACGTTACATTACAATTTATTTGAGAAATTCCAGTCTGGCTTTCGACTGGTCATAGTACAGAAACGGCACTAACACGGGTTGTAAATGACATTCTGATATCCTCTGATGAAGGAAATTCCACTGTAATTATGTTGTTGGACTTAAGTGCAGCATTTGACACCATTGACCATTCTATTTTACTGCACAGGCTAGAAAACGATGTTGGGCTTACAGGCCCGTGCTCGCTTGGTTCAGTTCTTATTTATCAAATCGATTCCAGTATGTACAGAAATGTGCTGACAGTACTCCATCATTATACACAGAAGTTCAATATGGTGTCCGCAGGGCTCAGTACTGGGACCTTTACTGTTTTCACTTTACATGCTTCCACTGGGATCTCTCATTAGGAAACATAATGTTAATTTTCACTCGTATGCAGATGACACCCAGTTATACCTTTCATTTAAATCAAATGAAGTTTCTCCGATGTTGTCTTTAATTAGTTGTGTTAGTGAATTAAAGGAATGGATGAATGAGAACTACTTGTCTTTAAATACAGATAAAACAGAGATGTTAATTGTTGGAGGGAATGACGCTGATCACAGCAATATTTTGTCGTCATTTAACTCAGTTGGAATCCCAATTAATTTTACTGAATCAGCCCGCAATCTAGGAGTTATCTTTGACTCTAGCATGTCATTTAAAGCATATTACAAAGTCGTCCAAAACATGTTTTTCCATCTTAAAAATGTTAGGAAATTAAGGCGCTTTCTAAATAAACAGGATTGTGAGAAATTAATTCATGCATTTATCTCTAGTAGGATTGACTACTGCAATGCGGTGTTCACTGGCTGTTCAAACTGTTCTCTATACAGCCTCCAGTTAATCCAAAATGCGCTGCAAGAATTATTACAAGAACAAGAAAATATGAACACATAACCCCAGTTCTTAAATCTTTACACTGGCTCCCAGTTAAGTTTAGGGCAGATTTCAAAATCCTCCTTTTAACATATAAAGCATTAAATGGCCAAGGTCCGCTTACTTGTCTGAACTTATCATGACTTACAAACCTGAGCACATTAAGATCTCAAGATGCCGGTCTGCTTAGGATTCCAAGGATTAATAAAATAACAGTGGGAGGTCGAGCTTTTAGTTACAGGGCCCCTAAACTGTGGAATGGTCTTCCTGCTTCCATAAGAGATGCCCCTTCAGTCTCAGCCTTTAAATCCCGGCTGAAGACTCACTACTTCAGTTTAGCATATCCTGACTAGAGCTGCTGATTAACTGTACATACTGCATCTCTGTTGTTAGTCATTAGCACTATAACATAAGTAACATGATAATTATATTTGAATACTAACCCTCACCTATTCTGTTTCTTTCTCGGTACCCAAATGTGGCCATTGGTGCCACGCCCACCTGCCAAGTTGTTTGCCTGCCTATGGTAAAGTCATCCCTGATGGAGGATCACAGGAATCATGGGAAAGAGGGTCCTTTCATCGAGCAACGTTTCAGCCGTGGCATGGCCAAATGGGAAGGCAGCTAGATGGATGAGGTCTCCAGGACTCTAAAAATATCCAAATCTAATTATGTCATATCATCTACTGTTAAACTGTACTTCTAAAATTTTTATTATTATGCTGTCTTAAGGAATTGTTCTGTCCTGTATATTGTATTGTATTGACCCCCTACTTTTGACACCCACTGCACGCCCAACCTACCTGGAAAGGGGTCTCTCTTTGAACTGCCTTTCCCGAGGTTTCTTCCATTTTTCCCTACAAGGTTTTTATTGGGAGTTTTTCCTTGTCTTCTCAGAGAGTCAAGGCTGGGGGGCTGTCAAAAGACAGGGCCTGTTAAAGCCCATTGCGGCACTTCCTGTGTGATTTTGGGCTATACAAAAATAAACTGTATTGTATTGTATTGTAACTGTGACGGTGGTTTTAAACGGGCCAGACATTATCAAATGCTAGACAATGAAACCATCTGACTAAAAAATGTTAAAAGCCATTAAGCAAATACAAGTTGTTCCCAGAAACAAGATGCTAAATCCATAACTCAGGTTGATAAATGGAATGCTATTAGCCATTAGCTAGAAAGTCTGTTTAAAGTTTTTCGGGAATGTGCAGGTCAATCTTCAAATGCCATGTCAGTTTAAAAGAAGAAGGCATGTGCCCTAGGCATGCATAATAATTAACAACGTGCCGATAAACCCCCTGCCCACCCCCTTAACATAGGAGACTCTATTGAATAATAATAATAATGAGAGGTTTATAACTATTTACAAGATGTTTCTATCTTTTTGATAGAAGAAAAAGTGCAAAGCATCAGCATAGACAGTTTGGAGAACCTTCAGTGCTACTTCAAAAAATAGAACAAGCCAGCAGCTTTAATCATGACACTGCTCTTTGAATTTTCTGCCTTTAAAAGACGTACAAGCTTTTTCTGACTTTTGACTACAATTTCAGCATTTTTGCTTTGTTTTGACAAAATATATGATTGCATGCAGGTTAGGTGCATTGGCGATCCTAAATTGTCCCTAGTGTGTGTTTCGTGTGTGGGTGTGTGTATGCGTGTGCCCTGCGGTGGACTGGCGCCCTTCCCGGGGATTTGTTCCTGCCTTGCGCTCTGTGTTGGCTGGCATTGGCTCCAGCAGACCCCTGTGAACCTGTGTTAGGATATGTAATGGACAATGACTGACTGACATGTCTCTGACCACATTCTTTCTTCTTTGATCTCTCAAAGGAAAGGTGGTGCAGTGGTTGGCACTGCTGTCGCACAGCTCAGGTCACCTTTTTTGGCCACAATAATACCTGTATAGTGGGCAGATGTTTCCCTAAAGATGACTGCACCATTATAATCCAGTCAAATCTACAGTAGTTCAGTTAGTCCTTCACCATTGACTTTAATAAGCCTCACTAAGTTCAGCGAATAAAATGAATATTCCCATGATTTCAGGAACTCACAGCAAAGTGAACTCAGCAATGTTCACTCATCACTAATCATCTTCAATAAATATGCACTCTCTTCTAATTGTTCCATTTGGGATGTCTTCTAACAACGCTAAAGCAGCTATGGTAGTTGGAACTATTTGCTCATTCCGTGAACCATTATATTGTTACAGAATGATTACAATCAAGTGAATTAAATTTGTAAACGGTAAGCAGTTAATTTCAGTGTATTTGATAACTCCTGCATCATTGATGTGAATATGAAAAAGAAAGGAAAATGACATAGAAACAGTAGCACTGCTTTTCTGGGTACTGCCAGTTTTCAAAACCGAGAAATGTATTTCAGCAAGACAGTGTTGTGTTTAAGCTCAATAGTAATGCAATGAAAATTAAGAGTTCCATGTTTTAATGTTTTTATTACTAAAAGGATTTGCCCACTGACTACTGTTGTTTGAAAATGAAAGGTTCAGCACTGTAGAAATTTTATTTAGCCATAGACAAGCACAACGCCTGTGCCTAGTGTTTGAGTTACCTATTATCACCATTTCTGTCTTTCTGGAGAAGTATTCAGGTTTCCTCATCCCTAACTACCACCTCAGAGTTATAAGAGTTTCTGTCCAGCTCTGCAATGTCTTGAGAATGTTTAGACAGCTCTGGAGTTGACCCTCCAGGTCAGTGTGCACCTCATACTTTGTGCAAGATCTGACAGTTCCTTTTTGTAAAATAGATTAGCCACATCTTTCTGAAGCTCAATGACTCCAAAGGTGTGGTGTTGGATAAGATTCCATAGATTTAGAGCAAACCTCATTGAAGGAAGCCTCTAAGAAGTCCAAAGTACAACAGGACTTACACAGTAATGGTCCCACATCTGAAATTTGTCTAGGTGGCAGTTAATCCCTTTTAGAATTAAATATATATTAAATGTAAGCTTATATACAGTTCTTGTTTAATACGAACTTGCCCTCTGTAACCCCCTGCATTTACTTTTTGAGATACTCTCATTACTACTACTACTACTACTAGTAGTACAAACCTTCTTCCCCACTGCCACTCACTGTTTTATGCTGCCTGACGAATATGGCTTTATTTCTGCTAGTCTCTCATTAAGAATCTAGACTTATCTAGTACTCCTTTTCTTCCTTCTCTTTTGATAAAATCATTCTTTTTTACAATTCAAAGATAGCTGCACTGTGGTATGCCTGTTGCCTCCAACGCTTTACCTACAGGTGGCATTGCTACAGCCACTACTGTACAATAACTCCCGCTTCACTCTCCCACGCTTCACCCACATGCACTGCTGAAATGCACACATATCATTCACTCACACTGTGTTTTGACCCTGGGGAGCTAATGAAAAACACAAAGAAAATGTAATGGAAGAAAAAAACATAAAATGTACTTTTCATGTTTTTAGTGGCAACCAAAAACAAAGATGTAGATGGAACAATTAAATATTAATCATGTTTCATGGACAAGAAACATATAACACTCAGCTCTCAGTACAGTCACCAAACAAGAATGACCTCAGTGTGCAGTACACACTCTGAACATCCACTAACACTTACCACCTTTTCCATCTCCAGGGACACCTTTCTCTGATATGTATGTGCCACAGTCTACAGTTAAGTGTTATCTTTTAACAAAGTCTTTTGTTCTTTACACCATTTCTCTTTAAAATGCTTGAGTGGTATCATGGTCTCTGTAACTGCAGATATGCAGATCAGGACTGTGGCCACCACCTAACTGCAAATGCATTGAAGTGGATCTTGCTACTCTTCAAACAGAAATTGTGGGGCCTGCAAAATAATTGTAACATACCTCATTTTCAGTAAAAACAGGCCCAGGATACAGTTGTTAATGATGCAGGCCAACCGCAAAAGGTGTGCAGTTCATCTGCTGTCCTTAAAACAGTCAAAACACTCACTGCTTTACTGAATGCAATATAAAAAAAATAAAATGATGCATAAACAATAAATACTTCTGTAAAACCCCTGTTACAAAGTGTTTACATATTTTTGTGACCTCATTAGTGTACTGTTCTGGGGCCTCATGTATAACGGCGTGCGTAGAACGAACTCGCACTATAACATGGTGTAAGCACAAAAGCCGAAATGTGCTTACGCACAGAAAAATCCAGATGCAGGAATCTGTGCGTACTCCAACTTCCACGTTCTTCCGCTACATAAATCCCGATCAGCGTCAAAAGTAGCACTCGTGCACGCGCTTTATGTAACGCCCCAACTCCTCCCAGAATTACGCCTCTTTGAATATGCAAATGAATATAAATCGCCCTTAAGCTCAGCCTTCTGTGAAAAGACAATGGGAAAAGCACAGGGGAAAGCAAAAGAATTTCAGCGAATACCAAGTGGAGGCAAAGGAAAAACATACTATTTGTTCAAATAAACCGTGGTATAATCAACAAAAGGAAGTTGATCGAGTGACATAGCGTGTTGGAGAAACTTGAAAGCTCTCTTTCACAAAATCGCACAGTGCCGGAAATAAAAAAGAAGTCACATATCAAAGTCGCCGTGAAAAGGCGAGTTGTAGCCCACTGTCTGAGTGTCATATGAAAGCTTATTAGGGTACAGAGAAAAAAGGCACACAGTGGGGAAAAAACACGAAATGTCAACTTCAATCCAGACATTTCCACTTTAATCACGTAGTTTATTTTGTCATTAAAGTGGAACATCATAAACTTCATCATAAAATCGTTTAATTAACCAGTTTCTCAAATCACATCGTAATTAAAGTAGCACGTTAAATGCTTTGTTTTGTATTTGATCTTCTATGTGCTCTATGTGTGTGAATCACTACTTGCTTCTTAAACCGGCTCTCTTCCTCCAACTGGACACAGAATCCATTACATTCGTGATATTGCAGTTCTCTGAATAACTAAAATACTGAGATGTATACGTGATATCATTTTCATGATGATAGGAGTTAATGCATGTTATTAAACATGTGTTTCACGGCGCAGATTGTGTGCGACCTTCGATTAAATAATTTATTGCAGCAGTACTCAGGGGCGGCTCTAGGCTTGTGGTGGCACAAGGCAGAGGAAGAATCGGTGGCTCCTTCGCCCGCCAATGTCAGTAAGGTAGCTTATGCACGGTGGATGGCCACATCCGTTGCAGACACTGCATAGCCGGCTCGTGCTCATGACACAAGCATTTAACTTGTGCCGAAATGTGTCGCTGCATTTTTAGCTGTGTTGGTATTTTCTCTTTCTGTTTTATATTCAATATACTGTATATTAGCATAGCCGCCACTGCAGTCCTTGCTTTTCTTTCCCCAAATACCCAATCACCACACAATCAGCTCTGCAATAGAAGTTAAGCCATCTGTAAGCTTAGAGCGCCGAATCTTCAAAACGTTTAAGGAACATTGAAATATCTTCGTAGTACATGTTTAATTATTCTATCCTTCATGACACTCCTAGTGAAGAATATAGATTATTTAAATGAAGTTAAAGTTTTATCTGTATAATATAATAAACATATTTTGCTGCATTTCACCTTAAAAATGATATTGTCATCATATGTAAATACACAGTTTACAGTGGGGTGATTGTACTTATAAGTACAAACAGTTCTACAAGGTGCAATTGATTAAGTGCGTTTATAGTTCTTGGGATGAAACTGTTTCTGAACCGCGAGGTCCGTACAAGATAATTCTCTTTCCGATCAGCTGCTGCTGTGATTCACACTCAGATACAGTGATATAAATACTCCGAGTGGTGCAGTGAGAGTAATATTAAAAAGATGATCCGCTGTGGTAACTCCTAACGGGAGCAGCTGAAAGAAGAAGGTGCAGTGAGAGTAACAACGCTAAAGCAGTTGTGGTATTTGGAATACTATGGCTATTCCCTGGACCATTATATTGTTACAAATTAATTACAATCAGATGCGTTACACTAATAAACAATATGCGGTTAGTTTCAGTGTATTTATAAAGCCGCGTCAGGAAAATAAGGTGTAACCGCACAGGAACAGTAGCACTGCTTTGACACTGGGTGCCGCCAGTCTGCAAAACTGAAGTGGAGAACTTGCGTACGACAAGGTATGAGGTACCGTGGAAAAGTGCGTGGCTTTACGCCAAGTGTAGGTTTTATACATCGCGATTTGAACATGGAAAAGTTCTTACACAACATTTCTGTGCGTACGCACCGTTTATACATGAGGCCCCTGGTCTTTGGTGCTCAAAACAACTAAACAACAGGAAACTGTATTTCACAAAGAGTCAGAGAGTCAGAAAATACAGCCTTGCTCCACCTCAGTTTCCCAGTGTCAGGACTGCAGTTTAAAATTTGTTTCTTACATGTTGTTTGCTGACATTTTTTTATGTTATTTACGTAATTCACTTTGTTATTTTACTTAATTGGTGTTAGTGTTTATAACACTTAATTTCATTTGAGTGTTTTTTCTTATTCTGTTCAAGGATATGTTCAATACAACTGTATGCATATTTTTATATATATACATATACAGTAGAGTCCCGCTAATCCAAACTAATTGGGACCGAACCCTGTTCGGATTAGCTTAAAATTTGATTAGGCAGAGTTTTGTCATATAATGCCATATACTGTATTGACTTTATGAGGCAAATTAAGTGTCTGATGTGTCAAGAATTAAAGGTAAGAAATTACGTATTCTAGTACACTGCAATTTAAACTGCACTGTAGTGTGACTGTGATCGGAGGTAAAATTGATATGACGGGCGGTACGTGAGTAGTAGTTGAAGGGCAGTGACCTAGAAAGCCTAGACCTACGCATTCCTCTTGATTTCCGTTTCCAAACTATACGTCACTGAGTCAGTGCGCCACCTGCTACTGCTGAGTGATGTGTTTTGTGCAATGTTATTGTTCGTGTGCGCGCACTTGCCCTGTGTTTTGTGAGTCCTTGTGAGTGGTGTGTAGTGTGGTTTCTTTACATTCTGTGCTTGTCCCTGCTGTTAATCATCATGGCAAGCAAACGTAAACATAACTCGTGTACATTAAAAGAAAAACTGGAAGTGTTGAAAAGACTTGACAAAGGTGAAAGTGCCACTCAGTTATCGAAGGAATTTAGTGTTGGGAAAGCAACAATTTCCGATTGGAAAAAGAACAGAGGTAAAATTGAGCAGTTTTGCACTACCACAAGTGAAAAAACGATTGAAAAACGTAGCAAGACGATAGTGTCTTCTTACGAAAAATTGGACGAAGCACTTTTCTTATGGTTTACACAAGAAAGACAGAAAGGAATCCCTATCACTGGCCCTCTAATTCAAGAAAAGGCGCTTCAATTGAACAAGCTCATGGACGGTGACGTATCATTTACGGCTAGTTGTGGTTTCTTAGACCAATGGAAGAAAAGACATGGAATCAGGCAGCTTACAATAACTGGGGAGAAATTGTCAGCGGACAACGAAGCAGCTGTTGAATACCTTGAGAAGTTCAAATGCATCATTTCTTCCTACTCGCACCAGCCAATTTACAACACAGATGAGACAGGACTTAATCTTTAAAGCATTGCCTACCAAAAGTCTTGCATCACAAGAGGAACGATCTGCACCGCGGTTTAAAATGGATAAACAGTGACTAACTGTGTTGGCCTGCAGCAATGCTTCTGCCACAAATAAGCTTCCACTGATGGTTATCGGCAAATCGGCAAAACCACGCTGTTTTAAGAACATGAACATGAACTCTCTCCCTGTTTTTTACAGAAATCAAAAGAAAGTTTGGATGGATTGTGCCTTGTTCCAAGAATGGTTTGACAAGCAATTTGTGCCAAAAGTAAAGGCATTTAACAAAGAAAATGGATTGCCTCTTCGTGTTTTGTTACTTATAGACAATGCTCCGTCACATCCAGAAGAAATGCAAATTGTTTGCGATGATATCAAGGCTATTTTTCTCCCACCAAATGTCTCATCAATTTTGCAGCCAATGGACCAAGGGGTTTTGCAGGCTTTGAAACGGAATTATAGAAAAATGCTTCTTCGTAGCCTACTTTAAGATAATGAAGAGCTAACAATTTTGGATAAACTCAAGAAAATGAACATCAAAGATGTTATTTACTGGGTTGCTTAAGCTTGGGAAAACACACGCAAGGAATCCTTACAGAAGTCTTGGAAAAATCTCTGGCCTGAGCTAGAGGTTGTCCAAACAGTTTTCCCCCCAACAAAAGAAAATTGTGAACTTCTTCAATTGGTGAAAAGAATGCCAGGTTGTGAAAATGCAGAAGAAGAGTGCATGGAAGAGTGGACGGCCGTTGATGACTGTGGCCATGAAGAATACACAGATGAGGACATTGTGGCAGCTGTGCAGGGAACGTCAGCTGATCTCGACGCAGACGGCAGTGGGGTGGAAGGGGACGCCGACTGATGTTGTTCCACACACTGCTGCAGCCAGTGCCCTTGATCTCGCTTTGCGCTATGTTGAGCAACACGCCGATGCAACCCCAATAGATGTTATGTGTATGCGGCATTGGCGAAACATTGGTTCTTCAAGCCGTTTTAGTTTGTTGCATCAGAAGAAGATCACTGACTTTATCTCTTAGATAATGGTTTGCTTTTTACGTTTTGTGTAAATGCTGTACAGAACATGGATTCTACATATGTGAGTAAATTCGAACTTGTTTCAATTTTAAATAAGGCTGTATTTTGGATTTTTAGTTAGACAACGAAATTGAAAAAATCCTGTTTGGATTAGGCGGATTTTCGGATTAGCGGGGTTTGGATTAGCGGGACTCTACTGTATATATGTACCGAACTGAGCTGTCAGCGAACCCCAAACCCCAATACAAACATATACAAATTCCCGGATTCAAATAATAGATGGTTTTAATATCCAAAAAGAACCTCCACCAAGTAGCACAAGCACTAACACAGGTCTTCTCTCTATATCCTTCAGTCACCTCTCCTTTCCCATCGCACTGCCCTCCTCCAGTCGAGTGTTGCTCTACATCATCCTAGCTCTGATTTGCTTGGATAAGGGAGTGTTGTCCCTTGATTGAGTACCTGGAAGTACTTCCGTTGCCAGGGCCACTGCCTGATGGAAGTAATTCCGGGTCATATGGAAGTCCCATAAATTGGGCAGTGCATCTCCCTACAGCATCCCCTTGTGGCACCCATGTCCCCCAGCAGGACTGTATTGCCGGACTACATCTCCCAGCATTTACTGCTGGTTCCTGAATGGGTGCCGTCATGGAGGGCTGCTGTCATCTAGTGCCTGGGGGAACTAGATATCCTTCTGCGACAGTCTTTCACTGTCCTTCCATTTTCTCCTGTCCTGGGAAGGTACTGTCCATCCATCCCCTAGGGCAACATGTCCTACTGTGACCTCCTTCCCTCTCTCGGCCAGGATACCTTTCTGTATTTTTGTGTCCTCCCATACAGGTAAGGGATCTTCCTGACTTCCTGCCAGGATACCTGTCCATCCCGTATGCCTCCTACAATATATATATACATATATATATATTTATATATATCTTTTAGTATTGCTTTTAGCTACAACCTTTTGTTCTTAACACCTTTTTTCACCCTTAAATCATGACATCCAGAATGGCATTAGTCCCAAGCACAGGGCTACTGTGTCCCCTGGATGTTCAGAGAAGATTAAGATTGTCATGTTGCAAAGAGAACAAATCTACTTCTAGCCATTTGTTACAGGCAACGGCCTAAGCAATAGAGATTTCTGTTATGCAGCTGAAGTTAAATTCTGATAGAGATGAAGTAAAGATATTGGGGTTTGGGGCTGATTGGTACACAAGTTTATCCAAGACTCACTAACTTCAATTGTAACCATCAGTCTTTCTGACCAAGGTTTCTTTTTATTGACTGGTGTCTCTGCAGACATGTCAATGCTGTTATTAAATTAAGTTCAATGTTAGCAGACCACAAGATCCTTCAGGAATTCGAGTTGGGAGACACTGGCTTTCTATAGATCTGTTAAATCTGTTATTTATCACAGAGAATGCCTTGTCTGCCACTAAAATCATAATGAAATGGGTAAATGCCTATTTTGTCTACATTTCTAGTGCCTCCTTTTCAGTTTGTAAATAACAGCAATTAAATGGTATTCATGCTGTGGAGGAAAAAGGTTAAATCATTAGATTCGATTAGATTAGAGAGCTTTATCGTCACATACACTACAACAGCATGGTGAAATTCTTGTGCCACAGTTGCAAAGGGGATGGATGATGTGGGGACAGGGAAGTATATCCAGGCAATATGATGATATATACAAGTAACAGAACAATTTCATAATATACACAGTGCAAAACACAACTGTACAGAAATATATTTTGTATTAAACAGTACAGAAAAAAATAGATTGCAGTACTAATGTACACAATTACAAATAAAAGAACAGGTGGATACAGTGTAACACTTGTAAGAACAGGTTGCAGAGGGTTTAGTGATATTATGGTCTGGGAGAAGAAGCTGTCCCATTAGCGGATGGAGCATGTGTTTGTACTTGTATGTATATATACATAGTGTAGTAGTATTTGCCAGAAGGAAGAAGTGGAAATAGGATGAGCTGGATGGCTGTTATCAGAGATGATGGATTCAGCTCTCCTCAGACATGTGGTGGAGTAGATGGTATAAAGCTATGGAATGATTTAGAAGCTGTATGCCAAAGCATACCCTGATGCAATAAGTCAGGATATTTCAATTTTGTAGCAGTTGAAGTTCACTAGCATTTTTGTTCCCACCCTAAAGCTCTTTAGGAAAATGAGCATTTGCTGAGTCATTTTGAGGGTGCAGACTACGAAAGGCAGTCAGTGATCTGAACACCCAGGAACACAAAGCTGCTCACTGTATGGACAGAGTGGCCATTGATGTGGAGTGGAGCATGTTTGCCTTTGTTCTTCCTGAAATTAACTATGGCCTCCTTTGTTTTGTCAACATTGAGGAAGAGGTTGTTGTCATGGCACCATGCAGTCAGGTCTATTACATCCCTTCTGTAGGCACACTTACCATTGTCACTGATGAGACAGATCACAGCGGTGTTGTCCACAGACTTGATGTTGCTGTTGCCCTCATGCTTTGCCACGCAATTACAGGTGAACAGACTCTATTGTAGTGGGCCGATGTTGGTGTATAGTGTGGAGGAGTACTTTTTGCCAGTCCTCAGTGACTGGGGCCTGTTTTTCAGGAAAGAAACACCTAGCCACAGATGGAGCTGTTCTGACCAATGTCTCTAAGCTTCATGACCAGGCTGATGAAAAGCATCCTGACAGCAGTTTTTTCCTTTCCAGATGTCCCAGTGCAGTGAGCAAAGTGAAGGAGACAGCATCCACAAATCCACAGATGTATTATGCAAGAATGCAAATTGTGGCGAATACAGGGTAGTAGGGATGTTGTGGTTAATGTGGGTCATGACCAGTTTTTCCAGAAACGTCATCTCCATGATAGTTAACATAATGGGCTGATAGTCCATGTACACCCATGACAGCTGAGTGCAGAAGGCCTTTAGAAAGCAGGATGGGATACCATCTGGGCTGGGAGCTCCACAGGGTTTAACTCATTTAAAGGTCTTACTCATTTCAGCCTGCTGACTACTGCAGAATGGTTCTTCACACTGGTAGTGTTGGAAATGTTATGAAACTCAACCAGTCTGAGCCTCAAAGATCAAATCAAGTAAAGAAGTTATTTAGCTCATCTGGAAACATGAGTTGTCCATGGGCACATCTGTCAATATTTTGCAGTTCATGATTGCCTGCAAATCTTTCCACAATCAATGCCGATCACTGCTATATAAATTATTTCCCAACCTTTTTCTATTCAGAATCTTTGCCGCTTTAATCACTCTCTGTAGCCTGTACCTGTAGCTTTTGAAGCACTCTGTGTCATTTGAATTAAAAACTAAAAAAAAATGTAAGTGTAATTTACTGTCTTTTGTCAGCTACCATCTGATTTATGCACTCAAGCAATGTAGCTGAAGGAAAAGATAAGAAATTGAGTGAGTAGTAACTTGATTATTTCCTTTTAAAGAGCTGTTTTGAACCTGTATAAAAACAAACTGATTTTTCTTTTCAAAGCATGCAGATTTCTTTTTCTGTAATAATAATAATTGTAGTGTGTAATGTAAAAAAAAATTCCTAAGGAAACTAGAATCTGTTCATTGGTATACACATCATCTGAGAAATAATAATTGTACATTAAAACAACAAAACACTTCTGTCACACTTGGGATTGGAAGTGTAACAGACATCTAATTGGAGTAGAAGAAGGTGTAGGTGTGTCCTTTGTATTCTGTAGATATGCTACCCTTTTGTTTATGATCTTCACAAAGTCTTCAGATTACTAAATGTGAGACACATAAGTCCTTAAGTATTAATGATGACTGCAAAAACTGAATTCTTGAACTCAGGAGTAGGTTATTGTTATCCTGACAATAATGCTTCTTGCATTAAAATAGTGAGGCCAGCTGAAGTATCTGCATTACTCTACATTTTATCTGGTACACTGGTTGTGGTTGCAGTCTTTGGAAACCTGTTTGTAATTATTGCTGTCTCTCATTTCAGAAAACTTCACACTCCTACTAATTTCTTTGTTCTTTCACTTGCGGTTGCAGATTTTCTAAGTGGTGTTCTTATTATGCCTGTCGAATTTGCTGCAGCGATAGATTATTGTTGGTATTTGGATGATGCAGTTTGTCCTTATCATATCATGTATGGTTACTTTTTATTATTTGTTTCTGTTTTAAATCTAGTAAGCATATCAGTTGATCGCTATTTTGCTGTGTGTGATCCATTTTTCTACAATAGAAATATTACAAATTCAGCAGTAGGTATATCAATTATTTTTGTATGGTTGTTTGCATTTTTCTTCATATACACATTTCTTTTTCATACCGGAGGTCTTGTTGTAACAGATTTTTGTATAGGTATGTGTGTGTTTTATCATTATACACATTGGTGGATAGTGCATCATGTAATTACATTTTTATTGCCCTTGCTAATTATAATATGCCTGTATACAACAATATTTATAACAGCAATGAGACATGCAAAAGCTATCAGGTCTGTGATAAAAGAAAGACAAAATGCAGACAGCAAAAAAAGTAAAACATCTAACTCTTCAGAAAGAAAAGCTGCTAAAACACTTGGAATAGTAGTAATAACCTTTGTTATTCTATGTTCACCTTGTTTTGTATACACTTTAATTCAACTATTTATCACAATTAACTCACTAAACTTGCTAGCTATTAACAAAGTCCTTGTTTATTTATTAACAATGAATTCCTGTGTGAATCCAATTATTTATGCTTTATTCTACCCATGGTTTAGAAAATCTTTAAAAATTATGGTAACATTAAAAATATTTAAATCATCATCCTCATTGGTTAACATACTTCCAAATTAAATATCAGATGTATACCATATACATTTGTTTTTATTTCGATATTTTTATTTATATAAATTGCATCCACTGTCTAACTGCTTTACTAACATTCATGGCTGTGGGGGTAAGAGCTTAATAATAATGTTGATTCTAAAATTTAAGTCTGTCATAAAACATGTCAAAAAGTTATTTTAAAATGGTAAAGAATAGTGGATTTATTTATAATACACTGTATATACCTGGAACAGAAGTTTTTATTTTATACTTATTCTTGATATGCTTTAATGTCAGTAGTCAGAGAACTTAACTTAGAAAGAAGTACAGTAGACGATTCACATTTTTCCAAGCCAGCTTTAAAATGCTATTAAAAACCACTGATCCAAGATATAAAATAACTACTATGTAAGAGTAGCACTGCCGAAAATGTACACTGAAAAAAGTGACACATTTTACATTAACAACTGATACTTTATGTGGTCCAATAGAACAAGTTAGCCATATATCAGTTTAACAGTCCATTTTAATAAAAAAATAAGTGCATGTCTACAGACTAGCTATATTTAATTTTTAAACTAAATAATAATTTTATTTGCAGGATGTTAAAAAGCAGTAAAAAGAAATTTAAATTTTATTGTTTTATTTTATACAGTAAATGTTAAACAATTTGTCTCATTTAGGTCAAGCGATGTCAGTTAAATGCAGAATTTAATTTGTTGATTTGTTCTTAAGTGATCTGTCTATTTAAATGCATGAAGCAAAATAAAGAATTTAAAAATAATTCTACAAATTTGTATTGCAGGACATGGCTTGGATGATGACTGCATCACCTGGGTCATTTCTTTGTGTTAGATAATTGTCAGCAGCTTCCCCTATAGCTGGAGGAAAAGAAAAGAGCTAGCTGGCTGAAGTTCAGATTCAGCTTGATGTGCTTGCACACCAGCTAATCAGAGAGATGGCCACACACTGGGGACTAAGGCAATAAATGATTGAGAGATTCCTGAAGCAGCAGTGAGCATTCACAAAGGTTCTGTGACAGGGGAAAAAAATCTAGGCAACTTGCCCCTACGTGGCAGATTACATTGGTCCTGGAGGCAGCCCAGAAGGCTTTGAAACCCCTTCAGGACTTATCAGATGTTTTGTCTGGTGAGAACTATGTGACTCTCTCATATGTCACACCAGTGCTTCTCTTTACAGTTCAAGTCTTCTGACACAAGATGAGATAGAGAGAGAGAGATGGGCAAATCCAACAAGACTGCTATTGTGGATTAACTCAACACAAAGTATTGTTGACCCAGCGACTAATGACATATTGGACATGGCCTCACTTGTGGATCAGAGATTTATAGCCAAATATATAGCAAGTGACAAGATTGACACATTGAAACACAAAGCTGTCTTGAAGGCAGAGTCTCTGTTGCTTGATCAGGGTAGCTTTAAGCCTTACACAACTGTGCCCACTGTGACCACATTTGCAGCCCAAGAAGGTTAAGAATCTGTGGCACAAAGAGTTAAAAAGATTAAGTCACTTGCAAGCTTCTTCAGCACAGAACTGACACAGAGGGAGGCAATAAAAATTAACTTTCAAGTTAGTTGGAGTCAGGTAGTGTAGAGAGTGATACAGATTCTCTCAAATGGGGGAAAGAATATGAAATTGTCTTCCCAGCATTGAGCCAGCTTGTGAATAAGTAACTAGAAATGCAATTCCTGTTTTCAGACTGTTAAGGTGTAAGAATCTGAATGTTTTCAAAAAGGGGGACATTGTGTGCCAAACAGTATAACTTTGCAGTGCTATGGGATATGAAATCTAAACTTGGTACAGTGATAGCTGATAGACTGGAACATAAAATAAAATTGATTCCAAGGTTATGCATCCTATAATTTCTGGTTATTTACTATAAAATCCAGTTTTGGTGGAGGAAAATCCCTAAAGTGCCATTTTATGTGGTTTGTTTAGCTGATATTGTTGTAAAATAAGGTTTTTAATCCTATACAGCTGGCACTCCCAGAACCAAACCCCACAGATACCAAAATCCTTGAATGTTCAAGTCCCCTATATTAAATAAACATACAGGTTAGACTTCATATAGCACATTGCTTAGACCTCATCTGCAGTAGCTTGTACAATTTTGGACTCAAGACTACAAAACGGACATAACAGCACTGGAAAAAGTCCAGAGATGAGTGACTAGGTTGATTCCAGGTCTACAGGGGATGAATTATGAGGAAAAATTAAGAGAGCTGAGCCTTTACGCAGACGAAGATTAAGATGAGACATGATTGAAGTGTTTAAAATTATGAAGGGACTTAATCTAGTGGATCGAGAGTATTACAGTGCACTCCGTTTAGCTGCAATGTTTGGGGGCTGAAGGTAAGCGGAGATTGCAAAAAAGCGGAGTTAGCTTAAAACAGACTGTGAGCCATGTGCTTCATGTTAGGTATGCACTTTATGCATGTATTGCGTGACTGTGGTCGCCTATTTATAAAGGACGCGCCTAACTGCAGTGCCTAGAGCTAAGGAAAAAACACAACGTATTGTTACCCAGCCTCAAATATAGTTTAATCATCTATTGTAGTCAATTATATTAAAGTACACGTAATATAGATACAGCCTTCCTGGTCTACAGCTGCTAATTTTCAATTAAGCAATGTCGTCATTTACTCAGTGTTAGTTCACATGCGACAAAATAATCTGTTATTGTTGTCTGTGCTTGGTTCGGATGACGGTCATAAATTTTGCTGGACAGTGCATAAAACGTTTGGTATGAATCACAGCCAGGTGACTCTAGGTAGGCTCATATAAAATCCAAGCTCTTCACTGCATTAGTAAACATCAGTGCCATGGCAGGTGCAGTCTGAACATCATCGACATGGGCCAGCCTTTCCTCCTCTTCTAGTTGATTAGTGGCAGGAGTAGACGCTTTCAAGCTTTTGCATATCTCTTCGTCTGTTTTATCTGCACTTGTTAGAGCATTACTGTCGATTCCAACGAAACGATCGAAGTCATTAGTTGACATTCCATCAGGCAGCTGTAGCCCCACACTGCTTCTATCGTCCACAACTGCTGCTGAGGCACCTGAAACCCTCCACAGCTTTCACAAAGCTTGCCCGTCTGTAGCAGTTAATGATTGTTGACGTACTGACATGACTCCACGCATCCTTCTGCATGTGCAAACTGTCAAGTAGCGTCAGCTTACAGGCCAGCTCAATTGCTCTCATTGTTTCATTGTCACCTTGATCCATGATAGCCATCAGATGGCAAAGCATGAGGGATCGGTAATTATGCTTGAAATTTGCTATTATGCCTTGGTCCATGGGCTGAATTAAGCTTGCGGCACAAAATGAGTTTGATGTTTGTTAGTCTGATATCATCACTGTGTGCTGCACAGTTGTCACACAGCAAAATAATTTGTTGTCTTTTGGACCTCATTGAATTGTCCAACTTCTTCAGCCACTGCAGCCAAACTTTACTGGTCATCCAGGCGTTGTGATTTGCTTCATATGCCTCTGGAAGCTTCTTGACGTTTTTGAAGCATCTTGGCTCTTTGCTTTTCCCTATTACCAGTGGTCGGGAACTTTTCTGATCCATGCATGTTACAGGCCAGTAGCAGCGTCAGTCTGTCTTTTGGCGCTTTAGTCCCAGCAGGTTAATGGTGTTTAAACGTTAATGTTCCCTCTGGTATGGCACGCCAATATAGCCCAGTTTCATCAGCATTGAAGATATCACATTCATCATAATCTTTGATGATGTCAGGAAGAACTTCAACTATCCAGCGCTCGGCACCAAATTCATCAGCCTCCTGTTTTTCCCCGTGTTGCTGTTTAAAGTGGACGATTTCTTGTTTCTTCTAGCGCTCCAGCTATCCATTTGTAGCGTTAAATCCCTATATGCCAAAGTTAAAAGCTGATTGGCTTTTTCAATCAACATTGGTCCACTAACTGGGAGCTGTCTGCTTCTAGCTTGGCTGAACCAATGCAACAAAGCGACTTCAACATCCTTAGATTTTCCTGCCCATTTTCTTTTTCAGTCAGGTTTAGCATTTTTTTGCCAGTCATCAATCACCTGCTGCCTTTGCTTAACAATGCGACAGATTTGACTTGGATGAACACCAAATTGCTTGGCAACAGACACTTGACTTTCCTTACTATAAATTTGTTTTAACACTTCTACTCTATCCGCTAATGACAGGGCTTTTAACGTTTTTGAAGTCTTACATGTTGCCATATTAGACTAGACCTAATGTAACGAAATTCCAGCAACTTTTCAAAAAACTAAATTATGTCGATTAGTTGATGTTCATTTCAGATATGTCGGATTTCTAAGTTACTGAAATAACAGACACCGGCCATGCATATGCCTGGCACTGTCGACTTTATATGGTGTCATCTCTCTCTGTACAGTGTATCAACTGCAGTCGACTCTACTTGCGTGCACGTCGGTTGAGCGCACACGCTTAGCTGCACATGACTTGCACGGTCCCTATTTGCATAAAGTCAAGTGCAGTTGACTCCGCTTAAATGCACAAGGCAATCTCGTCTGGAGGTCATGCATGTTAAACGGAGTAGACTGTACAGTAAGCAGAAAACGGACTTGTACGGACATTGCAGCTGTCCGAAGCCGACTGATATGAAAATCATGAAATGGGAATATTAAAGGCATTGCAGCAAACCGGAAATTGCAGATAAGCAAATTGCAGCTAACCAAATGTAGTTAGCAATAGAGTGTATAGCGAGAAAAACGGGCCCAAAACCTGCATTGCAGCTTGGCGGAGATTGCAGTTAATCGAATTGCAGGTAAGTAGAGTTGACTGTACTTTAAAATGAGATCTTCAGGAACACTGGGAAATAGTTGGAAACTTGTTAAAGGTAAAATGTTTGGTCTTTCTTTATACAGACAACTATAGACACATGGAATAAGTTGCCAAGTAGTGTGGTAGACAGTAGGACATTAAGGAATTTTAAAACTAGACTATGTTATTTTACATGAAGTAAGTGGACAGGACTGTTTAGCTTTGTTTGGTTGAATGACCTTTTCTTGTCTAGATTATTTCAAAGTTCAAAAATAAAATGCTGTACTATTTGCATATCTCCTAGAAACATCCTCCTGTATACTTTAAATCATCTCTAGGTTACTTTTAATAATTCATACAATTTAAATGCTATGTAAATAGTTCTTATACATTACTGTTTAGCACTACGTAGAATTACCAGAGCCAAGAAAAAAACTCATAAATCTGGCCCACCTTAAAACCCTTTCCACCTCTCCGTCAGCGTCTTTTGTCTTCTAAATGTGTCGATAAGCCCAAGCAGAACGCACCCTGCTACACCATCCCCCCACTGCCTCAGAATGGGCAAGAAGTTCTCCCAGTTCCTGCCTTGATTGATTATCTGGGAGTAAGCTACCTAGAATTGTCAGGGGAAATAATTTGATGTGTGTTTTGTGTTTATAATGATCTATGTCATAGCATCGTTAAACAGAAAAGTTTTTCATGTTTTAGTAATAAATAACAAAATGTAGACTTGAACTGTATAATGTGTGAAGGCTTATGGCCAAATATCAAATAAACACTTTCAGAAAAGGTGCAAGTACAATACGAGAGCTTCTGTGGTGCTGTGGCTAGAACTGCCGACTTATATTTCAGAGGTTGTGAGTTCTAAACCAGCTCACTGGCAAATTCACCATGTAGTAGTGGACTACTCTTATTGTTAGTATACAATAAAATACACAATAAAAACATATATTTGATTTGTGTCTGTAAAAGTCAGTGTAAATTTATAGCACTCATAAAAGTTACTGTTTATTTTTCACTTTAATTCTCTTGGTCACGATCACAATACAACAAGAGATCTGACGAGGTTACTTTTTATCTCAAACTGGGAATAACTGTAGATGTAAGTAGTGTTTTGAGACAATGGAACTGGAAATTCTCTGATCTGGAGAGCTGACACACAAACGCTGGTGAATCTGCCTTCTTCGTATCTCACTGTCACTTGAACTTTTTTATTAAGTTTTATTGAGTGTTCCTGTTCACGCTGAATTAGTATGCACCTTATAGTTTAAGATGTCAAATCAGCAATGAGAGAACAACAGAGACATATGTATATATGATATTTGGAATAACTCATTTTATGACCTGTATAGTACATTTGGAAAATATTGCGGCTGATACAACATTAGTCATATTATTCATATTCATTCACACACCTTCTTGCGCTTGTAATCAGTGACCCCTTTTTTTTCCATTTTGCCAGTGTCCACTTTTGGGTGCATGTTGCTGTTTCTTTTGTACTCCAGGATATGCAGAAGAAAGAAAAGTACAGACCTATGTCAAACCACATACAGTAAAAGGCCCATTACCACTGGATAACTGAGTTTCAGAACATTCCAATGATGTATATTTGTCTATTATTGGTCATTCATATTACATGTCACAGCTGTGTGTAAAAGGTAGAAAATAATTTGTTTGTGTGACACCTCATCTTTACTCACCTTTACTCACAAAGCATGACTCAGAATCTGACAACAGTGTTGACTTTATTGACAGTGATGTGTTTGATGAAGGACTCAATGCTATGCTTGATTTGTAAGTTCTGGTAATAGTATATCTTTGAAGCATCACAGCGTGTTGTTTTACTGTTCAGGAGTCATGAGTTTAAATACCAATCCCTGATGCTATCTGCTGCATGTTCTCCTACCTATATTAGTTTTCTGAGCAGTGCTCTTTCAATTTCAGCTGAAGAGTACCTGTAATGTTTCTTAGTTTACCGATAAGTACTGTGACACTGTAGTTGTGCTTCCTGGAAGTTTCATGTGAGTAAACCAACTCTTCAATTGAATGTCGTGTATGACACTGTTCGCTTGCTGGGTCATGAGCGCATGAGAAGAAAAAGCTGTTTTAGCTTGTGACTTGTTTACAGTATAATTTCCACTCCCTGACAGGAGCAACAATCATGCTGGCTTCATGAAGTGCTTACTTCACCCCAAAATTGCCCAATGCCCGCCCCTCCCCAAGCAGAAACAAGCACAGTTACAAGCATGTGATGTGGGTGAGGTTTAAGGGAGCATAATTAGAAATAGGATAAAGAAAATCTTTCACAGCTCTGCCAATTCCTTCATTGGCAGGGAAGGCCACTGTGACCCAAAAGTGGCTGAGAAACACTGGTTTAGGTGTAAGTGTGGTGTGTGTTACTAGCACTGAGGCCCTGTCCAGGGCTATTTCATGCCTTTCACCCATGGCTGCCAGGAAAGGTATCTTCCCCACCCTTGTACCAGTACTGGAAGAAGCTGGTATGTACGTGTGCACTGTAAACAAGGCGCTATATAGCGCCCGACCCGACACAGAATACGCAGAGGCACGTGTTCACACTCACAGGTATTTATTATTTTTTCTTCAGCCGTGGGCACGTCTTCCCGTGTCCCACCGCCCAACACAGTCAAAGCACAAACACACAAAGAAACCAACACAAACCCACACTTTCCTGCTCCACCACTCCTCCCAGGCAACCTTGTCCTCTTCCTCCCGATTCTGGCCTTGATTGCTGGGAGGCAGGCCCTTTATACCCCACCCGGAAGTGATCCAGGTGCCTGATCAGCTGGTCTTAATTGCACCTCCGGGTGGGGCTGATAAACCGTCCAGTGTGGTGGCTGGCTCTCTGCAGCACCCCTAGCGGCCACCCCATCTCCCAACCGGGCTGCTGTGGTGGACTCCATGTCCCATGGAGCCACGGGGAGATTGAGGAGGAATCCACTGCCAGGGAGAGTGCCCCCAAGCGCCCCGGGGGAGGTATTGCAAAGTCCATGATGGCTCCCCCGGGATGTATGCATCAGAGGCGTCCCGGCCGGGCATGGGACCCGGCTGTCCGTCACATGGCCCCTCCCTCAGATGAGGCTTGTGGGGCTCATCGGCCTGCCCCGCGAGGGCGGTCTTTTCAGGGCGGGAGTCGGCATTCCTGGTCCGCTGCGCGCTTAAAACAGAATAAACAGGTCTGGGGCGCTACCCGGCGTCCCTCGGGACAACCCCGCCAGACATGGCCACCGCGGCCACAGTTATAACATAGCCGACCCCCTCCAGTACGGCCCCGGTACTTGCGGAAGCAGGCAGGGAACGCCTGCCCCTTCGCCCCCTCCGAGGAGAGCTTGTGACGGCTCCGCCCCTCTGCAGTGCAGCCCTCCTTCGGTTTCAGACCGTCAGGCATACACTGCGCTATGTACGGGGTTTCCGGTTTCCTCTTCCGGCTCCCCCTTTTCCTTTGGGACGCACTGGCGGTCTGAGTCCCCTATGAGAAAAGGAGGGACCCGCACCACCTGCGTCCCTTTGGACTGCCGCAAGACCGGTGCTGGCGGTGGGCGGGGTTGTTTGGCAGCCGGTTTCCACCTGCTGCCTCCCGCATGCTCGTCCGCCTTGCTGTCAGTCATCACAGCAGCCTCTCGTGTGGTGGGCGGGTCCACCTGACAGGCAGTACTAAGCAACAAAGCTGCCATCGCGTCCCGCCCCTTTTCTCTGCGGTGCTGGCGCCACTTACCTGCACCGCTTTGTCCTGCCGGTGGGAGGCTGGCCACCCACCGTCACGGCTCATTCACTCAGGGCTCCGCACGGGATATCGAGGTCCTTCTCCAGCCGCTCCTTCGCTTCCCACAGGACCTGGAAGACTTGCAAAAGGGACTGTAGGGTGAGGACCACAGAGTTTACCTCCCCTACAGCCCAGGGTATATTAATAAGGGCGGCGGCGGTGGATTTGGGCTCTCCGTGTAGCCCTCCGCCCGACCAGCGTGCCAACAAGACCCTGTGGATCCCCCCCGGGCCCCTTCGGGTAGTCTGGAGGAGAGGCACACGTCCCCGTTTACCTGTTTGGGAGCCGCTCCTGCCCCACTTGCAGGGCGCCGCTGGGAAGCTCGTCCGGGCTCTCCTCTGCCAGCCGCTGGCTCAGGCGAAGGAAGACACAGCTCCGCCTCACTCACTCTGGAGCTGGCTTGGCTGGCACGCCATGGACACTCGTCCCCTGCCCGCACCGGGTGCTTGCCCTTGGCGTCCAGGAGGTAGGATGACCCGCGGCGGAAAACATACCCGCAACCCATCACCTACCTCCGGTTGCAACCCGTGCGGCGGACTAGCGTGGCGGCGTCTGTCAGTTGGCCTCTGTGTCAGCCCAGCTTTTTCTTCCCCATGACAAAAGGCGCCTGCAGCAGCTCCTCGGCGGCTTCGTTGGGTAGTCCTCGCTGGCTTGCGGCGTGCCTGCTGCGGCCCCTGCGCATGCGCGCTTCGCTGTACCGCGTGTGCTGGCTTGCAGCTCCTGCGCGTGTGCGCACTTCAGTGCGCTGTGCTGTGCAGTCCTGCCTGACTGCTTGTCTGTAGCTGCGTCGAGTGCGCTCTCCGCGCCGCTGAGCCGAGAACCGTGCCCAGCTGTTGCGCTTCACTATGCGGGTCAGCAAGAGTAAAACACGCAGGTTCCGACCCAAATGGGCGGGCGGGATCCTGCCGGCTACGCCAGTGTAAAGGCGCTATATAGCGCCCGACCCGGCACAGACCACGCAGAGGCAACGTGTACAAAACACACAGGCTTTTATTTTTCTTCAGGGGAAGATGTGTCACACAGCCCAAACACAGTCCCAAAGCACCAAACAAAACACAACACAAACCACAATTCTCCACCACTCCTCCCAGGCAAGCCGTCTCCTTCATCCCAACTCTGGCTCTTCGAGTGGTGGTGGCTGGGCCCTTTATAGCCCACCTGGTCCTAATTACACTTCCGGGTGGGGCTGAAAGCTCGTCCAGCGGGCTGTGGGAAGCAGGCAGCTCCCCTAGCGGCCACGCCGGTCCCCAACCAAGCTGTGGAGGACTCCATCTCCCATGAAGCCCTGCGGGCGGTTGGGGAGTCACCGTCAGCCAGGAGGCTGCCACCAAGCGTCCGGGGAGGTATTGGACTTCCCATGGTGGCTCCCGAACATAAGCAGCAGAGCGTCCCTGCGGGCATGGGACCCGGCTGTCCTTCACAACACTTAGGTTATTCCAAACATTAAATGCAAGAATAGTAGGGCACCTGCAACAGAGGGCAGGAGACAATGTGTGAATTGCAGCACAAAACCAAATTCTGTTTTACAAAATATAATATTTGTCTGTGTCTAGTTATAAACAGAAATTGTTTCAAGGAATTGCATGAAAAATAATTTAGAAAATGAAGTTTTGGATGAAAAACTAAACTTTTTTTATCCACTATAAGATATTGAAGGTTAAAATGACAAAATACAACAACATAGTTTGGCTTGAGAGGCGCTGTTATTTCTCTAGAATTATAGATAACAATGCTTGTAATCACAGAGTTTTATTCTCTACAAATGATCGTCTGCTAAATCCAGGTCATTCAATGGAATGCCTTGAAATTACTTCCACTGAAACTTGTGAGGCTTTTGCTGTATTTTTAATCAAAAAATTTATGATATTAGAAATAATATAGTACATCTCCCCAATACTGATATTCTTAAACTCCAGTAATCAATTATAAACAAATTAAATTCTTTCACCAGGATAGATTTATGTAAAAGAATTTCTCAACTGAGAACCCTCCACCTGCATCCTTGACCCAATACCAACAAATTTTTTCAAAGAAGTATCCGGCATGCTAATTGACAGTATTCTTGACATAGTAAACTCGTCATTAGATTCGAGTCTTCCCAGACTGTCTTAAGACTGCTGTAGTTAGACGCCTGCTGAAGAAAAATAATTTTGATTCCTCTGCTTCTGAAAATTTTAAACCTATTTTTAACCTGCCTTTCTTAAGTAAAATTCTAGAGAAGACAGTCATTATACAGCTTAATGATCACCTCAGTAAACAAGCTATTCTTGATAAGTTTCAGTCGGGTCTCAGAACAAATCACAGTACAGAAACTGCACTCGTTAAAGTGGTAAAAGACTTGCAGGTAAATGAAGACAGAGGCCGTTTATCTGTTCTCATTCTCTCATATCTGAGTGCGCATTTGATACCATTGATTACAATATTCTTAGAAATCAGTCAATGGGTGGGCGTCTCTGAAAGTGTCTTAAATTGGCAGGTAGAAAATTCTTTGTTAGTTGTGGTAATTATACTTCAAAGACACATGATATTCTATATGGTGTTCGAAAAGACTCTATCCTGGGTCTGTGGCTCTTTTAAATTTACATGCTTCCGTTAGATCAGATTATCTTAGGGCATAACATGAGCTACCACAGCTATGCCAATCACACACAGCTGTGTTTATCAATAGCACCTGTCGACCCTGACACTTTTGATTCACTTAACACAATCTCTTACTTGTGTTTCTAAATGGATGAGTAGTAATTTTCTCAAAGTAAATAAAGAGAAAACAGAAATTTTAGTGATTGGCAATAATGGATATAATGAGGTTATTAGAAATAAACTTGATGTATTAGGATTAAAAGTCAAGACGGAGGTAAAGAATTTAGGGGTAACTATTGACTCTGACCTGAATTTTAAATCATATATTAATCAGATTACTAGGACAGCATTTTTTCACTTAGAAATATAGCAAAAGTTAGACCTCATATAACACTGAAAGATGCTGAAAAATTAGTTCACACTTTTGTTTTCAGTCAGCTACATTACTGCAACGTACTCCTAACCAAAAAAGATATCATTTGATTGCAACTAGTGCAGAATGCAGGTGCTAGAATCTTAACTCGGAAACGAAAATCTGAGCATATCACCCCAGTTTTGATGTCACTACACTGGTTACATGTGTCATGTTTAAATTACTGCTTATGGTTTACAAAGCCTTAAATAATCTCGCTCCATCTTATATTTTGGAATGTCTTACACCTTAAACTCCAAATCGTAACCTTAGACCTTCAAATGAGTGTCTTCTTAGAATTCCAAGAGCTAAACTTAAAAGAAATGGGGCCTCATGTATAACGCCGTCGTAGAACTCGCACTATAACATGGCGTAAGCACAAAAGCGAAATGTGCTTACGCACAGAAAAATCAGATGTAGGAATCTGTGCGTACTCCAACTTCCACGTTCTTCTGCTACATAAATCCCGATCAGCGTGACAACTAACGCTCGTGCACGCGCTTTATGTAACGCCCCAACTCCTCCGAGAATTACGCCTCTTTGAATATGCAAATCAATATAAATCGCCCTTAAGCTCAGCCTTCTGTGAAAAGACAATGGGAAAAGCACGGGGAAAATATAAGAATTTCAGCGAATACCAAGTGGAGGCAAAGGAAAAACATACTATTTGTTCAAATAAATCGTGATATAATCAACAAAGGAAGTTGATCGAGTGACATAGCGTGTTGGAGAAACTTGATAGCTCACAGTCACAAAATCGCACAGTGCGGAAATAAAAAGAAGTCACATATCAAAGTCGCCGTGAAAAGCCGAGTTGTAAGCCCACTGTCTGAGCGTCATATGAAAGCTTATTAGGGCACAGAGAAAAAGGCACACAGTGGGAAAAAGCACGAAATGTCAACTTCAATCTCGACATTTCCACTTTAATCACGTAGTTTATTTTGTCATTAAAGTAGAACATCATAAAATTCATCTTAAAATCGTTTAATTAACCAGTTTCTCAAATCACATCGTAATTAAAGTAGCACGTTAAATGCTTTGTTTTGTATTTGATCTTCTATGTGCTCTATGTGTGTGAATCACTACTTGCTTCTTAAACCGGCTCTCTTCCTCCAACTGGACACAGAGTCCATTACATTCGTGATATTACAGCTCTCTGAATAACTAAAATACTGAGATGTATACGTGATGTCATTTTCATGATGATAGGAGTTAAAGCACGTTATTAAACATAGGTTTCACTTCGATGAAATAATTTATTGCAGCAGTACTCAGGGGCGGCTCTAGGCTTGTGGTGGCACTGGGCAGAGGAAGAATCGGTGGCTCCTTCGCCTGCTCGTCAGTAAGGTAGCTTATGCACAGTAGATGGCCACGTCCGTTGCAGACACTGCATAGCCGCTCGTGCTCATGACACAAGCATTTAACTTGTGTCGAAATGTGTCGCTGCGTTTTTAGCTGTGTTGGTATTTTCTCTTTCTGTTTTATATTCAATATACTGTATATTAGCATAGCCGCCACTGCAGTCCTTGCTTTTCTTTCCCCAAGTAACCGATCGCCATACAATCAGCTCTGTAATAGACATTAAGCCATCTGTAAGCGCCGATTCTTCAAAGCGTTTAAAGAACATTGAAATATCTTCATAGTACATGTTTAATTATTCTATCCTTAACGACACTCCCAGTGAAGAATATATATCATTTAAATTAAGTTAAAGTTTTATCTGTATAATTTAATAAACATATTTTGCTGCATTTCACCTTAAAATGATATCGTCATCATATGTAAATATGAGCTTTATAAAGTGGCTCAGGTTGTGCGATATTATAACTGTAGTGCAAGTTTAAAGTGGGGTGATTGTACTTATAAGTACACACAGTTCTACAAGGTGCAATTGATTGAATGCATTTAAAGTTCTTGGGATGAAACTGTTTCTGAACCATGAGGTCCATACAGGAAAGGCTTTAAAATGTTTTGCAACTCCTAACGGGAGGAGCTGAAAGAAGAAGAAGAAGAAGAAGAAGAAGAAGAAGAAGTGAGAGTAACAACGCTAAAGCAGTTATGGTATTTGGAATACTATGGCTATTCCCTGGACCATTATATTGTTACAAGTTAATTACAATCAGATGCATTACACTAATAAACAATATGCGGTTAGTTTCGGTGTATTTATAAAGCCGCATCAGGAAAATAAGGTGTAACCACACAGGAACAGTAGCACTGCTTTGACGCTGGGTGCCGCCAGTTTGCAAAACCAAGCGGAGAACTTGCGTACGACAAGGTATGAGGTACCGTGGAAAAGTGCGTGGCTTTACGCCAAGTGTAGGTTTTATGCATCGAGATTTGAACGTGGAAAGTTCTTACGCAACATTTCTGTGCGTGCGCACCGTTTATACCTGAGGCCCATTGTGAGGCGGCCTTCTGCTGTTATGCACCTAAAATCTGGAATAGCTTGCCAATAGGAATTCGCCAGGCTAATACAGCGGAGCACTTTAAAACACTGCTGAAAACATATTTCTTTAACATGGCTTTCTCCTAGCTTCATCTTAGTTAAATCCTGATGCTCTGTATATTCAATTAATTATCATTATTATTCATGTTGGCTCGAAAATCCATACTAACTCCTATTGTCTCTTCTGTTCTTTTTCCCGTTTTCTGTGGTGGCGATCTGTGCCACAACCACCTAATCAAAGCACCATGCTGTCCCTACATTGATGGATTAAAGGCCAGAAGTCCACATGACCATCATCATCAAATTCTTCCATGAGAACCCAGAATACAATGAGGACTGATTGAGGTCATTTATATTAGGTTGAATGCCTAGAGGGGGCATGGCGGTCTGGTGGCCTGGAACCCCTGCAGATTTTATTTTTTTCTCCACTGTCTGGATTATTTTTTTTTCTGCCCTCCCTGGCCATCAGACCTTACTTTTATTCTATGTTAATTAGTTTTTCCTAATTTTAATTATTTATTTTGTCTTTTTTCTCTTTCTTTATCATGTAAACCACTTTGAGCTACATTGTTTGTATGTAAATGTGCTATATAAATAAATGTTGTTGTTATTATAATTATATGTAGTTACAAAATGTTTTCTTGTTGCTTCAGAGTAGGGCTGGGCAGTTCATCGTCTTTTTATGGTATACTGATATATTTTCAAAAGAGGTGCAGGATTAAACAATACTGTTTATATCAGGCTACTTTTATTATGTGTTCAAATGCATAACTCATTTCTGTAAAACAGATTCTGTAAAGATGTGGCAGTGTTAGCATCATTCCGATGCTCTCATTCTGTGTTCAAACCCTGCTCCCACTTTTTCACAATTTCCTGTACTGCAACACGGAGGGAGACATATTTTCAGTTGAAACTGATAAAGATACCTTGTTATGTAAAAGAAAAACAACAGCTCTGCAATTTGGAGGTGGTTGTCATTTACAGAGAGTACATTTAACAGGTTGCATCCGAAAGTGGAAGCACTTGAAATATTTTTCATCATTTGCAACAGCAACATAAATGGCAGTACAAGTGTGTTAAAGTTCTTTTGCCTCAACATTCTGTTCTGAAACAAAGCACAGTGTAAACTTCATTTACATGGATTGTACCTAATGATAAGAAAAGCACCAAGAGGCTGAACCCACCACATTGCCAAAGATATGGTCTCTGTTGCAATTGTGGAAGAAGCCGGATTCAAAAAGCTACTAAAAACCATTGATCCAAGATATGAGTTGCACAGTCATGACTAATTTGTAAGAGAAGCACTGCCAGAAATGTAAACTGAATTCAGGCAGAATCTTACCGATCAGCTAAAAAAAGTGATGCATTTCTTACTAACAACTGATACTGTATGTGGTCCAATAGAACATGTGAGCATATATAAGTTTAACAGCGTATTTTAATAAAAAAATGAGAGATAACAAGTGCATGTCTACAGACTATTTTGTGCCAGATCACAAACTGGGAGCATATAGCTGAAGTCCTATAAGATGGCTTTACAAACTAGAAGCTCGTTCGAAAAAGGACAATCAGCAATGGGAGCAACATCGTCAAAACGGTGCAACTGAAAAAGTTGCTAATGCTGCAGTGCTTTGATCATCAGGCCATTGGTGAGTGCAATATTAAAGAAAATGACTAAACAATAGTTTTATTTACAGGAGGTTAAAAAAGCAGTAAAAAGAAATATAAATATTATTTTTTCATTTTATACATTTTATACAAATTGTCTGGTTTTGATTAAACAATGTTACTTAATTGCAGAATTTAATTTGTTAATGTATTGTTAAGTGATCTGTCTCTTTAAATGCATGAAGTAAAATAAAGAATTTAATAAATATTCTACAATTTTATTTTCAGGACTTGGCTTGGATGATGACTGCATCACCAAGTCCATTTATTTGTGTTAGATAATTATTAGCAAATTCTCCTATAGCTGGAGGAAAAGATAAATTCAACTTGGTCAACACGCTCACTAGCTAATCACAGACATGACCACACGCTGGGGACTAAGGCAACAAATGATCGAGAGGGTCCTGGAGCAGAAGGGAACACTCACAAACATTTCACCTTCTGACAAGAAATCTAGGCATAGAGTTCCAGAGGCAGTCCAGACGGCTCTGGAACCTCTTCACAGATGCTTTGTCTGGCAAAGATTAGAGTATGTGACTCTCTCACATGTTGGATCTCAGCTTGATCTTTTCAGTTCAAGTCTGCTGGTATTGATGAAGGTGATAGTGAGCTGGCCAAATCCATCAAGACCTGCTATTGTGGATTACCGAAACATAAAGTGTTGCTGAGCCAGCCACTAATGATCTATTGGACTTGGCCTCACTTGTGGATCAGAGATTTAGAGCCAAATATATAGCAAGTGACAAGACTGTCACATTGAAGCACAAAGCTGTCTTGGCGACAGAGTCTCTACAGGCTGATCAAGGCAGTTTTAATCCTTAAACAGCTGTGTCCACTCTGTCCAAAACTGCTGTCTGAGAATAAACAACATTTATACCACCAACAGTTAACTTGCAAGCTCCTTCAAGGGGAGCACGACCACCAGCATCCCACTGACACAGAGGGAGGCATTAAAAAATTAACTTTCAAGCTACTTGGAGTCAGTGTAGAAAGTGATACAGATCATCTTAAACCGTGGAAAGAACATGAAATTGTCTTCCCGGCACTGAACCAGCTGGCGAAAAAGTATCTTTGTGTACCAGCCACCAGTTCTTCTTACAACAGGGTTTTCACTTACAGTAATAATGTTGTAACCTGCCACATGACATCTGGCAAGCATTAGACTGTTGATAGGCTAGTGTTCCTTGCATCAATCAATCAATCAATCAACATTTATTTATATAGCACATTTTCATACAAAAAAGTAGCTCAAAGTGCTTTACAAAATGAATAGAAAAATAGAAGACACAATAAAAAATAAACATAAGTCAACATTAATTAACATAGAATAAGTAAGGTCCGATGGCCAGGGTGGACAGAAAAAAAAATAAAAAATAAACTCCAAAAGCTGGAGAAAAAAAATTAAATCTGTAGGGATTCCAGACCACGAGACCGCCCAGTCCCTCTTGCACAAAGCATGTTAGACATGACAGGGCTATATCCACCTATAGAAGAAAACTTCATTTGTCAGAACAAGTAGGCCTGTTGTTTTCTTCTTTATATGTTTATTGTTATTTGCACAGCTGTATATTTTGTTAAGCAGGAGTGTAATTGCACGATATGTTAATCAGTTATTGTGTTAAACAATTAAAAGAGCATTTTCAAAGATAGGCATGTTTTTTTATTTAATATAGACTATTTATGTTTATTTTGTCATTTGCCTGTTGATATCCTGTGCACGTATATGTCTTCTAGCAGGAACGAAACCTTCTCAGTCTACTTGCATTTTATTTTGATCTCACAAATGTATTTGTGATATCTCATGTGTGTCTTTTATGTACAGCTGAAGATTCAGTGGACTTCATAGAAGACACTGAGATGTATATCATGTATCACCATTAAGCCTAAAAATATCCAGATAGAGCTTTTGGATTTTATCACCCAGGTCAGTCTCAGATATAGAATGTGTTTGTGTTTGTGCATAGATATATATTTTTAAATACAAATATATAACTTCAACTGCAGTAGTAGTTTGGAGAGATGTTTTTTAGGTGTATGAAAGTAAATGTTTCCAAGAACTGGAACATCTTGTAAAAAGGAGAAGTTTTGACCAGGAAGTGAAGGACATTCTTTCAAGTAAATCCAAAGCTCATAGTCAAAAGAAAAAGATATTGATCTGATCTGATTATCAATGCTTCATGCCTTAGTTCTCAGTCAGGGCTGCACCTTTAACAGTGCTCAGTCAGAAGTGAGTCCTAAAATCTGTGGTGTGGACACCCCAAACCGATACAGCATTTCTTAATGTAAAGATGGCTCCAGTGTCAGCACCCATTTGAGTATTACCTAACATCATTACTTAACATTTTCTTGCTCAGGGCTTTCAAAAGCTATTGCTAACACATTTTCCTCTTCCTTTGAGAGTACTGATGGACATCAGTCAGAAGACACTTGATCTTGATTCCTCTCTAGTCTAAGAAACCCTGCCCCTTCTGTGGTCGCTCTATATAACTGACACAGCCACAGGAAATATGTGGTCACTTCAAACCTGTATGGAGGTGGAGCTCTTACTCAAAAGTTATCAGAATTAATCAAGACTTTGTTTTATGAATTATACTGTTGATTAAATGGGATTTACCAGGGTGGTACCCCAACTCATCATGGTGTTCATTGTCATTTTTTGCATTACATGTGTGTTTTTGTACATATATATATATATATATATATATATATATATATATATATATATATATATATATATATATATATATATATATATATATATATAAAAGGGATGAAAATACTGTATAAATATAAATAGTGTGTAATTATAATATGTAAAATAAAACTATACCACTTCTATCACTCATGGGATTCTGAGTGTGCTAATTAGAAAAGGAGAAGTGTACAGTATGTGTGTCTTTTGAGACCCCATAGACATATAACTGTTTGTTAATGCTCTTCAGAATGTCAGCTGAATAAATAAAACATAGAAGCCCAACTCATTATGTTCTAAGAAGGAGACTTCAGAAAAAAAACATGGACTTCGAAATAAATTACTGCTATCCTGACAATAATGCATCGTGCATTAAAATACTAAGGAAAACTGGAATAGTAGTATTCATGTACATTTTCTCTGCTACTCTGATTTTAATTACAGTATTTGGAAACTTGTTTGTGATCATTTCTGTCTCTCATTTCAAACAACTTCACACTCCTACTAATTTCTTAGTTCTTTCACTAGCGGTGGCAGACTTTTTAAATGGTTTTATTGTTATGCCTGGTGAGTTTACTTTAACAATGAACAACTGCTGGTATTTTGGAGCTGGATTCTGTTCTTACTATACAACCTATGGTTATTTATTGCCGTTTGTTTCTTCTTTACATTTTGTAAGCATATCAGTGGATCGCTACTTTGCTGTGTGTGATCCATTTTTTTACAACAGAAATGTTACCAACTTAAGGACAGGTATGTGTATAGCTTTTATGTGGTTATTTGCATCTTTATATACTTATATTTTTATTTTTAAAAGTGGAGGACTACTTGTAACAGACATGTGTGTAGGTGGATGTTTTTTCTTTCATTATGAAGACTGGTGGATAATACATAATTTACTTACATATTTACTACCCATGTTGGTAATAATATATTTATATACAAAGATATTTATAGCAGCAAGAAGACATGCAAAGGCTATCAACTCTGTGATAAAAGAATCACAATTTCCAAATGAAGGAAAAAGTAAATTGTCTAAATCATCTGAAAGAAAAGCTGCAAGGACACTTGGAATAGTAGTCATAACCTTCATTATCCTCTGCTCGCCTATTTTTGTGTTCTTTTTAGTTAGCTTGTTTTGCAGCATTAGCACCGTAAGCATGTTATCTGTACAAACAGTTCTGATTTTTTTAGTAGCAATCAACTGTTGTATAGATCCCATAATTTATGGTTTGTTCTATCCTTGGTTTAGAAAATCTTTAAAAATGATGGTGACATTAAAAATTTTCAAGTCATCATCATCAATGATTAACTTATTTTCTGGTTGAATTTTAAAATATAGTTTTTATCTGTCTGTTTTTTGTTTTTTATATTAAGTGCAACTTAACATCTTTTAAAAAACATAGGTAGAGATTTATGTACAACTTGCAAATGTAATTTGTCCTAGTAATGTTTTATGTGACCATTTGATTTGTTCTTGGAATGTATTGGGAGGAATAGCTAAGTTCAGTTCAGTTTTTAATAGATTTTAAAAATAAATAATAAAGTTAAATAAAAAAGTATTTTTAATAATAACATTTTCATTTTGTTATTCTGTCTTACACTTAAAAACTATTTTTATTTAATTTTGTAAGCTGTGTAATTCATTTCTTCTATAAAATCTTTAACTTAGACATATTTTATATTTGTGCATCTAAGTGCATCAGAGTTATTCCCAGCAGCAGCAGATGTAATGAAGGAAACACCCTGGATGGGTCACCACTCCACCTCCGGGATTCCACTCAGACTCATGAAGAGCTCATCAACCTAATCAAGAAACTGGTAGATGTGTATCTCACCATGTAACATTTCTGAAGTATGCCAGTTTACGTAATTAACTAGTTTTAGGTGAGACGCACGAATTCTTTTTTAATTGTTTTTAATATTTTAATTAAGCAAGATCAAGCATGTTTAGGCATTGCTTTTCTGTTATTAGGAAAAATGTTTTTTTTTTTTAATTTAACATTTAATTAAACATGTGATATTCATTCATTCACCTCTAAAACGTGAAAAATGTAGACTTTTCAGTTTTGTCTGTTCTATCTACAGGTTAGAAAAAATAACAACATTACAACATTATTTCAGATTAAGTTTGTCTAAGAAATACATTCATACAATGGACTGGATCTCATCCTATTTTTTACAACCTACTGCTGCTGGTATAGGCTCTGGATTTTTACAACTCAGAAGCGGTATAAATCAGTTCTAGGAAATGCTGTACATTAATGGATTAATATCTTTGTATGGCCATATTGCGGTTTGGAATAAATAACATGTCAGCAGCACTGCATAAAGAAAATGGATGGGAAGATACAGGTGTACATTCAGGTAGAAAATCCTCTAAAACATGAACAAATGCTGAATTTTCAATTTGTCCATTCTGTTAAGTTCTCAGAGAAAAATCACAACATTGCTTCATATTAAAGCTAAAGGAACACAAAGTGTGAAGAACATGAATTTCCAATTTAAACCATATATGTTTTCTTATGTTTAATAATGTCTATGAGCCTACCTTTTATTTTCAGGTAACAACACTTCTAAAACATGAAAAAATGCTGACTTTTCCGTTTGTCTATCTTCTGGTCAGAAAAAAAATCCCGCCATTACAAAATTATTTCAAATTAAATTCAAAGGGAAAAACAACACTAAGGACTTGAATTTCCATTTTAAACCACATATGTTTATCTTATGTTTAAGAATGTCTAGGAGTCTGTCTTTTTTCAAAGCAAGTCACAAAACAAGCAACTGTGAAGCAGTCATACATGTTTGTGTTAGTTTCATTAATCAGTTTCATCACTAGCTAATCACAGACATGACCACAAGCTGGGGACTAAGGCAACAAATGATCGAGAGAGTCCTGGAGCAGAAGGGAACACTCACAAACATTTCACCTTCTGACAAGAAATCTAGGCATAGAGTTCCAGAGGCAGTCCAGACGGCTCTGGAACCTCTTCACAGATGCTTTGTCTGGCAAAGATTACAGTATGTGACTCTCTCACATGTTGGATCTCAGCTTGATCTTTTCAGTTCAAGTCTGCTGGTACTTGATGAAGGTGAAGAGAGCTGGCCAAATCCATCAAGACTGCTATTGTGGATTACCTCAACATAAAGTATTGCTGAGCCAGCCACTAATGACCTATTGGACATGGCCTCACTTGTAGATCTGAGATTTAGAGCCAAATATATAGCAAGTGACAAGACTGTCACATTGAAGCGCAAAGCTGTCTTGGCGACAGAGTCTCTACAGGCTGATCAAGGCAGTTTTAATCCTTAAACAGCTGTGTCCACACCGTCTGAGAATAAACAAAATTTATGCCACCAACAGTTAACTTGCAAGCTCCTTCAAGGGGAGCACGACCACCAGCATCGCACTGACACAGAGGGAAGCATTAAAAAATTAACTTTCAAGCTACTTGGAGTCAGTGTAGAAAGTTATGCAGATCCTCTGAAACCATGGAAAGAACATGAAATTGTCTTCCTGGCACTGAACCAGCTGGCAAAAAAGTATCTTTGTGTACCAGCCACCAGTTCTTCTTACAACAGGGTTTTCACTTACAGTAATAATGTTGTAACCTGCCACATGACATCTGGCAAGCATTAGACTGTTGATAGGCTAGTGTTCCTTGCACAAAGCATGTTAGACATGAACAGGGCTATATCCACCTATAGAAGAAAACTTCATTTGTCAGAACAAGTAGGCCTGTTGTTTTCTTCTTTATATTTTTATTGTTATTCGCACAGCTGTATATTTTGTTAAGCAGAAGAGTAAATTCAGTAATTGCACGATATGTTAATCAGTATTATTGTGTTACACAATTAAAAAAGCATTTCAAAGATAGGAATGCTTTTTATTTAATATATGCTATTTATGTTTATTTTACATTTACCTGTTGATATGCTGTGCACCTATATGTTTACTAACAGGAAAGGAAACCTTCTCAGTCTACTTGCATTTTATTTTGATCTCACTGTAGTTTAATAAATGTATTTGTGATATCTCATGTGTGTCTTTTATGTACAACTGAAGATTTAGTGGACTTGATAGAAGACAAAGATGTATATCATGTTTCACCATTAAGGCCAAAATTACCCAGATACAGTTTTTGCATTTTACTACCCAGATCAGTCTCATATTGATATAGAATGTTTTTGTGTTTGTGCATATATATATACTTTTAGATAAAATTATATAACTGCAACTGCAATACTTGTTTCAAGAGATTTTTGTAGGTGTATGAAAGTAAATGTTTCCAGGAACTGGAACATCTTGTGACAAACAGTATAACTTGGCAATGCCTTTGGCTATGAAATCTAAACTTGGTACAATGACAGCTGATGATTGGGACACAAAAGAAAATTGATACCCAGGTTGTGCCTTCTAAAATATTTTGGTTGTGTACAGTAAAATCCAGTTTTTGGGAGGAAAATCCCTAAACTGGCAATTTTTAAGTTTTTTATTTAGCTCATATTGGTGTAAACAAAGGTTTTCAATCATACACAGTTGACACTCCTGGAACCAAACCACATGGATACCAAAATCCGTGGATGTTCAAGTCCCTCATATAAACGAAACTAACTGGTGTCACAAGAACGAGACATGGACAGATAAAGAGTTGGGGCAGCCACCCGTATAATATAGTATCCTTGCTGCAGGTCGTTTTCACAAAATAATCAGCACTGAAGTGCATTCAACAGAGTCCAGTACAAGACTGAGGAAACAAAGGAAAAGGGGCAGGTTTTAAAGGGGGAGACAGGAAGTGAGGTCGTATGGATCTGGCACGTGGTCTTCCACCATTGGTTCGTAGCGGAGGTGACATCAGAGGACTGGAGCTGGTGTGGCCGACTTCCATTGGCTCAGTCCCGAAGCGATGTCAGGAGATCCAGGTGAAATCCCCGGGATGGTCTACAGGCAAGGGAGAAAAGAGTCAGTGCACTCTGCCACACCCGGCATGCCTCCGAACTGCCTTCACTCAAGCCCTTTAGCTGCCTCCCATGCGCGTGTGTGACACTGGTTAGACCTCATCAGCAATACTGTGTACAGTTTTGGTCTCCATGTTGCAAAAGGACATAGCAACACTGGAAAAAGTCCAGGGAAAAGAGTAAAAGAGCTGAGAATTTTCAATTGAAGCAAAAAAAATTAAGAGGACACATGATTGTTTAAAATTATGCAGAGAATTAGTACTGTTGATTGAGACAGTTATTTTAAAATGAGTTCATCAAGAACCTGGGAATACAGTTATAAATATGTTAGGGGTAAGTTTCACAAGAACCATAGATACATAGAATAAGATACTAAGTATTGTGGTAGACAGTAGGGCTTTAGACTTGATGTTATTTTAGAAGTTGTGGATAGGACTGGCGAGGTTTATTGAGCTGAATAGCCTGTTCTTGCCTAAATTAATTTAATGTTCTAATGTTTCAAAATACTGCGGTGGGCTGGCACCCTTCCCAGGATTTATTTCCTGCCTTGCGCCCTGTGTTGGCTAGGATTGGATCCAGCAGACCCCCGTGACCCTGTAGTTAGGATATAGCGGGTTGGATAATAGATGGATGGATGGATGTTCCAAAATAAAATGACGTAGTTTTTGCATATACAAGCATTCTTCCCATATCTTTAAATCATTTCTAGGTTGCTTATAATGCTTAATACAAGGTAAATGCTATGCAAATAATTACTATACTTTATTGTTTAGGGAATAATGAAAAGGAAAAAATCTGTGCATGTTCAGCACAAACGCAACCATTTTATGCCTAGCTACAAAATACACATCAGTAACAAAATAACATATTTTTCTTTCGACCTTTACAGATCGCTTCCATTTAATGACATAAAAGAGAAATACATAGAATAAAACACAGAATGTTCAAAGTACAATACATGTACATGTAGGAAATATAATTACAAATTGATAAATTTATTCTTAATCTCTTTTCTCTCTCCCTAACACACACACACCACGCACACATGCACACGCACACTGTGTTAGTACTGTTATTGTAGACTCAGGCATTAAGGAGGAGGCTCAATAACATGAAGATCTGTGGAGGTTGAAGGCTGAAACCTTTTTAAGTGTTAAAGGTCAAGACTTCACATTTTGAGATGCTTTAGTTATGAACATTGTTGTAGGAAGCGTTTTCTTCTTTTTCTTTACAACTTGTCAAACAAATCTTGCAGTGGTTGTAGGCATTTGTGATTCCTTGGCTGACATGGAGGTTTTGTTCCATCCAAGGATCGCTCACAAGGGTCATTTCCGTTAAAAATGGCTCTTGTTGACAAACTGCTTCAAATTTTTTAAGTGTCAAAATTAATGTCCATGCCTTCTCAAAATCTATGCATCATCATCATCATTTTCTTCTGTTGAGACTTTAAGCAGATTTTTGAGTTCCACGTTAGTAAGGATTATGCTATGCACTTCTATGCAATGTCATCCTTTATCATGTCAAAGAAGCTTTCCCTCACCAACTTCTCTGCAAGTTTCAAAATTTTCCTGAGTTCTCCATCAATAGTTGGGAAGCCCCTGAAATGAATGACTACATCACTCCATAATGGCTTCCAATATACATGGGACCTTAGGGCATCTACAGCCTCTGCAATAACCACAGTTTCACCTGCAATTGTGAAACTCTTCCATAAATCTACGATACTACAGTCAGGGTTAGCTCAAGGGTAGCAGAAATCCTCCTGAAGGTGAGGTGGGTGTAAGTCACCTAATACACTTGAGGATGCCCTGATCAAAAGGCTGCGGCAGTGATGTAGTATGTTGGTGTAGGAACATCACTTTCACTTTCTCACTGGTGAACCAGAAAGATTAGGGATAGCTAGGAGCATTGTTAATTATGAGGAGGAACTTGAATGGCAGCCTCTTCTCTTTGAGGCATTTCTTCATTTCAGAAATGAAGAACTGGTGGAACCATTCCAAGAAGAATATCACCGTCACTCAAGCATTTTTGTGTTGCCAGAACATAGGTTGGTGATTTCTGTTTTTGTTCTTAAGAGCTTGGGGATTGTTTACTCTGTAGACGAGTACTGGCTTGATCATGTAACCCACTCTTTAGGATATAGGTATGATTTGGCATCTTCTTCCAGAACAAGCCCATTTCTTCACAATGTAAGGCAGATTCCTCTTCTGTGAGTTTCTTAGAGAGCTACTGGCCTCACCGTCATCCATTGCCACTTCTCCCATGATCTTTAAGTTTTTGAGGCTGTAGAGCTTTAAATAGCTTACTAGCCTTTAAATCTTTCCTCTCACTCTGCACAATCCCTTCACAGTAGTACTCATAGAGGCTAAAAGCTTTTCACATACAATTTTTATTATCAACAATGCTTTCTATGATATGTCTTCTAGCCACACACTTAACTCTTTTTCAGTCTTTGCAAGAGCTTTATCGTGCACTAGAGAGGCCATTTTTGCCATTGTAGGGGCAACACTTTCATTTTAACAAATTTCAACTTCATTCTGTCTTATTGTGCAAATGCTCCATTCATTCTTACTGACTTTATGGTTTATGGCAAGCGACATGTCACTTTTCAAAAGGTCTAAGATTTTATATTCTCATCAAGAGGCAGCACTTTATGCTCCCACTTAGTCTTGGAAGGATTGCTTTGATCACTTAATTGCTTTTCAGGACAATTTCCACAGAAGCTAAGGATACACGCAACTGAAGTAGCAAATTATTGAGATACAAGGGGGGAGGCTACAGCAGGGAATGCCTACAGATCACTTCACTTGCGTGGAATGAGCATAGTTCTTAGTTCAAGGCAAGTTCAAGTTTTGCTTTTTGGAACTTTCTTTATTTTTTTCTAATATAAGTGATCTATGATTTGGTTGGATCTGCAGTTTTGCAACACCCTGTCACACTCCAGAAGTATTCAAAAAGACCTGGGGCCTCATGTATAAATGATGCATACGCACAGAAATGTTGTGTAAGAACTTTTCCACGTTCAAATCGCGATGTATAAAACCTACACTTGGCGTAAAGCCACGCACTTTTCCACGGTACCTCATACCTTGTCGTACGCAAGTTCTCCGCTCGGTTTTGCAGACTGGTGGTACCCAGCGTCAAAGCACTGCTACTGTTCCTGTGTGTTACACCTTATTTTCCTGATGTGGCTTTATAAATACACTGAAACTAACCGCATATTGTTTATTAGTGTAACGCATCTGATTGTAATTAACTTGTAACAATATAATGGTCCAGGGAATAGCCATAGTATTACAAATACCATAACTGGTTTAGCGTTGTTACTCTCACTGCACTTTCTTCTTCTTCTTTCAGATCCTCCCGTTAGGAGTTGCCACAGTGGATATTACTCTCACTGCACCACTCGGAGTATTTATATCACTGTATCTGAGTGTGACTCACAGCAGCAGCTGATCGGAAAGAGAATTATCGGTATACAGCTTCAAGGACACACTGTCTCAGCCACGGCAAAACGTTTCAAAGCCTTTCTTGTACGGACCTCGCGGTTCAGAAACAGTTACATCCCAAGAACTTTAAATGCACTCAATCAAGTGCTCCTTGTAGAACTGTTTTTTACTTATAAGTACAATCACCCCACTATAAAATTGCACTACAGTTATAATATCGCACAACCTGAGCCACTTTATAAAGCGCATATTTACATATGATGACGATATCATTTTTAAGGTGAAATGCAGCAAAATATGTTTATTATATTATACAGATAAAACTTTAACTTCATTTAAATAATCTATATTCTTCACTGGGAGTGTCGTGAAGGATAGAATAATTAAACGTACTACAAAGATATTTCAATGTTCCTTAAACGTTTTGAAGAATCGGCGCTCTAAGCTTACAGATGGCTTAACTTTTATTACAGAGCTGATTGTGTGGTGATTGGGTATTTGGGGAAAGAAAAGCAAGGACTGCAGTGGCGGCTACGCCAATATATATTGAATATAAAACAGAAAGAGAAAATAACAACCCAGCTAAAAACGCAGCGACAAATTTCGGCAAAAGTTAAATGCTTGTGTCATGAGCACGAGGCGGCTATGCAGTGTCCGCAACGGACGTGGCCATTCACCGTGCATAAGATACCATATTGACATTGGACTTTGTCTATTGGACATAGAGCCGCCCATGAGTACTGCTGCAATAAATTATTTCATCGAAGGTTGCACAAAATCACTCCTCATGAGTGAAACTCATGTTTAATAACGTGCTTTAACTCCTATCATCATAAAATGATATCACGTATACATCTCAGTATTTTAGTTATTCAGAGAGCTGTAATATCACAAATGTAATGGATTCTGTGTCCAGTTGGAGGAAGAGAGCCGGTTTAAGAAGCAAGTAGTGATTCACACACATAGAGCACATAGAAGATCAAATACAAAACAAAGCATTTAACGTGCTACTTTAATTACGATGTGATTTGAGAAACTGGTTAATTAAACGATTTTAAGATGAAGTTTATGATGTTCTACTTTAATGACAAAATAAACTATGTGATTAAAGTGGAAATGTCTGGATTGAAGTTGACATTTCGTGCTTTTTCCCCACTGTGTGCCTTTTTTTCTCTGTACCCTCAAGCTTTCACATGACACTCAGACAGTGGGCTACAACTTGCCTTTTCACGGCGACTTTGATATGTGACTTCTTTTTTATTTCCGGCACTGTGCGATTTTGTGAACGTGAGCTTTCAAGTTTCTCCAACACGCTTTGTCACTCGATCAACTTCCTTTTGTTGATTATACCACAGTTTATTTGAACAAATAGTATGTTTTTCCTTTGCCTCCACTTGGTATTCGCTGAAATTCTTATATTTTCCCCCGTGCTTTTCCCATTGTCTTTTCACAGAAGGCTGAGCTTAAGGGCGATTTATATTCATTTGCATATTCAAAGAGGCGTAATTCTGGGAGGATTTGGGGCGTTACATAAAGCGCTTGCACGAGCGTTACTTTTCACGCTGATCGGGATTTATGTAGCAGAAGAACGTGGAAGTTGGAGTACGCACAGATTCCTGCATCTGGATTTTCTGTGCGTAAGCACATTTCGGCTTTTGTGCTTACGCCATGTTATAGTGCGAGTTCTACGCACGGCGTTATACATGAGGCCCCTGGAGATCATATCCATTATCCACCAACTTTAGAACAGTGTAGCTAAAACATAAACATCCAATTCCCATTTTTTTAAACAGTATATGTATATTTTAAGGACATTACTTAACATTTTCTTGCTCAGGGCTTTCAAAAGCTATTGCTAACACATTTTCCTCTTCCTTTGAGAGTACTGATGGACATCAGTCAGAAGACACTTGATCTTGATTCCTCTCTAGTCTAAGAATCCATGCCCCTTCTGTGGTCGCTCTATATAACTGACACAGCCACAGGAAATATGTGGTCACTTCGAACCTGTATGGAGGTGGAGCTCTTACTCAAAAGTTATCAGAATTAATCAAGACTTTGTTTTATGATTAATGCTGTTGATTAAATGGGATTTACCAGGGTGGTACCCCAACTCATTATGGTTTTCATTGTCATTTTTTAAACTACATGTGTGTTTGTATATATATTAATATAAAAAAGGCATGCAAATACTGTATAAATATAAATAGAGTGTGATTAATTATAATATGGAAAATAAAACTATACCACTTCTATCACTCATGGGATTCTGAGTGTGCTAATTAGAAGAGGAGAAGTGTACAGTATGTGTGTCTTTTGAGACCCCATAGACATATAACTGTTAATGTTCCTCAGGATGTCAGCTGAATAAGTAAAACATAGAAACCAACTCATTATGTTCTAAGGAGGAGACTTCAGAAAAAAAACATGGACTTTGAAATAAATTACTGCTATCCTGATAATAATGCATCATGCATTAAAATATTAAGGAAAACTGGAATAATAATTTTCATGTATATTTTCTCTGCTACTCTGATTTTAATTACAGTATTTGGAAACTTGTTTGTGATCATTTCTGTCTCTCATTTCAAACAACTTCACACTCCTACTAATTTCTTAGTTCTTTCACTTGCGGTGGCAGACTTTCTAAATGGTTTTATTGTTATGCCTGGTGAGTTTACTTTAACAATGAACAACTGCTGGTTTTTTGGAGCTGAATTTTGTTCTTATTATATAGCTTCCAGCTATTTACTGCCGTTTGTTTCTTCTTTACATTTTGTAAGCATATCAGTGGATCGCTACTTTGCTGTGTGTGATCCATTTTTTTACAACAGAAATGTTACCAACTTAAGGACAGGTATGTGTATAGCTTTTATGTGGTTATTTGCATCTTTATATACTTATATGTTTATTTTTAAAAGTGGAGGACTACTTGTAACAGACATATGTGTAGGTGGATGTTTTTTCTTTCATTATGAAAACTGGTGGTTAATACATAATCTACTTACCTATTTACTGCCCATGTTGGTAATAATATATTTATATACAAAGATATTTATAGCAGCAAGAAGACATGCAAAGGCTATCAACTCTGTGATAAAAGAATCACAATTTCCAAATGAAAGAAAAAGTAAATTGTCTAAATCTTCTGAAAGAAAAGCTGCAAGGACACTTGGAATAGTAGTCATAACCTTCATTATCCTCTGCTCGCCTTTTTTTGTGTTCTTTTTAGTTAGCTTGTTTTTCAGCATTAACATTGTAAGCAGGTTATCTATACAAACAGTTCTGCTTTTTATAGTAGCAATCAACTGCTGTATAGATCCCATAATTTATGGTTTGTTCTATCCTTGGTTCAGAAAATCTTTAAAAATGATGGTGACATTAAAAATTTTCAAGTCATCATCATCAATGATTAACTTATTTTCTGGATGAATTTTAAAATATAGTTTTTATTTGTCTGTTTTTTGTTTTTTATAGTAAATACAACTTCAATATTTGAACATTAAACATCTTTAAAAAAACAAAGGTAGAGATTTATGTACAACTTGCCATTTGAGAAAGTTTTGTTGTAATGTTTAATGTGACCTTTTGATTTGTTCTTGGAATGTATTGGGAGGAATAGCTAAGTTGTTCAGTTTTTAATAGATTTAAAAATAAATAATAAAGTTAAATAAAAAAGTATTTTTATAATAATATTTTCATTTTGTTATTCTGTCTTACACTTCAAAACTATTTTTATTTAATTTTGTAAGCTGTGTAATTCATTTCTTCTATAAAATATTTAACTTATATTAAATATTATATTATATTTTATATTTGTGCATCTAAGTGCATCAGAGTTATTTCCAGCAGCAGCAGATGTAATGTAGGAAACACTTTGGACGGGTCACCACTCCATGTCCGGGATTCCACTCAGAATCATGAAGAGCTCATCAACCTAATCAAGAAACTGGTAGATGTGTATCTCACCATGTAAAATTTCCGAAGTATATCAGTTTAGGTAATTAACTTAAGTATTTTGTTCAGTTTTAGGTGAGATGTAAGAATTCTTTTTTTTATTGTTTTTTAATATTTTAATTAAGCAAGATCAAGCATGTTTAGGCATTGCTTTTCTGTTATTAGGAAAAATGTTTTTTTTTTTAATTTAACATTTAATTAAACACATGATATTCATTCACCTCTAAAACATGAAAAAATGCAGACTTTTCAGTTTGTCTGTTCTATCTACAGGTTAGAAAAAATAACAACATTACAACATTATTTCAGATTAAGTTTGTCTTCTAAGAAGTCCAATGGACTGGATCTCATCCTATTTTTTACAACCTACTGCTGCTGGTATAGGCTCTGGATTTTTACAACTCAGAAGCGGTATAAATCAGTTCTAGGAAATGCTGTACATTAATGGATTAATATCTTTTTATGGTCATATTGTGGTATGGACCGAATAACATGTCAACAGTACTGCATAAAGAGAATGGATGGGAAGATGCAGGTGTGCATTCAGGTAAAAATATTCTGAATTTTCAATTTGTCCATTCAATTTAGTTCTCAGTTAAAAATCACAACATAAGAACATTACTTCAAATTAAAGCCAAAGGAACTCAGAGCGTCAAGAACATGAATTTCTAATTTAAAACCATATATGTTTTTCTTATGTTTAATAATGTCTATGAGCCTACCTTTTGCATTCAGGTAAGTACACCTTTTGGGCAGCACGGTGGCGCAGTGGTAGCGCTCCTGCCTCGCAGTAAGGAGCCCCAGGTTTGCTTCCCCGGTCATCCCTGCGTGGAGTTTACATGTTCTCCCCGTGTCTGCATGGGATTCCTTCCACAGTCCAAAGACATGCAGGTTAGGTGCATTGGCAATTTTCAATTGTCCCTAGTGTGTGTGTGTGTGTGTGTGTGTGTGTCCGGCAGTGGGTTGGCGCCGTGCCTGGGATTGGTTCCTGCCTTGTGCCCTGTGTTGGCTGGGGTCGGCTCCAGCAGATTCCAGTGACCCTGTGTTTTGATTTAGCAGGTTAGAGAATGACTGACTGACTGACAAAATTATTTCAAATTAAGTCCAAAGGAAAAAAAAAACACTAAGGACTTGAATTTCCATTTTAAACCACATATGTTTATCTTATGTTTAAGAATGTCCAGGAGCCTGTCTTTGTTCAAAGCAAGTCACAAAACACTTTTTAAGAGGCAAGCAACTGTGAATACATGTTTATATCAGTTTCATAAATGAAGACATGATAGCTGGCATAATAACCTGATCTGCATATCATTATGCATAGTTTGCAAGTGATCCTATCTGCTGGCTCACTGATACTTTAATTGAAAATCTTAAATTGATTTTTTTAGCTTTTTTTCATGTCATATAAAGGTACTCACTAATTAATCTTTCCTTTTTGTCATCTTCATTTGGAAACATCTATGTTAAATTATCAGATACATTTAAATCTGTTACTGTACTTGTGTTCTCTGCATTTCATTTTTTCTTGGTAAAACCACTCAACAAATAGTTCAGTCTCAAATTTAAGTAAAAAGGGATTTTCCCATGGAGTGAGACAAATTTTCTTGTGTTTTTTTATTTGAAAATAAATATTATAATAAAGCACAACTCAGTTAAACAAATAAGACTAAAATATAGAATAACATATAATCGAAAAACAATTCCCAAAATAATAAAAACCAACAAAATGAATTCAGCATTTTGATGTGATTTGTGGAAATACTCAATAACAAAAGGCACTCTATATAAAATGTTACTAAAGGGTGACAATACAGCAAAAAGTTGTCATTGAGGAAATGGTGGCACAGGATTTGGACAGGGACCAGTATGTTTCTAAAAAAGGCATAAACACATCATGTCAGTAATAATAACACTTGACATGCCAGCGCATGAAGAAAGACAGCGCCAGTTGTCTTATGTCTGTTCTGTGCATGTACTGAAGATGTTGATGGAAAGGAGAAATTCTTCCATGCTGCCATAGGATGGTAGATGTTGGACAAATTGGAAGATTCCAGGGATGTCTGACCCTGAACACAAAGGGACTGACTGAGCTTATGAAGAGTTTGCATTGGTGTAGAAAAACTCCTGGCTAACCCTAAGCAACCCACCGTCCCAGGTAAAAGGCCATAATGCTCTCTTGCAGATGCACGCTAATTCTTACCCGCCAACACATTAGATGGCCGTAGTCCCCTGAGAACTGCCTCATCAAGACTTCAAAAATCTGAGCAATGTAGGAATAACATGTACTTTAAAGGTTCTAGCTCAGTTACCCCAAAACAAAGGACACACTGTTTCTGGCCAACAAATACAGAAGACGCCAAGGTCAAGAGAGAAGGGGGACTAGAGACAAGAAAAGTGGGACTTTGTGTTATTGGGGAAGCTGACAATACAGTAGTTTCATCCATGCTTTCCTTCTTAATGCTTATTCATTTTAGTCCTTTTAAACAAAAGAAAAAAGTATTATGACCAGCTGTACTGTTTAAATAATTCTATTTTATGCTTGAAATTCTTTCTCTTTTTTCTCTCTTTTATTCTCAAAAACATTTTCTTCTGTTTGCTGCTACCAAGTAAGATCAACTCTAATAAAAAGAGTCTATTATTGGATTTTTTTAATGATTTAAATTTTATTTATTTATTTATATACCTACTTATTTATTTATTTTTGTGTCAGCAAACCAAGGCCTTAATACTACCCGTGGTCAATCAATAGGCAAATTTTTATTATTGGAGAAACCAAAAATCAAAGTCAATCAGTTGCTCAAATCAGAAACCAGAAGTTTTACCCAAAATACACTTTTAATTTTTTCATGTGTTAAAGCCTTTCCTTTAGGTAAACATTTGACATAAGTTATTGGAACATCTCGTAATACTTCAGAAGTATTCAGAAACAATTAGATATTATGATGGTTATCTATCCACTGTAGAACAGTGTGATTAAGACATACAGTATATCCACTGATCTGTTTTATAAAAAAGGTTGTGAATATTTATATATATTATAAGGCCTGATGAAATTTCTTTAGCATGTAAGGGAAATTTTTTCTCTAGCGCTTGAATATGTGCCTTCCAGTTAAACTGTAGTTTGTTTTGTGTTTTGTCATTTTACCCATTGTCTCAAGTACGGCTACCAGTATATGTTGTTATTACGTATTATATTACATAATTAAAAGAGGATTTCATCCTGCAAACATCTGATTCATTGTTAATTGTGGAATCAGCAAGGTCTGATATGTGTATCCTATTCTTGTTTTTCACAAAGTGGGAAATGGCCTACAGCCATGTTTGCTATAACAGGTTGGATAATGGTAAACTGGTGACAGGAGCACAGAACAGTGGTGTGATTAAACTGAAGATTCAATGTTAATAAAGACCTCCTATTCTGTTATTCGTTATTATAGCTTATTTATCTCTGCTACAAGCACAACAACAGCAACATTAATTTAAATAGCACATTTTCATACAACAGTGTAACTCAAAGAGCTTCACAAGATGACAAAGAGAAAGTTACAAGAAAAGAAGAACAATTAAGATTAGGCAGTAATATTAAAGAATTAAGTAACAACGAAAACAGGTAAGGTCAGATGGCCAGGAGGAGAGAAAAAAAGACGTAAAGCAAAAAAAAAAAAGTTAGGCTGCAGAAAAAGACAAAATCTGCAGTATTTCCAAGCCATCTTTGACATCCTTTACTTGCATGTACAAAGTCACTTTCATGAAAAGTTTGCAAATTCATGATTATATGTAGACATAAAGATGCTCCTAAACAATTAATACACAGGATTTATGTATACTGTCAAGCGAGGATTTGATCATAACCACCTGTGTTGGTTGATGAATCCCAACCAATTGCAAATGGTGGGCATGTTAAAATTATTATTTAAATTATCATAAATATGAACCCATCAATGGATAAATCACTGTTAAAATGAGCATATCACTGATATGAATGTAAAGTCCTAAAGAAAGAAAGAAAGAATACTTTTCATATACTAAGATGGATTATTTTAGGAGAGAAAAACACAAAAAATGTATTTTTAGCATTAGTTCTGGAATGAGGAAACACAGGTGTGTTAACACATTCAGTACTCAGACACTAGACACTTTGGAAATAAAATTTTGTGGTATGACGACCAGAAAAATGGTCGTAAATGATCAGTAAATATACTGATGTGTATCTTTATTCACTGTCAAGATGAAATTGATGAGACAGACAGGACGTCCTCATCCCAAATGGTGAACTCTATTTCACTCATACTAGAATCTGGCCATATAGCTGGGCAAAGATTTGCAGTCCTTGAGAATCCTGAAAAGTTCAGGTTTCAGATGATAGAGTCACCAATAACATGTACTGTATGTCTTGTTGGTTAGCAAAGATATTAAGAGAGTTGTGGGGATAAGGATGGGAAAGTTCAAGTAAACTGAAGGTGTTCTCTGTTATTGGCACTGCTAGGGGTGTTCTGTTAAATGGTTCAGAGCAAGTGTAAAACAAATAAACACTTGGCTTACGACAAGGTGTCTATGACTCAGAAAAGCTAAAAATGTTAAACCTGCAAAGCAGATGGTATCTGAGACTGGCCAGGAAATGTATCTATAAAAACAAACAAGGGACCAAAATAGAAAAATCAAAGAAAACCAAATACTAAGCCAAAACGTAGGGCTACCTCAGAGTCAAAAAGCAGGATTAAAAAACAGTTTTATCTGCACTTGTTTATGCCATCATTGTAAAATCAGGGTCATGAACTTCAAGAATACACTCATGTCAACCAGTGATATTTCAGTGATGAAATTAATTGTAGTATTAGTTTTATTTCATAAAATTAATTTTTACTTTTATTTTTTTCTAGTTTTCAGTGGAGTCAACAATTTTTATTTTTATTTAGCTCTGTGTTTAAATTTTTAGTTTTTATTTTATTTAGTTCTGGCTAGTTTTTTACCTAATATCAGTAAAATTTTACTTTTTTTTTCTATTGCAAGACCACAAATGCTGACCTACACATATTTCAATGCAAGTTATGTTTCAGTCAACAAAATACACTCACAGTTCATAATGCCGTTAAACACAGCTTGACTATTAATGATCAAACAGATTAAGTGGCCTAATGAGTACAGTAAGCAAGATCAAATGTTTCAACCCAAGAAACCAGTCTGTGCAAGCACAATGCTGTTAAGCTTCAAACAAGCACGCATTTCAAGAGATTTGTTCATGTTGCAACGACGTCCATTGCACAGATAGCCACACAGTGAAACTATTTGCTTGACGAATGCCTGTAATGCAGATGCACAGAGAAGCAGATGTTGTACGTTGATAATTTCTGCTGCCAGTACGTGCTGTGAGGTTCATGGCTGGTGAGGCACTGACTCCTTCAGAGTCAGATTTACAAATATATGAACCCAAAGAGTAGCTTATTCAATATTCAGTTGGCAGCATGCACAATCACTACTGGTTATGTTTCATATCTCATCAGCATTCTTTACACACACACATAGGTCAGGTACATATTTAGCTAAGAAAGAACATTACATTTATAGCGATGAGAGAGGGCACATTTGCTCTGCACCCTTCATGTGTTCTAAATTTGCCATTGCAATTTCACAATTTATACTCATACAATACAAATGAAAGTATAGAGTGGTGTACAAAAAATGGATTTCAATTTTGACCTTAATTGAAATATTTAGTTGTTTTTAAAAGTTTTTAGTTCTGATGCTTTCATTAATTTTAATACAGACTGTTCACCAAAAGGATGACAAGAAAAACAAAAGAATATTTTATTTAAGGTCAAAATTTAGTTTTTAAGTATGGGCAGTTATTCCATTTTAGCAGTCAGTCGGAACAAAAAATAAAAAGCAGTTTTATATCTGATCAGCAAGACTAAACACATAAAGATATGTTTGAAACAGTCCCCTATACTTTTCCAGAGCCAAGATTGTGTTTATTATGATATTATTGGATGATAAGACACTTTAGTGGGTGTCTACTCTGTATGATACTAATAATCCTAGTTGTAATTGATTAACTCTGTTCATTAAAGAATTTTTTAAAAATCTGGTATTCATATCTGCTCTGAAATGTCTTTAAATCATCTCTTAAAATTTAGAATGTCATCAAAATCCATTAATGAATATGCAATGGCATTCAGAATGCCAGCAACAGATGTAGGATGGGAAGAAGGCACCCTGATTTCCTTATATAAGAAAGGTCTTACACCAGAAAAATAGGACCAAGTTTGTTGAATGCAAATTCAAAAATAAAAGTGAAAAAAGGCTTTTCAATGAAACAGTCAGACCTAAGACTAATGCAGAACATAAGGAACTGGGAATAACCTTAATTAGAGAAAAATTATGTATGATTAAAGTCCTTAGTGTTATGTTTATCCCCAGAAAACCAAGTGAAAAGTGTTACATGTTTTATTTTTTCAATGAAAAAATGTTATTATGTGTAACAGAAACAAGAAAATACCAAAACATGAGTTTAATCACAGTAGGAAAGGTATGTCTAGAGTATGTCTGCATTACTGTTGCACATTTAGCGTAAGTGCTTCATGTGATATGTTTTTGAAACAGTCACCAACTCACATGGGCAATGTTTAAGGCAGATGTTGAAGACTTTTTTCTAATATCCATTCTGTTGGTTGCGCATGACAGGGTAGAAATGTCAGTGCCTCACATGCATGATGTGTTATTGTAGATTACCACAGCACAAGGCATAGTGACTTCCACATTTCCCCTGACATTAACAGTTTCTGCATTGTTAACAATTCTTAGGAATCAGGCATTTTTCATGTCTACATTCCACTTTGATTGCAATCATTTCCCTTTTGCCATGAAGCTACTGCACCATGGTGCATCTTGACACATGCACACGACCAGAACCACTAGGCATATCAGTAAGGTTTGGTTGTATAGTGGCATACACATCCATTTTCTTTTGAAGTAGAATGTCAAGCAGTTCAGGTGAGGTATAAAAATTGTCAAACATTACACAGCAATCATGGTCAAGCAAAGGGTCAACCAGTGACAGCACAGATGATGTGGCAAGGCCATATTGACTGCACTTGCCATTCCACTTAATCTCTACTAGGAGTATAAAGTATTGAATTTAGATGCACCTGGTGCTTGCTTTGCACAGTATGCAGAACTTGGTACTGAATTGCAGCCATTTGGATGCAATGTACTATATTCACAACAGCCTGCCCTTGTAACCTAAGAGGCTTTCATAAATACTTATCTGATGATTGGGAACTTACACCTTCTGCATATTTTTGAAGATTGCCCACTACACTTTCCATAATCTGTACAGATTCATTGTTCGGTGATTGGTTTCATCATGGTCATCGTTATTAGTGAAATACCAGTATTTCAAAATGAGTGAAAAATTTAAATCACTTATAAATTCACCAGAAATGGGTGTCTGCAACAACCAGTTTGTGGACCAGTACCATCTCTATACTGGTTTACTCACTGTGCCCTGCAATATCAAGAGACTGAACAACATCTGCATGTTCTGCAGCACCAGGCTGCAAGTGACTGTGACAAGCAAATGGCTTACTGTCACTTTTCTGACACTGCTCAGCAGAGCGGTTCATTTAATCAACTATTTTCTCCACTGGACTATCATCTACAAATTATAAATAGTCCAGATAATCATCATCACTGAAACTTGGCAGGTTGGAATTTGCCAAACAGGTGTCAGTTTCATAGTCTGTTGCAAGAACTGATGACCAATTCACATCTTTATCACTCTCGTACAAGTCAAGCAATTGATCAGTTGCAGTTTGTTTTAAAACTTGTTTTATGGCTTTTTGGTTGCCATTGTGCTCTTGTCAGAAGGCTCCACCCACTCATGAATATTGATGAGTTACCATAGAATTACAGAACACAGAAATATTCATGCCTTTTTTGTAGCATGATGTTATTACATTTACTAGATGGCAGTAGAATACTATCTCAAAAGCTATTCAGGCTTAACACTTGGGGTGTATGGCCAGCCGTTCATCCCGGCCAATATCCCCAAGCCGCCAGGTGGAGCCCTCCCTGCAGTATGGAGGTGCCCTGGGGACCAGCAGGACATCCTGGACATTGGAGTTTTTATACACAGCCCTGCTGGATACCATGGGGACCACTAGGAGACGCTGCAGGGAGGAACGAGGGTTATTTGCCTTACGCCGAATACGTCCGAGTCACATGGACAAGGGGAATGACGTGCTTCCGGGGTGAAGAAAAGGACTTTTTATCTGACGCAGAAGTGATAGGAGATCACATGGACTGGGGATTGGAACACGTCTGGGTCAGGGAATATAAAAGGATTGTGGGAGCTCCCAGACGGCGAGCTGAGCTGGGTGGAAGGGTGGCAACGCGTCTGGGAGTGCTGGAGAGTTTATTGTTATTGTGATTGATTATTTAATGAGTATAGTGGAGAGGAGGGTGCTTTGTGCACTGTGCTGTATTAATAAAGTCTACTTTTGGAGTTTTATCTGGTATCTGGCATCTTGGACAAGGGTTCAAGGGAGCAATAGCGCCCCCTATCTGTCACACACTGTAAAGCAAATCTTCCATGTCACCCCAAGCCTTTCTTGGGCTTAACTGTATATACTTATATTTCTGAGTCATGTTGTCAAAAAGTAATATTGTAGTGTCATCATGCCCTAAACCTCAAGAAAAGTGTAGTGCCCACTTCATTTGAGGATTGTTGTGGAAGCCACCTATTAGTCAAGCCCTATTTAAAAGTTTATTATTGGTTCCTGCTATGATAAGAAAAAGAAATATTACTGCTATGATTTATAGCAGAACAGCTGAAAATTTTCATAGCTTAGCACTTAAGACTTTTGGGATCTCACCTATACCATGTATACCCTAAGTCAAACCATAAAGCATTATCTACTGATGGTAAACCTCTTGCTAATGGTATTTTAGATCTCACAATCCCTATTATATAATTACAAGTAGGATTACTGCATAACAAATTCATCACCCTATGAACAATTCAATTTAAGATTGAACAATGAATTCTTCATATTACACAGCTAAAAAAACATAATCTGAACATCGTGTGACATCAGAGTATTAACTGCCTTCATATATGCAAACAATTTTGTCAAGAAAGTAAATTATGTGCATGAATCTTAATCTTCTGCCATTCAATTACATCACCACATCACAGTAGCTACTGAGTCATAGATATTGTTCCAGGTGCACTTGGGGTATGCGTGTGTGTGCCCTGTGGTGGGCTGGCACCCTGCCTGGGATTTGTTTCCTGCCTTGCGCCCTGTGTTGGCTGGGATTGGATCCAGCAGACCCCCGTGACACTGTAGTTAGGATATAGCGGGTTGGATAATGGATGGACGGATGGATATGGTAAAATCAAGTCCCAACTTATCCGCGGGAGAACTTATCCGTGAGTATATACGGTATAAAAAACAATGATCCACTTCCATTTAAATCATCTGGAGCATATGGGTCAATGATGCTTCTGATGCTTATGTATGTTTCTGATTTGTTGTCTATGATGCTGTTAAGATGGTCCTAATTCAGTAAATTTTTCAGCTATTCATAATTAACTTGAATACATTTTATTAATGGCTTTTGCTTTTACTCCACTACACTTTTACTTCAAATAGCATAATTTTTATATAGTTACACTAACCAAGCCATTATAAAGTCATACAATAGATCTATCATGTGTGTGGTCAACTTAGACTTTAGTTCAGCGTTTCTCAGATGCAGCCAATAAAATGATGTACATCATTCAAAAATAAAAGCACTGTAGTGCCTTCTACTGCTCATTTGTTACTGTACTTATTGCTCACTCTTAAGAAATGGAAAATTAATTTACATTTTCCCCCACATTTGTATTTAAACACTTTGTTCAAAGTTGTGACCTGCAACGGTGATTTATATATAATGCAGTACCTTATGTGCATGCCAGCAAAAAAGAATTTGCCTTTGAATTTAAAGAAGCATGTTGAGGTAAGTGTTTTTTCCTCTTCTTAAATTTGGATCCCCAGAGGTCCCATAAAGCAGTGTTTTTATCTTGTGCAAACAACATGGGCACAAATAATATGAGACTACAATTTATATATTGTGTCAAGAACATCTGTATGTTGTATGCACAAAATGTTGTGGAAGATTCTTACTAGCTCAATTACTGAAATGCTAGAGCAAGCGACACTGTCAAAGTTGCTGATTAACTGATTAACCTGAGTCGAGGTTCAAGCAAGATCTTGTGGCCCACAAGGGGTCAGAGGTGGAGTTGCCATTTGTGCCTTGTTTTACAGAATTGTTTTGTATTTGAAACTCTCATGTTGTGATCTTTAATAAATCAAAACTATTTGTTCTTTATTTTATAAATGTCTCTGGGAGTATGAAAATATATTTATATAACTTATCACCACAACATAAGATCCTCCATCAGGGATGACTTTACCATAGGCAGGCAAACAACTTGGCAGGTGGGCGTGGCACCAATGGCCACATTTGGGTACCGAGAAAGAAACAGAATAGGTGAGGGTTAGTATTCAAATATAATTATCATGTTACTTATGTTATAGTGCTAATGACTAACAACAGAGATGCAGTATGTACAGTTAATCAGCAGCTCTAGTCAGGATATGCTAAACTGAAGTAGTGAGTCTTCAGCCGGGATTTAAAGGCTGAGACTGAAGGGGCATCTCTTATGGAAGCAGGAAGACCATTCCACAGTTTAGGGGCCCTGTAACTAAAAGCTCGACCTCCCACTGTTATTTTATTAATCCTTGGAATCCTAAGCAGACCGGCATCTTGAGATCTTAATGTGCTCAGGTTTGTAAGTCATGATAAGTTCAGACAAGTAAGCGGACCTTGGCCATTTAATGCTTTATATGTTAAAAGGAGGATTTTGAAATCTGCCCTAAACTTAACTGGGAGCCAGTGTAAAGATTTAAGAACTGGGGTTATGTGTTCATATTTTCTTGTTCTTGTAATAATTCTTGCAGCGCATTTTGGATTAACTGGAGGCTGTATAGAGAACAGTTTGAACAGCCAGTGAACACCGCATTGCAGTAGTCAATCCTACTAGAGATAAATGCATGAATTAATTTCTCACAATCCTGTTTATTTAGAAAGCGCCTTAATTTCCTAACATTTTTAAGATGGAAAAACATGTTTTGGACGACTTTGTAATATGCGCTTTAAATGACATGCTAGAGTCAAAGATAACTCCTAGATTGCGGGCTGATTCAGTAAAATTAATTGGGATTCCAACTGAGTTAAATGACGACAAAATATTGCTGTGATCAGCGTCATTCCCTCCAACAATTAACATCTCTGTTTTATCTGTATTTAAAGACAAGTAGTTCTCATTCATCCATTCCTTTAATTCACTAACACAACTAATTAAAGACAACATCGGAGAAACTTCATTTGATTTAAATGAAAGGTATAACTGGGTGTCATCTGGCCACATGTATAATGCTGTGCATAGAATTTACACTAAAACATGGCATACAGACAAAACTGGAAATGTGAATACATAAAAAAACCAGATGCATACAACTGTACTTACGCCAGGTTCTACACACTTCGCCTTTATAAACCCAATAAACGTGAAATTTAATGCCATTGCATGGGCCTACAGTCCCACTCCTACTCCTCCCAGAATTTTGTATATTTGAATATGCAAATCAATATAAATAGCCCCTTTCATTCAGTGTTTTGTTAAAAGACAATGGCACATGGAAAAAAGAAGAATTTCAGCAATTCAAATTGGAGGCTAGGAAAAACGTAATACTTGTTGGCTTAAACAGTGGTATAAGCAACAAAAGGAAGTTGATGGAGTGATATAGCATGGCAGACACACTCAAAATGTCAGGTTCATAGAGGCCCACAGTTCCCAAAATAAAAAAGAATTGGTCAGATATCAAAGAATATTAGGAAAGTTGACATCCGTGCCGAGGTTGTGGTGCTGCCATGTCCTCCACATTTTCGGGAGCTGGCTGCACATACACCTCTGCCTCAGAAACCACTGGGTGACCATTTGGCCATGTGCTGAAGGACGCTGTTCTGGAGTTACAAAATGCAATAGTGGATGCTGTATGAGATATGGCCAATCAAATAAGGAATATTAGAGCTGTACTCGGTGATATTGACCACAGACTGAATAAATTGGTTAAAAAATAACTGTTGCATCTGATGACCTGTTTTTATATTCTTCTAATTACATTCAAACGAAGATGTAAGCTGTCTGATTTGGCTGATCATTTTGTGGGTGAAGGTCAAGTTCATCATATCACATTTCATCAGGTATGGGCAAGCCACGATTATGTGGCACATTATGCAGAACGCTACACACTTGCACAATGTGACACACTTTCTGTGAACTATACAGAAGTACATTAATAAAATGGAAATGCTTTCCATTTAAATAAGCAAATTCATTCTCTGAAGGCATTTTTATAGTGTAGCATTGGTGCCAAGTGTCACAACGGATAGATTCTCTGCTCTTTACATGGCTCTTTGAGGTGACTTGCACCCTTTAAAGTACTGCTTACCTGTTGCCACACTAGTTGGAAAAAGTTCTTGTGACTCTGCAGAGCTGCTGTTTTCATAAGCTCTCCTGCTATAGATGATGCAGTGTCAGCTCATTTTTTTGATGACTTATCCCTGGTCGATGTAACTAGTGCAGCGTTGATGCAATAGTTATATCATAATAATAGTAAGACGCATGCAGATTAAATTTGGAAAACTGGACGTTGCTGTGAATTGCGCTTTGATATTTCCTAGTTCAACCACAGTATAAGAAATCTTAGATATCTGGATGACAAGCAGAAAATTCCTTCCTATACCGCTGGCATGAAGTGACTAAATGATGTGTGTGAAATAGATGATCGACAGCAAGTTCATGCTGAAACGCTCCTGTGGCTATTAAGTGGACAGAACTTGCAAAGATGCAGGTAGAGCACAATTCCTCAAAGTCTATCTTTGTAGATCCAGTGCAAGTTCAGCACAGAGCTCCAAGAGGATAGCTCTTGGAAATTGAAATCAACTTAGAAGCCACTCATCATCATTAGTGTTGATCAGGGAATTTTGCCAAAGCATTATTAACAGTGAATTTTCTGCATTCGCGTTCACCGTTGTTCATTGAATTATTTACTGATAATTTGGCTGGTTTAGTAGAATTTTAGTTTTTAATACAAGCTCCCCATAATGCTTTGTGGGGCCAGTACGATGTGCTCCAGCGCTGTAACAGCCAGCATTGATGGGACAACCCCCCCGGGTATATAATGCTGATCATTTGACAGACTCTGGGATGAGTTATCTCTGCTAGTAGCCATATGTGCAAGTCAATCTTCAAGTTCCTCGTCAATATAGGAGAAGGAGGTGTGTATCCTATGCATACATAATAATTTGCCAAGTGGTGCGGCAAGAGTGAAAACAAATCTTGAAGGAGCCTGACACCCCACTCCACCCACAAACAGAGAAGACTCTATGGTTAATAATAATAACGAAAGGTTTATTACTATTTACAAAACATTTCTATCTTTTTGATAGAAGAAAAAGTGCAAAACATCAGCATAGACAGTTTGGAGAGTCTTCATCGCGACTTCAAAGCCAGCAGCTTTAATCATAACATGTCTCTTTGATTATTCTGCCTTTTATAGACCTACACTGTTTTTCTGACTTTTGACTACGATTTCATCATTTCTACTTTATTTTGACAAAATATATGATTGCATGTCTCTGACCAGATTCTTTCTTCTTTGATCTTTCAGAGGAATAGTGGTGCAGAGGTTGGCACTGCTGTCACACAGCTCAGGTCACCTTTTTTGGCAACAATAATAACAGTATAGTTGGCAGATGTTTCCCTAGCCCTCAGGGACACTTTAAAGATGACTGCACCATTATAATCCAGTCAAATCTAGTTCAGTTAATCCTTCAACATTGACATTAATGAAGCTCACCAAGTTCAGTGAATATCATGAACATTTCCATGATTTCAGGACCTTACAGCAAAGTGAACTCTTCTATAAATATGCATTCTAATATTCTTCTAATTCTTCCATTTGGGATGTCTTCTAACAATGCTTAAAGCAGCTATGGTAGTTGGAATTATTTGGACATTCTGTGAACCATTATATTGTTACAATCAAGTGAATTAAATTTGTAAATGGTAAGCAGTTAATTTAAGTGTATTTGATAACTCCCGCATCATGGATGTAAATATGAAAAACAAAGGAAAATGACACAGAAACAGTAGTACTGCTTTGACGCTGGGTATAGCCAGTTCTCAAAACGAGCAATGTATTTAAAGAAGACAGTATTGTGTTTAAGCTCAATAGCAATGCAACGAAAATTAAGCTGTATCTTTGTCTGCTTCACACTACATAATCATTAAGCACCCAAATACAGTGAATAGCTTTAAATTGATAAGGGCATATTTCATTAATTTCATGTCAACTACACTGACACTGTCTATTTAAAAATCCTAATCCTACTTTTAAGTTGCAGTAGAAATTAATCATGTTCTGTATTTTAAATCTTTCATCATTTTCATGTCTAGAAAGGAAGAAATTTGTGGTGACTCTTTAATGTGTTTGATTACTAAAAGGATTTTCCCAGTGGCTACTGTTGTTTGAAAATGAAAGGTTCAGCACTGTAGAAATTTTATTTAGCCATAGACAAGCACAACAGCCTGTGCCTAGTGTTTGAGTCACCCATTATCAGTATTTCTTTCTGGAGAATTATTCTGAGGGAACCCGTTGGGTTTCCTCATCCCTCAGAGTTATAAGAGTTGCTGTCCAGCGCTGCAATGTCTTGAGAATGTTTGGACAGCTCTGGAGTTGACCCTCCTGGACAGTGTGCATCTCATACTTTGTGCAAGATCTTACAATTCCTTTCTGTAAAATAGATTAGCCACATCTTTCTAAAGCTCGGTGACCCTGAAAGTGTGGTGTTGGATAAGATTCCATAGATTGAGAGCAAACCTCACTGAAGGAAGCCTATCTAAGAAGTCCAAAGTCCAAAAGAACCTACGCAGTAATGGTCCCATATCTGAAATTTGATTGGGTGGTAGTTAATCCTTTTTAAAATTAAATATATATTAAATATAAGCTTAAACTAATAACAGTTCTTGTTTAATACCAGCTTGCCCTCTGTAACCCCTTGTATTTATTTCTGAGATACTCTCATTACTACTACTACTACTGCTACAAATCTTTTTCCCACTGCCACTCACGCGTTTTATGCTACCTGACAAAATTGGCTTTATTTCTACTAGTCTTTCACTAAGGAACTGGACTTACCTAGTACTCCTTTTCTTCCTTCAGTTTCGGCAAAATCATTCTTTTTTACAATTGATAGTATACTTACTGTCCACCTGCTGCACTCTACTATGCATATTGCCTCCACCGTTTTACCTACAGGTGGCATTGCTACAGCCACTACTGTATAACAACTCCCACTTCAATCTCCCCACTTCACCCACATGCACTGCTGAGATGCACACATACCATTCACTCACACTGTGTTTTGACCCTGGGGAGCTAAAAAAAATGCAAAGAAAATGCAACAGAAGCAAAAAACATAAAAAGTACTTTTCATGTTTTTGGTGGCAACCAAAAACAAAGATGTAGAAGAAACCATTAAATATTAATCATGTTTCATGGACAAGAAACTTACAACACTCAGCTCTCAGTACAGTCACCAAACAAGAATGACCTTAGCGTGCAGTACACACTCTGAACATCCGCTAACGCTTATCACCTTTTGCATCTCCAAGGACACCTTTCTCTGATATGTACGGTATGTACCACAGTCTGCAGCTAAGTGTCATCTTTTAACAAAGTCTTTTATTCTTTACTCCGTTTATCTTTAAAATGCTTGAGTGGTGTCATGGTCTCTGTAACTGCAGATATGCAGGTCTGGACTGTGGCTACCACCTAATTTCAAATGCATTGAAGTGGATCTTGCTACTTTTCAAATAGAAAGTGTGGGGCCTGCAAAATAATGGTAACATGCCTCATTTTCAGTAAAACAGGTCCAGGATACAGTTGTTAATGATGCTGGCCAACCTCAGAAAGTGTGGAGTTCATCTGCTGTCATTAAAACAGTCAAAACACTCACTGCTTTATTGAATGCAATAAAAAAAAATAAAATGATGCATAAAGAATAAATACTTCTTTAAAACTCCTGTTACAAAGTGTTTATATATTTTTGTGACCTTATTAGTGTACTGTTCTGGTCTTTGGTGCTCAAAACAGAGCTAAACAACAGGAAATTGTATTTCACAAAGAGTGATAGAGTCAGAAAATACAGCCTTGCTGCACCTCAGTTTCCCAGTGTCATGACTGCAGTTTAAAATTTGTTTCTTACATGTTGTTTGCTGACATTTTTAAAGTTATTTACATAATTCACCTTGTTATTTTACTTAATTGGTGTTAGTGTTTATAACACTTAATTTCATTGTTTCTTCTTATTCTGTTCAAGGATATGTTCAGTACAACTATATACATATTTTTATATATATATATATATATATATTGTAATGGAACCGGGCTGTCAGCGAACCCCAAACCCCAATACAAACATACACAAATTCCCGGGTTCAAATAATAGATTGTTCTAATATCCAAAAAGAACCTCCACTAAGTAGCACAAGCACAAACACAGGTCTCATCTCTATACAAATATTCTCTCTTTCACCTTTCAATTCACCACGTCATCCCAGCTCCGACTTGCCTGGATAAGGGAGTGTGGTCCCTTTAATTGAGTACCTGGGAGTACTTCCATTGCCAGGGCCACTGCCTGATGGACATACTTCCGGGTCATATGGAAGTCCCATAAATTGGGGAGTGCATCTCCCTACAGCACCCCCTTGCGTCCCCCATGGTCCCCGGCAGGGCTGTATTGCTGGACTACATCTCCCAGTATTTACTGCTGGTTCATGAATAGGTGCCGCCATTGAGGGCTGCTGTCATCTAGTGCCTGGGGGAACTAGATATCCTTCTGTGACAGTCTTTCACTGTCTTTTCATTTCCTCCTGTATTGGGAAGGTACTGGAGCCACATCTGGGATGTCCATCCATCCTCTAGGGCAACTTGTCAGACTGTGACCTCCTTCCTTCTTATGGCCAGGATACCTTTCTGTATTCTTGGGTCCTCCCATACAGGTAAGGGATCTTCCTGACTTCCTGCCAGGATACCTGTCCATCCCGTATGCCTCCTACAGTATATATACATATATATATTTTAGCATTCCTTTTAGCTACAACCTTTTGTTATTAACTAATTTTTTTCACCCTTAAATCATAACATCCAGGATGGGATTATTCCCCAGCACCAGGGCTACTGTGTCCCCTGGGTGTTCAGAAAAGATTAAGATTGTCATGTTGCAAAGAGGACAAATCTACTTCTCACCATTTGTTACAGGCAATGGCCTAGGCAATAGAGTTTTCTGTTATGCAGCAGAAGTTAAATTCTGATAGAGATGAAGTAAAGATACTGGGGCTTAGGGCTGATAATTGGTACACAAGTTTATCCAAGACACACAAACTTCAATTATAACCATCAGTCTCTCCGACCAAGGTTTATTTTTATTGACTGGTGTCTCTGCAGGCATGTCAATCCTGTTATTAAATTAAGTTCAATGTTAGCAGACCACAAGATCCTTCAGGAATTCAAGTGGGGAGATGCTGGCTTTCTATAGATCTGTTAAATCTGTTATTTTTCACAGAGAATGCTTTGTCTGCCACAAAAATCATAATGAAATGGGGAAATGCCTATTTTGTCTACATTTCTAGTGCCTCCTTTCCAATTTGTAAATAGCAGCAATTTAATGGTATTCATGCTGTGGAGGAAAAAGATTGTATAAATCATTAGATTAGATTAGATTAGATTAGATTAGAGAGCTTTATCGTCATATACACTACAAAAGCATGGAGATTGGCTTTGATATGGAAACAAACAGTGATGGAGGACTGGAGACAGACAATGAGGAGCGGATGATGTCTACCTTAGAAGTAAAATATTCAATAAAATTATTACACTGCTCATCTGTGAAATTATCACAGGTGTAGGTATGAGGACTGAGTAAATGATTTATCACGGAAAAAAGTTGTTTGGAATTTCCAGGACTGTTATTGATTAAATTTGAATAGTATTGAGATCTGGCAGTGCTCTGGATTAGTTCTTTTGATGTTCTCAATAAGCCGTTGAATTGGTTGCAACAAAACGTCGCTCAAAGGCTCGCCCAGCTGCTTTCATCTGTCGAAGCTCACTTGTAAACCACGGGGCAATTTTGTGATCGGAAACAAATACTTGGGGGTCAGAAATGAGGACTGAGTCAGTAATGACTAAATTGAGGGTATGGCCCTTGTTGTGAGTGGGGACCTTGACAAGTTGCCTCAGATTTAGGCTGTCTAGGAGCTGGAAGAGCTCGGCAGCAGAGTAATTAGGGGGTGTGTCCACATGAATGTTCAGATCTCCAAGAATCAGTATATTTGATGATGTTGTACAGAAAGATGAGAGGAGCTCATGTGGTGGCTCTGAGGCTAGGGATCAGTGCTATAAAAATGAAAAGCATTATTATTATTTCTGTAATGAAATCAGGGTGTTGTTTTGGTGGTCGGTAAATAAGAAGTACAGTGGAACCTCGGTTCACGACCATAATTCGTTCCAGAACTTTGGTCATAAACCGAGTTGGTCGTGAACCGAAGCAGTTTCCCCCATAGGATTGTATGTAAATACAATTAATCCGTTCCAGACCGTATGAACTGTATGTAAATATGTAAATATATGAAAAGATTAAGCACAAATATAGTTAATTAGTGTAATAGTAAACTAATGTAAAAATATTGGATAACACTGACACAAAACACCCAGGCTTCCTGGTCAGCCTGCTCACGCTCTCTCTCTCTGTATCACACACACACACACCACCCACCCCTCCCCCTCCCTTCCCTATCAGCAGCACGTGCTTGCTCTCTCTCTCTGCGCTTGCTTGCCACGCACTCGCTCTCTGCGCTTGCTTGCTTGCGCTCTCTCTCTCTCTCTCTGTAGCACACACACACACAACACACACCACGCACCCTCTGTCAGCAGCATGTGCAGCAGTTTTTTTAAAATGAATTTTAAGCACAGCGGAAAAAATGGAACATTAGAACAAATCTGAACTTTAAAAACCAACCACAAGCAACCAAAAAACATTGCAGGAGTTCATGCTAATAGCCTTATAGCCAGATCGCTGTAAACACTTTTTTAAAATGAGTTTTAAGCACAGGGAAAAAAGTGAACATTTGAAAAAAGAGAAAAGTAACATTGCAACAATTCATGCTACGAACTGAAAAATTAACTTTTGAAAAATCCGTAATACAAAAACCACCAACAAAACTAACCTTGCATGAGTCGAGTTCTGGCATGAAATGTTTTCCTTCAGGTGTTTTCTCTTTTGTAATTTCTTGGGTTTCTGGTGTTTTTAGCTGTTTAGCTGGTGGGAGCAAAAGCCTCATGCAACCATTCCAAAAATAATGTGGGGTCTTTTTGACCCAACCCTTCGTGTTTGCCCTCCACATTACTGGCAGTCTGGCTTTGTTCACATTGTGCTGCTTGAAAGCACGAGGGTTCTCAGATTGGTAAATGAGTAAACTGGTAAACAGTTTTTCCACCTCTTGTAATTTCTTTCTTTACTTCGATTTCAATTTTCTTCAAAACTTTCTTCTCACCACTCTTCACTTGCTTAGAAGCCATAGTTAACTGCAAAAGCACATGAAATACTGTAGAGCACAAAGAGAGTGCAGGTAACGCATGCACGTCTGACTGAGAACAATGAACAGAGCTCTTGCAGGCACGCGGCTCACTCGCTTTCTCTCTCTCTCTCTTTCTCTCTCAGCCTGCCTGTGCCGGAGTGGAATTGGGGGGATGGTTCGTTTGCACGTACTGCCTTTAGATAGTCTGGCAAACACGTGCAGCAATCTCCCCCTCCCCCTCCCCAGCAAGCACGTGGCTCGCTCGCTTGCTCTCTCTCTCTCTCTCTCTCTCTCACTCAGCTCAGCTTAGCTCAGGCAGGCAAGGGAAACTGGCTTGTTCGTATACCGAGTGCGTGGTTGTGAACCGAGGCAAAAGTTTGTCTAACTTTTGTTGTTCGTGAACCGAGGTTCCACTGTATTGTTACAAAAATGCTTGCAATTAATTGCCAGGCACTCAAAAGTTGAGAATTTATTAAGGGGGTGAAGTGATAATTGCAAACCTGTCCGATGGAGTACAGCCAGACCACCGCCACGTTCAGAGCTGTGGGCCTTTTCAAGGTAGGTGTACTCAGGAGGGCAGGACTTGTTGAAAACTAAGTATACCTCAGATTTATGCCAGGTCTCAGTCAAACAAATAATGTCAGTCCCTCTGTCTACAATGTGATTATAAATTAGACAGGATTTATTTCTCCAGGACTAAACATTAAAAAGTTCAACTTTGATGTTTAGTGAGGTGTTGCTTTTAACTAGAGGATGAAGAAAGCTGAAATCCACTCCATGCTTTCCATCTCGCCTGGACCGCCGCCGGGCAGTGTTTTTAGTCTGCATGGTGATGGTGCTTGGATGACGTGTTCGGGCTGTGACGGAACGAGTTGTTGCTGACCACAAGGACGGAATGGAGCTCCCGGTCTTGATGTAAATAAACCACAAGTTGTTTGATGACTGTGATGTCTAATGGAAGGCTGTGGTTGTTGAGTTCCAACAGTTGCGATGTAGTCCTTATGTGCACAGTTGGACAGCTGTGGTGCAAATTGCAAAGGACTCCAGAAGCAACACAATCACCAAGATCCCCAGCAACAGAGCCGACATTCAGGAAATGTAATAGCGGGCAGAACACTGGCGGACGAAATGAGGGTAGTTTGCAATCAACTCCAAAAGCCTTAGTTCAGATTACAACATTATTCCGCTAGAAATCCCAAATGCCATTCACAGAAAACTCAAGTGTTTATCAGTCAGTATCAGTCAGTTGGAGACCAATACAGGCCAGCGCCAATGACACAATGCAAGTCGGGCCAACAACTGCCGCAGTTAGGATTTCTCCCAAAAGCAACGATATTAAATGCTGTAAGGCATTAGCAGCAAATTACAGCCGCTAAATGCTAAGGTTCTCTATAGTATCCAGTTACCAGCTACAATCAAACAACATTCAAGTAATACAAATACATAAATAATAAGTAATAAAACAGCCAGCACCTGCGTCCTCTCCCCTGCTCTACATACTTGGTGCTGTGAATACTGTGCCAGATAGAGATGAAGCTGTTCAGACAAATGTCTCTACACTTCATGACCATGCTGATGAAAAGCATCCTGACACAGGAGTTTTTTTCCTTTCCAGATATCCCAGTGCAATGTGCAAGGTGAAGGAGACATCATCATCCACAGATGTGTTATGCCAATATGCAAACTGTGGAGGATCCAGGGTAGTAGGGATGTTGTGGTTAATGTGGGTCATGACCAGTTTTTCCAGACACTTCATCTCCATGATGGTTAACACAATGAGCTGATAGTCCATGTACACCCATGACAGCTAGGTGCAGCAGCCCTTCAGAATGCAGGACGGGATACCATCTTGGCTGGCAGCTTCGCAGGGTATAACTCATTTAAAGGTCTTACTCATGTAAGCCTGCTGACTACTGCAGAATGGTTCTTCACACTGGTAGTGCTGGAAATGTTAAGAAACTCAACCAGTCTGAGCCTCAAAGCTCAAATCAAGTAAAGAAGTTATTTAGCTCATCTGGAAACATGGGTTGTCCATGGGCACATCTGTCAATATTTTGCAGTTCATGAATGTCTGCAAATCTTTCTACAATCAATGCCGATCACTGCTATATAAATTATTTCCCAACCTTTTTCTATTCAGAATCTTTGCCACTTTAATCACTCTCTGTAGCCTGTACCTGGAGCTTTTGAAGCACTCTGTGTCGTTTGAAATAAAAACTAAAAAATCATTAAAAAGTAAGTGTGATTTACTGTCTTTTGTCAGCTACCACCTGACTTATGGACTCAAGTAATGTAGTGTAGCTGGAGGAAAAAGATAAGAAATTGAGTGAGTATTAACTTGATTGTTACTTTTTAAAGAGCTGTTTTGAACATGTAAAACAACAAACAGATTTTTCTTTTCAAAGCATGCAGATTTGTTGTTCTGTACATTGTAGATCCCAGGTTGCCCCTGGCCTTACCAAGACATGGGTGGCCAGAGGAAGGTCTAAGTTTCGACACGGGAGACTTAGCTTATTTTTTCGATTGTCTCATTTCCTGGACCTCTCCTCCTACTGCCCGAGTCTTCTGTCTTCGAGGGGTGGGTGGTAAAGTCGTCGGGCAGGCTGGGATCTTCTAGTTGGGAGACCACAACCGACCTGACGAAGTGATTGATGGGCACACAGAGTCCAATTATGGAGAACCTTGGGCGGCCAGCTGTTCAGGCTTTTTGTTCATCCCACCCTTTGGACATCGTCGTGGACCTCTGCCCCACTGTCCTCTGGCTGACCTGAATGTGAGACCAATGTTCTACAACGCAGGGTCACCAAGGGTCGGCGGCAAAGTAGGCTCCCCACCCAACCCGTCTTGAAACACAGACCAAGTAGTCTAACATGTGCACAAGTTGGAGGGAGGTACGGGGTTTTGTTCAAAACCCTGAGGCACAATGAAAGTAAAGGGTGCAGCAGTGGTCACACAGACGCCCCACCCAGCGGGAATCTGGGGCACTGCTACACTCCAGGAAGCTGCCATCTAGCATTTTAGGGGAGGCAGTGTCAGCAAATCGCTGCCTTCCCCTTCCTTCCATTCCAGCAGCATCCTGGTTGGGTTGAGCAGCCGGCCATCCATCACAATGTGAACAGCAGTTCAACATGGGTCAGTCAGACCTAAGGGATGGGCGGCGCCTGTTCCAAATCACCCCCAGACCCATCGAAAGGGATTGGTTCAGATCCTCTAATCCAGTGTGGTGGAGACGGACACGCTGTTGGGGCATCCAGTGCGGTAATACAAGCGATCCTGGAAGCTGGAGGGATCCGTGGAGAGAATTCTTTTTCTTGTTGAAAGGCAGGGCCGCCCTGGAATAGATTCGTCCTGAGAGAAGGGCCCACGCCTTGGAGAGTGTTGCACTTCCAGCAGTGTCAGAGAACTCTCGCTGGGCCTTGAAAATCCCAGAGAGGATGTAAATCTCGCACTGGGCCATACCTATACCCACAGCAGGTCTCCAAGATGAACAGCCTCTGGCATGTTAGAATAATGCAGGCAAGGAAAGTCAGCAAGCCAAATCCATAACTTTGGGTTAAGGATTGGCTTTAAGGTCTAGGTCGGTCAGGCTGGGGTGTGAAGTGGCGCCGGGCATAAACTGCAACTGGATGAGGCAGCTGGTTTAGAACTGGTGCGAACCAGGGGCGCATGCATAACGCTGTGCGTAGAATTCGCACTATAACATGGCGTAAGCACTAAAGCGGAAATGTGCTTACGCACAAAAAATTCAGATGCATAAATCTGTGCGTTAGCCAGCTTCCACCTTCTTCCACTACATAAATCCCAGTCAGCTTGAAAATTAACACACCTGCATGTGCCTGCTGTCCCGCCCCAACTCCTCCCAGAATTATGCCTCTTTGAATATGCAAATCAATATAAACAGCCCTTAAGCTCAGCCTTCTGTGAAAAGACAATGGCAGAAGTACAAGGGAAAATAGAAGAATTTCAGCAAATACCAAGTGGAGGCAAGGAAAAACATACTATTTGTTGGTTTAAAGAGTGGTATAAACAACAAAAGGAAGTTGATTGAGTGACATAGCATGTTGGAGAAACTTGAAAGCTCAAGTTCACAAAGTCACATAGCGCCCAAAATAAAACAGAAGTTGTGACATATCAAAGTCGCTGTGAAAAGGCGAGTCATAGCCCACTGTCTGAGTGTCATATGAAAGCTTAGATAGATAGATAGATAGATAGATAGATAGATAGATAGATAGATAGATAGATAGATAGATAGATAGATAGATAGATAGATAGATAGATAGATACTTTATTAATCCCAAGGGGAAATTCACATAATCCAGCAGCAGTATACTGATACAAAGAAACAATATTAAATTAAATAGCTTATTATGGTACAGAGAAAAAAAATGCACAGTGTGAAAAAAGCACGAAATGTCAACTTTAATCTCGAAATTTCCACTTTAATCACATAGTTTATTTTGTCATTAAAGTAGAACATCATAAACTTCATCTTAAAATCGTTTAATTTACTAGTTTCTCAAATACCATCATAACTAAAGTAGCACATTAAATGCTTAGTTTTGTATTTGATCTTCTATGCGCGTGAGAAGTATACATGATAACATTTTCATGATGACAGGAGGTATAGCATATTATTAAACATTGGAACACGGTGGCGCAGTGATTGTTCATGTCTCACGCAAGATGATTGTTGCGCCATGCGCGACCTTAGATGAAATAATTTATTACAGAAGTACTGTCTCTTTCAAACGTACCAACTCCCAATTGCTGTCCTTACTTTTCTTTCTCCAAATACCCAATCGCCATACAATCAGCTCTGTAATAGACGTTAAGCCTAGAATGCCGATTCTTCAAAACTTTAAAGGAACATTGAAATATCTTCGTAATGTTTAATTATTCTATCCATCTTTCCATCTAGTGTCATGCCAGCCACAGCAAGAATACAGCGTGCGGCAAGAATAATCTGTGAATGAAGCTCCAGCTCCTCGCTAGCGCTGCGGTACCGTGAAGTTAAAGTTTTATCTGTGTAATATAATAAACATATTTTACTGCATTTCATCTTAAAAATGATATTGTCATCATATGTAAATACACGTAAATAAAGTGGCTCAGTTTACAGTGAGGTAATTGTACTTATAAGTACAAACAGTTCTACAAGGAGCACTTGATGGACTGATTGAGTGCGTTTATAGTTCTTGGGATGAAACTGTATTGTTACAGGTTAATTACAATCAGATGCATTAAACTAATAAACAATATGCAGTTAATTTCAGTGTATTTATAAAGCCGCATCAGGGATGTGGATCTGAAAAAGAAAGGGTAATCACACAGGAACAGTAGCACTGCTTTGACGCTGGGTGCCGCCAGTCTGAAAAACCAAGTGTGGAACTTGCGTACAACAGGATATGAGCTTTCGTGGAAATGTGTGTGGCTTTATGCCAAGCTTAGGTTTTATACATTGCGATTTGAACGTGGAAACATTCTTGCGCAACATTGTTGTGCGTACGCACCGTTTATACATGAGGCCCCAGGGGAATCTGACTGTTTAATTAAAACAAAGCATCACAAAGGCTGGAGAGTAATGTTGATGAAATGTGATTTCTGCCCAGTGCTCTGAATGTCAAAGTGAAGAAATTCAATGAAGTGCAAGTAAATGGCAGGAGTAACTATGACTCTTGTTGGAAGGATATAGTAATAGGGCCTGACTTATTGTAAGAATTAGGGTACATTTTAGGCATATAATTTTCTTTCTTGTTGAGCCTCCTAAGCCTCACTGGCTAGGGTCCTATTGTTGTCTTGGCCATAAAGGGTGCATGCTATGCATCACTTGGGTAAAAAAATCAGACAAAGCGGATGAACAAAAAGGCAAACCTGAGGGGCACGGTTGACGAGCAACATTAAAACTCAGAATATGCTTGGCAGTGGGCTTTTAACTACCCAAATGCCTCGTCATCTAATTAGTAACAAGTATGAATGGATTAGAGAGATTCCCACTGTCGCTACCTACTATATAGTGAAACCACAGCCAAGGAAATGGGCAGAATCAGTGGGGAAAAAAGATCCTTTTGAGATTGACTCTAGTCTGGCACTGTGAAGAGACATGAGAGGTGTCGCCACGGGTGAAATGCCACTACTCTCTTCCTATCATTGTGAAGCAGAATTCACCAAGCGTTGGATTCTTCACCCACTAATAAAGAATTTGAGCTGTATTTAGACTGTCGTGAGACAGGTTAGTTTTACCCTATTGATGATGGTATTGTTGCAGTAGCAATTCTGCTAAGTGTGAGAGGAACCGCAGGTTCAGACATTTGGTGAATGTCCTTGGCTGAGGAGCCAATGGTGTGAAGCTACCATCTGCAGGATTAGTCAGAATCCCTCCTAAACTGATGATGCCCTACTACCATGGAGCCTCAGTGGGCCAAGGAGAAGAGGAGGCCTCACTCCCTCCTGCCACTGGTTTGGACTGGCGCAGGGGTCCATTCAAATGTGACCCAGATGAGCAGCCACTTCCTTTTCCTCTTTTGCACTGCTCATTCATGGGAAACCCAGTGCTAAATCATTCACACACGACCTGATTTTAGGTTGAGGTGTCGTACGTAGAAGAGCAGCTCTCTCACTGCGACCTACTGGAAGTCAGCCCTCGAGCCAAGCTGTTGTTCCTCTTCCCTTTTCTTACTTTCTAACCCCCATGCCTATCCAGGCTCCCTAACCCCAGAAACCCTCCACTCTCTGTCTTCTCTCACATGCTCAGAAGACAGCCAGGGACTTTGCACATGTGTCCAGCCTCAATGGGGTACATGACCAGATGTCCGGTAGCCATCGGCCCCGGGCGGTGAGGTCCCCAATCGCCAATAGGTGTGAAGGTGTTATTGAGGCAGCTGGTCTTAATAGTGAAAGGACAGAGGATCATCCAAAAAAAATAACAGTCATTGGATTGGTACATGACAAGATGTCCATTCTCCACTGGCCTGGGGCTGTGAGGACCCTAAACTTTGATTGAAAGGTGGTGGTGGGGCTTAATAGTGAAAAAGACAGAGGGTCATATAACTTAAAAGAGGCAGGAGTGGTATGGGGCCTGATGGAGTAGCAGAGGTCATGTATCCAGAGTGGGCAGAGAGTCATACCAGCTGGGAGGCAGAGGGTCATGTAGCCAGCATGAGTAGAGGGTCATGTAGTTTGGAACAGGGGCTGGAAAAATTTCTAGGTCCCCTCAGCGAGCAATTTGCCATGCTAGTGTTTACATCTGGCAGTGTCATGCTGATGGTGTATGTGCCCAACAAGAAGAAAGTCTGTCTGCATTCTCATTACCATGCACCATAACATGGAATACAGGCAAGATTGGAACAAAAAACATGTTCAAATGACAACTCATGTTCAAATGGCATAGCATTTTCAAATAGTGATGTTTTCATGTATGAATGTGTGTGTGTACGCAAGATACACCATCATCATGGCGCTGCCAGATCTAAATAGCAGTATGGTGAATTGCTCGCGTACTAAAGTGACTATAGCTGCAGGTGGAAGTCCCATTATACTTTATGGTGCCAAGCAGAGTTGCATTGTGGTGCTAACTTTTACAAGTAGCCAAAATTTAAACCAGGTATTAAAGACTCAAATCAAATGTATGTTTTTAATGTATTATAGTAATAATAATAATAATAATAATAATAATAATAATAATAATAATAATAATATGTCTTGGCAACAGCAGATCCAGCTGATAAACTGGCACTGAGTTTGCACGGCGCTTTGGTGACTTTGAAGAACAAAAAAAGTCCGTCTACATGCGGCTCGAACCTTGTGCATGTTTGGTAGCACATATCTGTGTGAGAAGCTCTTCTCAGTGATAAAGACTAACAAAACAGCACACAGGAGTCGCCTCACTGATGAGCACCTGCAATCCATCCTGAGAATCTCCACAACACAGAACCTCACACCAAACATAAACGAACTTGTTGCCAAAAAAAGATGCCAGGCGTTCAGCTCTAAAATGACATATGAGCAAAGACAACTGAATGATTTGATTTGTTATTGCTGAAAGGAACACATTTTATTTATATTTCCAGGTTTTGTTATGCAGCATGTTCATATTTGAATTTGTATAATTTTGACAGGATATATTTTTATGGAGAGCAAAATCTTTTGGGATATTTAAAATCTAAGTTTATTTTTTATATAAAATTACATAACAGTAAAGAAATTTGAATGTTTGTTCTTTTAACGTTTACTTTATTTCTAACTTGTATAATTTAGACAGGATATATTTTTATGGAGAGCAAAATATTATAAGTTGTTTAAGGTTTGAGTTGATTTATTCAGGAATAATATTCCTGTCTGTTTTACCATTCCTACCAAAGATATTTCTGTCGACTAAATAAAAATTCCTTCTATTTAAAATTTAAATAGAACTTGAACAAATACGATAGTTCATAATATCCACGCAGACTTGCACGTAAGAGCGGGAGTTATCCATTTTAACAAGCAGCGTATTGCACTGATACGAAATAGCTGTGTGTGTATATATGTAGATATGTATGTATATGTATATATATGTTTATATATGTGTGTGTGTATGTATATATATATATGTATTTGTGTGTATATATGTGTGTGTATGTATGTATGTGTGTATGTATATGTATGTGTGTGTGTGTAAATATATATATATGACAACAACACTCATCACTCACAACAGTGACAAAACAATTACATTGACAATCATGTTACGTTATTTTCAAAATGTTTCCTTTTCTTTTTCATTGCTTCTTTAACACACTACTTCTCCGCTCTTGAAGCTGGGTATTTTACTAGTATATATATATATTGTGGAGGACTGCCAGCTTCCCATGCCGGTCCGCACCCCCAGGCCGCCAGGAGGAGCTCTCCTGACAGCAGGATCGTGCCCCAAGGTCCAGCAGGGCCTTATGGACATTGTAGTGTTTATACACAGCCCTGCTGGATACCTTGGGGGCCACCAGGAGTCCCTGTGGGGGAGCTTATGGGCTCTTTTGTGCCCTATGACCCGGGTTGAAGAAAAGGACTGATTGCCCTGACCCGGAAGGAATAAGGAACTGTGGACTGTTGGGACAGAAACACCTCCGGGTCAGGGGCTATAAAAGGACGGTGCCTCAGTCCAGTCCAGACACTGAGCTGTGCTGGGAGGTGGAGGAGCAAAGTGTCTGGGCGAGGAGGAGAGGTGTCTGGAGTTATACCTGAGGGTTCAAGGGAGCACTAGCGCCCCCTACTGCCACAATATATATATATATATATAATATATATACATATCCATACATATATACATATACACATACAGTGGTGTGAAAAACTACAGTACATCGAGCATTGGTTTTGCCTGCGTGCGTCAATAAGTCAACCTCCCCTCGCTCTTACTTTTTTACCGTTTACTTAAGTTTCTCTCGGATGGGGACCGCGGCCCTTGAGTATGACACATATGGACTAAATAGAATTTGAAAATATATATTTTTTCGAATGTGATCGCGCAATTCAGAACGCGCACTACAGTACATCGAGCCCGCGTGCTATTGTGGTTTTGCCTGCATGCATCAATAAGTCAACCTCCCCTCGCTCTTACTTTTTTACCATTCATTACAAACGCCAGCGGCAGCTGTCTATGAACTTAATTTAATATAAACTTACGGTTCACGCCGTGCTTTGTTTCCGCAGTAGCTGTACTTATGAATATCCTTGTATTTATGAATACGCTTGTATGCATCACTTGCTTCATAATCTTTTTCTGCCTTCTCAATTGTGAAATGGCGTTTTTTTTTTAGCGCGTTTGGAGGTCTTCCTTGTTCTCTACGTACTTACGTAGAAGGCGTGATGATGTCACACGAAACTCCGCCCCCCACGGCTTTCCAGCTCAACTCCATTACATTATATGGAGAAAAAATAGCTTCCAGTTATGACCATTACGCGTAGAATTTCGAAATGAATCCTGCCCAACTTTTTTAAGGAAGCTGTAAGGAATGAGCCTGCCAAATTTCAGCCTTCTACCTACACGGGAAGTTAGAGAATTAGTGATGAGTCAGTCAGTGAGTCAGTGAGGGCTTTGCCTTTTATTAGTATAGATAACTTCTTGCCTAAGATTAAATCTTGCAAATACGATGCTATTGTTATTTCGAACCATGCACCTATGATCTTGGAGCTGAAATTACTAAGCCCCATACACTCACCCGCAGATGGCGCCTCAACCTGCTTCTATTAGCTGACGAGAATTGTACGAATTTATATCCAAACAAATCAAATTCTTTCTAGAGACAAATACATCCCCCAAGATCTCTGCAGGAATACTCTGGGAAACTCTTAAGGCCTTCTTAAGAGGACAGATTATCTCATATCTTTCCCACAGAAATAAATCCGAAGTGAAGAAAGTAGCAGAGATAAAAAGCAAAATTACTAAAATAGATGAAGAACATGCCAGACTACCAAGCAAGACTCTACATAGGAGAAGGCAGGCTCTACATTCAGAATTAAACCTCTTGACAACTAAAGAAACTGAACAACTAATTTACAAATCCAGACATCATTACTATGAACATGGAGGAAAGCTAATAAGCTTTTAGCTCAACAAATTCACAAGCAAGAAGTGCATAGCGCAATCTCGGTAATCACTAACGGAGATAAAATCATCGAACACAAAAATATAATGCACACTTTCAGAGACTACTATAAATCCCTATATACTACTGAGTTTAAAGAAGACAATATACAATCTAATGCATTTCTGGATACATTACAGATACCACAAATAGACGCTTTTAGTGTGGAGGAACTCTCTGGCGTTATCAGAATTACTAGATGCTATAAAGTCACTCCAAGGTGGAAAAGCAGCAGGCCCTGATGGCTACCCTGCAGAGTTTTACAAGAAATTCTCCGCTCAGCTAGCTCCCCTCCTATTAGCAACATTTACAGAAGCCAGAGATAACCAATTTCTTCCACAAACCTTTTGCCAAGCACTAATCACTGTCTTTCCAAAACAAAATAAGGACTTATTACAATGTGCATCATACAGACCAATTTCACTTCTGAATAACAACGTTAAAATACTCTCTAAAATCATAGCTAGAAGGATGGAGAAAGTGCTCCCTTTGTAATATCACAAGACCAAACTGGATTTATTAGGGGCCGACACTTATCTTCAAATCTTCGACGCCTGTTTAATGTAATATACTCACCAACTAAATCAAACACCCCAGAAATATTATCATTGGATGCAGAAAAAGCATTCGACATGATTGAATGGAAATACCTTTTTACTACATTGGAGAAGTTTGGGTTTGGCCCGAACATTTGTGCATGGATTAAATTACTGTATACTAACCCAGAAGCTTCAGTTTGCATCAATAACATTTGCTCAGACTACTTTAAACTAGAACGTAGCACTAGACAAGGATGCCCTCTTGTCACCGCTGCTGTTTGCGATTGCCATTGAACCACTGGCAATACATTGTCGAAATACTGATCAGATAAAGGGGATTAGCAGAGAAGGACTGGAACAGAAAATCTCATTATATGCAGATGATATGGTACTGTATATTTCGGACCAAGAAAATTCTGTGCCTGCAGTCTTAGCAGCACTCACAGAATTTCAAAAGATCTCTGGTCTCAGAATTAATCTGAATAAAAGTGTACTCTTTCCAGTGAATTCTCAAGCATATAATATTAGATTAGACACCCTTACCTTTTATCATTGCAGAACAGTTTAAATACCTAGGGGTAAACATCACAAGTAAACATAAAGCTCTATATCAACAAAATTTCAGCGTCTGCATGGAAAAAATTAAACAAGACTTGCATAGATGGTCAACCCTTCATCTCACACTAGCTGGAAGAATTAACACTGTTAAGATGAATATTCTTCCTAAGCTCCTTTTTTATTTCAAAACATCCCAATATACATTAATAAATCATTCTTTAAGCAATTAGATTCAACAATAACCTCATTTATTTGGAATTCAAAACATCCACGCATCAAAAGAGCGACCCTACAAAGACAAAAGGCAGAAGGGGGCATGGCTCTACCTAACTTCCAGTTTTATTACTGGGCAGCAAATATACAGGCGATAAGAACCTGGACACAAATAGAAGAACATACACAGGCTTGGACCGCAATAGAAGTAAAATCCTGCAGTACTTCTTTGTATTCCTTGCTCTGTGCTCCAATAAACACACGTTATCGGCAATACACTAATAACCCAATTGTGCTCCACTCACTTAGAATCTGGAACCAATGTAGAAAGCATTTTAAGACGGAGAAGCTTCTATTTGTGGCACCCCTGCAAGAGAACCACCTCTTTCAACCTTCACAAACATATGCAGTTTTTAATATCTGGAAAAAATTTGGAATTAACTTGCTTAGAGATCTTTATATAGACAACGTTTTTGCATCCTATGAACAATTACATTCCAAATTTAACATTCCAGCTACACATTTCTTTCACTATCTTCAAATCAGGAACTTTGTTAAACAGAACCTTCCAGATTTTCCTCATCTTGCACCCTCATCCATGCTGGAAAAATATTGCTCAATCTCAAGGAATTAGACTCCATCTCTACAATATATAAAATCATTTTACAATCCCTTCCTTTCAAAGATCCAAGAAGACACTGGGAAAAGATCTCTCAATTAATATATCAGAAAAGGAGTGGAAAGTAGCAATGCAGAGAATTCACTCGAGCTCCATATGCGCAAAGCATACAATTATACAACTCAAAATTATATATCGAGCACATCTGTCTCAACTAAAACTCTCCAAAATGTTTCCAGGGCATGATCCAACCTGCAAACGTTACAACCAAGACCCAGCCTCACTGGGTCACATGTTCTGGGCCTGCACCAAATTAACATTATTCTGGACAAAAATTTTTAATTACCTCTCAGACAGCCTTGGACTCACAATCCCTCCTAACCCATTAACAGCTGTGTTTGGGGTTCTTCCAGAGGGTCTTAAAGTGGAGAAGGACAAACAAATTGTGATTGCATTCACTACACTCTTGGCACGCAGACTTATTCTGATAAACTGGAAGAACCCAAACTCTCCTCTTTTAAGTCAGTGGGAAACCAATGTGTTATATTATTTGAAATTGGAAAAAATCAAATACTCAGTTAGAGGATCCATACAGACTTTTTTCAAAAAATGGCAGGATCTAATCAGTAATATTTTGAAATAAGTTCATAAAGCACAGAGAATTTATTAATTTAGGTATGTTTACAAGCCTTAAATTTTACGCCGTTTGGCTTGCTCTCTCTCTTAGGGGTGGGGATCAATCTGTTCTTAACTCAATTTTTCTTTTTGTAAAAAATTGATTGCTTTGTATGGATTGCAATAAAATTAATAAAAATAAAAAAAAGAGACAGAAAAGAAGAGAAATGGTAGGTGATACTAAAATTAATGATGACATCAGGGTATTCTTTAGGTGAAGAAATGCTGTATTGGTTGGGAGTACAAACCTCTGTGTTCATGGCTCTATTATGAGTGAGCCCATTTAAAGGTACAGCACTGTCTGAGAACTGAGGCATGAAGTAACTGTAATTTTAGATGAGTTATGGTTCCTTTCGACTGTGACCTTTCGATTTACCTGGAAGGAAGTCCTTCATTTCCATATGAAAAATACTCTTTGCAGTACTTGTGCCTTAAGTTTACTTTCATCAGCAATTACTTCATGTATGTATATAATGATACATATGCTGTATCTCTCTATTATAAAAAAAAATCTTGGAAGGAGACGAGACGTGATTATCTCAGAGACACTTTCACGTCACACAAGACGACAAGAGCTTATACAAAGAGATTTGAAAAAGTCCTGCTTGGTCAGACACATTTCTTGTAGAGAGAAAGAAACAATATTCAGTGACGGGCAGTTATAAATTGCGTTGTCACGATGTAATTCCAAACATGGAATCAAAATTCAATGTGATATTGATGAAAAGGTAAAAGCAAAAAAAGATTGAATACATGGACATAGGTGATATGACAGAAGTGCACTGTGTTAAATGCAGATCATGCGGTACGGCAGCAGTAGCAAGCCAGCAACTGATCAAGCAAAGAGGAGGTTAAAAAAAAAAACTGTATGTGTTTCCCATTGTATCACTGTTTAAGAGGGGGTGTTGGAGGAGCAACGTATCCTTGGGGTGCGTTCAGTCCCTCTCTTCACAACGTGAGCGGCAGAGATGCAAAGTGGTTGGCGCATAGCACAGGTGGGGGGAGGGAGGGGGGGATGTGAGCATGCAAAGCGAGCGGGGGCAAAGCCCCCTAGTTTATAATATAATAGATTTTTTTAAAAAACAGGTAGTTGAATGGTTTCATTTCAGCTTCACTGTTCTAAAGCAAATAGATAACAGTCATGATCTCCATGAGTTTCTGAATACTTTTGGTGTGTCAGGAGATGTTGCAATAACTTCTTGTCAGAAGTTTATCTGCAGGAAAGGCTTTCTCTCAAGAAAAAATAAAAGGATGGCTGTTTCCAATTAGAGCCCTGACTGTAATAATAATAATAATAATAAACAACCTGGGCACTGCGGCACGGTGGCGCAGTGGTAGTGCTGCTGCCTCGCAGTTAGGAGACCTGAGTTTGCTTCCCGGGTCCTCCCTGCGTGGAGTTTGCATATTCTCCCCGTGTCTGCGTGGGTTTCCTCCAGGTACACCTTTTTCCTCCCACAGTCCAAAGACATGCAGTTTAGGTGTATTGCCGATTCTAAATTGTCCCTAGTGTGTGCTTGGTGTGTGTGTGCCCTGCAGTGGGCTGGTGCCCTGCCCGGGGTTGGTTTCCTGCCTTGCGCCATGTGTTGGCTGGGATTGGATCCAGCAGACCCCCGTGACCCTGTACTTAGGATATAGTGGGTTGGATAATGGATGGATAAACAACCTACCACCTTGTCCGTGATAGGGGGACTTGTGAATTCTTATGATCCTTACAGTGAGGCTGGCAGAAATGTATGCTTTTTGTATGGGTTGTGAGGAAAGGACCGGAATAAACATAGACAACTACCTGTTCCAGCTGAGACATTAAATGAAAAATAGCTATAAAAGAAATGGAATTCATACTGACTTGGTCATCACCCAGGATGAAAAGGACTGCATATGTGAATTAGGTACTCCGTTCATGCATACATATTATATAGCTACAGAATCAGAATTAGAAACAAATGCAACACATTATAGACACAAATTGCACAAAATTTTACTTGAACATGCAAATCACAGAACAAAGAATCACAGATCAGTGATGAACTTTCTTCACACATAACCTCATCTCATCAAAAATAATTGTCTTTTACTACATGTACACTGAAATACAAGAAATTTTACTATTGAATTTGTTATCTATGGCAGTCTGAACACAGCATATACTAGATTTGATTAGCTGATACAGCTCCTTCTATTAAAGTAGTAATAGACAATAAGAGCTGGACATCTCATTGTAGTCTTATTTAGTGGAGAACACACTAATGGGACAGGAGGATTTTAATTGACTGAGTTCAGCATTTTACTCACCACAAACAACACTTAAACAAATACAACAGTAAGCTGCTAACTTACAGAAGCAAACAGTCAAATACCTACAACAACACAGTCTCATGTGGCACAGAGGCAGATAACACATTTAGTAATGCACACCCTAGAACAATGGAAATTAGCATCCCCTTATACCAAAACCATCGAACACATGATACCATCACTAATATCAAAACCTCCAAAATACACTTAAAACTTTCACAGATGTGCATAGACTAATATATGGATCTGCCATTACCACCATCACTACATTGGAATTAAAACACAAAATAAACAGGTCATTCCAACCAAGAAAACCTGCCTGGGAACAACAGTTGGAAACAGATTAAAAACAATAGACATGACATTGGTCGATTAATACTACAGAAGAAGAACAACACATCATCAAAACTCCAAAGAAACCTTCATCAAAAATGTATGAGGATAAAAACACACACAAAACATTAACAGCACAATGAACATGTAACACATGCATATATACCCTTAAATAAAAAATTACATTTAAAACACAGAGGCTAAAATGGTATAAATTATGGATAGTATGAAAATAACGCAAATCACAATTCCAAAACAATGAAAAACACATACTGTGTAGCATTTATAGGAAGCAATGGCACACAAACAGAGAAAAGTGTCACATAGTATTGGTCATCCATCTTGTCTAACGCGATTCAGCTTAATACTAAACAGCAGCTTGGATCAAGGAGTAGAGACAAAACATAGATTTTATAATATCAGTACAGTTGAAGCAAATTACTTTAACACATCTCATGAAAACAATAATGAAAATACACAACTGGAAGGCACCTGCCTTGGATGCGTATACAATTTATGGTATAAGAAGCACATCACTCTGTACCTGGCACTTGCAGACAAATTGTCTTCATTATGCACAACCCACAACAGACACTTCCGTTTTTAACAGAAAACATCATAGAACTCTAGTCAAAACACACAATTCTACTATATCTTTTCTTTTGCACAGCATCTCACAATAATGAAACAGGGATATGAAAATGTATATCTTTCACTACATATATGTTGAATTATAATAATCTTACTGTGGATTTTTTTATTTGTGGCTCCCTCAATTCTGTATTTCAGAAGCTGTATATAGCTAGAGAGTTTTCTTTTGTACACCATCTCAGAATAATGACTTGAGGTATATAAAAATAAATGTCTTTTACTACATGTACACTGAAATACAAGAAATTTTACTATTGAATTTGTTATCTATGGCAGTCTGAACACAGCATATACTGTATTAAGATTTGATTAGCTGATACAGCTCCTTCTGCTGTATTGCTAAAGAATTCTCTTTTCTTTTGTACATTGTCTCACAATGATAGTGGCAGAATCACTTTTTAATCCTTGCATCTTCATTGTGATACAGATAAACAGAACTTTAGGTGTCGTATTATAATCATTAAAATACTTTTTAAAGTAGTAATAGACAATAAGAGCTGGACATCTCATTATAGGCTTATTTAGTGGAGAACACACTAATGGGACAGAAAGATTTTAATTGACTGAGTTCAGCATTTTATCTATTTGTGTAAGCCATTTGTTTTCTGTTTTAATATTACAGCAACAAATGTGTTAAATAGGTTAGATAAAGATAGGAGTAATAGTAGCTGTTTGCAATTGAAAAATTAATTGAAATAAAAATAAAAGTAGAAAGAGAATATTACAATCAATTAATATGGAAATATTCCTAAAACATACTCAAGTAAAGTAACAAAGTAGGTATAAAACACTGCTCCCAGCTAAGGGCTTGCTTGAAAGAAAATTATTAGAAATTATTACAAAGAAAAAGAGAGTGCTAATCATGACAAACACTAAACTGAACTAATTGGGATATTCTCAACATGCTGGAACCTGCGATCCCATGAAGAAGCCCCTTTGGGTTCTGTGGGGGCCACCAGGGGGAGCTGCTGGGATTCACAATCACTATTTTCAGGGTCTTCCGTTTGACCTGGAAGTACTTCCAGTGAGCTATGCCCTAGCACTGGAAGTGCTTCCGAGTCACTGAAAAAAAAAAAAAACTGCTCGATCTCAGCTAGGAGAGTCAGTATCAGTAGAGGAGCTGGACAACAGTCGCCTGGGAGAAGTCGAGGAGAAAGAAGAAACAGAGTTTTGTTGTGCTGTATTGTGTTGTGCCATGATAGAAGAACCCTGTCAAAGGTATGTTTTTAATAAAAAATACGTATTTGAACCCAGGACTATGTCGGTGAAGTTGTGTTTGGGTTTGGAGGGTGCTGTTACACCGTCCCTTACTAGTAGTACATATATTAATTTTATAATATTAACTATATTATAATAACATTATAACTATATATTAAATATTCAGCTTTTTTAATGATGCATGTGTACATCTTGCAGATTTTATTCTATCTACATATAAATACACAAGAAACGTAGTCAAAGAATTCTCTCCTATGTTGGTTAACAAACAAATAACCAGCTCAATGGCAAACAAATTAGGAGCACACAGTCATAATAATAATGCAATCGGTACATTACACTACTACTACCAGAACATTAACCCTATCAGGCATACTCACGCATTATGAACAGCACAAATGTCAATAATAAATCAGGTACAGGCATTAAAGTAGAAAAGAAACTTCAGAAGTTTGTGTTGTGTCAAGTTCACGATCCTCTTGCTCAATAGTGTATTGCCATGAATGCAAAAAAATAAATGAAGAGAGCAATATAACATCTACAAGAAATCAGCATTCTTTATAAAAGTACAATTAATTAACATCACTTAATCATTTTAAAGCTCTATGCCACTTTATGGCAGGAAGGTAATAAATAACTAAGTGTTTTGGGTTTGCATACTTGCAGCAAATAAAATAAAAGACCGGAAAGGAAATCTTTCATTTGGGATGAACGCTATTTGACATGTCCCATCTCCAGCAGTGGCGTCGTTTTCTGCTACATTATGTTTTTCAGCTACATTCTATGGCATTGATATCAGACTGTGCAGCTTTTTCCTGTCTATCTGTAAGGTAAGGTTTATGTTTTCTTTAAACCATCCATCCATCCATCCATTATCCAACCCGCTATATCCTAACACTGGGTCACGGGGGTCTGCTGGAGCCAATCCCAGCCAACACAGGGCGCAAGGCAGGAACAACCCCTGGGCAGGGCGCCAGCCCACCGCAGGGCTTCTTTAAATCATCATTTTGGTTAATTAATATATTTATTTATATTAAAGCTGCAAAAGCCAGATGTAGTTTTGAACTAAACAACATCTTTTGCTTCTCCCTCTTTCTCTGTCTCTCTTCCTGTTTTAAAGTTTCCTTTCATTGCAACACTTGGTCCTCATTTTGAATAACCAGACATTTTGACTAACTTTTTACATTATTATTTAAAGGTTTTTAATTTAGATCAGTCTGGATAGGTTTATAATCACAAGGACTGAGCTGGGGTGGGGTGTGCACTGGATAGTGGATTGCCATGAGTCTCTGTACTATGGGGGAAAACTAGGACTTTTCTTACTAATAGGCAGTTTTTTGCTGGCAAATACTAAGGCCCCTTAACAAGCAGCCCCAGAGTAACAGAGAACCTCATGTTGGCAGGGTGCTAACTAAGTTTAAAGATAAAAAGAAAACAAAGTAGAGAATAGAAGATTCAAAAACAGCAAGTATGCTGTAGTCAAAAGAGGCTTAGGTCAGATACTAAAGGAAGCAAGCAAAACTTGCAATCAAAATTAATGTTTCAAAAGTATTTAATCAAAACTAGCACCAATAACTGTGAATGATTTTTTTGTTTTTAAGAGTTTTATCCAGTGATTGAATAAAGTAACTCAGTGCCTCAACATTTTATTTAGGCAGAGAAATATTCACTAGCAACATGTTTAAAATAAGAATATTTTTTAAAATATTGAAACTTAAATAAATACGTTCCTTGGATACTATATCAAAGATTCACCAAAACTACAGTACAGTGTCAAAAGAAGCTATTTACCCAAAATACTAACTGACTGTGTTTCCCTATGATGTTTAAATTTAGTTGTTGCACATCATTTTTCCAATAGCAACCAGTAGGCTGCATTTTTGGATTTTCTGGAAATTACATACATGATTGATTTCTTCTCTTTATGCAGGATTTGTCCTGGGCCCATAAAGCCTCAACAAAACTGTGACAATGTTGTTTTCTTAGACAGTCACTATATTGGCAAATTTTAAAGAAACTGGCAGGAAGTTGTTTATTGCCACAGATAAAATATTGGCAACACCAGCAAGTGGTTTAAATCAGCAAAAACAACAACTAACACAACTGTCATTTTTCTGCCATATGTAGACAACTCAAACATTCTTTACTTGCACTTATAAGATCACATTCAAGAAATGTTTGTAAATTTATGAGTATATGTGAGCATAAAGGGATTCCTAAACAAGTCATAAATACATAGGATTTATGTATGCCACTCGACAAATATTTGATCATAACCACCTTTGTTGGTTGAAGAATGCCAATCAATTGTAAATGCAAATTAAAAGTGCAAAAATGCAGCGTGCAAAGACATTGTTCTTAATATTGACTTTCATCGTTTTACACATGGAAGTGAGCATCCACCACAGTTGTCAAAAGCTTCTACAGATCGTCTCTAATAGCACAGATAATTATTATAACACAGAAGCAATACCACAGGAGATTCTCACATCACCGGGACTTATGTTGACTCCTACACTTGGAAGACGGCAACGCAGAGAGAGGAAGCAAAAAAGAGTTAAGCGAGCAGGATTACTAGCTAGGCTAAAGGCAGCTCCACATAAAACTCCTCTTCCTAGCATTCTTCTTGCGAATATTAGATCACTCGCAAATAAAATGGATGAGCTCCGACTGGATATTTCAACACATAAAACTACAAGGGACAGTTGCCTTTTGATTTTTTCAGAGACATGGCTGGATCCCACCATACCAGACACAGCAATTGAACTTGCAGGTTGCACACTCCATCGAGCGGATCAAACCCTCGATTATGGTAAGAAAACAGATGGATGACTGTGTGTCTATAATAATAATGTTTGGTGCACTAATATACTGTAACTACAATCAACAAGTTTTGTTCTCCGGACGTGGAATATCTGATGCTAAGATTCTGACCGTTTTATCTACCGAGAGAACATACCGTTGTTATTGTTACGGTATACATACCTCCTCAGGCTAATGTTAAGTCAGTGCTTGAAAAATTATTTGACATTATCAGTAAACAACAGAACTCGCACCCTGATGCAGTCTTTATCATTGCTGGAGATTTTAATCAAACAAATGTTAAGGATGTATTCACCAGATTTTATCAGCATGTACATTGTAAAACCAGAGGGGATAACACCTTAGACCACGTCTATACAAACATAAAAGACCTATAAGGTCATTCCACGCCCCTACCTTGGTCAGTCTGTTTATCTCTCTTTGTTTCTTCTTCTGGCGCACAAAGCCCTTATCAGCAGTACTAATCCAATTAGCAAGACTGTTAAAGTTTGGCCAGAAACTGCCATTTTCCAACTCCAGGACTGCTTTGAACAAACAGACTGGAATATATTTTTTCATCATATGAACTTAGACACGTATACTTCTTCTGTGCTGTTATATATTAATTACTGTGTGGACAATGTCACTGTCAACAAAAGGATTAAGGTCTACCCAAATGAGAAACCATTGATGAATAGTGAAGTCAAACAGCTGCTCAGGGAAAGGGACAAAGCCTTTAAATTAGGAGACACCTCAGCCTATAGAGCTGCCAGAGCTAACCTCAAGAAAGGCATCAAGTTTGGTAAACTAATGTACAAACAACGGATTGAGGAGGACTTTGACAGTAACTCAAACTCACAGTGGATGTGGCAAGGCATCCGATTAATCACAGATTGCAAAAGGAAAAATGACGTATGATGCACACTGGCTAATAAAAATGCCAACCTAGCAGAGGAACTTAACAGTTTCTTTTTTTTTTTTTTGACATTTAATTAATTTTATTGCAATCATTCCATACAAATCAATCAATTTTTACAAAAAGTAAAATTAAGAACAAGTCGACCCCCACCCCTGAGAGAGAGCAAGGTAAACTGTGTAAAATTTAAGGCTTGTAAACATACCTAAATTAATAAGTTTAATAAGCCAATAGAGATGAATGCAGAAGACAAAGAAATACAGAAATAATTGCTTCCTCTGTGCTTTAAGAGCTTATTTTAAAATATTACTGATTAGATCCTGCCATGTTATGAAAAAGTCTGTACAGATCCTCTATCTGAGTATTTGATTTTTTCCAATTTCAAATACAGTGGAACCTCGAGATACGTGTTTAATTTGTTCAAGCACTGAGCTTGTATAGCGAATTTCTCGTATCTAGAGCAAACTTCCCATTGAAAATAATGGAAATCCAGTTAATCTGTTAAAAATATCAACATAAAAATCAATTTTCCTAACAAATAACACTGATAAATAATATATACAAGTGGAACCTCGGTTTGTGAGTAACTTGGTTTACGAAAGCGTACAGCGTCGATGTCTTGCAATCGAGTAGTATGGATACACTTTGTCTGCTGAGCGTGATGTGATCATAATTGAGCTGATGGTTATTCTCTCTCGTCTGCTCGTGCCTCTCTCTTATCTCTCGCCGCTTGCTCTCTCTCTCTCTCCTTATCTCGCTCGCTCACCTCTCTCTCTCACTCCTTATCTCGCTCGCTTCCGTGTGCGCGCCTCTCTCTCTATCTCTCTCTCTCCCCTCTTGAGGGCAATTGTCTCCTATCCTCCGTCTGCATGTCCGCGATATTTTTGGATACGGTTATACGGCGAACTGCTACAGTGAAACAATGAAATCACAAGCGCACAAACCCGTAGATCCTCACGCTACGGGAGACCAAGGAACACTGAATGAGCTGACGGGCTGGCAGCGTCAGCTTGGGTGAATCCCCAAGTCGAGGCGGATCGGGAAATGCGTCACGCATACCCACAGCTGCGTGGCTCGTTACGCAAGCCAATGCTCGTATTTAGATCCAAATTTTTCGCTCATACTTTCCTCGTATCTTGAATTTATTGTATACAGAGGTGTTCGTATCTTGAGTTTCCACTGTAGTATAAAACATTGGTTTCCCACTGACTTAAAAGAGGAGAATTTGGGTTCTTCCAGTTTAGCATAATAAGTCTACATGCCAAAAGTGTAGTGAATGTAATCACACTTTAAACCCATCTGGAAGAACCCCAAACACAGCTGTTAATGGGTTAGGAGGGATTGTGAGACCAAGGCTGTCTGAAAGGTAATTAAAAAGTTTAGTCCAGAATAATGTTAATTTGGTGCAGGCCCAGAACATGTGACCCAGTGAGGCTGGGACTTGATTGCAGCGTTCGCAGGTTGGATCATGCCCTGGAAACATTTTGGAGAGTTTTAGACGAGACAGATGTGCTCGATATATAATTTTGAGTTGTATAATTGTATGCTTTGCACATATGGAGCTCGAGTGAATTCTCTGCATTGCTACTTTCCACTCCTTTTCTGATATATTAATTGAGAGATCTTTTTCCCAGTGTCCTCTTGGATCTTTGAAAGGGAGGGACTGTAAAATGATTTTATATATTGCAGAGATGGTGTCTGAGTCCTTGAGATTGAGCAATATTTTTTCCAGTATGGATGAGGGTGCAAGATGACGAAAATCGGGAAGATTCTGTTTAACAAAGTTCCTAATTTGAAGATATAAAAGCTTGTAGATATAAGCTTGTATATTTGCTGCCTAGTAATAAAACTGGAAGTTAGGTAGAGCCATGCTGCCTTCTGCCTTTTGTCTTTGTAGGGTCGCTCTTTGGATACGTGGATGTTTTGAGTTCCAAATAAATGAGGTTATTGTTGAATCTAACTGCATAAAAAATGATTTATTGATGTATATTGGGATGTTTTGAAAGGAACTTAACCGTTTCTTTGCATGGTTTGACCAGGACAATAACGAGCCTCCAGTCAGCTTCGAGCTGACCAGAGACTCACAGACTTTGGTCGTACACATACATGATGTGTGGCGGGCAGTCGAAAACATCAATACAAGGAAGGCAGCAGGTCCTGATAATGTGCAAAGACATGTGCTCCAGGCCTGCGTTGACCAATAAACGGAGGTATTTACACACATAATAAACCTCTCTCTCCTCCTCAGTCCCCTTGTGCCTGAAATCTACAACCATTGTACCTGTTCCCAAAACACCAAGGATAACCTGTCTTAATAATTATCGACCAGTCACTCTCACCCCTGTCATCGCAAAGTGCTTTGAACGACTGGTAATCACCCACATCAAATCCTCCATTCCAGCTGATCTACACCACCACCAGTTTGCCAATCGGTCAAACAGATCAACTGAGGATGACATCTGTGTGGTTCTATATGCTACCGTCTCGCACCTGGAAAAGCCCAACACCTATGTTAGGGTGCTCTTCATTGATTACAGCTCTGCATTTAATACCATAATACCTAACCAGCTGATCAAAGAACTCTATACACTAGGACTTGCTCCGTCCATATGCAACTGGTTACTGGATTTTCTCACCAACCACCCCCAGTCTGTCAGGATGGGCAAACACACATCTTCCACCCTTACCCTGAGCACTGGTGTGCCGCAAGGATGTGTACTAAGTCCCCTTCTCAATGCATTTTTCACCCATGACTGTCAACCCATCCACCAATCAAACATAATTGTTAAATATGTGGATGATACGACTGTCATTGGTCTTGTAACAGACAACAGTGAAGCTGCATATAGGGAAGAGATTCCGAATCTGACAACATGGTGCAACACCAACAACCTGGTCTTAAATACCAAAAAGACCAAAGAAGTTATTCTGGACTTTAGAACCACTAAAAAGACCAATCACAGTCCGATAACAATCAATGCAGATGCTGTGGAGAGAGCTCCCGGCTTTAAGTTTCTAGGAGTCACCATCTCAGAGGACCTTTCCTGGGCTGACAACAATTTGGCTATAATAGGCAAAGCACAACAATGCCTCTGTTTTCTCAGGAAGCTAAGGAGATCTGACCTCCCCCAGAAGCTGATGGTTAATTTCTATAGATGCACTATAGAGAGCATCTTAACTAACTGCATGATGGCCTGGTACAATAGCTACACCAAGGCTGCTAAAGAAGCCTTGCAGCGGGTTGTAAAAACAGCAGCGGCCATTATTGGGACTGAACTGCCATCACTCAAACTCTTGTATAAGACTCGCTGTATGAGAAGGGTCAAAAACGTTCTCAAGGACAAAACTCATCGTGGAAATTCTTTGTTTGAGCTCCTCCCGTCAGGAAGACGCTTTAGGTAAATCTGTGTAAGGCACAAACAGACTAAAAAATAGTTTTTTACCATCTCTGAATCTCCTCAGTCTGAGGTTAGGAGCATGCACTACATTGCCTGCCACACCCACCACACGACAAACAATACAATAAAATAGTTTATTTTTGTATAGCCCAAAATCACACAGGAAGTGCTGCAATGGGCTTTAGCAGGCCCTGCCTCTTGACAGACCCCCAGGATTGACTCTCTGAGAAGACAAGGAAAAACTTTAAAAAAAAAAAACCTTGTAGGAAAAAATGGAAGAAACCTTGGGAAAGGCAGTTCAAAGAGAGACCCCTTTCCAGGTAGATTGGGCGTGCAGTGGGTGTCAAAAGAAGGGGGTCAATACAATACAATACACAGAACAGAACAAATCCTTAATACAGCATAAAAATAAAAAGTTTAGAAGTACGGAGCAGAATTTAACAGTAGATGATATCACATAAGATTTGGATATTTAGAGTCCTGGAGACCTCATCCATCAAGCTGCCTCCCCCATTTGGCCATTCCATGGCTGAAACAGTGCTGGGTCAGCCATTCTGATGAAAGGACCCGTGATCCTCCATCAGGGATGACTTTACCATAGGCAGGCAAACAACTTGGCAGGTGGGCTGTGGCACCAATTGCCACATTTGAGTACCGAGAACAGAAACAGAATAGGTGAGGGTTAGTATCCAATTATAACTATCATGTTACTTATGCTTTAGTGCTAATGACTAACAACAGAGATGCAATATGTACAGTTAATCAGCAGCTCTAGTCAGGATATGCTAAACTGAAGTAGTGAGTCTTCAGCCGGGATTTAAAGGCTGAGACCGAAGGGGCATCTCTTATAGAAGCAGGAAGACCATTCGACAGTTTAGGGGCCCTGTAACTAAAAGCTCAACCTCCCACTGTTATTTTATTAATCCTTGGAATCATAAGCAGACTGGCATCTTGAGATCTTAATGTGCGCTCAGGTTTGTAAGTCATGATAAGTTCAGACAAGTTAGCCGGACCTTGGCCATTTAATGCTTTATATGTTAAAAGGAGGATTTTGAAATCTGCCCTAAACTTAACTGGGAGCCAGTGTAAGGATTTAAGAACTGGAGTTATGTGTTCATATTTTCTTGTTCTTGTAATAATTCTTGCAGCCACATTTTGGATTAACTGGAAGCTGTATAAAGAACAGTTTGAACAGCTAGTGAACACCGCATTGCAGTAGTCAATCCTACTAGAGATACAGTGCATCCGGAAAGTATTCACAGCTTATCCCTTTTTCCACATTTTGTTATGTTACAGCCTTATTCCAAAATGGATTAAATTAATTTTTTTCCTCAGAATTCTACATACAACACCCCATAATGATAACATGAAAAAAGTTTACTCGAGGTTTCTGCAAATTTATTAAAAATAGAAAAACTGAGAAATCACATGTACATAAGTATTCAAAGCTTTTGCTCAATACTTTGTCGATGCATCTTTGGCAGGAATTACAGCCTCAAGTCTTTTTGAGTATGATGCCACAAGCTTGGCACACCTATCCTTGGCCAGTTTCGCCCATTCCTCTTTGCAGCACCTCTCAAGCTCCATCAGGTTGGATGGGAAGCATCAGCGCACAGCCATTTTAAGATCTCTCCAGAGATGTTCAATCGGATTCAAGTTTGGGCTCTGGCTGGGTCACTCAAGGACATTCACAGAGTTGTCCTGAAGCCACTCCTTTGATATTTTGGCTGTGTGCTTAGGGTGTTGTCCTGCTGAAAGATGAACCGTCGCCCCAGTCTGAGGTCAAGAGCGCTCTGGAGCAGGTTTTCATCCAGGATGTCTCTGTACATTGCTGCAGTCATCTTTCACTTTATACTGACTAATCTCCCAGTTCCTACCGCTGAAAAACATCCCCACAGCATGATGCTGTCACCACCATGCTTCACTGTAGGGATGGTATTGGCCTGGTGATGAGCGGTACCTGGTTTCTTTCAAACGTGACACCTGGCATTCACACCAAAGAGTTCAATCTTTGTCTCATCAGACCAGAGAATTTTGTTTCTCATGGTCTGAGAGTCCTTCAGGTGCCTTTTGGCAAACTCCAGGTGGGCTGCCATGTGCCTTTTACTAAGGAGTGGCTTCCATTTGGCCAGTCTATCATACAGGCCTGATTGGTGGATTGCTGCAGAAATGGTTGTCCTTCTGGAAGGTTCTTCTCACTCCACAGAGGACCTCTGGAGCTCTGACAGAGTGACCATCGGGTTATTGGTCGCCACCCTGACTAAGGCCCTTCTCCCCCAATCGCTCAGTTTAGATGGCCGGCCAGCTCTAGGAAGAGTCCTGGTGGTTTCGAACTTCTTCCACTTACGGATGATGGAGGCCACTGTGCTCATTGGGACCTTCAAAGCAGCAAAAATTTTTCTGTAACCTTCCCCAGATTTGTGCCTCGAGACAATCCTGTCTCGGAGGTCTACAGACAATTCCTTTGACTTCATGCTTGGTTTGTGCTCTGACATGAACTGTCAACTGTGGGACCTTATATAGACAGGTGTGTGCCTTTCCAAATCATGTCCAATCAACTGAATTTACCACAGGTGCACTCCAATTAAGCTGCAGAAACATCTCAAGGATGATCAGGGGAAACAGGATGCACCTGAGCTTATTTTTGAGCTTAATGGCAAAGGCTGTGAATACTTATGTACATGTGCTTTCTCAATTTTTTTATTTTTAATAAATTTGCAAAAACCTCACGTAAACTATTTTCATGTTGTCATTATGGGGTGCTATGTGTAGAATTCTGAGGAAAAAAATTTAATTTAATCCATTTTGGAATAAGGCTGTAACATAACAAAATGTGGAAAAAGTGATGCGCTGTGAATACTTTCCGGATTCACTGTAAATGCATGAATTAATTTCTCAGAACACACATCCTCCACCCACAAACCAACTCAGGATCCAGATTAGGACCCGAGTGCAGTCATGCAACGGGTGATACCTAGGCACCACACTAGTTTAGATGGAGTGAAACAGTGTGAGGTTTTTTATGGTAGCTGGTCTGAGATCATTTTTAATTGAACATGTGCAATAAGCTACTATATATTGGTAATGTGCAATATACTAATGTAGTACAATATATAATATGTAATGTACTATTCATTAACAGGTGTAATAACAATTTTTGCTGCTGTACTTTGGGCAATAATAATTTGCTCTGGTTACTTGATAACTTAACACTATATACAATATATTTGGAATTATTGGGCTTTTCTTTAAATGCACCTTGGGGCTGCAACAAAAAATAATTTTGTTGTGTTACACAATGACAATAAAGTGCTTGAACTTAAATTGTCAACATATTGAAAGTATTACTCAGTTATCATAAATATGCACCCTTCAATGGATATTTCTTAGTTTTATGAGCATATTGTAACTAATATGAATGTAAAGTCCTAATAAAAGAAAGAAAGAAAGAAAGAAAGAAAAACTTTTCAGATACTAATATAGATTATTTTAGGAGAGGTGAAAAACACAAAAAAAAATGCTTTCAGCATCAATCCTGGAAAGACTAAATCAATAGGAGGAAACACCGTCGTGTTAACACATCCAGTATGCAGATACATTGAAAATCAAATGTTTAAGTATGAAGACCAGAAAAATAATTAACAGATATATTTATTCGCTGAGTTGGTAAGATAAGCAGCACATGTTCGTCCCAAGTGCATATTGCTTGGCAGATATTTGTCCACGTTCTAACAGATGCAGTCCTTGGGAATCCTGAAAAGTCCAGGATTCGGATAATAGAGTCACCAATAACATGTGTGTCTTAACAATTATCAAAAATGGTAGGAGAGCTGTGGGGATAATGCTGGGAAAGTACAGGTGAACTGAAAGTGTTGTCTCTTGGTGGTGATGGGGTCATTCTGACTTATTACAACATTAGAACAATCTAATTGAGGAAAGGTCATTAGGCCAAACAAAGCTCACCAGTCCTATCCACTTAATTCTTCCAAAATAACATCAAAGCCAGTTTTGAAAATCCCTGAAGAAGAACTGTCCACCACACTACTTCCATATAACTAATTCCATATACCTGTAGTTCTCTGTGTGAAGAATAACTTCTAAATGTTTATGCAAAATTTACCCTTAACAAGTTTCCAATTGTGTCCCTCTGTTCTTGATGAACTCATTTTAAAGTAACTGTCATGATCCACTGTACTAATTCCCTTCATAATTTTAAACAATTCAATCATTGACTTGGATTCTACACATTGTACTATAAAATCTAACATTCTGTTAGTCTTCTTAATGGCTTCTGAACACTGTCTGGCAGATGATAATGTTAAGTCCACCACGACTCCAAAATCCTTCTGATAAGGTATACTTCTAATTTATTTGACTTCCTAAGTGTAATACTTTACACTTACTTACATTAAATTTCATGTGCACCCAATCTTCACAAGCCTCTATGCTTTCCAAGTCTCCCCGTAATGGTTCAATGGTTTCTCAATTATCTGCCTTTCCACCTTAACCAATTTATTTATATTTCTATCAAAATCATTTAAATATATTAATACACTCTTAATGTCCTCTAATTATAAGGTTCCTCACACCATAACCTTCTGCTCCTGTGTCTGAGCTAATTAATAATAATAATAATAATAATTATATAGCACAACAAACTTTTACTCTTATAAGAAACAAGTGCATATTGCTTTCTAATTAAAAGCACTATACATAAAGAAGGCAAGAGACAAACAAGATCTAATTTACAGGTATAAAAATATACATACATACATACTGTATATACCAGACTACAGAATTGGCAGGTCCACCACTGGTGCCCTGTGCTTTTCACAGATGACAGCTGGTTCACCCTGAGCACATGTGACAGACGTGAAAGGGTCTGGAGAAGCCACGGAAAACGTTATGCTACCTGTAACATTTTTTAGCATGACCAGTTTGGTGATGGATCAGTGATGTTCTGGGCAGGCATATCCATGAAGGGACACACAGACCTCTACAGGGTAGACAATGGCACCTTGACTACCATTATGTTTTGGTCCATCTGACGCCGGCAGCTTGCACCTCAAATTGCCCAGGAACTCAGTGATGCCCTGGTCCATATCTGGGAAAAGATCCCCCAGGACCCATCCGTTGTCTCATTAGGTGCATGCCCCGACTTTGTCAGGCATGTGTACAAGCATGTGGGAACCATACAAACTACTCAGTACGATTTTGAGTTGCTGCAATGAAATTTAAGCAAAATGGACAAGCCTGCTGCATCATTTTTTCACTTTGATTTTCGGGATGTCTTTGAATTCAGCCCTATGTAGGTTGATAATTTTCATTTCCATCAAGCGATGTGCCATCCTTTCGTTCCTAACACATTACCCAGTCTATATCAGTATAGATATTCAGCTTGATCTTTTTCCTTTTGAGGTCTGATGTGTTTTCAAAGTTTTCACGGGGAAGACGTGCCCTCTAGTTGAAGAAAAATGAAAGTTTATTTATTTTACATGTGCTTCCCGTGTACATTCTGTGTCGGGTCAGGCGCTATATAGCGTCAATTTTACAATATATATGTACAGTGTAATGAACTAGAATGAACAACATAATGAGCTGGTGTACTACCCTGGTAATCCCCATTTAATCAAGTGCCAAATATATTAAATTTCAGCAGAAAACAAAAGTACAAGATCAATGCCATCTGCCATAAAATAAAGGGTCTTAAAGGATTCATATTTTCTTCTGAGCAGGAATTCCATCTCCCTCAGATAAGGGTTCAAACTGACCACCTACTTTCAGTGGCTGTCTCAGTCATATAAAGAGACTATGGAAGGGGCAGGGATTCCTTGACTAAAGAGAAGTTATAGTCAAATACCTTATGACTGATGTTCTGAGGAACAAAGAGGACAATGTGTTAGCAATATTACCACCTCTTGAAACAAAGTGGTATGGCTTTCCTTGTGAGAGCCGTGAAGATGTCCTTGTGAGAGCCTTGAAAATGCATCCCCAACACACCTCTTACTTTGGGATCTAACTGAGAGGTCATGGACTCGGGAAAGGGAATGAGTATTGGGAGTCTACACCTCCTTTCTGAGTGAGCTCTGTTAAATGTGCAGCCCTGTCTGAGAACTTAGGCATGAAGTATCGTTAATATCAGATCAGTTACTGTTCTATTTGACTATTAGCTTTTGATTTATCTGAAAGAAAGACCTTTATTTCCTGATCAAAAAAAACTCTTTTCAGCCCTTGAGTCTTAACAAAATTCATCAGGTATTATTATATAGTATACAGTATATATATGTATACTGCTCAAAAGAATTAAAGGAACACTTTTTAATCAGAATATAGCATAAAGTCAATGAAACTTATATGGGATATTAATCTGTTCAGTTAAGTAGCAGAGGGGGTTGTTAATCAGTTTCAGCTGCTGTGGTGTTAATGAAATTAACAACAGATGCACTAGAGTGCAACAATGAGATGACCCCCAAAACAGGAATGGTTTAACAGGTGGAGGCCACTGACATTTTTCCCTCCTCATCTTTTCTGACTGTTTCTTCACTAGTTTTGCATTTGGCTACAGTCAGTGTCACTACTGGTAGCACGAGGCGATACCTGGACCCTACAGAGGTTGCACAGGTAGTCCAACTTCTCCAGGATGGCACATCAATACGTGTCATTGCCAGAAGGTTTGCTGTGTCTCCCTGCATAGTCTCAAGGGCATGGAGGAGATTCTAGGAGACAAGCAGTTACTCTAGGAGAGCTGGAGAGGGCCATAGAAGGTCCATAACCCATCAGCAGGACCAGTATCTGCTCCTTTGGGCAAGGAGGAACAGGATGAGCACTGCCAGAGCCCTACAAAATGACCTCCAGCAGGCCACTGGTGTGAATGTCTCTGACCAAACAATCAGAAACAGACTTCATGAGGGTTGCCTGAGGGCCCAAATGTCTACTGCGCCCTGTGCTCACTGCACAGCACCGGGGAGCTCAATTGGCATTTGCCATAGAATACCAGAATTGGCAGGTCCACCACTGGTGTCCTGTGCTATTCACAGATGAGAGCAGGTTCACCCTGAGTATATGTGAAAGACGTGAAAGTGTCAGGAGAAGCCGTGGATAATATTATGCTGCCTGTAACATCGTTTAGCATGACTGGTTTGGTGGTGGGTCAGTGATGATCTTGGAGGCATATCCATGGAGCGACTCACAGACCTCTACAGGCTAGACAACGGCATCTTGACTGCCATTAGGTATCAGGATGAAATCCTTGGACCCATTGTCAGACCCTACGCTGGTGCAGTAGGTCCTGGTTTCCTCCTAATGCACGACAATGCCCGGCCTCATGTGGCAAGAGTATGCAGGCAGTACCTGGAGGATGAAGGAATTGAAACAATTGAATGGCCTTCACGATCCCTGACTTAAACCCAATAGAACATCTGTGGGACATTGTGTTTCGGTCCATTAGGCGCCGCCAGGTTGCTCCTCAGACTGTACAACAGCTCAGGGATGCCCTCATACAGATCTGGGAGGAAATGCCACAAGACACCATCCGTCGTCTCATTAGGAGCATGCCCCGACGTTGTCAAGCATGCATACAAGCTCGTGGGGCCACACAAGATACTGAAAAGCCTTTTTAAAGTAGCAGAAATTAAGTTTTGAAAAATGGACTAGCCTGCCACATCTTCATTTCACTCTGATTTTAGGGTGTCTACACAATTGAGCCCTCTGTAGGCAGAAAACTTTTATTACCATTAAAAGACTTGGCATCCTTTTGTTCCTAAGACATTGCCCTGTCGTTATTTGTATAGATATCCAACTTCATATTGAGATCTGATGTATCTAATGTGTTTCTTTAAAGTGTTTCTTTAATTTTTGTGAGCAGTGTATATATATATATATATATATATATATATATATATATATATATGTATATATATATATATGACCATCTCCAAGTGCTGGGTTTCGACTCTAATGATACTTTGCCAGGCCTTTAATGCAGATGTCTTCATTTGATGATTGTTTGTTGGACTTTCTGGACTCAGTTTTGTCTTCAGCAAATGAAATGCATGTCCATTTGGGTTGTGGTCAGTTGATAGACTTGGCCATTGAAAAATATTCCACTTCTTTGCCTTCAAAACCACTTGGTTTGCTTTCACAGTATGTTTTAACCCACTACCCATCTGTACTGTGAAGCGTCATCCTATTAGTTTTGCAGTATTTGGCTGAATCTGAGTAGATAGTGTAAGACCCTATACATTTCCGAATTCATCCTGCTACTTCTGCCAGCAGTCATATCAACAATAAACACTAGTGACTGACTTCCTTTCACAGCCATGCATGACTATGTCATAAACCTCCCTCCACCGTGTTTCACAGATGATGAGATATTCATTGGATCATGAGCTGTTTCTTCTCTTCTCTATTCTCTTCTCTTTCCAACATTCTGGTATATATTGATCATAGTTTCCTTCATACATTCTCTTCTCTTTCCAACATTCTACTATACAGTATATTGATCTTAGTTTCCTTTGTCCAAAGAAAATTGTTCCAGAATTGGACAGGCTTTAAAAACAATTCTTGTAAAGTCTAATCTGTCTTTCCTGTACTTGAGGTTTACCAGTTGTTTGCACTTTGTGGTAAAAACGTTTGTCTTTACTTTCATGAAGTCTTCTTTTCATTTTAGATTTTGGCAATGATAGGTCTACCACCTGGAGAATGTTCTTGGTTTGACTAAATGTTGTGAAGGGGTTCTTCTTCACCAAGGACAGAATTCGGCAAACATCCAGCACAGTTGTCTTCTGTGGTTTTCCAGACCTTCTGGTTTTGCTGAGTTTACCAGTGTGATCTTTCTTTTTAACAATGTTCCAAATGGTTGATTTGACCACTCCTTTTCTTTGTTCTATCTCTCAAAAGGGTTTGTTCTGTTTTCTCAGCCTAATGATGGACTGTTTTAACTTGCATAGACAGCTCTTTGGACCTCATATTGAGAGTTCACAGTTACAGCTTCCAAGTGCAAATTCCACACTTGGAATCAATTTCAGACCTTTTACCTGCTTAATAATGGATGAAATAATGAGGGAACTGCACCCATCTGACTATGGAACAACTTGTCAATCAAATGTCCATATACTTCTGAGCCCCTAGAAATGAGCAGGGTATGCAGAAATATGTTTGTCTTTCCTAAAAGGCTCATATGATATTTTTGGTAAACCTCTTGAATTAAAGCTGAAAGTCTACACTTCAATCACATAATAATTGCTTTATTTCAAATCCGTTGTGGTGGCATACAGAGGAAAAAACATAAAAATTGTGTCACTGTCCGAATATCCATGGACCTGACTATAAACATACACATATACATACATATACAGATACAGAGAGCATGAGACTAGCGGGAGCTTTAGGCTTTTTGTATAGCGCCTAAATGGATATCAATGGATAAGTTACTATTTTTTTGGAATTCCAATAATGACGTACTACACGATAACGTGCAGTGAATACACTTGACTTGACCATTCATAGTTTTCATACTCTTTCTCTGTATGCTTAGCGTTCATTTGCTCAGAGGTTGATGTGCTTGCTGCTTCCTGAACAGCTCTTCTTTTCTCCACCCTAGCGATACGCTTCTTCTCTTCCTTCTTCGGTATCTTTTCACATTAAAACTGATTAAGTCAGTGTTTGTGTTGCAATTACTTAGTACATTGTCCTTAATTGTTCACTTAAGCTGGCACTTAAGTCTTCAATCTGCCTCAAGAATGATTTAAAATATGAAGAGGTAGGGGAAGAGACAGTAAAGGTGTTAGAGAATTAGAATGGCGCCTGTACGCATGTGCCGCCCTCCTGCCTACTGCTGAGAGTTGATTCTTAAATAAAATAAAATAAAAGTAAAAAGAGGAATAACCTTGGAGGTCAATCATCACCCCAAAATAGTAGATGTCACATAGTATGTGTGTACCAAATTTCAGGTCAACAGTTCAAATGGTTTGTGAGCTACAGGTGGTTTAAAATCCTGGACAGACAAACGAACAGCAACGGTTGCGTATTATATATACATGAAAATAAAGATGTGCAATCTGAAAAAATAAATAAGAAAGCAAGAATTTCAAATATAAAATGTAATTCTTTAAATGGCAGAATTGTTCATACTTTTTTTAAGAAGACATTAAGTAAAGCATTGATTACTATTGTCCTCCTCCTAAGTAAAAAAACCCTCCTTTTCTTGCCTCTAGTACCCCTGACTCCCCATCTTTGCCTTTTCTTTATGTGCATTTCACAATCCATATTTCATTTGCTGACAGATAACTGAGCTGCAACTCTCTACGTTCATATTATTTGAAGCCTTAAAGAGAAATTACTGCCATCTAATAGGTTGCAAGGTAAGAATTAGCCTTTTACCTGGGATGATGGGTTGCTCAGTGTCAGCCACGAGTTTTTCTAGACCAATGCAAACACTTCATAAACTCAGTCAGTCACTTTGTCTTGAGTGTCAGACAGCTCTGGAATATTTTGAATCATCCAACAACTACCATCCTACAGGAACACAAGCTCATCGAGACATGCACAGAACACACCATCCTCTGGCACTACTTTTCTTCATTCATTGGCATGTCAAGTGATATTGCCATTAGTGTTCTTGCCTTTTTTAGAAACATATTGGTCCACTGGCCAAGTCCTGTACCACCCTTTCCTCAATGGCAACCTTTTGCTGTATTGTTAACCTTAATATTTTATACAGAGAGAGTGCCTTTGTTATTGAATATTTCTACAAATCAAAAATTCCTTTTGTTGATTTTTGTTCTTTTTATATTGTTTTTAGGGCATATATTACTCTTTTTTGTTTCACTGAGTTCACTTTCTTATAATTTTAATTTTTTTTAAATTAAAAAAATCACATTAGAAAGTTGTAAATTGTCTCACTCAATGGGAAAACCCATAGTTACTTAAATATAACACTGAATATTCCTTAAGTGCTGTAATTACCTACAAAAACTGACATGAAAAGAAAACAAAGGACGATTGCTGATTTTAAAGTATCTCATCGCTTAACTTGGACGTTTCAGAAGAAGATGATTGTAAAGGAATAAGCAATTACTGAGTACCATTAAATGACATAAGAAAAAAGCAGGAACTTTAATCGAAAATCTTAAATTGATTTCTAAAAGAGCCAGTAGATATGATCATTTTTAAAATACATCCATGAAAATGAATTAAGATTTATATGTGAGTTTGTTATGCCAGGTATCATGTCTTTTTTAATGAAATTGCCACTTTAATGAAATATGTGTTTATGCCAGTATGCAAATTTTAAAATTGAATTTTTAATACATAATAAAGCCCTTCAGATTAACAAAACAACAGCAACACAACAAAACACATCTGTGATACAGATGAGTTGCATGGTGAAACAGTACTACATGGACTAGAATTCTGCTTTTGGCTGTGTCTATTTGGATTCCTCCAGGTAGTTTTTTTTTTCTATACCCTTAAAAACATGTGGATTAGGTTATGGAGATCTGCATGAGTCTGAGTGGAAGCTCAGAAAAGAAGTGGCAGCCAGTCCAGGGTTGTTTCCTGCTTTACACCTGATGCTGCTGGAAATGACTCTGAAACACATCCATGCAAAAATTTGAAAAATGTCTAAAGAAAGAAATCCATTGATTAAATAAATTACACAGCTTACATAAAGAAAAAATATTTTTAAGTGTAAGACAGAATGACTAAATAAAAAAAAATCACTGAAATTTACTTCTTTATTTATCTTTGTTACTTATTTATTTAAGAATCTATAAAAAACAAAATGAACTGGGTTATTACCCCCAAAAATATTCTAAGAACAAATGAAAAAATCACATATAACATTACAAAAAAAAAAAGAAATAGCCATAAAACTCGGCCTGTGTTTTGTAAGAAGTTTATGCTTAAGTCAAAGTTATACTTAATTGAAAAAAAAAACAATAAAAAGAGAAATACAAACTATATTTTAAAATTCAATTAGAAAATAAATTAATCATTGATGATGATGACTTGAATATTTCTAATGTCACCATGATTTTTAAAGATTTCCTGAACCAAGGATAGAACAATCCATAAATAATGGGATCAATAGTGCAATTCATTGCTACTAAATAAAGCAGAGCAGTTTGTATAGATAACAAGTTTGCAATGTTAACACTGAAAAACATGAGAATTAAAAAAAATACAAGAAAAGGTGAGCAGAGGATAATAAAGGTTATGACTACTATTCCAAGTGTTCTTGCAGCTTTTCTTTCGGATGATTTAGACAATTTATTTTTTCTTTCATCAGGAAATTGTGATTCTTTCATCACACATTTGATAGCTTTTGCATGTCTTCTTGCTGTTATAAATATCTTTGTATATAAACATATTATTACCATCATAGGCAGCAAATATGTAAGTAAATTATGTACTATCCACCAGTATGCATAATGAGAAAAAAAACATCCACCTACACACATGTCTGTTGTAAGTAGTCCTCCACTTTGAAAAATAAATATATAAGTATATAAAGATGCAAATAACCACATACAAACTATGCAAATACCTGTCCGTAAATTGGTAACATTTATGCTGTAATAAAACGGATTACACACAGCAAAGTAACGATCCACTGATATGCCCATCAAATGTAAAGAAGAAACAAATGGCAATAAATAGGCATAAGTTGTATAATAAGGACAAAATTCAGTCCCAAAATACCAGCAGTTGTTCATTGTTAAAGCAAACTCACCAGGCATAACAATAAAACCACTTAGAAAGTCTGACACCGCAAGTGAAAGAACTAAGAAATTAGTTGGAGTGTGAAGTTGTTTGAAATGAGAGACAGTGATGATCACAAACAAGTTTCCAAATATTGTAATTAAAATCAGAGTAGCAGAGAAAATGTACATGAAATTTAATATTTCAGGTTTCCTTAGTATTTTAATGCACGATGCATTATTATCAGGATAGCAGTAACTGGTTTCAAAGTCCATGGTTTGACTTTTGGGAAGTTTCCTCCTTGCTACATAATGAATCTGGCCTCTTCATTTTATTTATCCAACTAATAAAGAGCATTTGGAAGAGCATTAACAAAAGGTCTCAACAGACAAACACACACTTCTATTCTAATTAGCACTAGCACTCAGAATCCCATGAGTGACAAAAGTGTTATGGTTTTATATTTTACATTATTATTATTCACACTCAATATTTAGATGATATTATATATACTGTATATAATATATATTGTGACGTGTGAGTTGCTGTCAAATGCCTCAAAGATGAGGCTGAGTCTATGTACTTTAGCAGAACCAGCATTTTTTCAACTTGAAACATGAATAGCAAGAATATTTATTGTAGTTGGATCCACCATTCTATTATACACAGACACAGCAAACAGGCATCGTCAGGTCGAGGTCAGTGGCCAGTTATACTATTTCCTGCATCGCCCATTGGGCAACCAGACCTTTGCAAGTGACAGTGGTCAGCTTGTAGTTGTTTCTGTGGCGCTGTGAATCTGCAGTTGCCTCGGAGACGGATAAGCAACCCTCAACAGACACAGCAGTCATGCTTTTGTGTTTCGTCCTGTTGGGGAGAGTTTTAAAAGAGTGTAGAAGTCTTATGCTATAAGGAGAAATTTGTTTGTTTTGTGCATCAGAAATAATCTTATATAGACATAGGTTTTAAATATAAAAAGGAAGGAGAAATACAGTATAACATACCACATACAATATATCTCAGCACCAACATGCTTTAATATAATAAAAAAAATTCCCACATATGCTAATGCATATACTAAAAAAAACTTTACACACATCTATGTAGTATCTTAGACTGAATATGTCATGTCAGTGATGGAGTCAATATATATTGCCAGATTCGTGTTTTATATATATAGTAAATAGCAATGCAACAGTTTAATATGTTTATTCCAGTTACCTGTTCTCATTAAACAGTCTAATTGCTGAGGGTACAAATGATCTCTTTTATCTGGAAGTTTTTATTTGATATTATATGAGTCTATTTAATGCCACAGAGCAGACATTAAAATTATAATGTCATCATTTCATTGAGGATTTGATTCATAGGTCCTCATACAGCTGTGACGCAACTCGCTACTTTAGTCAGGAAAAGTAGTTTGACTTGTCATGGGTACACATGTTGACAAAGGTGCAGATTAAGCCAAAAGGATGATGAGGAGAGGCAATGAACATGTAATCAAAAGCAAGATGGAAAAAGAGGTGCAGGAGAAGAGAAAGTGAGGAAGGCTGAATGGAGGTGGATAGATAAAGTAAAAAAAAGGGGAGAAGTGCATGACAAAGCTCTATAGATATGTTTGTTCACGCACATCAACCCCATATAGAAGTTGGAAAAGATAAAGAGAAAAAAGAAGAAGGCGAAGAATATTGGAAACATAAGTATTAGATGAGCGTGGCAGTGATATTTTCAGAAATAAAGGTATTAGTCATTGCTAAAATGGTTCCAGAAAGTATATTCTTGGTATGCTTACGATATTTTTAAATGTAAAAAAAAAAACAACAACAAACATTCTGTTATAAGGATACAAATGCTCTGCACATACAGTAGCTCCTTTATTCTTAAAGTGCTCAGCAAAAGGTTGAAGCACTACAGACTGGTTGATGTTTTGAATTCATCCAAGACTTGTAGACAAGGAGTAACATGGGCATCTTTACTCTTTATCTTGCATAGAAAAGAGAAGTCTGGAGACTTGTGGAACTAAACTAGATCTTCAAACATTTTAGAAGAATGCAACTACTGCAACTAATGCAGACGTCCTGGCATAACTTTGATATTACAGAACAGGTAATATCTAAATTGCCTTGTACTTGTAAAGCAGTGACCAAAATAGCATCAATTAACTGTTGTGTTCCAGCTAATACTGAATGAAATAGTAATGACTAATATTGAACAAATTTAAATTTTTTTTGGCAGACAATGGAAATACAGTACATCCCTATCCAAGCTAACAAGCATTAATATCCTTAAAAGAAAATTATTTTCCACAATCTCTTCCTTAAATATCCCAGCCAGCAGTTGAATGGAGGCAGTTTGGAAATGCAGCCTTGCCTTAATCTCTTTAGCATTATGTTTACCCCAGGAAAAAGCCTGAAAAGAACAGAATTTTTTTCAACAAAAAAATGTGATTATGTGTAACAGTAACACGTAAATACCAAAATGTCAACATAATTACAGTAGTAAAGGTAGGCCTAGTGTCCACTGCTGTACTGGTGCAAATTTAGCATATATGCACTGTTCAAGTAGCTGTTGAAAGATTTTTTGTAATATTTATTCTGTTGCTTTTGCATGACAGGATAGATTGTCAGTATGTCATTCACACAATCAACACCACCCATTTTATTATTGTAACCAACCACAGCACCAGGCTTAGCGACTCCTAGACATCTTTCTCGCCCTTCCAACTAATTGCAGTCATTTTGCCTTTTTGACATGCAACTGCAGCACAAGCTGTACCCTGACATGTCCACATGACTAGAGTCACCAGACATACCACTGCAGTTTGGTCATATAGTGCCGTATGCATAAGTTTTCGTTTGAAGTAAAATCTCAAGCAGTTCAGGTGAGGTATAGAGACTGTCCAATGTCAAATAGCGGAAGCAGAAGAACGGATCAGCGGCGGAAGCAGAGAGCGGATCAGCGGCGGAAGCAGAGAGCGGATCCACGGCGGAAGCAGAGAGCGGATCAGCGAACGGAAGCAGAGAGCAGATCAGCGAACGGAAGCAGAGAGCACAGCAGTGTCTCCCACAAGCACGTAGCCCTTCGCAAGCCCCCGAGCAAGTTTACCTGAGGTAAAGCTGGCAGCTGACCAGTAGAAATAACCGGCAGTGAGAAATTAAAGTCAATCGCTCAGCGGGTGGTGGAAACTTAAAGCCGGCGGTCTGTTAGTGATTCAGCTGAACACGGAAAGCGCGAAGCACCTATAAAACGGTGACTTCAACATTTAACGTAAGTTTTATCTGCTCTCTGCCCATTGAGGGCACGTCTATATGTTAAAGTCCTGCAGTATGTACAGTTCAGCTTTTCCGCCCACAGTGTAGATAGCGTCACCTGCCAAAAGTGTTTCATTAATTTAGAGTTGGTCGGAAAATACGTGAATTGGAGGACCGCATTAGAAATCTGATAGTGATTAGGCAAACCGAAAATTGGATCGACTCGGTTTGTTTAGACAATTCGGCTACAGTCTCTCCAGGTCCCACTGTAGTCAGCGCGCGAAATCAGCAGCACCAATTCAGCCACAGGGCGAGTGGGCAACAGTAAGACGGGGGTCTAAAAATACAAAATGTAGTCCCCCGGCATCCAGGTCACCAATTCGGACCCAGAACAGATTCTCAGCTCTCCGCAGCGCGTCTGTGGAAACTGAGAATAATAAAGTGCTCATAATTGGCGATTCCATAGTGCGGAATGTTAGAATTCCATCCATCCATCCATTTTCCAACCCGCTGAATCCGAACACAGGGTCACGGGGTCTGCTGGAGCCAATCCCAGCCAACACAGGGCACAAGGCAGAAACCAATCCCGGGAGGGTGCCAACCCACCACAGGACACGCACAAACACACACTAGGGCCAATTTAGAATCACCAATCCACCTAACCTGCATGCCATTGGACTGTGGGAGGAAACCGGAGCGCCGGAGGAAACCCACGCAGACACGGGAAAACATGCAAACTCCACGCAGGGAGAACCTGTGAAGCGAACCTGGGTCTCCTAACTGCGAGGCAGCAGCGCTACCCACTGCGTCACCGTGACGCCCTGTTAGAATTCCAAACTATGTTAAACCAGCAGTTAATGTTAAGTGCCTTGCAGGGGCCAAGATTTCTGGCATAGAGGCCGCATTGGACCGTGTTGCCGACATGAAGTATCTACCTTATTGCTGCATGTCGGCACTAATGATATTTATTTACAGCAATCTGAGGTATTAAAGCGGAACTTCATCTCTCTATGCACCAAAGCTAAAACAAAATGTCGGAATTTAATTGTATCTGGTCCCTTACCAAGATTATATAGAGGGATGTGATTTATAGCAGATTGCATTCCTTTCACTGCTGGCTAGAAACCTGGTGTGCAAATAAAAGCATAGCATTTGTGAACAATTGGGATGATTTTTGGGAAAGGCCTGGATTTTTCAGAAGAGATGGTCTTCATCCTAACTGGAGGGATCTTATGTATTATCCCAAAATATGGCAGCAAAACTGCCTGGTTGACTGATTAGAGCACCATCCAGGCCGCAGTCATGTGATCTTAAATCACAGGCTGTTGTTTATCCCACCTGTTATTTTCCTGAAGCTGTTACCCATAATCCCTGTTGTGGGGCATCCAGTAAATTTAGTCTTGATACAAACCATAAATTAATTGATAACCAAAAATAAGGTGTATAATTAGACCAAGGGATAAAACCAGACACTCCACCAGGGGCATCTGTAATAGAAATTTAATTCAAATTAAAACAAAAATATATCAGCAGTTTAGAAAGAACCATGCAGTTTTAAATGCTGTTTATTGAACATTCGCTCTCTTGGCACTAAAGCTGTTTTGGTAAATGATATATATTAAGTACAAAATCTGATCTGTGTCTTCTTACTGAAACCTGGCTTAGTAAATGTGACACTGTTCCCTAGCTGAGGCGTCACCAGATGGATACTCGTTCCTTCATAAGTCTAGAGATTCTGGTCGAGGAGGAGGCCTTGGAATAATTCATTGTAACAAAATGCAAATCACTCCTAAAAATTTAGGCAACTTTACATCCTTTGAGGCATTCATTTTAAATATTAAAACAGATTCCAACACAATTATAGTGCTAGTCTACAGACCACCAGGGCCATATTCATTGTTCATGACTGAATTTAGCAACCTTCTGTCTGATTTGGCTATAAATTATGATCACGTAGTTCTGATGGGGATTTTAATGTACACATTGATGTGGAAACTGACACTTTTAGCAAATGTTTTACTTATTTGTTAAATTCAGTAGGATTTTGTCAGATTGTCAAAGGTCCAACTCATAATCATAACCACACATTAGATTTAATTATAACTTACAAAGTTGAAATTCAAAATTTAAATATTACTCCATTAAATGTAGTTATTTCCGATCACTTCTTAATTACATTTGATTTAGTTCTGCCCATGCCAAGCACTCACAGATTAAAACAAAGACAGTGCGACATCTAGATTGTAATTCTGCTTCAAAATTTATAGATACCTTGAGTAAGTCGAGTGTAATTGTGGAAAACCATTTAGATCAGTTAACATCAAATGTAAACGTGGAAAACAATTTAGATCAGCTAACATCACATTATAATGTGACCTTGAGAGATGCTCTGGACACAGTGGCTCCCCTAAAACAAAAGTGATCAAAGCACATAGAAACTCTTAAATTAGAGTGTCGAAAACTGGAGCGCAGATGGAGAACAACAAAGCTACATGTCTTTCAAATTGCATGGACAGAGAGTGTTAATAAATATAAAAAGCCCTCTTTAAAGCTCGCTCAGAATACTATTCTACATTAATAGATAGCAATAATAAAAATCCTAGGGTACTTTTAGAGCAGTGGCTAAATTAACAAATGGGAATTCAGATCAACAGTGCAAAATACCAACAGATATTAGCAGTACAGACTTTATGAACTTCTTCAATGAGAAAATTAAAAATATAAGATCCCAGATCTCAGCATCACAGTACAAACCAAATACTAGCTTAGCAGACCCTGCCACATTGCATTCAGCACTTTAGTAATTTTAATCCTGTAACTGAGCAGGAAGTCTTAACTTTAATTACTAAAATGAAGCCCACTACTTGTTCCCTAGATCCAGTGCCAACAAAACTAGTAAAAGTGCAATGGATGTTCTTGCAGCCCTATTCTAACATTATCAATAGTTCATTACTGCATGGCACAGTACCTGATGCACTAAAAGTGTCAGTCATTAAACCTTTACTTAAAAAGTCAGACCTAGACCCACACATACTAAATAACTATAGGCCTATTTCAAATTTACCATTTCTCTCTAAAATACTAGAAAAGTAGTCGCCAGTCAGCTTCAGTCACACCTTACGCATTACAATTTATTTGAGAAATTCCAGTCTGGCTTTGCACTGGTCATAGTACAGAAACGCACTAACACGGGTTGTAAATGACATTCTGATATCCTCTGATGAAGGAAACTCCACTGTAATTATGTTGTTGGACTTAAGTGCAGCATTTGACACCATTGACCATTCTATTTTACTGCACAGGCTAGAAAACGATGTTGGGCTTACAGGCCCGTGCTCGCTTGGTTCAGTTCTTATTTATCAAATCGATTCCAATATGTACAGAAATGTGCTGACAGTACTCCATCATTATACACAGAAGTTCAATATGGTGTCCGCAGGGCTCAGTACTGGGACCTTTACTGTTTTCACTTTACATGCTTCCACTGGGATCTCTCATTAGGAAACATAATGTTAATTTTCACTCGTATGCAGATGACACCCAGTTATACCTTTCATTTAAATCAAATGAAGTTTCTCCGATGTTGTCTTTAATTAGTTGTGTTAGTGAATTAAAGGAATGGATGAATGAGAACTACTTGTCTTTAAATACAGATAAAACAGAGATGTTAATTGTTGGAGGGAATGACGCTGATCACAGCAATATTTTGTCATCATTTAACTCAGTTGGAATCCCAATTAATTTTACTGAATCAGCCCGCAATCTAGGAGTTATCTTTGACTCTAGCATGTCATTTAAAGCACATATTACAAAGTTGTCCAAAACATGTTTTTCCATCTTAAAAATGTTAGGAAATTAAGGCTTTCTAAATAAACAGGATTGTGAGAAATTAATTCATGCATTTATCTCTAGTAGGATTGACTACTGCAATGCGGTGTTCACTGGCTGTTCAAACTGTTCTCTATACAGCCTCCAGTTAATCCAAAATGCGCTGCAAGAATTATTACAAGAACAAGAAAATATGAACACATAACTCCAGTTCTTAAATCTTACACTGGCTCCCAGTTAAGTTTAGGGCAGATTTCAAAATCCTCCTTTTAACATATAAAGCATTAAATGGCCAAGGTCCGCTTACTTGTCTGAACTTATCATGACTTACAAACCTGAGCACATTAAGATCTCAAGATGCCGGTCTGCTTAGGATTCCAAGGATTAATAAAATAACAGTGGGAGGTCGAGCTTTTAGTTACAGGGCCCCTAAACTGTGGAATGGTCTTCCTGCTTCCATAAGAGATGCCCCTCAGTCTCAGCCTTTAAATCCCGGCTGAAGACTCACTACTTCAGTTTAGCATATCCTGACTAGAGCTGCTGATTAACTGTACATACTGCATCTCTGTTGTTAGTCATTAGCACTAAAACATAAGTAAGATGATAATTATATTTGAATACTAACCCTCACCTATTCTGTTTCTTTCTCGGTACCAAATGTGGCATTGGTGCCACGCCCACCTGCCAAGTTGTTTGCCTGCCTATGGTAAAGTCATCCCTGATGGAGGATCACAGGAATCATGGGAAAGAGGGTCCTTTCATCGGAGGCAAGCAACTTTCAGCCGTGGAATGGCCAAATGGGGAGGCAGCTAGATGGATGAGGTCTCCAGGACTCTAAAAATATCCAAACCTATTATGTCATATCATCTACTGTTAAACTGCGTACTTCTAAAATTTTTATTATTATGCTGTATTAAGGAATTGTTCTGTTCTGTGTATTGTATTGTATTGATCCCCTTCTCTTTGATACCCACTGCAGCCCAACCTACCTGGAAAGGGGTCTCTCTTTGAACTGCCTTTCCCAGGTTTCTTCCATTTTCCCTACAAGGTTTTTTGGGAGTTTTTCCTTGTCTTCTCAGAGAGTCAAGGCTGGGGGCTGTCAAAGGCAGGGCCTGTTAAAGCCCATTGCGCACTTCCTGTGTGATTTTGGGCTATACAAAAATAAACTGTATTGTATTGTATTGTATTGTATATAGTAACCTTGGTCAAGCAAAGGGTCTGACAGAGAAAGCACACATGATATGGTGATGCTTTATTGACTGTACTTACCATCCCACTTAGTCCCTCTACTGGTGTAAAGTATTAAATTCCAAATATACCTAGAGTATGCTTCGTACAGCATGCAAAAGCCTATTTGGATGCAATGTACAGGATCTTATTCACAATAGCCTTCCCTTGTATCCCACTTATATCATAATTGGAAACATACACTTTCTGCATATTTTTGATGATCACTTAATGTACATCCCACAGTTTGTACATTTTGATACTGGGTGATTGGCTTTATCACAGTCATTATTAAAATGTATGTATTTCAGAATTAATGAAAAATAACACTCATAACTTCAACAAAATGGATGTCTGCAACAACTGGTTTATGTACCAGTACCATCTGTGGACTGGTTTCCCCATTATGCCCTGCAGTATCAGGAGACTGAAAAGCACCCCCATGTCATCTGCAGTAACTTTTCCAATTTATTCCACCAGACTCTAATTGAAAATTGTAAATTGTCAAGATAATCATAATGTACATATTTTAGTAATAGTAATAAGCAAGTTTACAGAGGGATTTTATAGGCATGTGAGACTTCAACTACCTGATTATTATCTGGGATAATCTTGCAAACAGAGCACACTATTTTTTGAAGTAATCAATAACTGTTTTTAAAACAGTATGTTAAAGCACCAATGTGTGTGAAGTCTGTCTAGATTTAGTATTTTGTAATAATCAGGATAGAAATGAGGGTGTAGAGGTGCTTGAGCCAAAAGGATCAAGTGACCATAATATAATACAATTCTCATTATTTTGGAAGAGCGAGAATGCAAAGACTAAAACTGTTAAGACTAACTTTGGTAGGGAAAATTTAAGCAGACAAATTCTAGTGAGGATGGACTGGGATAAGCTTTTAAGTGGTGAAACAGTCAAGGAGCAGTGGAACAGGTTTAAAACATTTTACATATAAGGCAGGACAGATACATATCTAAATGTGTAATTAGTAGGCAATTTAAAATAACTATGCAGTTGTTTAATAGTGATTTGAAAAATAAGCTGCAAAGGAAAAACAGCTTTATAAGGCATACAATATTAATAAATCCAATGTGAATCACAGGACATATTAGAACATGAGGGAAACCATTGAGAAGGATATTAGGGAAGCTAAAAGTCATTTAGTGAGGAATAAGAAGATAAGATGAAAGAAACTAGAACTAAAAAGATTCTTTCAGTATTTTAGTAGTAAAAAAGAGTCAAGGAGGAGGTGAAGGGAATTGAAAATATAGACAGTGAAATAGCAGATGCTCTAAATAAGCATTTTCTGAGGTCTTCACATGTGAGGAAATAGATATATCATGTTTTACCAATATGCTATAATTCTATAAGGATACAAAAAGGATATGATCAAAGTGGAGCATTTGATATTTTATTTATTTTGACTTTCAGAAAGCATTTGATAAGGTGCCACATGAGAGGTTGGACATCAGATTAATAGAAGTGGGAGTTTGGGTTGTTATATGTAGATGGATGCAAAATTGGCTCAGACACAGGAAGCAGAGTGTTATGGTGTGAGGAACCCTATCAGAAAAATGTTCATAGGGCATTAAGAAAACTAACAGAATGTTACATTATATACCATGATGTGTAGAATACAAGTCCAAGGAGGTTATGCTGAATCTTTATAATGTACTGGTTAGACCTCACCAGTTGTAGTGCGCTTTTGGTAGGCATGCAACAAAAGGACATAGCAGCACTAGAAATGGTCCAGAGAAGAGTGACTAGACTTGTTCCAGGGCTATGGGGAATGAATTATGAAGAAAGATTAAAGAGCTGAGCCTGTTCAGTTTAAGCAAAAGGAGATTAAGAGGAGATATGACTCAAGTGCTTAAAACTATGAAGGGAATTAGTACAGTAGATTGAGACTGTTATTGTAACATGAGTTCATCAAGAACACAGGGACACAGTTGGAAACTTCTTAAGGGTATATTTCTCACAAACATTAGGAAGTTTTTCTTTACACAGAGAACCATAGACACTTGGAATAAGCTACCAAGTAGTGTGGTAGAAAATAAGACTTTAGGGGCTTTCAAAATTATACTTGATGTTTTTTAGAAGAATTAATTGGGTAGGACAGGTGAGCTTTGTTGGGCTGAATGGCCTGTTCTCATCTAGAGATTGTTCTAATGTTCTAATGCATGCATTAATGCAAAGATTATTATTATTTCACATTTCAGATGTAGTTTTATAACATTAATGAAATGATGGGAAAGGAAATCAAACATATTACATGCAATAAATGCCTGATAATTCAAAAGACTATTTGTATATTAATGCCTTCATGGTAATTAGTGCATCACACTTTTGTATACTGAGAAAGGAGGTCCTACTCCTTCATTTGTTCTCACTGACTTTTATGATTTCTCAGTTTAGCCCTTCATTTCTAGGTGCATAACAACTTTATTTTTGGAACCTGCTCAGCTTAACATTGTAAAACGCAAAGATCATAAGTGTACACAGATCATTAATGGTACCAAGTAGCCATCTGTTCAGGAGATCTATAACACATTCTGTCTCATAAAGGTAAACTGCATTTTTAACACTAGAATTCCTGAAGCCAACGAAAAAATCGTAATCCGCCCACCTTAAATCCCTTCGCACCACTACCATCAGTGTGTTTTGTTTTGTCAATCGTCCAATCGGCACAAGCAGCAAGCAGCCTGCTGTCCCATCCCCTGCCTTGATGGAGCTCAGCTCACAGGCAAAAGGTCTCCCAGCTCAAGCCAAGACTCCTTATCTGAGTGTGGGGTGCCTGGAATTGTATAGAGTAAATAATACAGTATATCGTAATTTGGAATACATGCATTTCATGTGTGTTCTGTGTGTACAAAGACCTTGAATGGTGCAGCAGTAAGAACTGGTGCTTTATAACCTGAAGGTCCTGGGTTCAAGACCTGGTATTATTATTATCATTTCTACAGTATAACAGAAACACATTTGATTTGAGTCTGTAACCCCAGTGTAAATTTTGCTACTTGTAAAAGTTAGCGCTTGTTTTTATTATTACATTTTTTCTCTCATCAGTGGCGTTCATGTGGCACAAAAACATTTATCTCCATTTTTTCACAAGAGCAGTGCTGGGGCTAATGCCTGCAGAACTGTTTTTGTAGCTACAATCAAAGATACAATGTCCGTGACTACTATCAGACTGGAAAAAGGCAGGGCCGTAGCAAAAGACAGCTTCTTCACAGCGGTTTCACCAGCTGATAAACTGCACTGTACCACAACTCAGTTCTGCTTGGCACTATAAGTAAAATGGCACTTTGCCTGCAGCTACAGTCACTTCAGTAGTTGAGCAATTTGCCGTGCTAGTGTTTAGATCTGACAGCGCCGCGCTGTCAGTTCTAAGCAAGCATCAGCCACAGTGCTACTCTTGTGAAACGAATGGAGATAAATGCCATCAATTTAGAGAGGGAGAGGCAAGTTTGTTGTGTCCATGCAATGCCAGGGGAATGTAATTCACTGCTAATTAGCTTTTAAGATCCCCTGTTCCAAGCCAAGCTGTGTGCCAGCTACCAAGCCCAGTTTGAGAAGACTGAAAAGCAGCATTACTTCAAGAAGGGAACTTCAGTGTCTATAGTAACAGAAAGAGTAACATTTGAAGTTTCTGGGGCAAAGTGCCTAACAGCAAGCTGAGGAAGGAGACATCACACCACACTACAGACAATGGACTATCTAGCCAAAAACAAGAGTGAACTCCATTGCAAGCAGAGACCTCCAATTCAACCTGGAGCAACGGCACACCATTTCATACCTCAGATATCATCCACAAAGATTTAGTATTACAATACTTTTATCTGTGCCAAGATTAGAACACTAAACAGCCAATTAACAAACAGCTAAAAACTTTACATCTCATGTTTGATTGTTTATGTGTAACAGGCTCATGATTATTTGAGAAAGGATTATAAAGAGTTGACTTAGGGATGAGACAACCATAGGGAGGAGAAATGTGGTTTTATATTCAGGCAGACGAACAACTGATGCAGTCTTTGCACGAGACAGTGTATAGAGAAGCATCGAGTTGCATATGGTGTAAATTTTAGAGAAAGCTTATGACAGAGTACAACATCAAGAGGTCCATAGGTGAATGAGGGAGAAAGGAGTACCAAAGAAGTATGGGAAGATTGTACAGGATATGTATGAGGGAGTTAAAACTTGGGTTTAAAGAAATGTTGTGGTAACAGACAAGATCCTAATTAAAATAGATCTGCATCAAGGATCTTCTTTAAGATCTTCTTTGATGTGCTAAGACCAATGCCCCTGGTAAAAGCTTTTTGCTCATGGCGTTGTGTTGTGGAGCATCAGAAAGAGGTGGACAGGAACTTGGAAGAAAACTGAAGGGCTTTGGACGAAGATAAATAGGAAGAAGTCTAAATATTTGAGGTTTCATGACGATCAGAATTTAGAAGTTAGCCTGCAGAGATAGCTATCAAAAGAGTGGATACATTTAAATATTTAGAATCAGTGAGTGCTCAAGACGGAAAACTAGATGCTGATATAACCCATAGACTGCAGTATGGATGGAACAATTGGAAGGAGGTATCAAGTTAATTTTAATACCCTCATTATATCCATTTTGCCAATCACTAAAATTTCTGGTTTCTCCTTAATTAGTTTGAGAAAATTACTACTCATCCATTCAGAAACACAAGTAAGACATTGCGTTAGTGAATCAAGAGAGTTGGGGTCATCAGGCTATTGATAACTACAGTTGTGTGTCATCAGCTGTGGTAGCTCAAGTAATGCCCTGAGATAATCTGGCCTAATAGAAGCATGTATATTGAAAAAGCAGCGGACCAAGGATACAGCCTTGTGGAACATAATAAAAATATTATGTCTTTGAAGTATAATTACCACAACTAACAAATAATTTTATATCTGGCAGGTAGGAATCAAACCAATTTAAGACACAGCCAGAGAGGCCCACCCATTGACTAAGGCGATTTCTAAGAAAATTGTGATAAATGGTATCAAGTGTAGCACTAAGATCTAAGAGGATGAGAACAGATAAACAGCCTCTGTCTGCATTTACCTGCAGTCATTGACAACTTTAACAAGTGCAGTTTCCGTACTGTGATTAGTTCTGAAACTTATCAAGAATAGCATGTTTATTAAGGTGGTCATTTAGCTGCATAATGACTGCCTTCTCTAGGATTTTACTTAAGAAAGGCAGGTTAGAAATAGGTCTAAAATTTTTAAAAGTAGAGGAGTTGAGATTATTTTTCTTGAGCAGGGGTTTAACTACAGCAGTCTTAAGACAGTCTGAGAAGACCCCCATATCTAATGATGAATTTATTATGTCAAGAATACTATCAATTAGCAGGCCAGCTACTTCTTTGAAAAAGTATTGGGTTAAGGACATGAGTGGATGCTTTCAGTTGAGAAATTATTTTATATAAATCAGGAAAGTCTATCCCGGTGAAAGAATTTAATTTGTTTAAAGTCGAGTTTAAGAGGATTTAAAGGGGTTTAGGAGGATTCATATTGGGGAGATTTACTATATTATTTCTAATATCATTCATGTTGTGATTACCAAATACAGCAAAAGCCTCACAAGTTTCACTGGAAGTTTTTGGAGGCATTTCATCGAGTGACCTGGGTTTAGTAGATGATCAATTGTACAGTATAAGCATTGTTATTTAAAATTCTTGAGAAATAACACCACCTCTCAGGACTATGTTGTTGTATTCTGTTATTTTAGCCTTCAATATCTCATAGTGGATAATCAGTTTAGTTTTCTCCATTTTCGCTCAGCTCTCTGGCATGTTCTCTTTAGATCAGACACTCTCTGAGTCTTCCATGGTATAATAGCTAAAAGATATACACGATATACAGTAGCATTTCATACATACAACCCCATAAATTCAATACAGAAAGTAACTTTTAATGAGCGCCAACATAAAAAGCAGTGGATTAAAAAGAAACAATAGCTGAAAACTTTTTATTTTTTAAATATCAGACTGCTCCTGATCCAGTGAACACAAATATGAACTTCCAAACTGTTAGAACTACTTGGAACATCTAAAAGCAACAGATAAGAATGCAGTTTGAACAATTTGATAGCCTTAATCTTATAATACTTTCAATAGAACAAAAAATAAATATCTACTTTAAGTAAATTAAGCGTGTAGATTGTAAAAGTAGCAGAACTCCAAGATACTCAACCACTACTTCTTGACTCAAATGAACTAATTAGAATTCAAACAGGAAATGTGAGAAATTCCAGAATGGGAAACGTATAATTTCAGTAGCAAGTTTCTTCAAAGTCAAATTTGCATAATTTTACAATAACTATTATCAGAACTAGTCTTATAATTTTTAAATCAGACAGTGATAATATTAATTGCACTTTCTAAATCTGAAGTTTAAACATAATCATTAAAAATGTTAACTTTGGCATTAGAAAATGACATCAATAGAACAAAGATAAAAATGTAATATTATATATCACAAGTAAAGATAAATTATATTGTTATACACCATTTAAATTATTTTTTATTGAATCATTCATAGTTATACCTTAATTAAATGTTTAAATATCCAGAGTCATGCAAATAAAAAACTGCAAAAGCACAACTGTGAAAAAAGTCCAATAGTGTCAGTAGATGGCAGTATTAAAAGAAATGCAAAAGATAGTACTATCAATGAGGGAAAATCATACCGATAGTATGTCTTTATTTAACAACTATGAATTCTGGGATAAATCCACTTATTTATGATTTTTCCTCTACATTTGGTTCCATGTGTTTTTAAATTATTGAAAATATTCCAGTCTGCCTTCTCCATCTATAACTTTGACAAAAATATGGTCCAAAACACTTTCAGAAACAGTTCTCTATAGAATGAGCTTCTAACATGCACAACGGGTACCAAATACTTTCCTATGTTTGCATTTTGAATTGCCTTCTCTAAGGCTACATTGTTGATACTGTGATAAGTATTTGTGTTTGACTCATATTTTAAGGGTTATATTTAGATAATCACTTACACACTTCTGCATTTAATTGCCATTTTGCAGTACTTCTTAGCTTGTTGTTTTTTCCATTCTTTATTTGTTTCTTCAATGATAGGCTGCACTCTATAGGAACCATTAAGAGGGTTGGCCAAGGATGACTCCCTCATACCCTTCAGAATCTGGTTTAGAAAGAAAAAATCATATTCCCTTGGTGATTGCTAGCGTAGTTTCAGTAAGATAACAATCTTTATTTCATCTAAACCTTTATAAGTTTATTTGCAATGAAACCAGATATATCAAGCACCAGAAGTTAAAAAGATGAAATCATACAACTTGAATAGCTGAATAAATGTCTCATAAAACGCTTTGTATGAGCAAGGTAGCCTTGAAAAGTCACAGGGTCAGGAGTTTTCCAGAGAGTGTTGCAGGTGGCAGAAGAAGAGCAAATAAGTTAGTGCAGATGGCAGGTTTAAACCAAGAAGAACCAGGACAATCTGAAAAGCTCTAAAACTCTCTCTTTTATACAGTACCTTAATGGCCAACCATTTATGACTTACAGAAACAATGCAACGGTTGCATCATGCTACAACTGAACTACTAATAATTTGTCAAAGGTCATGTTATTTGCCTGATCTATTTAGCTGTCATACTATAAAAGTAGTAACTTCAGGATATTTTCATATATTCCAATATCCTATCAGCCTATCTCCAAATAATTCTTCAGCCATCATGATATTCTTTAATGTAAAATATGTATGTTTACTAAACAATCTACAGTACAGAAAAACATGCCTTTTAAGTATCTACTTAAATAAGCTTAAAAACTCTACCTATCCATCTATTCATCTTCTAAACCCACTTGTCCAGAGCACAATCGTGGGGAAGCTGAAGCCTAGCCCATCAAGTACGTGCAAGGCAGGAACAATCCCTAAACAGGATGCCAGTCTATTACAGGGTGTTTACACACACAGTCACACAGGCAAATTTAGCTTCGCAAATCCACCTAATCTGCATGTTTTTCAGTTTCTTCATACAGTCCCATACATCTGTCTAAATAATCCTTTTCGATTATTCACGCGTAACACAAATGTAATATTATGTGTCCTTTTTCCATACAATGTAACATTATTTTAAACCTCTGTAAATACACCTTTGTTTTTTCACCTTTGGAATTATTTTTTCCCATTTTAACATATTGTAATGGCACTGATTAGTTGCATCAGCCTGTGCATGGCATCATAAAAACGCAACAATAGTATGAGCTGGCAGTCCATCATGCAAATGAGAAGCTTCAGATCCAGCTGCAGGTGAACCTAAAAAACAGAAAGCCTGCCGCAGTTGCTACTGCTCTTCTGGCTAGAATGTGACTTGAAAGTGTGATGTATAGAGAAAGACTCCATTGACACTCCACATTGGTGGGCACTTCAGTGGGCTGCTACAATATTTACATGTGTTTTTTGCAGTATTTATTATTTTTAGTTTTCTGATGCCAATGTCAGTGCAGTCCCGTTTATTCACCACTGTTTTGTGTGTTTGTATTGTGGTTGCAGTCATGTTATTTTATTGATTTTATTGCAATCATTCCATACAAATAGATCAATTTTTATAAAAATAGGATTGAAAACAAATCAACCTCCACCCCTGAAAGAGAGAGCAAAACTTAAAGCTAGTAAAAATAAATAAATTGATGAGTTTAATAAGTGAATAAAGATATATGAAGAAGAAAAAGAAATGGGAAAAGAATCTGCTTCCTCAATGCTTTAAGAGCTGAATATAAAATGTTATTGATTAGATCCTGCCAGGTTTAGAAAAAGTTCTGCACAGATCCTCTAAGTGAGAATTTGATTTTTTTCCAATATCAAATAGTATAAAACATCAGTTACCCACTGACTTAAAAGAGGGGAGTTAGGATTCTTCCAGTTGAGCAAGATAAGTCTACATGCCAATAGTGTACTAAAGGCAATTACAGTTTGTTTCTCCTTCTCCACTTTAAGCCCATCTGGAAGTACACAATATGTTTTAATGTTTTAAATTCCAAATAAATGAGGTTATGGTTGAATGTAATTGCTTAAACATGATTCATTGATGTTTATTAGAATGTTTTGAAATAAAAAGAGAAACGTAGGAAGCATATTCATCTAACAATGTTAATTCCTCCAGCTAAACTGAGATGAAGGGTTGACCATCTATGCAATTCTTGCTTAAATTTTTCCATACAGGCGGCAAAATTTTGGTGATAAAGAGCTTTACGTTTACTTGTGATGTTTACCCCTAGGTATTTAAACTGATCTGCAATGATAAAAGGAAAGGTGTCCAATCTAATATTGTATGCTTAAGAATTCTGAGACCTGAAATCTTTGAACATTCTGTAAGTGCTGTTCAGACTGCAGGCACAGTATTTTGTGGGTCTGATATATACAGTACCATATCATCTGCATATAGAGACATTTTCTGATTTTCTGTTCAAGTCCTTCTCTGATAATCCCCTTTCTCTGATAAGCATTTCAACAGTGAACTGCTTGTGGCTCAATGGCAATTGCAAAAAGTAGTGGTGACAAGGGGCATCCTTGTCTGGTACCACATTCTAGTTTAAAGTAGACTGAATTAATGTTGTTAATACAAACTGAAGCTTCTGAATTGGTATACAGCAGTTTGATCCTTGCACAAATGTTTGTAGTGATAAGGTAGTTCCATTCAGTTATAGCAAATGCTTTTTCTGCATCCAATGATAATAAAATCTCTGGGGTATTTGACTTTGCGGGTGAATATATTACATTAAACAGGCACCAAAGATTGGAAGCTAAGTTTTGGCCTTTAATAAATCTAGTTTGATCTTGTGATATTACCGAAGGAAGCACTTTCTCCATCCTTCTAGCTAGGACTTTGGAGAGTATGTTAACATCATTATTCAGAAGTGAAATTGGTCTGTATGATGCATATTGTAATAATTCCTTATTTTGTTTAGGAAAGACCGTGATTAATCCTTGGTGAAAAATTTGAGATAGAATTTGATTGTCTCTAGCTTCTGTGAATGTTGCAAATAAAAGGGGAGCTAGCTGAGTGGAGAATTTCTTATACAATTTAACAGGGCAGCCATCAGGGCCTGCTGCTTTCCCACTCTTAAGTGGCTTTATAGCATCTAGTAATTCTGATAGTGCCAAAGTTTTATCCAATTCCTCTGCACTAAGAGTATCTATTTGTGGTATCTGTAATGCATCCAGAAATACATTAGATAGTTTGTTGTCTTCTTTAAACTCAGTAGAATATACAGATTTATAATGGTCTCTAAATGTGTGCTTTATATTTTTATGGTCAATGATTTTGTCTCTGTTTGTATTGGTGTTTGCTGGGATTGCACTGCAAACTTCTTACTTGTGGATTTGTTAAGCTAAGAGCTTATTAGCTTTCTCTCCATGTTCATAGTAATGATGTCTTGATTTAAAAATTAGTCATTCAGTTTCTTTAGTTGTTAAGAGGTTGAGCTCTGAATGCAGAGCCTGCCTTTTCCTATGAAGAGCCTCACTTGGACACCTGGCATGTTCTTGATCTATTCTAGAAATTTCGCTGGTTAGCTCTGATGCCTTCTTGGTTTCTAATTTATTTATGTGGGAAAGATATGAGATAATCTGTCCTCTTAAGAAGGTCTTCAGTGTTTCCCAGAGTATTCCTGCAGTGAACTCTGAGGATGTATTTGTCTCTAGAAAAAAAATTATTTGTTTTGATATAAATTCTGTACAGTTCTCGTCTGCTAATAAATGTGGGTTAAGACACAATCTGTGAGATTAGTATGTGGGGCACAATGATTTTAGCTCCATGATCAAATGGGCATGGTCGGAAATAACAATAGCGTCGTACTTGCAAGATTTAATCGTAGGCAAGAAATTGTTATCTACAAAGAAATAATCAATTCTTGAGTAGCAGTTATGCACGGGTGAGTAGAAGGAACACGTTCTTGAGTCTGGGTTTATAAATCGTAGATAAGTTGTAGTCAGTTATAAACTGTGTAATTGTCTTTGCAGTGTTAGATGTCATCACCCCTGTGACAGGAGACCTATCTAAGAGTGGATTTAAAACACAGTTAAAGTCCCCAACCATTATAATTTTATGATTGTTCACATTGGGAATGGATTTAAATAAATTTTGCACGAGTTCCCTTTCATCCACATTTGGTGCATAAACATTTATCAAAATCACTTTACAGTTAAATAAATTGCCCATGACTACCACATACAGTAGCTCCCTTCAGGATCAGATACTACATCTGATACCACAAATGAGACTGTTCTATGCATAAAAATTCCCACACCTCTAGTTTTCTTTGTAATGCTGGAATGAAACATTTGGCCAGTCCAGTCTTTTTGCAGCCAGAAATGATTCTTGCTTAATAAGTGGGTCTCCTGTAAAAATACAATTTTAGCATATAGACCTGTTAGGTGAGAGAATACTTTCTTTCTCTTTAATTTGTGATTCAGGCCTTTAACACTAGAATTACCAGAGCCTACGAAAAACTCGTAATTCCCTCCCACCTTAAACTGCTTCTTAAATCCCTTCACACCTCTCCGCCAGCTGTTTTCACTAAAGACGCAGCTATAGCTCTGCAGTGTACCACGATGCATACTAACGCTACCCATGGTTCTGACACACAAACGCTGGCGAAGCTGCCTTCTTCGTGTTTTACCGTCACTTGCTTTTCTTTTTATTCAGTTTTATTGAGTGTTCCTGCCAGTCCCGCATGTTGCTGTATGCTTTTTCTTTTGTACTCCAGGACAGGCAGAGGAAAGAATGGTAAAGACCAGTAACTTCGCGCTATATGCAATCATCAGACACTCCCCATCTGCCCGTGTCACTCAAACACAGTGACATATGTTGGTGTTAAAGTATAACAAAAGTGCACTTTTATTCAAGTGCACTTTTTCCATCGCTTTTCCTGTAAGAAGCAGTGTACACATTTCTCTCTATGCTGTGGTTTCTATTACACACCTGAAAGAAAGAGACAATACATGTGAAAATATAATCGCACTAATGCAATATTATTTGAAAGCGAACAGCGTCAGATCGGGTGTGAATTTATGCAGGAAGAAGGCAGCTTCGCCAGCGTTTGTGTGTCAGAACCGGGGTGTGGGGGCGTTAGTATGCATTGTGGTACACTGCAGAGCTATAAGCGTCTTTAGTGAAAACAGCCGTGTCAGATGGGGTTGTATGGATTGATTCTGAACGCGACTGAGAGAGTGAAAAGTGAATTAAAAATAAAAAAAAAAGCTAACCTTTACAAAGATCATAAATTGCACCGGCTGTTACAGACTGAAATCAAATGTATGCTTTTATTCTAAAACAGTAAGACTAAGAGCAGTTTACTTCTCAAAACGGAGGGAGCAGGATCGAACCCGTCACCCCTTGATTCGTAGCGGGGGCTGAATCTATTGAACCACGGAGTCAGTTACAGTAATCTGGTGTCAATGTCGCATGTTAAGGCGGCTTTTTGTTTCTGCAGTTATATGTTTGAATAAAAGTGCAATTGTGCTATTCTTGTGAAAATGTTTCTTTGCTATTTGGACTTCAGGCTTCATACATTATATAGTTTATGCCTACATTTTGTCATCTACTACTAGAATATAAAAAAGTTTCTGTTTTAACAATGTGTTGACACAGATTACTGTAGAAACGGAACAGACATGAAATGCGTGTGTTCCAAACAACGATCTATTATTTCACTCTAAAACTCCACTTCACTCCCAGATACTCAATCAAGGCATGAGCTGAGAGAAGTTCATGCACGTTCTAAATTGGTGGGGATGGAATAGCCGGCTGCTCTTTATCAGTACATTTAGAAGACAAAGGGCTGGCGGAGAGGTGTGAAGGGATTTAAGAAGCAGTTTAAGGTGGGACGGAATTCGAGTTTTTCAGTAGGCTCTGGTAATTCTAGTGTTAACATTCCTGCTTACAAAGTTAACTGTCCTATCATGGAGACATTGATTCTGAATTTTTTATGTCATTTTGTAGTCTTAACTGGAAGTGAGACAGCTTTAGCCTTAATTTCCAATTTTCCCAGGAGTTATTGCCATGCAGCTTATTGTTACATTGTTAATTATAATTATAAGTATTAAAAGGATAGATTAGATATAGCTTGCTCTCTTTCTCCACCCCCATGTCCCCCACCCCCCATTTTGCCTCCCCACATGAGGTTGGACCCCACTTCACAAAGTCCAAGTCCTCTGACATACCCAGAGACAGAGCACGTCCAAAACAAAACAAGCCCCGCAGCAGCGGCATTTGAGGATTAAAAATTGAGATATCTATTTCCAATAAAATCTAAATACTATAAGCATAAAATGCAATCTTCAATAGTGTTGAAATATTAAGATAGTAAACCCAGGGAATTGTGTTAAAAAGTGGCCCTGGATAAGCACAGTAAACCATAATGCAATAATAACAATAAACCAAGGGTATGATGTTAAACAGTCTCCTTTAGAAAAATAATTTACTAATTTAATTTCTTCCACACATACACATATACGTGTTTAATTGTAATTAAAACGTAAACAGAAAGTGGCTGAGAAAAGGATGTATAATTATGGTACCAGTATCATTGCAAACAGATCAGACAGCAGGTAATATCTTCTTGCCATGCCATGACAGTCATGTTATTTCTAAACAATGTCAGTTGCTGGGCACTTACGTGTCATTTTTGAGCGTGACATCTTGTTTCAAAATGCTGTGCATATTTTCCAAACATTGGGGTGGGGGCGGGGTTTGGGCGGTGGGAAACAAATTCCATGAAGCTAGGCCTAGAGTTACCTGGAAGAAGTAAAACTAAGTTAAAGGACCAATCTCTACATCTAGTTCAGGTTTAACTTTGCTTTGTGTATTTGTCTTAGACAACTGGTTTTGATATTTCCAACCCCTTTCTGTTTCAAGATTGCTCTTAAATATGCAATCTTAATCTGTAGATACTTTTGCAAATACCATTGAGTGATTCGCTGTCTGTTATTTTTTTAAACTCTTGAGCTTAATACCATCTGTGAGTTCTTAGCAATTACATACAAGTGCTAAATCAATTCATGCCAGAACACTTAATAATGTAAAACTTTACTAGATCGCCAGTAAAATAAGTGTTTTTATTATAGATTATACATAGAGCTTGTCTAAGTTTTTTTTACCATACGATTTTTGCTTATTACATTCCCAAAATTCCCATTGTTACATTCCCATAAAGTAGGCAGAGGCTTCAATTGTATATTAAGGTTAATGGATACAGTTTCAAGAGGCTAGAATGAATTTACTAGAAACTCTGAAAGAATTGATCATTTTAATTGTCTGATGAATGTTTTTTTCTTCCTGACAAAAACACTACCTGGTGTCGCCAGTGCAAGGTGGTAGTTGTGACATAATGGTTTAAGGTATATGCTTTTAAATTACCCATTTGTGCGTTGTTACAAGTAAAACATTTCAGTGTTATCATATATTTTAAAGCTTTTTTGCAGATTAGGTATTTACTGTAATGGTGGACGAGCATCCATCTAATGATTGACATTTTCAGAAAGATAATGCCCCACATCAGAAAATATTGGTGCTGCACAGCTCAGGGACCTCCATATATTTTAACTCTGAAAATGTTTAATGTGTTCTAAAGGAAGTTGTTTTTGATTTTACTTTGTTTTCGGGAGGTAGATTCTGCTTGTCCCCTCAATGACACTCACTTTTTCATGGAAAAAGCTGTGCCAAACTGCAACTTAGTACTGTCCTCCCACTAGTTACCATATAATCAATATCTCACTGATTGATGAAAATGAAAACATGGTTAGTTTACACATCTTTATAATAAAAAAATCTCAATGTTTTCTTGTTTTGTGAGTCAAAGATAAGAAATTGCAATTTCATATTCCAAACCCACTCATTCACGGTTCAAGGTGCAGTAGGCGGCAGGATCCTATCGCAGCAGTTATCAGGGGCAAGGTAGGACAAGATACCAGTCCATTGAAGGGTGAACATACACCAGGGCTAATTAAGAAACACCATTTTACCTAAATTGCATGACTTCAGACTGTGGGATGAAACCAGAGAACTCAGTGAAAACCCATATGGACACACAAACTCCATACAGAGATCACACCCAGCATAGAAATTCTGGTCTTCTTACTGCAAGTCATTACTACTGCACTGCCATGCTAACCTGCAATTTTGCATAGTTTGGCATTACCTCTAAAATAATGTATACATCTTTTAAAATTAATTATAGAGGCTTTATTGATTATTTGTAATTAATTTATAATGTTTAATTAGATAAAAAACACAAGATATGGAACAAGACTGCTGTGGTAAGCCCTAATGGTAGCAGCCGAAAGAAGAAGAAGAAGGTTCAATTAGATAGTAAGAACACTTTATAAACCTGTTGAGACAGGTGGCTGTAAATTATTTATGAAACAACATGTCAAAACACTTAAGGTACATAAGGAAAAGAAAGTAAATATCATCCAATAAAAATATTTTTCCTAGTTTTTAAATTTAGAGATATGGTCTACATGAAAACACTTAAAATATAATTCAACACATTTAAAAAATAGCAGGTTGAATGGAAATAAAATAAAGTTAATACAAAACACAGTACATCTGAAGAGAGACAAATTTTGTTAATTAATTGTGCACAAAAATTAGATATTACTGAAGTAGGAATTTCAGCATTGGAATGCTTTTGCAATTGTAGTAATTTTTCTATATGAAAATAATTTGAACAAAATCATTACTATTTTTTAACGTAATACATTTAATTACTCAAACAACAAAGATATACAAGACTAGAATGTAACAGTGGTAATCAATAATATAAATAGATATGAAAAAGAATGCAACATTATTTAAAAATGACTGTTATATGAATGATACCATAATGCTTGAAGTTTTGGTGGAATATCACATAAATTATTGTCAAATTAAATATATGTTAAATAATATGAAAACACTAATGTATATTTCAGATTATTTTAAACAATAAAACAATCCAATAATAATATGATGATAATTAGATACTAATTTGTCAATAATTGTTTTTTGGTACAGAAACAAACCTTTTTCTATGAAATTAAAAGAAAAATCAAACGAGGTGTTCCTCTTCTAGGCGCTGCTGTTATTTGGATGCTTACTATTGCTTTAAAAGAATGTACAAAAGTGTTACTATTTTCTCTAATTCACATAAACAGCATTATTGGTGTAATCATTTAATCACTTATAAGTTTTGTTCTAGAAGAATTGTTTTGGAAGATCTTGCCAGTTGCAATTAATTTAAGGGCTTTTCTGAACCAACTGTAAAAGAAACCATACACAAGAGGGTTAAATGTTGAGTTCATGTAACCAAACCATAATAAGATCTCAGTAAATAATTCAGACATAACGTGATTCAAAAGGGGATCAATGATGTTGCACAAGAAATATGGGACCCAGCAGACAATAAAAACTCCCATCACAATTGCCAGTGTTTTTGCAGCTTTGGTTTCTCTTCTATTTGAAGCAGCCCTCTGTTTTTGTTCCTCCTGACATTGATGTCCTGCATCTCTTATTGCTCTGGCCTGCCTACTAGCAACTGAAAAAATTTTTATATAAATGCATATCATAACAATCCCTGGGATATAAAAAGAGAATAATGATGATGAAAGACCTGATACTTCATTTTGCATTAGATAACAGCTCCCTACACATTTTGTATTAATATATTGGTCTTCTATTCCTTTTATGTTTAACTCAAGAAACATAATTACAAAACCAAGCACAGCTGACAGAACCCAGGTGAAAACAATAAAGATGAATGTTATTAGGTCCGTAACAATATTTTTGTACCTTAAAGGATGGCACACAGCAAAATAACGATCAACGGATATTAGACACAGATGAATGATTGATGCAGTACAAATCATTATAGCTGAGCTGAGATGAAACTTGCAGAAAAAATCACCAAAATACCAACAGCTTTCAGCAATTCGAGCCATGAGAGGTGGCATTACAAAGCCCCCTAGAAGTAAATCAGCCAGTGCCAAAGAAAGGATGAGATAATTTGTTGGAGTATGAAGCTGTTTGAAGTGTGATATGGTAATAACAACCAAGAGGTTTCCACATACAGTCACAAAGATGATTATGCACATTGTTATATATGTTATTAATGAATAGTCAACTGAATAGAGTTGTTTTGGGCAAGAATTATTAAGTGAATCATAACAAACTAGTGTATACTTTGGAATCCTGTTTTCATTCAAATTCATAATTTGTAGCCTGGAGTTCGAAATGTCCTATCCTAAAGAAAAAAATATAAATTATATTATATGCATATTAGATCAGCCAATGTAAGTTAATAATATTTAACTTAGCACACAATTGTAAGAGTTCAAAACTTTAGGAAATTAATTCTATTAAGTTGTAGGCTAAAGCAACATGTTGTTGAAGATAATGACTGTTAGTTAATAATATAAATGATAAGTATGATAGTCAGCACAAAAAAATCAGTCAATCTGAGACCTCCTTAACCTTTAACTTTTGATCTTTTGACATTTTAAAAGCTAAATTACTGCTACACTGCAAAATTTAATTATGTTATGCTATATATATTTTAAGGAATTCTATCCCTATTATAAATGTAAATATTGTAGCTCAGGGCCAGGAGCAGGCTAATTAGAATTTTTTGTTTTAAAGTACCATTTACAAAACTGGTTATTTGACTACCAAATCAAAAGGTATGTTTCAAATACAGTATATTATCAAAACCAGTTCACTTTCACAAAGAAAGACTTAATCATATTTGTTATTTGATACCAGTTTCAGATTTAGTCAGATATATTCATTTCACTTGCAGAAACTAACAATGAATGGTGGTGATCTTTCCACTTAGAAAATATCTAATATCTAAAACTACCAAAAATTATTTTTAACCTCAATTTTTATTTGATTATTGTCTGTTTTCCAATTTGGACTGCCCTAAATCATACAAGTTGATTACAAGGTAGAAGCAAGAATGATCAGAGATTTGTTTGTGGCTTTTAGAATTTTTTAGAATATTTTTGAAAAAAGTAATAACAGACTGTTGATCAAATAATGATGTAGTTATGATAATTGGAACATTTGATTCTTTTAAAAAAATAAATCACTAATGAAACTAAAACACTTCAAAAAACAAAATCTTTTACTATCCATTCTCTGTAAAATATGAATGAGCATGGTACCTTTTCTCACAACATCAAGCACAAGGCAGCATCCAAACCCTAGATAGGTTTTGTACTGCAGGACAAATTTCTGGGCTTTTTTCCCTTAAAATAAACTTATTGTTACTACATATTATATCTAATGGTTTGAGTTTATAGTCTTTATATATAATTATATAATACGCTACTGTGGCTGTTCGTTTGTCTGTCCAGGATTTTAAATCACCTGTAGCTCACAAACCGTTTGACCTATTGACCTGAAATTTGGTACACATATACTACATGATGCCTACTATTTGCATTCGGGGTGATGATTGACCTCAAAGGTTATTCCTCTTTTTATTTTTATTTTATTTCATTGTAGAATAAACTCTCAGCAGGACGGCCGTGTGGTACATACATATGGCCGCCATTCTCATCACTACCACCTTCACCGTCACTTCCCCTACCTCTTCATATCTTAAATCATTCTTGAAGCAGATTGAAGACTTAAGTGCCAGCTTAAGTGAAAAATTAAAGAAACTGTACTAAGTAATTGCAACACAAACACTGACTTAATCAGTTTTAATGCGAGAAGATGCCGACGAGAAGAAGCGGGCTGCTAGAGTGGAGAAAAGAAGGAAGCAGCAAGTGCATCAACCTCTGGGTAAACGAATCCTAAATTTACAGAGAAAGAGGATGAAAACTATGAATGCTCAAGTCAAGTGTATTCACCGCACATTATCATGCAGTGCACCATTACTGGTATTTAATAATTTACTGGTATTTAATAATTAAATAATGCTTCGGCCAAAGTGTAATTAATGAATATATAAAAAGAATTAACATCACTTTGTTTTGAAATTTATATTCATGGAATGCTTCACTAAATACTAATGATTCCTGTAAATAATGTAAAGTTTACCATATTAATTTAAACATCATATCTATTTTTATTCACATATTTTCCACATTTTTTATCAATATAGATCAATTTACTGCCACCATCCATCTGTTGCCATTATGTTTTTGGCAATTTACTCTTCTGCAGGGAAATGATATGTTTATGATTTTACTTAGTAAATGGCTAACAACTGAACACCGTTATGTGCTTACTTAGTATCTTCTGTTACCAGTGTAAATGTAGGTAATGTAAATCTAATGTTATTTGTTGCTAAGCTTTTGGAATGATCTCCTTTATTGATGTATTTTATAAATGAAATGTATTGATACTATGATAATGTGCTAAGCAGGATAATAATAATAATTTTTTTAAAGAAATACAGTATATATTAAATTAATATTGATTTTTCTGATGATGGTTATCATTATCATTTATATTAATCATCATAGAATAACATTTTCAGGACTTAAAATTGTGCATATAACATTTTGCAATTATTACCTAGTTAAATCTTACATTCAGCAATAATTAAGTTGTGCAGAGGTATTATCTAAATTGAGGTTTACCTTGTTGCTGTATAATATGGATCATACTTTTATTTTTGTTTTTATAAAGAAGATGTATTAATAGCTAAATATCTATTGAGATGTATTGAGAATAAAATGTACATCATCATTTTAATTATTATGCTGTACCCTTGCAATTGTATTTGGCTAAAACCTTGGCAATGCATGTAAAATATATAAGTATATTTATATATGTGGTTTACTTTTAATTTAAAATTAAAGTATAGGGAAACCAGCACACAAAACAAAGAAGTTAAGTCACATACCTTTGTTCAAACCCTTCTCCTGATGCTGCATTGCTTTTCTTCATGAACACTTTTATAAGCCTGACTTCAGCCTAACAAACATGAAAAATTGGCTCACTAGCATTACCTTCCAGATTTATGGCAGATTTGCAGTCAGTTAAACAAACATGTTACCTTTATTACTCCAAGGATTGCTTCTTCTCCCATTGGCATTTAAAGCTTTTTCTTGATGATTAGACAAAATACAACAGAATAAACATTCCTAAAAAGCAGTATTAATACTTAAATTGGAAAAGCCAACACTGTTAAAACTGTCATCCTTTAATAACACAAATAAATATGAATGTGAAATAAAAGCAGAAGAGAAACCCCAGCAAATAACATGCACTGTAAAAAATGAATCCTCCTCTGAATAAAAATTTCTTAAGTAACTAATTAAAGTTACACTTCTGAGTTTGCTCCACATCTCATTGACAGTTCACAGGATAAAAGATTCAATGTTACCGATTTAAAAACTTAAATGGACCCAATTTAAAATAACAAACTGAACATCAGTGAGCATATTCTCATCTGGATCTAATTATTCCAGTGGCTTCTAAAGACAATATGGCCATATGAACCAACAGTGATGAATCTTGGAGATTAACAAGCAACTTTCTGATGCATATATGTAACATACAGGCTACTTTTTGCATGTTTACCAAAAATTCTATTAAGCAGCCACTTCATGGGTGACCATACAGTATGACTTTGTTATTGTGATTTTTACTGTTCCCAATGGATTTCCTGGATTTTTGACCCCTGCTGTTATTCTACTGTAAATATTTCTATAGGATTTGTGTTCTTGATTTCATTTGCCTTTAGGTTTTCCCCTAAAGGTCAAACATATTTTGCTCTTTATTCCTACTTATCTTTAATTATTATTTAAAATAAATTATTTTATTATAAAAGACCATTCTTTTGACAGTGTTCCTCCTGTCTATTTTAATATTTTTTGAGCATTGAATCATAAAAGCTTGTTCTCCATTTTGAGCATGTGAAGGCTGAATGCCACCTCTTGAGTTTGGAGTTAGGTTACTTGGGGTAAAGACTGTCCTGGGGTCAGACAAGAATTGGCATTAGTGTGTCCTTTTTTGTGTGTGTCTTATGACACTACATTCATTTTGTGCTTTTCTGTGGTGAATATCATAAGTATGAATCTTCAATATTCACAAACACCTTTCTAACACTTCAGACAAAACGTGCCTGTTGCTTTTTGAGACCTCATGGTATCAGCTAAAATCTCTGCAAGTCTCACCGATATTGGAACCTGGAAGAAAGAACACCATTTTGTTTTTCCAGCTTGTCCTTCTATTTAGCACATACGCCTCTGTACTGCTTGGTTCATTATCTCTAAGACCTGTCAAGTTGTTATGTAACCTAGTGGAGGTGGTTGATGACCAGTTTTAATTCAAAGATCATGTTGCTATGGCCTCTTGATCTTGCAGAATCACTCTGTATAATATCCACTAGATCAGACCTTATCTGACACAGTATGTAGCCTAACTCCTGGTCCAGGCTCTTGTCTTGTCATATGTGGACTAATGCAACTCTCTGCTGGCAGGATTGTCAGCATGTGTCACCAAGCCACTGCAGATGGTTCAAAATGCAGCAGCATTGGTGTTCAACCAGCCAAGGCAGACACAAGTCATTCCTTTCTTCAGATCACTAAACTGGCTCATATTAAGTTGAGATTCTTGATGCCTGCGTACAGAAAAATCAATGGGACTGCACCTATAACTTTAGAAACACTTGTGAGGTCCTATGCTCCTTCTTGACCACTCAGGTCTGCTGTGCTTCATAGTATTAAGTCTCAGTCCAGAGTATTTTCATGTGTAGCTCCAGGCTTGTGGAATGAGCTCTCCACCTCCATTGGAAACTCTGAGATCCTCAATTTGTTAAATCAGCATTTGAAGACCCTCTTGTTTGGTAAGTTTCTATCAAAGTTGTATTAGTTGTTAAGTTTTGTAAATCTGGGAATTGTAACTAGCTTATATTTAGTTTTCTAGTTTTGTCCTGTAACAGTTGTTCTCAAACATTTTCCAAACTGATGCTACTCAAGTATGTTGACCCCTTTTGTAAGTCACTTTGGGTAAAAGTGTCTGACAAACAATAAACTTACCTGTAATGTATAGTAAATGATCACATTACTGTGCAACCACCCTTAATGTCTGAATGAAAGTGGACATCCTAACCTTCCAAGAAACATACTGTATCGGATTCTCTAAGGATGAAGTCTAAAAAACAATAAGGAACCACTTAAGAATATTTATGTTTGGTAGAATGCCCAGTGGAGGCTCGGTGGGCTTATAGGCTTAAAATCCCTGTGGATCTTGTTTTTCTCTCCAGTTTATCTTGATTTTTTTTCTCTCTTCCCTGGTCATTTGATCTTATCATTTGACTTATCTTTAGAGACTTAAAATCAGTTCCAATTAAAGACTTTTCTTTTAATTATATAACTATTTTATATAAGTGTGTATTGATTTCTTCTTTATCTTTTAATTCAATATTATTTTTAGTAATTTTAAGTAGCTTTTTCTTGGAACTATTTCTTTGACATCTTGTAAAACACTTTGATCCAAATCATGTTTATGAAAATGTGCTATAAAAATAAATCTTGGTGCTGTTGTTATTGCAAAAGATTCAAATAGGGACAGTGCATGCACTCAGACCTGAGAGAAGCTACCAGGTCAGTGGTGGAGATCTGCAAGTAAAACAAAGACTGCCAGTCCAGTAGCAGCATGAGAATTAGTTTGTAACATAGAGATGGAGGAGAAATGCAAGCCTGACTGAGTTCTGTTTGTGCTGATTCTTTTTGGTATCTGTCTTAGGGCTCCTTCCTAGGGCATAACAGCCCTAAACAGCCTTGTCCTGGCCTACTGACTCACTGAGTATCTTTACTCATACTCTGTATTCTTTGTATCACAAGTTTTTACAGTATTTTTCACATGAGTACTCTGTGGCCACATTTTTGACGTTGGGTGAAAGTTGGCCACAATTATATAGCTGTTTAAGAATCTGTTGTACCTTCTTCTTCTCCCTTCAGCTGCTTCCGTTAGAGGTTGCTACGGCAGATCATCTTTTTCCATATCTTCCTGTCCTCAGCATCTTGCTCTGTAACACCCATTACCTGTATCTCCTCTCTCACCATACCCATAAACCTGTTTTTGGTCAATGCCACCTTCTCCTACCCATATGACATAGCTGGTCTCACTATCGTCCTGTAGATCTGTCCCTTTCATTCTTGCTCATCTGTCACAAATTACAGGTACTCCTGACACTCTTCTCCACCCATTCCACCTTGCCTGCACTTTCTTCTTCACCTCTCTTCCACAATTCCCGCTGCTCTGTACTGTTGATCCCAAATATTTAAACTCATCCACCTTTGCCAACTCTACTCCCTGCATCCTCACCATTCCACTGACCTCCCTCTCATTTAAACACATGTATTCTGTCTTGTTCCTAGTGACCTTCATTCCTGTCCTCTCTAGAGCATATCTACACCCCTCTAGGGTCTCCTCAGCCTGCTCACTACTGTTGATACAGATCACACTGTCATCAGCAAACATCATAGTCCAGAGGGACTCATCTAATCTCGCCTGTCAACCTGTCAGTCACCATTGCAAATAAGAAAGGGCTCAGAGCCGATCTCTGATGTAATCCCACCACCATGTTGAATGCATCTGTCACTCCTACCGCAGACCTTACCACTGTCACTCTTCCATTGTACATATCCTGTGCAACTCTTATATACTTCTCTGCCACTCCCGAGTTCCTTATACAATACCACATGTCATATGGTTTCTCCAGGTCCACAAAGACACAATTCAGCTCCTTCTGGCCTTCTCTGCACTTCTCCATCAACACCCTCAGAGCAAATACTGCATCTGTGGTGCTCTTTCTTGGCATGAAACCATACTACTGCTCACTAATCATCACCTCCCTTCTTACCCTAGCTTCCACTACTCTTTCCCATAACTTAATGCCCACTGTAATTACTACAGCTCTACAAATCTCCCCAGTACACCTCTTCTCCACTCCTGAGGCATCCTCTCACTTTCCAAAATTCCATTAAAAAATCTGTTTACAATCTCCACCACCATCTCTCCAAAACACCTCCGTGCTTCCACAGATATGTCATCTGGATCAACGGCTTTTCCATCCTTCATCCTCTTCATAGCTGTCCTTACTTCCTCATTGTTAATTTGTTGCACTTCCTTATACACTTTTGCCACATCATCCAACCTTCTGTCTCTCTCATTCTCTTCATTCATCAGCCTTTCAAAGTACTACTCTTTCCATCTGCTCAACACACCCTCCTTGCTTATGAGTATGTTTCCATCTTTATCCTTTATCACCCTAACCTGCTGCACATCTTTCCCAGGTTAGTCCTTCTTTCTTGCCAATTGGTACAGGTCCTTTTCTCTCTCCGTAGTGTCCAACCTCTCATACAACTCATCATATGCTTTTTCTTTAGCCTTCACCACCTTTACTCTTCAACTTACACCATATCTCCTTGTACTCTTTTCTACTTTCTGCATCTCTCTGACTATTCCAATTCTTTTTCGCCAACCTCTTCCTCTGTATACTTCCCTGTACTTCCCAAATCCATCGCCAGATTTCCTTTTCCTCCTTCCTCTGTCCAGGTCTCATGCCAAGAAGCCTTGTTGCTGTCACCCTTACTAATTCTGCTGTAGTTGCCGAGCTCTTTGGTAACTCTTCATTGCCACCCAGTGCCTGTCTTACCTCCTTTCTGAACTCAACCTTGCAGTCTTTCTTTTTCAACTTCCACCATTTGATCCTTAGCTCTGCCCTCACTCTCCTCCTCTTCTTGATCTCCAATGTCATCCTACAGACCACCATCCTATGCTGCCTAACTACCCTTTCCGCTGCCACCACTTCAGTCTCCTTCAGATTAACCATCTGCATAGGGTATAATCTACCTGTGTGTATCTTCCTCCATTCTTGTGCATCACCCTATGTTCCTCCCTCTTCATAAATACATATTCACCACAGCTATGTCCATCCTTTTTGCAAAATCCACTATCATCTGACCTTCTTCATTCCTCTCCTTGACACCATCCCCACCCATCACCTCTTTTATTCCCTTCACTAACATGTCCATTGAAATCTGCTCCAATCACGACTTTCTGTCCCTTGGGTACACTGTCCATCACTTCATTCAGCTCAATCCAGAAATCTTGTTTCTCATCCATTGCACACCCAACTTGTGTGACATGTGCACTAACAACATTCATCATCATACCATCACTCTGTCTGACACTCCTTTTACCTCCAAATCACTCTTGACATACTGTTCATTCAGAATAACACCTACCCCGTTTATCATCCAATCCGCACCATGATAGAACAATTTGAATCCACCTCCAATCCACCTGGACTTACTCTGATCCATTTAATCTCTTGCACGAACAATATAATAACCTTTCTTCTCTCCATCACATCAGCTAATTCTCTCCCCTTACCAGTCATACTGCCAACATTCAAAGTTCCTATCCTCAGTTCCACTCTCTTCACCTTCCTCCTCTCATCCTGCCTCCAGACATCTCTTCCCCTCTTCTTCTCCTCTTCGGCCAACAGTAGCCCAATTACTGCCAGCACCCTGGTGGCGACCATTGTTAACCCGGGCCTTGACCGATCTGGTATGGAAATCTGTATTGTTGTCCACATGTTGATCTGGCAAAATTTTACACCAGATTCCCTTCCAGATGTAATCCTCCCCATTTATCCGGGCTTGGGACTGGCACGGAGAAACACACTGGTTTGTGTATCCCCTGTGGCTGGGTTTTAAGAGGCTGTTACACCAATTGAGGAATATTTGTACTTGACTCATATTTTAAGGGGTTATATTTGGATCATCATTTATACACATACTTTTTATCACCATTTTACAGTACTTCTTAGTTTGTTGTTTTTTTAAATTCTTTGTTTCATCAACAATATCTTAACTGTGGCATTAGAAAATGACATCAATAGAACAAAGATTAAAACATTTAACAATGTTATTTGTCACAAGTAAAGATGCATTATATAAGATAGATAGATAGATAGATAGATAGATAGATAGATAGATAGATAGATAGATAGATAGATAGATAGATAGATAGATAGATAGATAGATAGATAGATATACCATTTAACTTTATCTCTTTACTGAATCATTCATAGTTATACCTTAATTAAAGGTTTAAACATCCAGAGTCATGCAAATAAAAAACTGCAAAAGCACTGTTAAAAAGTCCAGTACTGTCAGTAGATGGCAGTATTAAAAAAGAAATGCAAAAAATTAGTACTAGATGAAAAAAACATACCTATAGTATTCCTGTATTTAACAACTATGAATTCTGGCATAAATGCAATTATTTATGTTTTTCTTCTACATTTGGTTCCATGTCTTTTTTTAATTATTGAATTAAATGCCTTCTCAGTCATTAACTTTGACAAAGATATGGTCCAAAATACTTTCAAAATGAGCTCCTAACTGGCACAACAGGTACCAAATACTTTCTCATGTTTGCGTTTTGAGTTGCATATTCTGAGGCCACATTTTTGATGAATGTTGAAAGTTGACCACAACTGTAGAGGTATTTAATAAACTGTTATACCAGTTGATAAATATTTGTTGTTTTTTCCATTCTTCATTTGTTTCTTCAATGATAGGCTGCACTCTATAGGGAACATGAAGAGGGTTGGCCAAGGATGACTCCCTCATACCCTGCAGAATCTGGTCTAGAAAGAAAAAACCCTAACCCTTTGGTGATTGATAGCTTAGTTTCAATGAGATAATAACAATCTTTATTTCATCTAAACCTGTAAATGTTTATTTGCAGAGAACAATCCCTCAACAGGATTTCAGCCTATTACAGGGTGTATACACACACACACACACACACTTTCACACTGGCAAATTTAGCTTTGCAAATCCACCTAATCGGCATGTTTTTCAGTTTCCTCCCACAGTCCCATACAACTGTCTAAATAATCCTTTCCTATATTCACACAACACACAAACATAATATCATGTGGATATCGGTTTACTAACCATTTTCTCTTACTGTTTAATATAGAAATACTGATAGATAAAAATAATGAGAAGAATATTTTTAAAAAACACTTCTTTGATTCATCTACAGCTTCAAAGTTTAAAAATATTTTAAGTAAACAGTCCATTTCTAGTGCTTACTACAGTAGTGATAATAATGTACTATAAATACTAAGGTGGAAAATCTGACATAGTTGCTCCTGGGAAGACAGTTAAAAAAATCCTCCAGCACTGTTACACCACGGGAGACCCAAAGTGTCTGATTTAAAGAAAAATTTGATTTAAGAGTGTCTGATCTAAAGAAAACATGCCAGAGAGCTGAGCGTAAATGGAGAAAAACTAAACTGATTATCCACTATGAGATATTGAAGGCTAAAATAATAGAGTACAACAACATAGTCTGTCTTGTTAGCCAGTGCTCTTTCTCTAAAATTACGAATAACTAGGGGGCTCCACCCCCTGCTCGCTTCGCTTGCCCACCCCCGTGTTTGGTTTACCGGATATACAATTTATTTATTTATTTATTTATTATTTATTAATTTTAGTACAATCAATACATAGCAATCAAGTTTTACAAAAAAAAATTATGCTAAGAACAGATCGATCCCCACCCTTGAGAGAGAGAGCAAAAAGCGGTGTAAAATTTAAGGCTTGTAAAATACCTAAATCAACAAATTCTCTGTGCTTTATAAACTCATTTCAAAATATTACTGATTAGATCCTGCCATGTTTTGAAAAAGTCTGCACAGATCCTCTAACTGAGTATTTGATTTTTCCAATTTTAAATAATATAACACATCAGTTTCCCACTGACTTAAAGAGGAGAGATTGGGTTCTTCCAGTTTATCAGAATAAGTCTGCGTGCCAACAGTGTAGTGAATGCAATCACAATTTGTTTGTCTTTCTCCACTTTAAGACCCTCTGGAAGAACCCCAAACACAGCTGTTAATGGGTTAGGAGGGATTGTGAGTCCAAGGCTGTCTGAGAGGTAATTAAAATTTTTGTCCAGAATAATGTTAATTTGGTGCAGGCCCAGAACATGTGACCTAGTGAGGCTGGGGCTTGGTTGCAACGCTCGCAGGTTGGATCATGCCCTGGAAACATTTTGGAGAGTTTTAGTCGAGACAGATGTGCTCGATATATAATTTTGAGTTGTATAATTGTATGCTTTAGCATATGGAGCTTGAGTGAATTCTCTGCATTGCTACTTTCCACTCCTTTTCTGATATATTAATTGAGAGGTCATTTTCCCAGTGTCCTCTTGGATCTTTGAAAGGAAGGGATTGTAAAAGGATTTTATATATTGTAGAGATGGAGTCTAACTCCTTGAAATTGAGCAATCATTTTTCCAGCGTGGATGAGGGTGCAAGATGAGGAAAATCTGGAAGGTTCTGTTTAACAAAGTTCCTGATTTGAAGATAGTGGAAGAAATTTGTAGCTGGAATGTTAAATTTGGAATGTAATTGTTATATACAATTTAAAGACATTGTTATTTTTATGTGAATTGTTACATATGCATTATTTTCGCATTTACTTTAAAAACTTTTGTAAAAAGAATAATTGTCCTTTATTTCCGGCCCCGGGTGTGGTTACATCTCTTTCTCACCAGACGTATAATGCTGCTCGTGTTGTTTGGGGGTTGCTGAACGCAAGCTAAGGATATGCCATTGGATCATCTGCTCTCTTTTTGCTGCTTGAGAGCTGCCTGTTCTGCTTGTCACATGTCGTTGTTTTAAGAGCTGGGAGCACATGATGCTTGTCTACCCAAAGCAATCCAACAACTGCTAGGTTAGATGTCTGTGGACTTGTTTTAAATGATGGCTCACTGCCTTGTCTTGCATGACGTTACAGGATGTATAACGCTGCTCGCGTTGTAAAGGGGGTGCAGTTGTTGTCTCCTGACAGAATTGTGTTTCCTTTGAAATTAAACTTGCTGTTGCTTTAACTGTTGCGGGACCACATATCCTCATAGCGTATGGTCCATTGTTGTGTAAATCTACGTTTTGTGCATTTAATTTTGCAAATGCGAAAAGACTTTGTTTTCTGCTCTTTGCTTTTTATTTCTGGCCTCACTTTGTCCTGCTATCTTTTCAATTACACCTGTTTCTGATGATTAATTTCCTTTTGTTTGCAGTAATGTGATATTTTATTCGTCGACGTTTCATTCATTTGCAGGTCTTTTATTTGTCTTCCATGATCTTAACGTGAAGATCATGTATCGTCTCCTATTCATTCCCTCCCATAGGATTTTTTTTATAATACAGAGACAATGCCAACAATCTGAGATTTTTATTCTCTACTATTGATCAATTGCTAAACCCAGGCCACTCAATGGAATGCCTCCGAAAAACTTCCAGTGAAACCTGTGAGCCTTTTGCTATATTTTTTAATCACAAAATTAATGACATTAGAAATAATGCAGTACATCCTCCGAATACTGGTCCTCTTAAACCCCAGTATTCCATTTTCAGCTAATTTAATTCTGTCACCAGAATAGATTTACCTGATTTATATAAAATAATTTCTCCGCCTCTGTCCTTGACCCAATACCAACAAGTTTTTTCAAAGAGGTACCTGATGTGCTAACTGTTCCGGTTTCCTTACTGCAAGGCATCAGCATTACTACTATACCGCCTTGCTCTAATGTATAAATCTCTTAAAAATTATTGTTGAGGCTTTATTAAGTATTTGTAATTCATTTATAATGTGTAATTAAATGATAAGCACACTTTATAAACCTGTTGAGACAGGTGGCCCGGAAATTATTCATGAAACAACATGTCAAAACACTTAAGGTACATAAGGAAAAGAAGTCAATATCATTCAATAAAAATATTTTTCCTAGTTTTTAAATTTAGAGAAATGCTCTACATCAAAACACTTAAAATACAAAGTATAATTCAAAACATTTTTTAAAAATAACAAAAGCAGTTTGAAAGCAAATAAAACATAAATTCTAATTAATACAAAACACAGTACATCTGAAGAGAGACAAACATTTTTAATTTATTTTGCACAACATTCGATATTACTAAACTGGGAATTTATACTTTTTCAGTTTGGAATGCTATTGCAAATGTAATAATTTTTCTATATGACAATAATGAATTTGAGCAACATTATTACTATTTTTTAAGTAATACATTTAATTATTTAAAGATATACAAGACTAGAATGTGACAGTGGTAATTAATAATATTAATAAATACTAAAAGAATGCAATAATATTTAAAAATTACTGTTACATAAATGATACCATAATGCTTGAAGTTTCAACTTAAACATATTTAACCTACAAAATAAAATAATATTGAATGCAGTATATTTCATATTATGTTAAATAATAAAATAATCCAATAATAATATGATGATAGTTAGATACTTAATTGTCAGTAATCATTTTTCGGTAGAGAAACAAACCTTTTTGTATGAAATTAGAATAATTATTATTAGTATAATTTAGTCACTTATAAGTTTTGTTCTAGAAGAATTGTTTTGGAAAATCTTGCCAGTTGCGATTAATTTCAGGGCTTTTCTGAACCAACTGTAAAAGAAACCATACACAAGAGGGTTAAATGTTGAGTTCATGTAACCAAACCAGAATAAGAGTTCAATAAGTAAAGGTGACATAACGTGATTTATAAGAGGATCAATGATGTTGCACAAGAAATATGGGACCCAGCAGACAATAAAAACTCCCATCACAATTGCCAGTGTTTTTGCAGCTTTGGTTTCTCTTCTATTTGATGCAGCCCTCTTTTTTTGTTCCTCGTGACATTGATGTCCTACGTCTCTTATTGCTCTGGCCTGCCTACTAGCAACTGAAAAAATTTTTATATAAATGCATATCATAACAATCCCTGGGATATAAAAAGAGAATAATGATGATGAAAGACCTGATATTTCATTTTGCATTAGATAACAGCTCCCCACACATTTTGTATTAATATATTCGTCTTCTATTCCTTTTATGTTTAACTCAAGAAACATAATTACAAAACCAAGCACAGTTGACAGAACCCAGGTGAAAACAATAAAGATGAATGTTACAAGGTCCGTAACAATATTTTTGTACCTTAAAGGATGGCACACAGCAAAATAACGATCAATGGATATTAGACACAGATGAATGATTGATGCAGTACATAGCATTATAGCTGAGCTAAGATGAAACTTGCAGAAAAATTCACCAAAATACCAGCAGCTTTCAGCAATTCGAGCCATGAGAGGTGGCATTAGACAGCCCCCTAGAAGTAAATCAACCAGTGCCAAAGACAGGATGAGATAATTTGTTGGAGTATGAAGCTGTTTGAAGTGTGATATGGTAATAACAACCAAGAGGTTTCCACATACAGTCACAACAATGATTATGCACATTATGATATATATTATTAATGAATTGTTGACTGAATAGAGTTGTTTTGGGCAAGAATTATTAAGTGAATCATAACAGACTAAGGTATACTTTGGAATCCTGTTTTCTTTCAAATTCATTATCTGAAGCCAGGATTTGAAAGTGCCTATCCTAAAGAAAAAAATGTAAATAACATTATATGCATATTACATCAACAGTTAAAAATATTTAACAAAACACACAATTATAAGATTTCAAAACTTTAGGACAAGAATTCTATTAAGTTGTTAGGCTAAAGCAACATGTTGAAGATAAGGACTATTAGTTAATAATATAAATGATACGTATGATAGTCAGCAAAAACAATCAGGCTCTGAGACCTCCTAAGCTTTAACTTTTGACCTTTTGATATTTTAAAAGGTAAATTAACGCTTTACTACAAAATTTCATTACATTATGATATATATATATATATATATATATATATATATATATATATATATATATATACTGCTTAAAAAGAATTAAAAGAACACTTTTAATCAGAGTATAGCATAAAGTCAGTGAAACTTATGGGATATTAATCTGGTCAGTTAATTAGCAGAGGGGTTGTTAATCAGTTTCAGCTGCTGTGGTGTTAATGAAATTAACAACAGATGCACTAGAGGGGCAACAATGAGATGACCCCAAAACAGGAATGGTTTAACAGGTGGAGGCCACTGACATTTTTCCCTCCTCATCTTTTCTGACTGTTTCTTCACTAGTTTTGCATTTGGCTACAGTCAGTGTCACTATTGGTAGCATGAGGCGATACCTGGACCCTACAGAGGTTGCACAGGTAGTCCAACTTCTCCAGGATGGCACATCAATATGTGTCATTGCCAGAAGGTTTGCTGTGTCTCCTGCACAGTCTCAAGGGCATGAAGGAGATTTTAGGAGACAAGCAGTTACTCTAGGAGAGCTGGAGAGGGCCATAGAAGGTCCATAACCCATCAGCAGGACCAGTATCGGCTCCTTTGGGCAAGGAGGAACAGGATGAGCACTGCCAGAGCCCTACAAAATGACCTCCAGCAGGCCACTGGTGTGAATGTCTCTGACCAAACAACCAGAAAGACTTCATGAGGGTGACCCAAGTGCCCCATGTCCTCTAATGGGCCCTGAGCTCACTGCCCAGCAGCATGCAGCTCGATTGGCATTCGCCATAGAATACCAGAATTGGCAGATGCACCACTGGTGCCCTGTGCTTTACAGATGAGAGCAGGTTCACCCTGAGTACGTGACAGAAGTGAAAGGGTCTGGAGAAGCCATGGAGAACATTATGCTGCCTGTAACATCATTCAGCATGAGCAGTTTGGTGGTGGGTTAATGATTGTCTGGGGAGGCATATCCATTGAGGGTCACACAGACCGCTACAGGCTTGACAAAGGCACCTTGGCTGCCATTAGGTATCAGGATGAAATCATTGGACCCATTGTCAGACCCTATGTTGGTACAGTGGCTCCTGGTGCACGACAATTCCTGGCCTCATGTGATGAGAGTATGCAGGCAGTTCCTGGAGGATGAAGGAATTGATACCATTGACTGGCCACACACATTTTCCTGAGCTAAATCCAATAGAACACCTCTGGGACATTATGTTTTGGTCCATCCAATGCCACCAGGTTGCACCTCAGACTGTCCAGGAGCTCAGTGATGCCCTGGTCCAGATCTGGGAGGAGATCCCCCACAACACCATCTGTCATCTCATTAGAAGCATGCACCGATGTTGTCAGGCATGTATACAAGAACACAGTGGCCATACAAAGTGCTGCGTACAATTTTGAGTTGCTGCAATTAAATTTTGGCAAAATGGACTAGCCTGCCACATAATTTTTTAATTTTATTTTTGGGGCGTCTTTGAATTAAGGGCTCTGTAGGTTGATCATTTTCATTTCCATCAAACGATGTGGCATCCTTTCGTTCCTAACACATTACCCAGTCTATATCAGTATAGATATCCAGGAGGATTTCTTTTTCCCATTGAGATCTGATGTGTTTTCAAAGTGTTCCTTTAATTTTTGAGCAGTTTATATATATATATATATATATATATATATATATATATATATATATATATATATATATATATATATATATATAAAGACATTTACCTGTTTTATAAATGAAAGTATTGTAGCCCAGGGCCAGGAGCAGGCTAATTAGAATTTATTTGTTTTAAAGTGCCATTTACAAAACTGTTAATTTGACTACCAAATCAAAAGGGTATGTTTCCTATACAGTATATTATTAAAACCAATTCATTTTCACAAAAAAAGATTTAGTAAGATACATTTATTTAACTTGGCAGGAAACTAACAGTAAGTGGTGGTGATCTTCTATTTGGAAAATATCTAATCTTTAAAACCAAAAATGATTTTTAAGCTCAGTTTTTATTTGCTTATTGTTTGTTTTGCAATTTGGACTGCCCTAAATCATATACTTTGATTACGAAGTAGAAGTAAGAATGATCACAGACTTTTTTTCGGCTTTTAGAATTTTGTATTTTTGAAAAAAGTAATTTGCACATATGATTCTTTTAAGAAAATAAACCACTAATTAAAGCAAAACACTTCAAAAACCAAAATCTTTCACCATCTATGTTCGGTAAAATATGCATTAACATTGTGTCTTTTCTCACAGTATCAAGCACAAGGCAGCCTCAAAACCCTAGATAGGTTTTCTACTTCAGGACAAATTTCCAGGCTTTTTTTCACTTAAAAATAAACATTACTGCCTATATTCTCTAAATTATTAAACAGTCTTTTTCACATTGTGTTACTGCAGAGTGTATATAATGTTTTCAATTGATAGTATATAATAATTAGGGAATAATGCTTCAGCCAAAAAAAACTCAGTGCATGTGTAATTAATAGATATTTCAAAAAAATTTATACCACTTTGTTTTGAAATTTATATTAATGGAATGCTTCACTTAATAATAATGATGATGCCTGTAAAGAATGTACTTACAGTATGTTTACCGCATTAATTTTATCAGATCATATGGATTTTTTTCACATTTTCCACATTTTTATCAATATAGATCAAGTTACTCTTCTGCAGAGAAATGATATGTTTATGATTTTACTTAGCAAATGGCTAACAACTGAGCACTGTTATGTACTTACTTATTATTTTCTGTTACCGGTGTGAATACAGGTAGTGTAAATCTTATGTAATGCGTCACTAAGCTTTTGAAATGATCTCCTTTACTGACATTTTATGAGTGAAATGTATTGATATTATGACAGTATGCATTGCAGGATATTAACAGAATTTTTTAAGAAGCGTTGTAGGTGTTAAATTAACATTCTCATTGATGTTTGGGATGATGGTGAAAATTATCATTTAGATTAATCTTTATAGAATAACATTTTTATGTCATTATGTAAACAATATTTTACAGTAATTCCTTAGTTAAGTCTACAGCAATAGTTTAGTTGTGCAGAGGTAATATCTAAATTGAGGCTGATCTTGTTTCTGTATAGTATGGTTCATGCTTTTATTTTTGTTCTTAGAAAGTAGATGTATTAATAGCTGCCCATCTGTTCTGATATATGTAGAATAAAATGTACATCATCATTCTAATAATTACACTGTACCTTTGCAGTTGTGCATAGGTAAATCCCTGGCAATGTATTTAAAACATATACATATACAGTCATGTGAAAACATTAGGACACCCTTTGAAAGCATGTGGTTTTTGTAACATTTTTAATAAATGGTTATTTCATCTCCGTTTCAACAATACAGAGAGATTAAAGTAATCCAACTAAACAAAGAAAACTGAAGAAAAGTCTTTTCAAGATCTTCTGTAAATGTCATTCTACAAAAATGCCTATTCTAACTGAGGAAAAGATAGGACACCCTTGCCCCTAATAGCGAGTGTTACCTCCTTTGGCTGAAATAACTGCAGTGAGACGGTTCTTGTAGCCATCTACCAGTCTTCGACATCGGTCTGAGGAAATTTTACCCCACTCCTCAATGCAGAACTTTTTCAGCTGTGAGATGTTTGAGGGTTTCTTGCACGTACAGCCCTTTTCAAGTCACCCCACAGCATCTCAATGGGATTCAAATCTGGACTTTGACTTGGCCATTCCAGGACTCTCCATTTCTTCTTTTTCAGCCAATCTTTGGTTGATTTACTAGTATGTTTTGGGTCATTGTCATGTTGCATGGTCCAGTTCCGCTTCAGCTTTAATTTTCTAACTGATGGTCTCACATGTTCTTCAAGCACCTTCTGATACACAGTAGAATTCATCGTGGATTCTATGATGGTGAGCTGACCAGGTCCTGCTGCAGCAAAGCAGCCCCAAACCATGACACTTCCACCTCCATGCTTCACAGTTGGCATGAGGTTCTTTTCTTGGAATGCTGTGTTTGGTTTACGCCAAACATGTCCTCTGCTGTTGTGTCCAAATAATTCAATTTTGGACTCATCTGTCCAAAGAACATTATTCCAGAAGTCCTGGTCTTTGTCAACTTTATCTCTGGCAAATGTCAGTCTGGCCTCGATGTTTCTCTTGGAAAGCAAAGGTTTCCTCCTTGCACACCTCCCATGCAAGTTAAACTTGTACAGTCTCTTTCTGATTGTAGAGGCATGTACTTCTACATCAACAGTAGCCAGAGCCTGCTGTAGTTCTCGAGATGACACTTTAGGGTTTTGGAGACCTCTTTTAGCATCTTGTGGTCTGCTCTTGGGGTGAACTTGCTGGGGCGACCAGTCCTGGGCATGTTGGCAGTTGTTTTGAAAGCCCTCCACTTGTAGACTATCTTCCGGACAGTGGAATGGCTGATTTCAAAATCTTTTGAGATCTTTTAAATCCCTTCCCAGACTCATAGGCTGCTACAATCTTTTTCTGAAGTCCTCTGACAGCTCTTTTGTTCTCACCATGGTGCTCACTCTCACTTCAACAGTCAGGAGCACACCAAACTAAATGTCTGAGGTTTAAATAGGGCAAGCCTCATTCAACATGCAGAGTAACGATCTACTAATTATGTGCACCTGGTGTGATATACCTGTGTGAGATCTGAGCCAATTTAAGAGGGAATACATGTGAGGGTGTCCTATCTTTTTCCTCAGTTAGAATAGGCATTTTTGTAGAATGACATTTACAGAAGATCTTGAAAAGACTTTTCTTCAGTTTTCTTTGTTTAGTTGGATTACTTTAATCTCTCTGTATTGTTGAAACGGAGATGAAATAACCATTTATTAAAAATGTTACAAAAACCACATGCTTTCAAAGGGTGTCCTAATGTTTTCACATGACTGTATTTATATATGTAAGTTACTTCTAATATAAAATGAAAAGATAGGGAACCCAAGAGCCCAAAACAAAGAAGTAAAGTCACCTACCTTCGTTTGAACCTTTCTGCTGATGCTGCAATGCATTTATTTCGAAAGACTTTTATATACCTGACCTCACCATAACAAACATGAAAAATGGGAGGTCTGTCCTTCCAGATTTTTTGCAGACTTACAGATAGTTAAACAAACATGTTACCTTAATTACCCCAAGGATTGCTTCTTCTCCCACTGGCACTTGATGATTAAACAAAATACAACAAAATAAATATTCTTGAAAAGCAGTATAAATACTTATGTGGAAAAATAGTTTGCTCCACATTTAAAAATTTAAATTGACCCAACTTAAAATAGCCAACACAATTAACATCAGTGAGTCTGTTCAAATCTGGAGCTAATTATTTCATTGTAACAAAAAAATCAGGTGCTTTTATAGAGAATAGGGCCATGTGACCCAGAAATGATGAATCTTAGAGATTAACAAGCTCCTTTTTCCAGGTTGTCTTTTTACACTCTTTAAAATAAACTCTTGTATTATAAAAAAAACCCTTCTTCTAATATTGTGAGCCCAAGGTTTGGCAGTGTTCCCCCTCTACCTCTCTTAATATTCTCCATTGCAGCCTGTGAAGGCTGTCTGTCGAGTTTGGGGTTAGGCTGCTTGGTGTGAGGCACATTCCTTGCTCAGACCAGAATAAGGATTAGTGTGGCATTTTTTGTGTAGGTCTTAGGAGGTCTACATTCATTTCCAGCCTTTTCTGTGGTGGATAACATAAGTATGAATCTCCACTATTCAAGAACACCTTTGGAACTGTTTCAAAAGTGTAACAACAGATGAAACTCACCTGTTGCTCAATGAAGAGCTATGACTATATCTGTTGTTCCCTCCAGGAGACCACACAGTATCAGCTAAAATCTGTGCATGTCTCACTAATATTGCAACCTAGAAGAAAGAACACCATCTTGTTTTTCTATCTTGTCTATCTATTTAGCACCTGCACCTCTGTACTGCTTGGTTCATTTTCTCTAACACCTGATAAGTCGGCATTCAACCTGCTGGTGGTGACTGATAACCAATTGTCCTTCAACAATCATGTTGCTGCAGTTTCTCGGTGTTGCAGATTCACACTGTACAATATACACAAAATAAGACCGTATTCAACACAGTATGCAGCATAACTCCTGGTCCAGGCTCTTGTCTTGTCACATGTGGATAACTTCAACTATTTGCTGGCAGGATCAATGCCATGTACACCAGGCCACTGCGATGATTCAGAATAGAACAGCAAGTTTGGTGTTCAACAAGCCAATGCAGACACATGTTATTCCTCTCTTTACAAGACAATACAATACAATTTATTTTTGTATAGCCCAAAATCACACAAGAATGGGCTTTAACAGACCCTTGCCTCTTGACAGCCCCCCGCCTTGACACTCTAAGAAGACAAGGAAAAACTCCCAAAAAAAAACCTTGTAGGAAAAAATGGAAGAAACCTTGGGAAAGGCAGTTCAAAGAGAAACCCCCTTCCAGGTAGGTTGGACATGCAGTGGGTGTCAAAAAGAAGGGTGTCAATGCAATACACAGAACAGAACAAATCCTTAATACAGTATAAAATAAAAATTTTAGAAGTACGTATCACAATTTAATAGTAGATGATATCCCATAATATGATTTGGATTTGTTTAGAGTCCTGGAGACCTCAACCATCAAGCTGCCTCCCCCATTTCCCCCCATTCCGTACTGACACCAACTCTCTCTTCTGTTTCTTTTCCGGTTTCTTTGTGGTGGTGGCCTGCGCGGTGGCGTGTAGATTGCCCAGAGGGACTGGGCGTCTCGTGGTCTGGAATCCCTACAGATTTTATTTTTTCTCCAGCTTTTGGAGTTTTTTTGTTTTTCTGTCCACCTGGCCATCGGACCTTACTTATTCTATGTTAATTAATATCGACTTATGTTTATTTTTATTGTGTCTTCTATTTTTCTATTCATTTTGTAAAGCACTTTAAGCTACATTTTTGTATGAATATGTGCTATATAAATAAATGTTGATTGATTGATTTGGCCATTTTATGGCTGAAACAGCGCTGGTCCAGCCAATCCGATGAAAGGACCCCTCTTTCCCGCGATTCCTGCGATCCTCCATCAGGGATGACTTAACGTTAGGCAGGCAAAACAACTTGGCAGGTGGGCCATGGCACCAAGTGCCACATTTGAGTACCGAGAAGAGAAACAGAATAGGTGAGGGTTAGTATCCAATTATAACTATGATAAACTTATGTTTTAGTGCTAATGACAAACAACAGAAAAGCAGTCTGTACAGTTAATCAGCAGCTCTAGTCAGGATATGCTAAACTGAAGTAGCGAGTCTTCAGCCGGGATTTAAAAGCTGAGACCGAAGGGACATCTCTTATAGTAGCAGGTAGACCATTCCACAGTTTAGGGGTCCTGTAACTAATAGCTTGACCACCCACTGTTATTTTATTAATCATTGAAATCATAAGCAGACTGGCATCTTGAGATCTTAATGTGCGCTCTGGTTTGTAAATCATAAGTTCAGACAAGTAAGCCAGACCTTGGCCATTTAATGCTTTATATGTTAAAAGGAGGATTTTGAAATCTGCCCTAAACTTAACTGGGAGCCAGTTTAAGGATTTAAGAACTGGAGTTATGTGTTCGTATTTTCTTGTTCTTGTAATAATTCTTGCAGCCGCATTTTGGATTAACTGGAGGCTGTATAAAGAACAGTTTGAACATCCAGTGAACACTGCATTGCAGTAGTCAATCCCACTAGAAATAAATGCATGAATTAATTTCTCAGAATCCTGTTTATTCAGAAAGCGCCTCAATTTCCTAACATTTTTAAGATGGAAGAAACATGATTTGGACAACTTTGTAATATGCACTTTAAATGACATGCTAGAGTCAAAGAGAACTCCAAGATTGCGGGCTGATTCAGTAAAATTAATGGGGATGATCAGTACACTGTCTTCCTGTAGCAGCATGTATTAAGTTCAAATTTGTGATGCTTGAATACAGAAAAATCATTGGAACTGGACCTATAAAAGAAGCACTTGTGAGGCCCTAAGCTCCTTCTTGACTACTCAAGTGTGCTGCTGAATGGTATCTGGTGATGCCACCTCTGCGTGATATCAAATCTCTGTCCAGGCTATTTTCATGTGTATCTCCAGGCTGATGAAATGAGCTCCCAACCTCCATTTGAAACTCTGAGTCCCTCAATGTGTTTAAGAAGCATTTGCACACTCTCTTGTTTGGTAACTTTCTGTCTGAGTGATATAAGCTGTTACGTTTTGTAAATCTGGGAATTGCAAATAGCTTTTATTTAGTTTTAAGGTCTTTAGTTAGGATAATCAGTTTTGTACTCTTGTCCTGTAATGTGTTCCAAAACATTTTCCAGACTGATATTACTAAATTATGTTAACTTTTTAAGCAAATAACATAAATGCTATGTGCAGCCGCCCGTGATCTCTGAATGAAAGTGGACATACTAACCTTCCAAGAAATCTACAGTATCGAATCCTCAAAGACAAAGTCTAAAAAAAAAAGAAGGAACTACTTAAGAACATTTATGTTAAGTAGAATCTCCAGTTTAGGCTGGATGGGCTTTTAAACTTAAAACCCCCATGGATCTTGTTTTTTTCTCCAGTTTACCTGGAGTTTTTCTCTTTTTTCTCTGTCTTCTTCCATCATCTGACCTTATCGTCTGACTCATGAGACTTAAAAATATTTTCTATTAATTCTATATCAATTTTATGTAACTGTGCATTTATTTATTTTTTTATATAATTTTATTCAATACTGCTCTTATCAATTTTAATTTGATGTTTCTTTTAACTATCTCTTTAACATCTTGTAAAGAAAGCACTTTGTGCCACATCATGTGTATAAAAATGTGTTATACAAATAAATTTTGTTTTTGTTGCAAGAGATTAAATATAGGGACAGCTCCAGCATCCCAACTTGACAGAAAGATGCAAGGTGATAGTCAGAGACCTGCAAGTAAAACCAAGAAAAACGAGCAAGCCCAGTAGCAGTATGAGAATTAGCTTGTAATGTAGAAACAGAAGAGAAGTGCAAGTTTGAATGAGTTCTGTTTGTGCTGATTCTTTTTGTTATCTGTTATAGGACATAATAAACAGCTTTGTTCTGGCCTATTACCTTACCGAGTTTCTTTACTAGTATTCTTTGCACCATAAGTTGTTACAGTATTTTTCACATGAATTTGAATGAAATAATTGCAACACAGAATTTACAGTAAGAAGTAGTCGATGATCACAGGTAGTCCTCCATATCTTTAACTTTGACAAAGATATGGTCCAAAAACATTTTGAGAAAAACTGCTATATAGAACGAGCTCCTACCTGGCACAATGGGTACCAAATGCTTTCCTACATTGCAATTGGAGTTTCCTTCTCCATTGCCACATTTTTGACATTGGTTGAATGTCGACCTCAGTTGTACAGAAATTTAAGAGACTGTTACATCAGTTGATATCTATTTGTCCATCCATCCTTTTCCGCTTATCCGAGGTCGGGTTACGGGGGCAGCAGCTTGAGCAGAGATACCCAGACTTCCCTCTCCAAGGCCACTTCTTCTAGCTCTTCCAAGGAATCCCGAGACGTTCCCAGGCCAGCTGAGAGACATAGTCCCTCCAGCGTGTCCTGGGTCTTCCCCAGGGCCTCCTCCCGGTTAGACATGCCCAGAACACCTCACCAGGGAAGGCCCAGGAGGCATCCTGATCAGATGCCCGAGCCACCTCATCTGACTCCTCTCGATGCAGAGGAGCAGCGGCTCTACTCTGAGCCCCTCCCGGATGACTGAGCTTCTCACCCTATCTTTAAGGGAAAGCCCAGACACCCTGCGGAGGAAACTCATTTCAGCTGCTTGTATTCGTGATCTCGTTCTTTCGGTCACTATCCATAGCTCATGACCATAGGTGAGGGTAGAAACATAGATCAACTGGTAAATTAAGAGCTTTGCTTTACAACTCAGCACCTTTAGCAGCACAACAGACCAATGCAGAGCCCGCATCACTACAGACGCCGCACCGATCCACCTGTCAATCTCACGCTCCATTCTTTCCTCACTCGTGAACAAGACCCCCGAGATACTTGAACTCCTCCACTTGGGGCAAGATCTCGCTCCCAACCCTGAGAGGGCACTCCACCCTTTTCCGGTTAAGGACAATGGCCACGGATTTGGAGGTGCTGATTCCCATCCCAGTCGCTTCACACTGAGCTGCGAACCGATCCAGAGAGAATTGAAGATCACGGCCTGATGAAGCAAACAGGACAACATCATCTGCAAAAAGCAGTGACCCAATCTTGAGTCCACCAAACCGGACTCCCTCAACGTCCTGTCTGCACCAAGAAATTCTGTTCATAAAAGTTATGAACAGAATCAGTGACCTGGCGGAGTCCAACTCTCACTGGAAAAGGGTTCGACTTACTGCCAGCAATGTGGACTAAGCTCTGAGCAATGTGGACTAAGCTCTGAACAGCCCTTATCAGGTGGTCCAGTATGCCATACTCTCAGAGTACCCCACACAGGATTCCCTGAGGGACATGGTCAAACGCCTTTTCCAAATCCACAAAACACATGTAGACTGGTTGGGCAAACTCCCATGCACCCTCCAGGACCCTGCTAAGGGTGTAGAGCTGGTCCACTGTTCCACGACCAGGATGAAAACACACTGTTCCTCCTGAATCCGAGTTTCGACTATCTAACGGACCCTCCTCTTCAGGACTCCCGAACAGACTTTTCCAGGGAGTCTGAGGAGTGTGATCCCTCTGTAGTTGGAACACACCCTTCAGTCACCCTTCTTAAAGAGGGGGACCACCATCCCGGTCTACCAGTCCAGAGGCACTGTCCCTGATGTCCATGCAATGTTGCAGAGGCATGTCAACCAAGACGGTCCTACAACATCCAGAGCCTTGAGGAATTCTGGACATATCTCATCTCATCCAGGTGGGCCCTGCCACCAAGGTGTTTTTTGACCATCTCACGGGTCTCCTCGAAGCCGTCCGAAAGTCGTTCTCCATGGCCTCCCCAAACTCCTCCCACGCTTGAGTTTTTACCTCGGTAACCACCGAAGCCGCATTCCACTTGGCCTGTCTGTACCTATCTGCTGCTTCCAGCGTCCCACAGGACAAAAGGGTCCTGTAGGATTCCTTCTTCAGCTTGACAGCATCCCTCACCGCCGGTGTCCACGAACAGATTTGGGGATTGCCGCCATGACAGGCACTGACCACCTTACGGCCACAGCTCTGGTCAGCTGCCTCAACAATAGAGGCACATAACAAGGCCCATTCAGACTCAATGTCCCCCACCTCCCTCGGGATGTGGTCAAAGTTCTGCCAGAGGTGGGAGTTGAAGCTACATTTGACAGGGGACTCTGCCAGACGTTCCCAGCAGATCCTCACAACACGTTTGGGCCTACTAGGCCTGACCGGCATCCTCCCCCACCATCAAAGCCTATTCACCACCAGGTGGTGATCAGTTGACAGCTCCGCCCTTCTCTTCACCCGATATATGGCCTTAGGTCCGACGACATGACCACAAAGTTGATCATCGAACTGAGGCCTAGGGTGTCCTGGTGCCAAGTGTACATATAAACACCCCTATTCTTGAAAATGGTGTTCGTTATGGACAATCCATGACGACCACAGAAGTCCAATAACAAAATTCCACTCGGGTTCAGATCGGAGGGGCCGTTCCTCCCAATCATGCCCTTCCAGGCCTCACTGTCATTGCCCACGTGAGCATTGAAGTTTCCCAGTAGAACGAGGGAGTCCCCAGAAAGTATGCCCTCTAGCACCCCCTCCAGGGACTCCAAAAAGGGTGGGTACTCTAAACTGCTGTTCGGTTCATGCACGCAAACAACAGTTAGGACCCGTCCCCCCACCTGAAGGCGGAGGGAGACTACCCTCTCATCCACCGGGGTAAATCCCAATGAACAGGTTCCAGGTCGGGGGGCAATAAGTATGCCCACACCCGCTCGGCGCCTCTCACCGGTGGCATTCCAGAGTGGTAGAGAATCCAGCTCCTCTTAAGAAGATTGGTTCCAGAGTCCAAGCTGTGTGTCGAGGTGAGCCCGACTATATCTAGCCGGAACCTCTCAACATCGCACACTAGCTGAGGCTCCTTCCCCTTCAGAGAGGTAACATTCCATGTCACAAGAGCCAGCTTCTGTAGCCGAGGATCAGACTGCCAAGGTCCCCGCCCTCTGTGACTGCTAGCTTAGTTTCAGTAAGAAAATAACAATCTTTATTTCATCTAAACCTGTATAAGTTTATTTGCAAAGAAACAAAATATATCAAACACCAGAGGTTAAACAGATGAAATCATACAACCTGAACGGCTGAATAAATCTCTCATAAAACGCTTAGTATGATGTTGTTAACCTTGAGCAGTTACAGAATAAGAAGCTGACCAGAGATTTTTGCTGAAGAAGAGCAAATGAGCCAGTGCAGGTGGCAGGTTTTAAACCGAGAAGAACCAGGACATTCTGAAATGCTCTAAAACTCTCTATTTTATATAGTACCTTAATGAATGGTCACATATGACTTACAAAAACAAAGCAATGGTTGCATCATGCTAAAACTGAACAACTGATAATTTGTCAATGGTCATGTTATTTGCTTGATCATTGCTACCTAGCTAATACAATGACATCATAACTGATAAGGTCTTAATCACTTATCGTATCTCTTCTTACAAGCCTATACACACTATTTTATCTTCAGTTTAAAACTCACACAATCTATTTAGCAATCATATTATACAAGTAGACACTGCTGGATATTAATAATAATATCCTGTCATCCTATTTTCAAGTAATCCTTCGGCGATGATAATATTCTTTAATATAAAATATATACACTGACTAAACATTCTACATAAAAACATTCCTGTTCAATGTCTGCTTGTCTGCTTAAATTAAATTAAAAACTCTGTTTATCCATCCAGCAATCTTCAAAACCCCACAAGTTCAGAACAGGATCATGGAGAAGCTGGAGCCTATCCCAGCAAGTGTCGGGTGCAATTTAGTACTGCTCTCCCACTAGTTACCATACGTTTAATCAACATCTCACTGAGTGACTGCACAATTTTTACGAAATTGAACACCTGGTTAGTTTACACATCTTTATAATTAAAGTATAAGTTTAATTTTTCTCTAATTTTATGAGTCAAAGATAAGTAATCATACATTTAGTTGATACAATTCCATTTTCCACTCCACGGAGCCTATCGCAGCTGTTTTCAGGCTAAGGTAGCAACAACAACTGGACAGGGTGCCAGTCCATTGCTTGGCGAACACACACCAGGGCTAATAAAGTAACACCATTTTTCCTAACCTGTATGACTTCAGACTGTGGGATAAAACCAGAGCACCCAGAGGAAACCTATATGGATACAATGATAACATTCGGATAGATAGATAGATAGATAGATAGATAGATAGATAGATAGATAGATAGATAGATAGATAGATACTTTATTAATCCCAAGGGAAATTCACATAATCCAGCAGCAGTATACTGATACAAAGAAACAATATTAAATTAAATAGTAATAAAATGAAAAGAATTAAAATAAAATTAATGTTCGTGATTTACTCCCGGTGGAATTGAAGAGTTGCATAGTGTGGGGAGGAACGATCTCTTTAGTCTGTCAGTGGAACAGGACAGTGACAAAAGTCTGTCACTGAAGCTACTCCTCTGTCTGGAGATGACACTGTTAAGTGGATGCAGTGGATTCTTCATGATTGACAGGAGTTTGCTTAGTGCCCATCGCTCTGCCACAGATGTTAAACTGTCCAACTTTAATCCTACAATGGAGCCTGCCTTCTTAACAAGTTTGTCCAGGCGTGAGGCGCCTTTCATCTTTATGCTGCCACCCCAGCACACCACCGCGTAAAAGAGGGCACTCGCCACAACCGTCTGGTAGAACATCTGCAGCATCTTACTGCAGATGTTGAAGGATGTCAACCTTCTCAGAAAGTATATTCTGCTCTGAGCTTTCTTACATAGAGCATCAGTATTGGCAGTCCAGTCCAATTTGTCATCCAGCTGCACTCCCAGATATTTATAGGTATGCACCCTCTGCACACAGTCACCTCTGATGATCACAGGGTCCATGAGGGGCCTGGGCCTCCTAAAATCCACCACCAGCTCCTTGGTCTTGCTGGTGTTAAGGTGTAAGTGGTTTGAGTCGCACCATTTAACAAAGTCTTTGATTAACTTTCTGTACTCCTCCTCCTGCCCACTCCTGATGCAGCCCACAATAGCAGTGTCATCAGCGAACTTTTGCACGTGGCAGGACTCGAGTCATATTGGAAGTCTGATGTATATAGACTGAACAGGACCGAGAAAGTACAGCCTCTGGCGCCCTGTATTGCTGCACACAATGTCAGACCTGCAGTTCCCAAGACGCACATATTGAGGTCTGTCTGTAAGATAGTCCACAATCCATGCCACAAGGTGTGAATCTACTCCCATCTCAGTCAGCTTATCCCTAAGGAGCAGAGGTTGGATGGTGTTGAAGGCGCTAGAGAAGTCCAAAACATAATTCTTACAGCACCACTGCCTCTGTCCAGGTGGGAGAGGGATCGATGAAGCATATAGATGATGGCATCCTCCGCTCCCACCTTCTCCTGGTATGCGAACTGCAGAGGGTCTAGGGCGTGACGGACCTGTGGCCTCAGGTGGTGAAGCAGCAGCCGCTCCATGGTCTTCATCAGATGTGACGCCAGAGCAACAGGCCGGAAGTCATTCAGCTCACTAGGACGTGATACCTTTGGGACAGGGTGATACAAGATGTTTTCCAAAGCCTCGGGACTCTCCCCTGTTCCAGGCTCAGGTTGAAGATGCGCTGTAGAGGACTCCCCAGTTCCAACACACAGGCCTTCAGCAATCGTGGCGATACACCATCTGGACCCGCTGCTTTGCTGGCACAAAGTCTTTTCAGCTCTCTGCTCACCTGGGCTGCTGTAATTGTGGGTGGGGATGTCTCACCTATGCTGGTATCAGCAGAAGGATGGTTGGAGGATGCAGTACTCCGAGGTGAGAGTGGGTTACTGTGATCAAACCTATTAAAGAAGTTGTTCATTTGGTTTGCTCTCTCCACGCCTGTCTCGATTGGCACCCCGCTTGAGCTGCAGCCAGTGATAATCTTCATCCCATCCCACACTTCCTTCATACTGTTTTTCTGCAACTTCTGCTCCAGCTTTCTCCTGTACTGCTCTTTCACGCCCTGAGCTGGACTCGAGTTCCTTCTGCACGCACTTCAGCTCATGCTTATCACCACCTTTAAAAGCCCTTTTCTTCTGGTTCAAAAGGCCCTTGATGTCACTTGTAATCCATTCAAATTCCATATAAGGAATACACTCAGTATGCAAATTGTTTTCTCCTAATTGCAAGGTAGAAACCTTACTTCTGCACCACCATGCTCACATGCAGTTTTGAATATTTTGGCATTACAACTAAAATAATGTGTAAACCTCTTAAAATTGTTCTATAGCATTCACTAGTTATTTGTAATTAATTTATAATGTGTAACTAGATGATAAGCACACTTTATAAACCTGTTCAGACTGGCAGCTGAAAATGAATCATGAGACAACACATCAAACACATAAGGTGTACATAGAAAAGAAGTAAATATCATCTAATAAAAATGTGTTGTCTGTTCCTAAATTTAAAGACACGTTATACATTAAAACACTTAAAATATAATTCATCAGATTCTTAAAAATAATAAAAGCATCTTGAATGCAAGTAAAACATAAGTTATGATTAATATAAAACACAGTACATCTGAAGAGAGATAAAAGGTTTTAATTTATTTTGCACAGTATTAGATATCATTGAAGGGGGATTTTATATACTACTTTTTCAGTTTGGTAAGCTATTGAAAATGTAGTCATTTTTCTATGTGAAAATAGTTAATTTGAACACTATTATTTTGCATTTAACAACAAAATGTACAAGCCTACAAAATGACAGTGGTAATTAATAATGTCAAGAAATACATAAAATAATGCAACATTATTTAAAAATGACTGTTATATGAATGACACCATAATGCTTGAAGTTTTGGTGACACATCACACAAATTATTGTCAACATAAATATATTTAATATACAAAATGAAATAATATTGAAAGCAGTAAAATATATTTTCATATTATGGTAAATAATAAAACAATCCAATAATTATATGATAATCATTAGTTGCTAATTTGTTAATTATCATATTTCTGTAGAGAAACAAACCTTTTTCTATGAAATTAGAAGAAAAATCAAATGAGGTGTTCATCTTTTATGTGCTATTAATATGTAGATGCCGAGTACTGATTTAAAAGAATGTACAAAAGTGTTACTATTTTCTCTAATTCCTATAAGTAAGTGATTTCGATAAGTAAAGGTGAAATAACGTGATTTATAAGGGGGTCGATGATGTTACACAAGAAATATGGGGCACAGCAGACAATAAAAACTCCCATCACAATTGCCAGTGTTTTTGCAGCTTTGTTTTCTCTTCTATTTAATGCAGCTCTCTTTTTTTGTTCCTTGTGGCTTTGATGTCCTTCGTCTCTTATTGCCCTGGCCTGCCTACTAGCAACTGAAAATATTTTTATATAAATGCATATCATAACAATCGCTGGGATATAAAAAGAGAACAATGACGATAAAAGACCTGATACTTCATTTTGCATCAGATTACAGCTCCCCACACATTTTGTATTTATATATTGTTCTTCTATTCCTTTTAGGTTTAACTCAAGAAAGACAATTATAAAACCAAGCACAGCTGACAGAACCCAGGTGAAAACAATAAAGATTAATGTTATTAGGTCCGTAATAATATTTTTGTACCTTAAAGGATGGCATACAGCAAAATAACGATCAACGGATATTAGACACAAATGAATGATTGATGCGGTACCAAGCATTATAGCTGAGCTATGGTGAAACTTGCAGCATAATTCACCAAAATACCAACAGCTTTCAGCAATTCGAGCCATGACAGGTGGCATTAGACAGCCCCCTAGAAGTAAATCAACCAGTGCCAAAGAGAGGATGAGATAATTTGTTGGAGTATGAAGCTGTTTGAAGTGTGATATGGTAATAACAACCAAGAGGTTTCCACATACAGTCACAACGATGATTATGCACATTATGATATATATTATTAATGAATTGTTGACTGAATAGAGTTGTTTTGGGCAAGAATTATCAAGTGAATCATAGCAGACTAGTGTGTACTTTAGAATCCCGTTTTCATTCAAATTCATTTTTGTAGCCTGGACAATGAAGTGTCCTATCCTGAAGAAAAAAATATAAATACCATTATATGCATATTAGATCATAGGTTAATAATATTTAACATAGCACACAATTGTAAGATTTCAAAACTTTAAGAGGAACTAGCTAATTACTATATCTTTTTTTTTTTAATTTAAAGTGCCATTTCCAAAACTGGTAATTTGACAATCAAATCAAAAAGAGTATGTTTCATATATTTTATTAAAATCATTTCATTTTCACAAAGACAGACTTAATCATAATTGTTATTTCATAACAGTTTCAAATTTACAGTACTCAGATACAAAGAATGTTCAAAAAGTTTCCGCACCTTTGTTTTTTTCGTTGGAAGGTGGGAGGAGTAGTAATTGGGCATTAAAAAGTTGGTACGACACTGGGAAAATTGCATCGCAAACGAAGGTGACTATGTAGAAAAGTGATGTCATTTGTTTTTGAAATTCTTAATAAATAGAGTTTAAAAACTGCAGAAACTTTTTGACCGTCCCTCGTATATTTACTTAACTTGTAGGAAAATCACAGAAAGTGGTGGTGATCTTTCCACTTGAAAAATCTCTAATCTTTACTGCTACTAAAAATCATTTTTAAACTTTTAGGTTAGGATAACAAATACATTTTTTATTTGATCATTTTGTCCAGTTTGGACTGCTCTAAATAAAATAAGTTGATTTGGTAGCAGCAAAAATGATTAGAGACCTGTTTGGGCTTTTAGAATTTTGTATTTTTGAAAAAAGTAATATCAGACTGTTGATCAAATAGTTATGTGGTTATTATAATGAGTACATTTGATTCTTTTAAGGAAATAAACCACTAATCAAAACAAACCACTTTGACAAACACAATTTTTCACCATCCATTTTCTTCCTAAAGCCATTTATTCTGTAGAATACACATTAGCATGATACCTTTTGTCACAGCATCCAGCACAAGGCAGCATGCAAACCCTAGATAGGTTTTCTATCGCAGGGCAGATATCCAGGCTTTTTTTCCCTTAAAAATAAACTTTTTTTTTTTTCTTTATTTTGCCTTATACAATTTCTTTTATTAGGAATTTGTTCGTTTAAATTTAATTAATTAATTTAATTAATTTGTTGGTTAAAAATAAACATTATTGCATAGATTCACTAAAACATTAAATAGTCTTTCTCACATTGTGTAACTGCATATTGCATGTAATTGTTTCAATTTATAGTATATAATAAAGTATATAGAGATATAAAGTAAGAAATAGTTTTCATTCAAAAAAACTGAAACTTGAATGCAAGTGTCATTAATGGAAATTAAAAACAATTTAACATCCCTTTGCTCCGAAATTTATATTCATGGAATCCTTTGCTAAATACTAATGATTCCTGTAAATAATGTACTTAAGTTTACCATATTAATTTAAACATGTCATACATATTTTATTTTCACATATTTTCCAAATTTTATCAATGTAGATCAATTTACTCCTGCCATCTGTTGCCATTATGTTTTTGTCAGGAAAATATGTTTATGGTTTTACCTAGTAAATAGTTAACACTTGATGCCAAGTAAGTACATAACAGAGTTCTCCTGCTACCAGTATAAATACAGGTAGTGTAAATCTAATGTTATTTGTTGCTAAGCTTTTGAAATGATCTCCTTTATTGGTGTATTTTATAAATGAAATGTATTAAAAATATGATTGTGTGCTATGCAGAAAAATAAGGGATTTTTTAAGAAATATTGTATATTTTGAATTAACATTCTCATTGATGTTTTCTGATGATGGAGGTCATTATCATTTATGTTAATCTTCATAGAATAAAATTTTCATGACATAAAATTGTTTATATAACATTTTATAATTATTACTTACTTAAATCTTACATATAGCAATAGTTTAGTTGTGCAGTGGTATTATCTAAATTGAGGCAGATCTTTTTGCTGTGTAGTATGGTTCATGCTTTTATTTTTGTTCTTATGAAGTTGATGTATTAATAGCTAAACATCTATTGAGATGCAATTGTGCTTAGGTAACACACAAGCAATGCATGTAAAATATATACATATATTTATATGTGCAGTTTACTTTTAATATAAAATGAAAGTATAGGGAAACCAACACCCAAAACAAAGAAGTTAAGTCACATACCTTCGATCGAACCCTTCTGTTGATGCTCCACTGCTTTTCTTAATGAAGACTTTTATATACCTGATAGTCTAACAACGATGAAAAACTGGCTGACTATCATTACCTTCCAGATGTATCGCACTCTTGCAAAACAGTTAAACAAATATGTTACCTTAATTACCCCAAGGACTGATTCTTCTCCCATTGGCACTTGATGATTAGACAAAATACAACAAAATAAACATTCCTGAAAAGCAGTATAAATAATAAAATTTAAAAAGTCAGAAAAGCCAACATAATTACAACTGTCATTTTTTGTATGACACAAATAAATATGGATGTGAAACAAAAACAGAAAAGAATGAATAAAAATGAATCCTCCTCTGAATAAGTACCTAAATACAGTTACACTTCTGAGTTTGCTCTACATCTCATTGAGAGCTCACAGGAGAAAAGATACACTGTTACTGATTTAAAGAAATTAAATTGACCTAATATAAAATAACAAACAGTGAACATCAGTGAGCCTATTCTCATCTGGAGCTAATTTTTCCTTTGTAAAAGAAAAGGCTTTCTATAGACGATATGGCCATGTGAACCAACATTGATGAATCTTACAGATTAACAAGCAACTTTCTAATGCATATACATAACATACAGTCTACTTTTTGCATGTTTCCCAAAAATCCTATTAAGCAACTGTTGTGATTTTTACTGCTCCCTATGGATTGCCTGGATTTTTTTCCTCTGCTATCATTCTAGATATTGCTATTGGATTTGTGTTCTTGATTTTGTTTGCCTTTAGGTTTTCCCCCAAAGGTCAAACATATTTTCCTCCTTTTCCCTGCTTATATTTAATTGTTCTTTAAATTATGTTATTGCAAAAGACCATTATTTTAAGTGAGCCAAAGGTTTAAATGTTCCTCCTTGGTATCTTTATATTTTTGGGCATTGAACCATACAAGCTTGAATCTCCATTTTGAGCATGTGAAGACGTAAGGCTGTTTGTTGTGGACTTAGGCTGCTTGGGGTGAAGGCTGTCCTGGGCTGAGACAAGAATCAATATTAGTGTAGCCTTTTTACTATACATCTTAAGAGGTCTGCATTCATTTTTATGCTGCATTTGTCCTGCTCCCTCTCCCGACTCTAGCTCCCCGTGTATAAGGAGGCGGTGCCTTTTATTCCCGCCCGGATGTGCTCCAGGTGGCTGGTGATGATCTTCCGGCAGCACTTCCTGGTGTGGCGGAAGTGCTGCCCTTTGCCCCGGAAGCACTCTGGGCATCCCTGGCAGGTTCCTCCGCCATCTTTCCAAGTGTGGCGAAAGTAAAGTTCTACCGGGTTCTAGGAGGCTTAAGGCACCCCCTGGCGGTGGCAACGGGTCCCAATGAGTTGGACTATCTCTCCTGGACTCTCCTGCTCCAGGGTGGTTGTGTCCTCCTGATCCTGAAGCTTTTAATGTCTCTATCCGGTCCCTCCAGGCATCCCAGCCAGGTAAGAACCCCAGACATCTGTGACAACACATTTTGAAGTGTTTGAAAAGTGTACACTTGTAATGTAACATCAGATGAAACTCACCTGTTGCTTTATGAGACCACACGGTATCAGCTAAAATCTCTGCATGTCTCAGTGATATTTTTTCCATGTTTTCCAACTGTTCAGCACCTTATCTCTCTTCAGCTTGGCTCATTATCACTAACACCTGAGAAGTCGGTATGTAACCTAGTGGTGGTGTTTGATAACCATCTGCACTTCAGGGTTGTGTCAAACTCCAAGTCCTAGCATACCCCTACAGGAATCCATTGTGCCACAGCTGCCCAGGAGAGCTGCCCTCTAGCATCCCGGGGAAGGTATTCCCCTGCTGATGCTCTCTCCCCTGGTCCTTCCACACAGTTGGCACCCCCAGCCAGGTAATGGCCATGGCCGCCTGTCAAACTAGCTTATATTTAGTTCTGAGGTCTTCACAGGGGGTAATCAAATTTCTACTCTTGTCCTATAGCACTTGTTCCCAAACATTTTCCAAAATAATGTTCGATTATGTTGACCTTTTCTTGGAAGTTGCTTTTGGTAAAAGTACCTGCTAAGCCAAGTAAACTTAAATGTAATATATAGTAAATAATCACATTACTGTGCAGCCGGCCATGATGTCTGAATGAAAGTGGATATCCTAATCCTCCAAGAAACCTACTGTATCGGATCCTGTAAGACGAAGTCTTGAAAACAATAACAAACCACTTAAGAACATTTATGTTAGGTAGAATTCCCAGTGGGGACTGGGTGGGCCTTTAGACTTAAAACCCCTGCAGATCTTGTTTTTTTTTTCTCCAGTTCATCTTGATTTTTTTTTCTCTCCTCCCTGGTCATCTGACCTTATAATTTGACTCATCTTTAGAGACTTAAAATCAATTCTAATTATGGACTTTTCTTTTAATCATTTAAGTATTTTATGTAAGTATGTATTGATATATTTTTTATCTTTTTATTCAATTTTATTTTTTTCAATTTTAATTTTTTTCTGATAACTATTTCTTTAACATGTTTTAAAGCACTTTGAACCAAATTATGTTTATGAAACTGTGCTTTTCTTTAATATACAATATGTACTCTGACTAAACATTCTACATAAAACATGCCTGTTAAACATCTATTTACATTAACTTAACAGCTCTGTCATTCCATCCATCCATTTTCCAAACCCACTTGTCCAGAGCAGGATCATGGAGAAGCTGGTGACTATTCCAGCAACTATCTGGTGCAATGCAGGAACAATACCTAAATAGGATGCCAGTCTAATACAGGGTTTACGCACCCACTCATATTGGCCAATTTGAAAGCGAGAGAGAGGGTTGGACGCATAAGGTAGAGAAGGCAGTTAAAGAATGTATCGGGCTTGTTTTTGTTTTCACTTCTGTTTACAGCGATCGGTTCGTAGCGTGCATTGTTGTAATGTTACTATTTTTGGTGGTTTATTAAATTACGGATTTTTCAGATGTTCATTTTTTTCCCTGTGCTTAAAATTCATTTAAAAATAGTGTTTTTAGTGAGTGGTTCGTAGCGCTATAGCGCAAACTCTTGCAGTGTTATTTTTCACTGTTGTTCAAGGTTTTCTCAGTGTTATTCAATGTTTTTACATTTAGTTTACTATTATGCTGTGCATTCTATGGTTTAATTAACTATATTTATGCTTAAAAATATATATTTACATACAGTTCGTACAGTCTGGAACGGATTAATTGTATTTACATACAATCCTATTGGGGAAATTACTTCGGTTCACGACCAAATCAGGTTATGATCAGAGTTTTGGAACGAATTATGGTTGTGAACCGAGGTTCCACTGTACTATTAAGGCAGTGGTTATTTGCATCAGCCTGGGCATGACATCACATTGACTTACCAATAGTGTGAGCTGGCATTCCATCATGCAAATAAAGATCTTCAGATCCAGCTACAGGATAACATAAAAAACAGCAGGCCTGCCACATTCACACAGAAATTCCAACTAGTGTAACAACAGCAACTCATTCTTCTAAGGACCATGTGCTACCTATAAGTGTGATGTAGAGAGCAAAACTCCATTGACACTATACATTGGTGTCAGTTTTATATTGCCGTAGTCAGGGCAGTGTCATTTATTCACCACTGTTTTGTGTATTTTGTGACTGCCATCATGTTATTTATTAATGACTAGCAGAATACCCGCGCTTCGCAGCGGAGAAGTAGTGTGTTAAAGAAGTTATAAAAAAGAAAAGGAAAATTTTTAAAAATAACGTAACATGTATTGTACATGTAATTTAACATTAATGTAATTGTTTTGTCATTGATATGAGTGTTGTTGTCATATCTATATATATATATCTATATATCTCTATATACTGTATATCTATATATATATATCTACTGTATATATATATATCTACTGTATATATATATATATATATATATATATATATATATATATATATATCTCCTTTGGGGTGCGAGCAGCTGTTGCTGGAGGTGCCAGAATCCATCGAGGAAGAAAAATGAAAAAAAAACGGATAACTCTTGCTCTTACATGCACTTTCTGTAGTGCTGCGTGGGTATTATGAAGTATTGTATCTGTTCAAGTTCTATTTAAATTTTAAATATAAGTAATTTTTATTTATTCGACAGAAATATGTTTGGTAGGAATGAAAGGTAAATTTAGTCAGCATTGCAGAAATATTTCTTCACCATAGAAATTTAAAGAGTAAATTCAACTTACATTCCTACCAAAGATATTTCTGTCGACTAAATAGAACCTACTTATATCCAAATTCGAGCTATTGAGCTGTCGCCTGCCTGACTGGATATGTCACCCTCGCTTCGCTCTTACTTTTTTACTGTTCATGTAATCATGGCTAGTCGTGAAAAAATTAGAACATGGAAGGAGGATCACACTGAGTATGGCTTTACCAAAATAATTATTGATTGACGAATAAAGTATCCATTATTCATAAAGCTTCAATTGGTGATCTTTTTTTCTGCGTTAACCTCATATGTTTTCATACTTCTTCTCAAACCAAGGGGGTGCGAGGGTAAAATAAATCAGGAAGCGCTGATTTATATATATTGAATATACTGAAATAGTTTTACTGTCAAATAATGCAAACAATATGCGGTACATGTTTCACCCTAATTCTGGGCTCATCAGGCGTACACACTCACTGCACCACGTCTCGGGAATCGAACCTCGGATGTCATCGCTAGAGGCGAAGCCTCTCGTGTTGCACCACGGCGTGGGTTTTGTTTATTTGACAGTATGTAGATCGGGGTGTATACAGTAATCCCTCCTCGATCGCGGGGGTTGCGTTCCAGACCCCCCCGCGATAGGTGAAAATCCGCGAAGTAGAAACCATATGTTTCTGTGGTTATTTTTATATATTTTAAGCCCTTATAAACTCTCCCACACTGTTTATAAATATTCCCCGCAGAGTTATACAGCATAATCCCTTTGTATTCTCTTACATATTAGGTAAGATTCATTGAAATTATGTATATAAACACACTGTTTATATACAGTAAAACCTAAATATTATTTTAAAGATATTGAGTGTCTCCGATATCACGTTACAGCCATTACGATAGACATGCCACCAGCAATAAATACGTACAATGCAACAAAAATAGTATACAGTAAATGTGTGTACAGTGACACTAAACGCACGTACATGTACTAAGTACTGTAAGTAGAAAATTAATTATGGTTACTCACCAACAATGACACGATGACTTGTCCGATAACAATGAGTTTTATTTTACTGCACAACAAAGGAGAGCGTTACAGCCCTTAAAGGAGCCACTTCAGGCGATTGTGTAGCACTGCCGTTGTTCTTCTTCTGGCAGTCTTCAATGCAAATCCCTAAAGCAGATTCCATCCAGACTACTGTCTTATTACATCCACTTACAACTTGTTTTGCACCCTGGTTAAAAGGACACTGCGGCCGTAGATCTTATATTCCTTTCCTATTTTTTAAATAAAAAGAATCGTAGCCTTTAACAAATCCAAAACGTTTACCTTTTCGGCAATCATTAACATCTTCCGTTTGCGCTTGGGCACGGCCCCTGAAGCAGTAGCAGACTGAGCGAGACGAGACTTCCTGGTTAACACTGCATTCAGCAGGCAGGAACTTAACTGCGTGCTCTGATTGGTTAGCTTCTCAGTCATCCGCCAATAGCGTCCCTTGTATGAAATCAACTGGGCAAACCAACTGAGGAAGCATGTACAGGAAGTAAAAAGACACATTGTCCGCAGAACCTGCGAAGCAGCGAAAAATCCGCGTTATATATTTAGTTATGCTTTCATATAAAATCCGCGATAGAGCGAAACCGCGAAAGTCAAAGCGCGATATAGCGAGGGATTACTGTATATATATATACACTCCTGTAGCCACAATAAATGCCTTTAGTTTATAGACAAACCAGGGATGAACAACTTCCTTTCTATTGCAGCTACAGCCGTGACACACATAAAAAACATCAATAATAACTCATAAATGTGCAATATCATTTAGGAAAATCGAAACATTTTACTCACCAAAAATTTGGATTGTGGCTGTTGTGTTAAAGTGTAGAAGGCTGCATGCATGAAATTGTTCTTGTATTCCCGTAAGTTTTGGGGCCCGAGGAGTGTGACAAACATCAGGTTTCCATGGTCTTGAAATCTGGTCTGTGTCTGGCAAATAATATTGTCCAGAATCCTGCCATGGAGTTGCCGTAGTGCACTTGACGATCTTTCGCTTGGAGCGTTTATGGTGCGTTCAATGGCGTCGTAGACTTCCTCATATCGGCTTCTATCCAATCAATGGGTCTGAATACTGTGACGTTGCCTTACGCCTGCTAAAGGGCCCTACTGACACCAACTCAAAATCTGATTGGTTGAAGTCCGTCCTTTCTCCTTGCTTTGCGGTTCTCTACTGTTTTATTGTTTGTTTATTACGATTGTTATAGTTATTGTGTAGCTATTTTAGACTTAGTTTACTGTTCAAGTAACCATTTCCTTTATTTAATTTGCGGGTTCTCCAGTATTTTTTTGTTCCTTTATTACGATTATAGTTATTTATTGATTCCCTTCTTTGGCTGACTGCCTGCCCATATAAGGCGCTCCGCTGCTTTTTTGTGAAGCAGTGTTTACACAGCTTCTCCACTGTTTTATAAACAAACGGCATATAAGGCCGTCGTTTTTCCTTGCTTCTCCAACTAAGCAGCCTTTTTATTTAATCCACGGGTTCTCCGCTGTTTTATTGTTGGGAGCTCGTCCTTCTTTTCTACGTACTGCGGTCACAGTCAGTTCACGTGATTATGTGGGAGAATTATTGATGAGTGAGTGAGTGAGTGAGTGAGTGAGTGAGTGAGTGAGTGAGTGAGTGAGTGAGTGAGTGAGTGAGGGCTTTGCCTTTTATTAGTATAGATGTCAGTTGCTGTTTACCTGAGTATCATTTCCGAGTGTGACATTATGTGTTTAAATACAGTGCATGTTATCCAAACACTAGAAAAATAACAAAAAACAGAAAATCCATGAAGCCAGGCCTAGCGTTACCTGGAAGAAGTAAAACTAAGTTACTTAAACTAGGTACTAGCATAGTGCCGCAGAATCAACTATGAACTAATCACAGTCGCACTATCAGCGCCTGTCATCGATTTGTGTTGCAAGGAGCATATTAAATGCCGAGAACTGTACAACTTGGCCACTGACCTTGTCCCGAACCTGCCTGTTTGCTGTGTCTGTGTATCAGAGTGGTAGATCCCGCTACAATAAATAGCCGTGTTGTTGCTGTTTCAAGATGAATAAAGCTGGTTTTGCTAAAGTACTGAGACTCAGCCTCGTGTTTTAGGGTGTAAGACAGTGACTCACACATCACACGGTACCAGGAGTGGGGTCTTGTGCCAATAGAGCACCAAGAGGCTTAAGATACCCTGTTACCAGCAGATGAAAATGAGTTTCTTGCAGGCATCCCGGTCTTAATGCTCCCCAGAGACTCTCCTGTTCTGCTTCCAGCACACGGCAACATTTATCCGCTGGGACAGTATAGCCTGGGTAGGTATTGTGGCCTTGTTTTTAACCAGGGAGGCCCTACAGATCATGCGAAATCTTCCTCCCAAATGACTTGACAATTATGACTTTCTGAAACAACAGATTCTCCACAATATGCTGGTGAACCCTGTGGTCAAGGGGCACCAGCTTCATCTGTGGCATATTGATTCAGAGTGCCCTATACGAGGACAGATCCAGGACTTAGTATTTCTGATTTAAAGCTGGATCCACAGGGACACTTTTGAGGGTGTTATGGGAGATGCTCCATATTGATGTAGTCCTGTCAAAGATACACAAGAGCTATTGTTATGAAATGCTACAGAACAACATCCACTCGCTCTTAGATCTGACCCACAGACTGAAGGGCACACAAGCCACCTGGAAACAACAGGGCTACGCAGGCTTGACCCCAAGTTCAATCCAGACACCACAGAATTCTAGGGTTGCCATCACCACAAGTGGAAGATGTCATCATGGGAACACTATAGTGCAGACCAAACGCAGCTGTTTTCTCTGTGATCAACCAGGACATCTGGCTCGGGAGTGCCATTTCCCACATTCGGAAACCACGACCACCGGACTGGCCCAGTTATGTGGCTCGCAAGTGTTCCCCAAGATGTTAAAGAAGGACAGTTTTAAGGTATCTATTACGTTGGCTGGATGGGAAGTCTTGGCACTGTTGGACTCTGGTAGTGACCTCTGTGTAGTCCACCGTTACTCAGTCCAGCAGACCCCTTATAAAACTACAGAGCAAGTGCACATCCACTGCATCCATGGAGACATTAAAATATATGAGACTATATTACTTCCACTGAAATTTAAAGGAAAGAACTTTGAGGTTCTGGCTGCCATATCAGATTACTCACCCTGGCCACTCTTAATAGGTAAGATGAATGCCCTCTTCCCATGGGTCTTGGCCACCGGCAGAGTGCCTCCCACTGCAGTGAGACAGAGTGGATAGTGATGGGCTTACTGCAGACAATTACAGTCAAGGAACCGGGTTTAAAACTGAACCGGAGTTGTCCAGCGAGGTGGGAAACGAATTTTCAAGTGAAGACCCGGGACTGTTGGCAGACATTTCCACGCTGACGCTCGCACCAACAACCTCCCCAGACTTAACACCCAGTACCGACCCAGATGAAAACAAAGTAGCAGTGGGAGATGAGAACAGTGCTGCATCGGACAAAGGGAAAGCACCCCTTCAACAAGCCAATACCACCTTGGATTTCACATTCAAATAAGCCCATGTCACAAATGACTCTTAATATCTGGAGAGAGAGGACCCGAACTTTATAACACCACATTTTTTAAGTAAGGATGGTTTCCTGTATCAGGTGATTTCTGATTGCATGGGCGGATCGAGCACCGTTGGTGGTGCCAAGTGGGCATAGGGACAAGGTTTTAAAAATTGCTCGCAGTCACATTATGGGGTCACCTTGGCAAAGAAAAGTTGACAGAATGCATTTCAAAAAGCTTTTATTGGGATGTGGAGCGATTCTGTAAGGCCTGTTCCAACTGTCAAATAATCTCCGCTCACAGACCCGCCAGGGAACCCTTTGTACCGATGCCTAAATTACATGTCCCGTTTGAGAGGGTGGGATTAGAAATTGTTGGCCCGCTTCCCAAGAGAAAAAGTGGCTTTTAGTATATGTTCATGTAGCTGTGTTGTTTCAAAGTTACCAAAGTTCAGCAGCTCTAACTCAAAAAATGGGATTCAACAAAAACCTAATGCATAGAAATAATTCCACAAACAAAAAAGTTTAGTTAAGTTTCAAAGTAAAACAGTTCACACAATAAAAAGAAAATTAAAATTAGCAAAAAAGGGAAAAAATTAATGTTAAGAAAAATTCAGTTCTAAGCTTAATCTTGTTACATCTTAAATCGTTACTATTTACTTATCATTTTTGAACCACTTCAAAACGACGATCAGAAAACTGTATGCTTATCCCATCTCTGAGTAGAAAATGAGTTTTTAAGTCTCTATGTACTGGGACCTGTTCTAAACACAACTGAATCTAATATCACACTGTTTCTCAGTTATAGTAAGAGGGTTCTATCTCTTACTAACTTATAGGGGGAAAAGACTATACCATTGTCTATGACTATGGAAGAAATGTATATTCTATTCAAACTAAGCAAACATTAATATGAGTTTAACTCAAAACTTTAACTTTCTAAGATTGACTCTTACATTTCCGGCCCCTAATTGGCTATGCTGGAGCGGAGACAATTACTATACTTTACTTCAATATGAGCCAATTACCTTTATTTTAACTATAGTCTTCAAATCACTAGCAATAACTCTGCAAACAAGTATTTTAAAAATTTCCTATTTCAAACATTGGCTGTTTCTTGAAGCAGGCACAGTTTATTAACGGGTCTTTCCAGTGTGCTGGCTTTGGTCTGCACACAAACTCCTCTGACTACACCTTTGGCATCTGGCATTGTCTTGATGGCTCAACACATTACCCAGGAATTGTGTGGTGTAGCTTTATCTACAATAAAAACAACATCCCCTGGTTCGAAATTTCTTCTCAGTGCAAGCCATTTTTGACGTTCTTGAAGTACTGGCAAATACTCTTTAGTCCATCTTTTCCAAAATAAATCAGCCATGTACTGAATTTGTTTCCATCGTCTTCTTGAGTATGGTTCATTTTCTGAAACGAGTTCAGGTGGCATTTCAGGTTGTGTCTTCATTAATAACAAGTGATTGGGTGTGAGTGGTTCTCAATCATTTGGGTCATCTGATGTCTTTGTAAGGGATCTGTTATTGAGTGTTGATTCCTCTTTACACATTATTGTATTAAGAATTATCAAGTGTTTGTTGGTTTAGTGTTGAATTTAAGATCTTTCTTATGCTTCTGATTTGTCTTTCCCACACTCTATCTTGATGAGAGGCTGATGGTGGATTGAAAATCCATTTGATTTCTTCCTGCATCATAGCGTTGACGATTTTTTCATGTTCCAAATTTTTAGTAGCTTCTCCTAGCTCTCTTTCTACTCCAATAAAATTTATTCCATTGTCTGAGCGCATGATTTTAACTTGTCCTCTTCTACTCATAAATTGGAGTATGGCTTGGATACAAGAATCAGTGTCTAAGCTATGTGCAATCTCTATGTGCGCAGCTCTGGTTGTTAAACATGTGAAGATTACTCCATACCTCTTGATTATACTTCGTCCTCTTTTGACTAGAAAGGGGCCAAAATAATTGCCTCCAACATTGGTGAACGGTGGTTGGTTGGATGCCAGGCGATCTTCTGGCAAACCTGCCATTTTTTGCTCACCTGCTTTCCCATTGTATCTTCTCCACTTTGTGCACTTTGAAATTATTTTTCTGATAGCTGAGTTTGCTTGAGGTATCCAGTATTTCTGGCGTTACTGTGCAAGCACATAGTTGCGCCCACAATGTCTGATTTGCTGCAATATGAGAGAAGCAACATGTGAATGCTTGTGAAGAATTGCAGGATGTTTAGCTTTCTTTGGGCATTGCAGCTTTGCAGAGACTTCTTCCAACTCTCAGCATTCCATCTTGTATGATCGGGTCAAGTTTATAGATTTTACTGTTCCTTTTAACACAAGTTTTTTTCTTGAAAGCCTTTAATTCTTCTGGAAATTCTTTCTGTTGACTTAGGCAGATAAGCTCTGTTTCAGCTTTAACTAAGTCATCTAGAGAAATTGGACTTGGTTTTAAAGTCAGTTTATACCTTTTCATATGCTTTGTGATGAGTGATTTTTGTTCTTCTGAATTACTTTTAGATTGATTGAATTCTAGTTGGCATGTTTTTCTTTCATTTCTTAAGTGCAGCAGTATGTCTTTAAACTTGAAGAACCAAGCCACTGCTTTCTTCAAGCGATGCCAATCTGAAAAATAAAGTGCATCCAGAAAGTATTCACAGAGCATCACTTTTTCCACATTTTGTTATGTTACAGCCTTATTCCAAAATGGATTAAATTCATTTTTTCCTCAGAATTCTACACACAACACCCCATAATGACAACGTGAAAAATGTTTACTTGAGATCTTTGCAAATTTATTAAAAATAAAAAAATTGAGAAAGCACATGTACATAAGTATTCACAGCCTTTGCCATGAAGCTCAAAATTGAGCTCAGGTGCATCCTGTTTCCCTTGATCATCCTTGAGATGTTTCTGCAGCTTTATTGGAGTCCACCTGTGGTAAATTCAGTCGATTGGACATGATTTGGAAAGGCACACACCTGTCTATATAAGGTCCCACAGTTGACAGTTCATGTGAGAGCACAAACCAAGCATGAAGTCAAAGGAATTGTCTGTAGACCTCCAAGACAGGATTGTCTCGAGGCACAAATCTGGGGAAGTTTACAGAAAAGTTTCTGCTGCTTTGAAGTTTGAAACCACCAGGACTCTTCCTAGAGCTGGCCGCCATCTAAACTGAGCAATTGGGGAGAAGGGCCTTAGTCAGGGAGATGACCAAGAACCCGATGGTCACTCTGTCAGAGCTCCAGAGGTCCTTTGTGGAGAAAGGAGAAACCTTTACAAAGGACAACCATCTCTGCAGCAATCCACCAATCAGGCCTGTATAGTAGAGTGGCCAGACGGAAGACACACCTGGAGATTGCCAAAAGACACCTGAAGGACTCTCAGAACATGAGAAACAAAATTCTCTGGTCTGATGAGACAAAGATTGAACTCTTTGGTGTGAATGCCAGGCGACACATTTGGAGGAAACCAGGCACTGCTCATCACCATGCCATTACCATTCCTACAGTGAAGAATGGTGGTGGCAGCTTCATGCTGTGGGGATGTTTTTCAGAGGCAGGAACTGGGAAACTAGTCAGGATAAAGGGAAAGATGACTGCAACAATGTACAGAGACTTCCTGGATGAAAACCTGCTCCAGAGTGCTCTTGACCTCAGACTGGGGCGACGGTTCATCTTTCAGGAGGACAAAGACCCCTAAGCACACAGCCAAGATATCAAAGAAGTGGCTTCAGGACACCACTATGAATGTCCTTGAGTGGCCCAGCCAGAGCCCAGACTTGAATCCGATTGAACACCTCTGGAGAGATCTTACAATGGCTGTGCACAGACGCTTTCCATCCAACCTGATGGAGCTTGAGAGGTGCTGCAAAGAGGAATGGGCGAAACTGGCCAAGGATAGGTGTGCCAAGCTTGTGGCATCATATTCAAAAAGACTTGAGGCTGTAATTGCTGCCAAAGGTGCATCGACAAAGTATTGAGCAAAGGCTCTGAATACTTATGTACATGTGATTTCTCAGTTTTTTATTTTTAATAAATTTGTAAAAACCTCAAGCAAACTTTTTTCACGTTGTCATTATGGGGTGTTGTGTGTACAATTCTGAGGAAAAAAATGAATTAAATCCATTTTGGAATAAGGTTGTAACATAACAAAATGTGGAAAAAGTGATGCGCTGTGAATAATTTCCAGATGCACTGTAAGCGATTAGTTTGTTGATGGGTTCACTTGCATCCTTTATTCCTGTCATGTTAACTGAACAAGTTTTAACTTCTGGATCATCTTCAAAAAATGAATCATTCAGTTGATCTGGTCTTTTTGGCCACTCCCATTTGGGCTTCAATAAGAAACTTGGACCTTGTGACCTTGTGGTGCTTTTGAGAAAGTTTTTATGCTTAGCCCTCTGGATGCTTGATCAGCCAGGTTAAGGGCAGATGTGAATGATCTCTGATCACGGAGATTCTGTTGGCAGCAAAGGTCTTGAATCGAGTGCTTTCATTTCAAATGTATTTTAGCACTGTGGTGCTGTCAGCCCAAAATTTTGATTCTGGTAAGGGCATTTGAAGCTCATCTTTAAGCATTTTGTCCATTTTTACTGCCACAATGGCTGCTGTCAGCTCCAATCTTGGAATCGTGACCTGCTTCAATGGTGCAACTCTTGACTTGCCCATCAGGAATGAACAATGCTTTTTGCCCTCTTCATTGCTTAGGACAAGGTAAGTGACAGTGCCATATCCATCTTCACTAGCATTTGCAAAATGGTGCTTTGTGCTCTCTTTATGTTTCCAAACCCAGTAGGTTTGAAGCATCCGTTCACATTATAGTCTGTACGTAACTTCAAATTATCAATCCATTTTTTTCCATTTCTGAATGTGTTTGACTTCTACTTCTTCATCCCACCCAAATTTCTCATTGCATAAGTCTCTTAGAATAAGCTTTGCTGGCAGTAAAGCAGGTGCTAAAACACCAAGTGGATCATAAACTGAGCTAACAACAGACAAAATACCACGCCGTGTAGCGGGCTTGTTTTGTAACCTAATCTGAAATTTGAAACTGTCCATTTCTGTGCACCACTGGATGCCCAGGGCACGCTCTGTGGGAAGGAGACTGTGGCTCAAGTCTGTCCTTTTGTTCATGAGCTCTGTCTTCTTCAGGAATAGACGATAAAACCGCTCTGTTATTACTCACCCACTTAGTCAAATGAAATCCCCCTTTGAGGCATAGAGCTTGGAGGTCCTTTGCCAGCTTTATTGCTTGTTCTTCTGTTGTCACCGACCTTAAACAGTCATCCACATCAAAGTTATTGAGAACGGTGTTAACAGCTTCCTCAGGAAATATATCTCTGGCATCTTCAGCTGTTCTATGTAAAGCATAAGAAGCACAACTGGGTGAAGAAGTGGCATCAAAAAGATGTACTGTCATTTTGAATTCTTCAAGGTCTTTACTTAGATTACCTTCAGGCCACTATAGTAAGTGTAAAAGATCAGTGTCTTTATCTGGTACTTTAACTTGGTAGAATATTGACTTAATATCTGCCATTAAGACTACTGGGTCCTTTCTGAATCTTGTAAGGACACTAATGAGTGTGTTAGTTAGGTCAGGGCCCTTTAATAATTTCTCATTAAGTTAAGTCCCCTGGTAGGTGGCAGTGCAATCAAAGGCCACTCGAATTTTATTTTTCTTTTGATGATACACACCATGATGTGGAATGTACCACACTCTGCCTTCATTGCAATTTAGGCTTTCTTTGGGTACCTTGACAACGTAACCCTTGTCTATAATGTCTTTCATGAAGGCTTTGTAGTCTTCGTGGAAACATGAATTTTTGCTCAGTTTTCTTTTGAGTCCAATAGCCCGCTGTTCAGCAATACAGTAGTTATTTGGCATTTTAAGTGTTTCATCCTTCAAAGGCAATTTTAAACAATAGTGGTCGTCTACTAGTCTCCCAGATTCTGAGGTTATGCTCATGAACTTGATGTCCTCCTGTGACATTTCCTCCTTTTCTTCACAACTGTGCTCTGGAATATCTGTGTTGTACTGTTGTAGTAACATATCTTCAATCTCTGTTATTAACACATGATTGATTGAATGTTTGGGCAGCTTACTGCTTTGTTTTGCGAGGTCATCTATCTCTTTGCATGGTCTACCAACCACCCATCCAAGTGCAGTCTTCATAGAATGAGGTCCACTTCCTTGGCTAGGTATGATTCGTGACTGCTCGAAGATTTCTGGGTAGTTGATTCCTATTAAAAGTTCAACTTCAGAGTCAATATGAGATAAACGTACCTCTTTAAGATATGCCCACTTATCTATATCTTCTTATAGTGGAATACTTTCTCTGTTCACTGGAATGGAGACCTGTGTAAAGACCTTTCGCAAATCACATATTCATCACAATTGAGACCTCAGACTTTTTAAATCTGATAAAACAGATCATTGGGTCTTTGAATCATCATCATAATTACTCATAATTTTGAAGAATACTTGTGTTCTTCTCCCTTAAAGGCTTAATTGTCTCTGGAGCCTTTCAGTGAGAATTGTTACTGTAGTGCCGAAGTCTATAAAGGCATATGTTTCTATGTATGTCTCGCTCTTCTTGGATTATACCTTAACAGGAACTACTTGCAGTGCGCATTCTTCTCTGGCCCCAGTAAAGGCACAAGTTCCAGTTCCTATTTCCTTTACAGTTGGTGTTGCCACACCTGCTGTAGCTTTAGATGTTGCTCCACTCTCTTTTTTGATGTGCAGGATGTCTGGGTGCTGAAAAGAACATGTCTGACATTTCATTCTTTCTTTACAGTTGTTACCAAGGTGCCCCTGTTTGAGACATCCATCCATCCTCTTCCACTTATCCGAGGTCGGATCGCGGGGGCAGCAGCTTAAGCAGAGAGGCCCAGACTTGCCTCTCCCCAGCCACTTCTTCCAGCTCTTCCGGAGAATCCCATGCTCCCAGGCCAGCCGGGAGACATAGTCCCTCCAGCGTGTCCTGGGTCTTCCCCAGGGGCTCCTCCCGGTTGGACATCACCAGGGAGGCGTCCAGGAGGCATCCTGATCAGATGCCCGAGCCACCTCATCTGACTCCTCTCGATGCGGAGGAGCAGCGGCTCTACTCTGAGCCCCTCCCGGATGACTGAGCTTCTCACCCTATCTTTAAGGGAAAGCCCAGACACCCTGCGGAGGAAACTCATTTCAGCCGCTTGTATTCGCTGACTCATTCTTTCGGTCACTACCCATAGCTCATGACCATAGGTGAGGGTAGGAGCGTAGATCGACTGGTAAATTGAGAGCTTTGCCTTACGGCTCAGCTCCTTTTTCACCACGACAGACCGATGCAGAGCCCGCATCACTGCGGATGCCGCACCGATCCGCCTGTCGATCTCACGCCCATTCTTCCCTTACCGTGAACAAGACCCCAGATACTTGAACTCCTCCACTTGGGGCAGGATCTCTCCCCCAACCCTGAGAGGGCACTCCACCCTTTCCCGGCTGAGGACCATGCTCTCGGATTTGGAGGTGCTGATTCTCATTCCAGCCGCTTCACACTCAGCTGCTTAACCGATCCAGAGAGAATTGAAGATCACGGCCTGATGAAGCAAACAGGACAACATCATCTGCAAAAGCAGTGACCCAATCCTGAGTCCACCAAACCGACCCCTTCAACACCCTGGCTGCGCTTAGAAATTCTGTCCATAAAGTTATGAACAGAATCAGTGACAAAGGGCAGCCCTGGTGGAGTCCAATTCTCACTGGAAACGGGCTCGACTTACTGCCGGCAATGCGGACTAAGCTCTGACACCGGTTGTACAGAGACCGAACAGCTCTTATCAGGGGGTCCGGTACCCCATACTCCCGAGCACCCCCACAGGATTCCCGAGGGACACAGTCGAATCGCTTTTCCAAGTCCACAAAACACATGTAGACCGGTCGCGCAAACTCCCATGCACCCTCCAGGACTTTGCTAAGGGTGAAGAGCTGGTCCACTGTTCCGCCACCAGGACAAAACCACACTGTTCCTCCTGAATCCGAGGTTCACTATCCGACAGACCCTCCTCTCCAGAACCCCCGAATAGACTTTTCCAGGGAGGCTGAGGAGTGTGATCCCTCTATAGTTGGAACACACCCTCCGGTCCCCCTTTTTAAAGAGGGGGACCACCACCCGGTCTGCCAATCCAGAGGCACTGTCTCGATGTCCATGCGATGTTGCAGAGACGTGTCAACCAAGACAGTCCTACAACATCCAGAGCCTTAAGGAACTCCGGCGATCTCATCCACCCCGGGCCCTACCACCAAGGAGTTTTTGACCACCTCGTGACTTCAGTCCCAGAGATGGGAGGGCCCACCTCAGAGTCCCCAGGCTCTGCTTCCTCATTGGAAGGCATGTTAGTGGGATTGAGGAGGTCTTCAAAATACTCCTCCCACCGACCCACAACGTCCCGAGTCGAGGTCAGCAGGCACCACCCCCACCATATACGGTGTTGACACTGCACTGCTTCCCCTTCCTGAGACGGCGGACCAGAATCTCCTCGGCCGTCCGAAAGTCGCTCTCCATGGCCTCCAAACTCCTGCCATGCCCGAGTTTTTGCCTCAGCAACAACCGGCCGCATTCCGCTTGGCCTGCCGGTACCTATCAGCTGCCTCCAGAGACCCACTGGACTATAGGACTCCTTCTTCAGCTTGACGGCATCCCTCACCGCCGGCGGGATTGCCGCCACGACAGGCACCGACCACCTTGCGGCCACAGCTCCGGTCAGCCGCCTCAACAATAGAGGCACGGAACATGGCCCATTCGGACTCAATGTCCCCACCTCCCTCGGGACGTGGTTGAAGTTCTGCCGGAGGTGGGAGTTGAAGCTACTTCTGACAGGGGACTCTGCCAGCCGTTCCCAGCAGACCCTCACAACACGTTTGGGCCTACTAGGCAGAGTGTTATTTAGTGTGTTTAGAGATTAGAATTATTGGAATTGTCTTCTTTTGATTTTCTGATTTGGAGAACTCTAACCTCTCTCTCTCTCTCTCTCTCTCTCATTTCTCCTAGGGCACGAAGTAGAAAATGGCCGACAGTGGGGTAACTTCGCGTTGAAATCGTAATTGAGGAACTCCAAGCACTTGATGAAAAGATTCAGAAACTCCTGTCCCGACGGAAATACCTGAGAAATCTGAAGGCCCGGCTGTTGGATAAACCGTCCTTGCCATCTGGAACCGGAAACATCAATCCCAGCGTTGTGCCGACCTCACCCCCGCGTCTCGTAGGAGCGGCGCGCTGCTGACCTCGGTGGATTTCAGCTATGCAGGCGGGGGTTCAAGGCCAGAGCACCTCCATCGGCACAGGCGAGCATTTTATCTCAGAACCGGTTTGACCCTCTCCGTCCCCATTTCGCCTTCAGCACCTGGTGATGTATTAGTGGTAGGTGATTCTATCGTTAGAAACCTTAATGTCGCATGCCCTAATGCAAAATCGTTTGTTTCTTGTTTTCCCGGTGCTCGTGTCCGAGATGTAATGAAACGTCGCCAGCAGTCTACGAAACACAAGGAGAGGGCAGTTGGATCAATCGTCTTGCATGCGGCGTAAACGATATAAGGCACCGACAATCAGAAATCCTGAAGGCTGACTTCGCAGCTTTGATTAAAGACACGAAGGAGCGGACCCCATCGGCAAAGATCTTCGTTTGGTCCACTACCTCTCGTCAGACGATCCAACGAGTACTACAGTCGTCTGCTAGGGTTGAACAACTGGCTACAGGGTTTCTGCAAGAAGAAGGATGTCGGTTTCATCAACAATTGGAATCTCTTTTTGGAAAGGCCGCGTCTCTTCAAGCGTGATGGCCTGCATCCGAACAGTTTCGGCGCCCGGGTCCTCTCCGAAAACATATCGAAGGTAATTCGTTTTTCTTGACTATCTATCTCTGCTCTTAACCCCTTCCGAAATAATACTGCTGTGCCAGGACATGATGAATGTTTAATAGAGTCTTCCGTTAAAGTGCACACCATTAATACTGTAATAAGCAATCTCAATGCACGTAGAAAACCTAGGAAATACGGCATAAACTCCAATAATCTAATTAAAATCACTATTTTAGAGGAACAATGTATTAAAACTATAAAACAGATCACAGATTAAACAAAAATACACACAGAGCGCTAATAATAATAATTTAGTTCCTATTCCAAATAACAATAACGCACATAGTACTCATCTCTGCACCTCCGAAACATTAAATATGGCACTATTAAATGTTAGAGCTTTAACTAACAAAACGTTTTTTATCAACGATCTTATTAGTGATAAAAAATAGATCTTATTGCACTAAATGAAACATGGCTGAATTCAGATGCGCGCAGTTTTAATCGAATCTGCCCTCCGGATTACAGTTTTACTCATGCAAACCGCCAGGGAAAAGGGGCGGATTGGCTAACATTTACTCGAGCCGATTAAAATGTAAAGATGTCAGTTTTGGTAAGTTCAAGTCCTTTGAGTATCTCGCCGTTGTTATTCATGGAGATTCTCAAGTTCTAGTACTATCCGTGTATAGACCTCCTAAATATAACGCGTCTTTTTTGAGGAATTCTCTGACTTAATGTCAATTTTAATTACTAACTATGACACACTCCTAATAGTTGGCGACTTTAATTTTCATATAGATAATCAGTGTGATCTAAAAGTAAAAGAATTTATGAACCTCCTGGATTCTTTTGATTTGAGACAACTCATAAATCAGCCTACACATAAAGCAGGTCATACATTAGACTTAGTGATTACTAAAGGACTGAAAGTTGATATAAAACAGATCATTGATATTGGTCTATCAGACCATTTTCTTCTACTTTTAATATAGAAATAATGATAAAAAGCACTCATGAGAAGCATATTGTTAAAAACGCTTCTTTGATTCGGCAGCAGCTTTAAAACTTACAAACATTTTAAGCAATCAGTCCGTTTATAGTGCCAGCTATAATAGCGAGGACAATGTAAATAGTAAGGTGGAAAGATTTAATTCTAAAGTGAGAGCTGCTGTTGACATAGTTGCACCTGAAAAGACAGTGAAAAAATCTTCTAGCATTGTATACCATGGAAGACCCAAAGAGTGTCTGATTTAAAGAGAACATGCCGTAGAGCTGAGCGTCAATGGAGGAAGACTAAACTTACTATCCACCACGAAATATTAAAAGTCAAAATAACAGAATACAATAACACTGTCCGTCTTGAGAGACGCTGCTATTTCTCAAGATTATAAATAACAATGCTAGTAATCCCAGAGTCTTATTTTCAACAATTGATCACCTACTAAACCCAGGTAGCTCAAAGGAATGCCTCCTAAGTGCTTCCAGTGAAACCTGTGAGGCTGTCGCTGTATTTTCAATCAAAAATTAATGATATTAGAAATAACATAGTATATCTCCCCAACACTAAGGATCCCCTAAACCCCAACATCCTGTTATAAACAAATTAAACTCTTTCACTAGGATAGATTTACCTGATTTACAAAAATAATATCTCAATTAAAACCCTCCACCTCGTCCTTGACCCGATACCAACAAGGTTTTTCAAAGAAGTATCAGGCGTGCTAATTGATAATGTTCTGACATAGTAAATTCGTCACTAGATACTGGGGTCTTCCCAGACTGTCTTAAGACTGCTGTAGTTAAACCCCTACTTAAGAAACATAATCTTGACCCTCGCTCTTGAAAATTTTAGACCCATCTCTAACCTGCCTTCTTAAGTAAAGTTCTAGAGAAGGCAGTCATTATGCAGTTAAATGACCACCTAAATAAACATGCTATTCTTGATAAATTTCAGTCAGGTTTTAGAACAAATCACAGCACAGAAACTGCACTCGTTAAAGTAGTAAATGACTTGCGGGTAAATGCAGACAGAGGCCATTTATCTGTTCTCATCCTCTTAGATCTGAGTGCTGCATTTGACACCATTGATCACAACATTCTTAGAAATCGCCTTAGTCAATGGGTGGGCCTCTCTGGCAGTGTCTTAAATTGGTTTGAATCCTACCTGACAGGGAGAAAATATTTTGTTAGTTGTGGGAATTACAACTCACGACACATGATATCCAATATGGTGTTCCACAAGGCTCTATCCTGGGTCCGCTGTTATTCTCAATCTACATGCTTCCGTTAGGTCAGATTATCTCAGGGCACAACGTGAGCTACCACAGCTATGCTGATGACACACAGCTGTACTTATCAATAGCACCTGATGACCCGATTCTATTGATTCACTAACACAATGTCTGACTAGTATCTCAGAATGGATGAATAGTAATTTTCTCAAGTTAAATAAAGAAAACTGAAATTTTAGTGATCAGCAATAATGGATACAATGAGGCTATTAGAAATAAACTGGATACATTAGGATTAAAAGTCAAGACGGAGGTAAAAAGCTTAGGGGTGATTGTTGACTGTAATCTGAATTTTAAATCACATATTAATCAGATCATTAGGACAGCATTTTTCACTTAAGAAACATAAGTAAAGTTAGACCTCTTATATCACTGAAAGATGCTGAGAAATTAGTTCACGCGTTTGTTTTCAGTCGACTAGATTACTGTAATGCACTCCTCTCAGGACTACCCAAAAAGATATAAATCGTTTGCAACTAGTGCAGAATGCAGCTGCTAGAATCCTAACTAGGAAAAGAAAATCAGAACACATCACCCAGTTTTATGTCACTACACTGGTTACCTGTGTCATTCAGAATTGACTTTAAAATTCTGCTTATGGTTTATAAAGCCTTAAATAATCTCGCCCCATCTTATATATCGGAATGTCTGACACCTTATATTCCAAATCGTAACCTCAGATCCTCAAATGAGTGTCTCCTTAGAATTCCAAGAACAAAACTTAAAAGAAGTGGTGAGGCGGCCTTCTGCTGTTATGCACCTAAAATCTGGAATAGCCTGCCAATAGGAATTCGCCAGGCTGATACAGTAGAGCACTTTAAAACACTGCTGAAAACACATTACTTTAACATGGCCTTTTATAACTTCATTTTAATCGTAATTTAACTTAATCCTGATACTCTGTATGTTCAATTCATCATAACAACTATTCATGGTGGCTCTAAAATCGGTACTGACCCCTACTCTCTTTTCTGTTTCTTTTTCCGGTTTCTTTGTGGTGGTGGCCTGCGCCACCTCCACCTACTCAAAGCTTCATGATGCTCCAACAATGATGGACGGATTAAAAGGAAGAAGTCTACGTGACCATCATCATCATCAAGCCCTTCCGTGAGAACCCTAAATCCAAAGAGGACTGTTTCATTTATGTTAGGTAGAATGCCCAGAGGGACTGGGCGGTCTCATGGTCTGGAATCCCTACAGATTTTATTTTTCTCCAGCCGTCTGGAGTTTTTGTTTTTCTGTCCCCCCTGGCCATTGAACCTTACTCTTATTCGATGTTAATGTTGATTTATTTTTTTTATAATTATGTCTTTCATTTTTCTATTCTTTAATATGTAAAGCACTTTGAGCTACTGTTTGTATGAAAATGTGCTATATAAATAAATGTTGTTGTTGTTGTTGTTGACCGCATCTTCCCGACCATCGGCCAACTCACCACAAGGTGGTGATCAGTTGACAGCCGCCTCTCTCTTCACCCGAAAGTGTCCAAGACATATGGCCGAGTGTCCGACGACACGACCACAAAGTCGATCATCGACCTGAGGCCTAGGGTGTCCTGGTGCCAAGTGCACATATGAACACCCTTATGCTTGAACATGGTGTTTGTTATGGACAATCCATGACGAGCACAGAAGTCCAATAACAAAACACCGCTCGGGTTCAGATCGGGGGGGCCATTCCTCCCAATCACGCCCTTCCTGGTCTCACTGTCATTGCCCACGTGAGCATTGAAGTCTCCCAGCAAAACGAGGGAATCCCCAGAAGGTATGCCCTCTAGCAACCCCTCCAGAGACTCCAAAAAGGGTGGATACTCCAAACTGCTGTTCGCGATACGCACAAACAACAGTCAGGACCCTTCCCCCAACCCAAAGGCGGAGGGAGGCCACCCTCTCGTCCACCGGGGTAAACCCCAATGCACAGGCTCCGAGTCGGGGGGCAATAAGTATGCCCACACCTGCTCGCCGCCTCTCACCGGGGGCAACTCCAGAGTGGTAGAGAGTCCAGCCCCTCTCAAGGAGATTGGTTCCAGAGTCTGCTGTGCCGAGGTGAGTCCGACTATATCTAGCCGAACCTCTCGACCTCGCGCACTAGCTCAGGCTCCTTCCTTCAGAAAGGTGACATTCCACGCCCCAAGAGCCAGTTTCTGTAGCCGAAGATCAGACCGCCAAGGTCCCGCCTTGCCACCACCCAACTCACACTGCACCCAACCTCCTTGGCCCCTCCCATAGGTGGTGAGCCCATGGGGAGGAGGACCCACGCGTTACCTCTTCGGCTGTGCCCGCCGAGCCCCATGGGTGCAGTCCCGCCACCAGGCGCCGCCATCGAGCCCCACCTCCAGGCCTGGCTCCAGAGGGGCCCGGTGACCAGCGTCCGGCAAGGGAAAACGTCGTCCAAGGTTTTTATTCTTCATTAGAGGTTTATTGAACTGCTCTTTGTCTCATCCCTCACCTAGGACCAGTTTGCCTTGGGTGGCCCTACCAGGGGCAAAAGCCCCGGACAACATAGCTCCTAGGATCATTGGGACACGCAAACCCCTCCACCACGATAAGGTGACGGTTCAAGGAGGAGCTGTTTGAGACAGCAAAAACATAAACCTTTAGATTTTTAAAAAGTTAATTTTTTCTTTATGTGGCAGTTCTTTGATTTTACTACATTCAGCAAGAGTATGCTGGCTATTGCAGGATACACAAGGCTTTTGTATTATCGTGGTATTTCCCTCCACTTACCCTTTACCTGTTTTTCCTCAGGAGTAAGTGTTCTTGTCAAGTTCGTTATTGGGTTGGTCTACTGTTGCACTTTAAGATGAATACACACATACGTAGCTATACGCATACACACAGACCCTAACCACAACAGTGCCCCATGAATGACACACACACACACTAATTAACCCATAGCACTTTAAATCACACAAATGCTTTAGGAATAACACAGCCTGTCACTCACCACTTCAAGAGACTTACTTATTATCAGCACAAACAACATATGATGTTTTAGTGATATCTCAGACCTAAATATTACTTTTGGTCTACAAGAATACATTTAAACATACAAAGACTCAGCACTCTTGACTATTGGCCATTTATCAGCCAAGAATACCTTCTTCACGTACTGTTACAGCTATTGAGTGGCGCGCATCACTAAAAAATCTGGCTGTCACCAGGTGCTCATAGAAATCGGAACTTATTACTTCAGTCACTCTAGACATTAAGGCAAAGCATAGAAAGTTAAAAGCAGCATGGTATTTATTACAAGAATAATAATAATACCACTGGAACAAAGAATGATAGAAAATAGGTAGTGATAGGAAAGTCTATATATATATAGTCTTTAGAAAAAGCTTATGAAAAAGGGTACCGATGGCAAGGATGAATGTCCCAGGGTGGCGTTTGATTTAGCAATTGATGTTCATGATGCTTTTCTGACGACCAGTGCCGTCATCGTCCGTTCCTCTTCTGCTTTTCTTCTCCCCTACTTTCTTCATCTCTTTTTTTCTTCTCCGTCTGACGTTGCTTTCAAAATGTGGCATATTTATTATGAAATGTCATGCCGTGGTGTCACAACAAATGCACCTGATTGGTTGGCTGTCAATATGATTGATGAATTTTGCTCTCTTTAATCTATCTTTTCCTATATAATAAAGTTTTTTGATTTTGCCTCATGTCTATCTTTCCCAGGCTGTAAACCAAATTGTTGTCCCAGATGTCCATATCAATAGCCTGAGGTGTCGACTCAGCCTTCCATTCCCAGGTTATAAAGTAATTGAGCCACCAGCATGTCTTCCTTTCACTGTTGGAACAGCTGTTTTAAAAGTGATGTATAAAAAAACCTGCTTTGATTTGTCTTAAATGTAGTTCATCTTTTGTTTTTATCTTCACCAAAATATAATGGAAAATTAAACCAAAATATACAGATTTTATTCGCCATAACAGCTTTTTAAATGCACATGTATCATTAACAGGACTCAAGAGATTTCCTGAGTCCCCTTTTCGGCAGCATCAGATATACTTGTAGTGTAGATACCTCCTGATTTCTGTCCATACTTAAGAGGAGACCTAACTTTGTCGGTCTTTTCCTTTTTTCTGTGCTCTCATCAATGGGATGGATAAATATCTTAGCCTTTTTATGTAAAAAGATAGTTAATTCGCAAATTTCTATCTCTCTTTCTTCTTCTTCTTCAATTTCATAAGCTATGTCTCGCCACTTATTTTGTAGAGAATATGGGAGCTTTGAGAGTATAGTACGGATATTTTCATTGCTATTAAATGCTGCTTGATTTATTGTTTTAGTCATGGAGTCCATACAGTTACAGTGTATGCATCAACTACAAATGCTTGGTTGCCATAGTAACTTTCAAGCTGCTTTCTAGCCTTTTTATAACCTTGATCTGGTAGCAATCGTGCACAACCATTAATAATTTCTTGAGCTGGTCCTCTAGTATATTGAATCAAGTGATCTAATTTATCTTGTGGGTCTGCTAATATGTCACCTACAGTGTGATCGAAGGCTCTGATGAATCTTGCATAAGTCAATGGGTCACCTGAAAATAAAGGGACCTGTTTATGTGGTACTTCACCACGCGGCACAGGAGGTGCTGGAGCAGGTGTTATCTTTTGATGGGTTAACGATTTAGCCATTTCGGTGATTGCTTTCTGATATTCAGCTTGATTTTTTTGATATTCGGCTTGATTTTGCACTAATACATCTACTGTAGTATATCATTTCTGGAGCTTTGAGTGACAGTTTTAGTGCTAGTTGTGAATTGTTCCTGCCTTTCCACTTTAACTTTAAGTTCATGTAGCATTTGTAGGATACTATCAAGTTCCGTGCGTTCAAGGGTGACTGTCGAAGAAGGTTATGATGCTGCAGCAGTTTTCTGGGTGGAAGTCACATTTAATATCCAAAGCGTGCTTTAACTGAGGAGAAGCTTTTTGTATTTTTGACTTTGTGCGATCCCGTTCTTGCAATTGCATCTCTTCAAATTGATTAACTAGCTGTTTGTCAGATGTGTGTGTTAACTGACTATTTGTATCTTGCTGCTGTAGTGTCAATAAATTCTTTCCATTTCTTAGAATTTTCCTCGAATGTCATTTTCTGTTTCTTAATCACTCCTTCTTTACTTAACGCTGATGTTAGCCTTTTAAGCAGCTCCTCTATTTGACTGCGCGTCTCACAGAATATTTCAAGTCTTTCTGCTACTTCTAAAATATTTTTTATAGTATCTTTAAGGCTTTCAATTTCAGTCATAAGCACAGAGAGCTGATCTTCCCTCTGACTTAAGTGACCAATTACCAATTACTTTCTCTGTCTTTGAGTCCATACTCAAATCTCTCACGACTTCACTTGCAATGCTCAGATGTTTCCATGACAACAGCTCAAGTATATGACAGCTCATTTCCTGACAGCAACAAACGTCACAGTCGAATACTCTGACAACATATGACTTCCTTACAGCGAGGTTTCCATGACTCAGGCAAAGCACAACTGATCATTCACAATGTCTTTATAATATCACAGTCTCCTAAATCTTCTCAAGTTCAGGATCGGCGACCTGCTTTCATTTACGATCATGCAGAGACAGAACATAAGAGCAGAGTATGTCAATACAGCTCAGTTCTTTTTCTTTGTTGACAAGTCCTGGAGCAGTAGCGTCCTCTGTCCTCAGATCGTAGATTCCAGTTCAAGTTCAATCCCTTCAGAAGGCAAGTTTTCTGACAAAAAGGTAGCTGCATTTTTTCAAAATTACCAAAGTTCAGCAGCTCTAACTCAAAAAATGGGATTCAACAAAAGCCTGATGCACAGAAATGATTCCACAGACAGAGTATCTTTGTTTTTAAAAGTTTAGTTAAGTTTCAAAGTAAAACAGTTCACACAAAAAAAGAAAACTAAAATAGCAAAAAAGGGAAAAAAATCATGATTAGAAAATTTCTGAACCATTTCAAAATGATGGTCAGAAAACTGTAAGCTTATCCCATCTTTGAGTTGAAAATGGGTCTTTTAAGTCTCTATGTAATGGGACCTGTTCTAAACACAACTGAATCTATTATCACGCTGTTTCTCAGGTATAGTAAGAAGGTTCTATCTCTTACTAACTTATAGGGGGAAAAAAATATACCATTGTCTATGACTATGGGAGAAATTTATATTATATTCAAATTAAGCAAACATTAATATGAGTTTAACTCGAAACTTTAACTTTCTAAGATTGGCTCTTACAGTTCGTGTTAGTCCATTATTCCACAAGATCCCCGTAAGTAGCTGTGCTGTGATCTATTGCAAAAGCTCTCTTAGAAATGTTCACGCATATTGGCATCCCTCGCGAGATACTAACTGATCAAGGCACGCCCTTTATGTATCGCGTCATGATGTAGCTATGTGAAAGTTTTGCAAGTAAGCAGTTACACTCCACAGTTTATCATCCACAGATGAATGGCCTGACTGAACAATTTAATAAAACCTTAAAACAGATGATATTGCGGGTGGCCCTTGACAACCCAACCTCCTGGGATACAGTATTGCTTTTCCTCCTATTTGCTATGCGGGAGTACCCGCAAGCATCTACTGGGCTGATTCCTTTCAAACTATAATTTGACTACCAACCATGCGGGAAGAATGGACAGGGACTCGCGAGACACCCAATGAGGGGAGATTTGTTGACTGACTCATTTCGTTGCAAGAGCAGAATGCCAGATTGTCCTCTATTGCAGTGGTACATCAACAGCACGAGCCTGAGGTACAAAAACGCAATAATGATGATTAAACTCCACAAGCTTAAGAAGGGGGATCATGTGCTGGTGTTGATCCTGTCCGATCCTCATAAGTTTTGGGCTGAATGGCAAGAGCTGGCAGTAATAGAACAGCATATATCCCCAGTGAATTATAAAGTCAGGATTACTGGGCAATGGAAACTGGTACAGATTTTACATGATAAGCTTTTAATGGAGTGGTATGACCACTGCAAAGTCCTGGTCACGTCCGCAGTGGTCTCACAGGCTAAAGTTGCTATTGGGGAGGATCTAACTGACGCAGAAAGCAGAATTGCTTTCACTGATCGAGGGAAACTCCAATGTCTTTTTTCCTACACCTGGCCGGACAGACATTACGGAAACACAGATCTTAACTCTGCCCGATGTTACTGTACAGGTGCCCCCGTACCACTTGCCAGAGGCAACAAGAAATGTAATATATGATTAAGTCCAGCAGATGTTCCAGTTAGCCGTTATTTGTCCAAACAAAAGTGAGTGGTGAAAGCCTATTGTACCAGTCTGAAAACCTGATGGTTCGGTTCTGTAAGCGATGTATGTCGTAAACCCATTATCTGGAATATTCCATGGTGAAGGGTTTGCTCAAGCTTCAAATGGACAAGGTGAGAGAGGTTGTTGCGTTTCCACCTCCCAAAACACAGCGGCAGGTTCATGCATTCCTCAGGCTCTCAGGTTACTAAAATCAATTCATTCCCAATTTTGCACCTCAGACAACCCCCTCACTGACTTGACAAAGGGCAGAAAGAATTGTAGTGTTGTCTGGACCGACTCCCTATAACAGAGCCTACTCGGACCTAAAGACCGCTTTATCCTCTTTCCTGGTTCTGTGCAATCCGGACTTTACAAAGGAATTTAATCTGCTAATGGACGCAAGCACTTTCAGTTTAGGATCGGTTTGAGGGGGAAGAACACCTCATCATGTTTCTCAGCAGGAAGTTGCTGCCAGGGAATGTAATTATTCAACCATTGAAAAGAAGTGTTTAGTGAATAAGTGGGTGGTGGATGCCCTCTGTTACTACCTCTGGGGATGGAGGTTTACCATGGTGACTGACCACGCCCTGCTTCAGTGATTGTATAAATAGAAGGATACAAATGCCCAGCTCACTCAGTAGTTTATCAGTTTACAGGCTTCTGCTTTTGATGTTCGCCACCATCCCGGAGCTGCACACACCAATGCTGATGTTCTTTCCCGCCATGCTAAGCCTGGCTTGGACAAAGCTAAGGACCCCTCCCATGTAACAACACACCGAAGCACAATTGCCGTGTCTGTGGAGGACTGCTTGTACATTACCAAGGCACCTGCAGGTTTGCAGCACAGCTTCATAGCGCTGCGGAAGCAACTAAGAGGTGATCGCAGTCTAGCAATAAGCACCTATTGTCAATGGGTGATGAAAGAAACATTGTAAATGTATTGAAAAGTATTACTTAGCCACTGACCTGGTCCAGACCCTGCCGGTTTTCTGTGTCTGTATATCAGAGAGTGGCAGATCCCACTACAATAACCGTGCTGTTCCTGTTTCAAGTTGAATTAAGCTGGTTTTGCTAAAGTACTAAGTGTTTTGGGGTGCCAGACAGTGACTCATGCATCACATATATGTATACACACATATATATATATATATATATATATATATATATATATATATATATATATATATATATATATATATATATATATATACGTGCAAGTAACACATTAAATGACTCAAACAACAAAGACATATAGGACTAGATTTTGACAGGATTATTAGTAATATTCAGGAGGTAATGTAAATATAAGAAAGAATGCAACATTACTTAAAAATGACATTTATATGAATGATGCCATACTGCTTGGAGTTGTTTGGTGGCACGTCACATAAATTATTGTCAAATTACATATATTTAATTTACAACATATACTAATATTGAAAGCAATAAAATATGTTTATTATTATGTTAAATAATAAAACAAAATATGATTATAAATAGATGCTAATTTGTTAATTATCATTTTTCAGTAGATAAACACACCTTTTCTATGAATGGGTTTTCCTGTTCTATGTTCAATTAACATGTGGTTGCTGAACCTTGATTTAAAAAATGTACAAAAGTGTTACTATTTTCTCTAATTCTCATAAACAGCATTATTGGTGTAATCATTTAGTCACTTATAAGTTTTGTTCTAGAAGAATTGTTTTGGAAAATCTTGCCAGTTGCAATTACTTTCAGGGCTTTTCTGAACCAACTGTAAATGAAACCATACAAAGGGTTAAATGCTGAGTTCATGTAACCAAACCAGAATAAGCGTTCGATAAGTAAAGGTGACATAATGTGATTCAAAAGAGGATCAATGATGTTGCACAAGAAATATGGGACCCAGCAGACAATAAAAACTCCCATCACAATTGCCAGTGTTTTTGCAGCTTTTGTTTCTCTTCTATTTGATGCAGCCCTCTTTTTTTTTGTTCCTTGTGACATTGATGTCCTGTGTCTCTTATTGCTCTGGCCTGCCTACTAGCAACTGAAATTTTTTTTATATAAATGCATAGCATGACAATCCATCCATCCATCCATTTTCCAACCCGCTGAATCCGAACACAGGGTCACGGGGATCTGCTGGAGCCAATCCCAGCCAACACAGGGCACAAGGCAGGAACCAATCCTGGGCAGGGTGCCAACCCACCGCAGATCATAACAATCCCTGGGATATAAAAAGAGAACAATGACAAAGAAAGACCTGATATTTCATTTTGCATTAGATAACAGCTCACCACACATTTTGTATTAATATATTGGTCTTCCATTCCTTTTATGTTTAACTCAAGTGCTAGGGTGTTGTACCGTGTTAGCCATTTAGAATGTAGAGAAAAGCCAAGCAAAATGACACATTTTATTGGCTAACTAAAAGATTAATATGCAGTTGAGGTAACTCAGGCCACTTCTTCAGGCTGAAGAAGGGGCCTGAGTTGCCTTGAAAGCTTGCATATTGTAATCTTTTTTGTTTAACTCAAGAAACATAATTATAAAACCAAGCACAGTTGAAAGAACCAAGGTGAAAACAATAAAGAAGGTCCGTAACAATATTTTTGTACCTTAAAGGATGGTACACAGCAAAATAATAATCAATTGATATTAGACACAGATGAATGATTGTTGCGGTACAAAGCATTATAGCTGAGCTGAGATGAAACTTTCAGAAAAATTTACCAAAATACCAACAGCTTTCAACAATTCGAGCCATGAGAGGTGGCATTAGACAGCACCCTAGAAGTAAATCAACCAGTGCCAAAGAGAGGATGAAATAATTAATTGGAGTATGAAGCTGTTTGAAGTGTGATATGGTAACAACAGCCAAGAGGTTTCCACATACAGTCACAATGATGATGCATATTATGATATATATTATTAATGAATTTTTGGCTGAATAGAGTTGTTTTGGGTAAGAATTATTAAGTGAATCATAAAAGACTAGTGTATACTTTGGAATCCTATTTTCATTCAAATTCATTATCTGAAGCCTGGACATTAAATTTCCTATCCTAAAGAAAAATAATAAATAACAATATATGCATATTAGATCAACAGTTAAAAATATTTAACAAAACACACAATTATAAGATTTCAAAGCTTTAGGACAAGAATTTTATTATGTTGTTAGGCTAAAACAACATGTTGTTGAAGATAAGGACTGTTAGTTAATAATATAAATGATACATATGATAGGCTGCAAAAACAATCAGGGTCTGAGACCTCCTAACCTTTAACTTTTGTCATTTTAAACGCTAAATTACTGCTTTACTACAAAATTTCATTACATTATGCTATATATATATATATATATATATTAAGACATTTATTTATAAATGAAAGTATTGTAGCTCAGGGCCAGGAGTAGGCTAATTAGCATTTATTTGTTTTAATGTGCCATTTACAAAACTGGTTATTTGACTACCAAATCAAAAGGGTATGTTTCATATACAGTATATTATTAAAACCAGTTCATTTTCACAAAAAAAAAGACTTAATAATATTTATTATTTTATACCAGTTACAGAATTAGTCACATAAGTTTATTTAACTCGGCTGGAAACTAACAAGCGCTGTTGCCTTGCAGTAAAGAGAACTGGGTTCGCTTCCCAGGTCCTCCCTGTGTGGAGTTTTCATGTTCTGCGTGGGTTTCCTCCGGGTACTCCGGTTTCCTCCCACAGTCCACATTGACGAATCTAAATTATCCCTAGTGTGTGCTTGGTGTGTGGGTGTGTGCCCTGCGGTGGGCTGGCGCCATGCCCGGGGTTTGTTTCCTGTCTTGCGCACTGTGTTGGCTGGGATTGGCTCTAGCAGACCCCAGTAACCCTGTAGTTAGAATATAGTGGGTTGGATAATGGATGGATGGATAGATAATGGATTGATGGATGGATTGAAACTAACAGTAAGTGGTGGTGATCTTTCTATTTAGAAAATATCTAATCTCTAAAACCAAAAATGATTTTTATGCTCAGTTTTTAATTGCTTATTGTCTGTTTTCCAATTTGGACTGCCCTGAATCATATATGTTAATTATGAGGTAGAAGCAAGAATGATCAGAGACTTGTTTTCGGCTTTTACAATTTTGTATTTTTGAAAAAAGTAATTTGCACATATGATTCTTTTAAGAAAATAAACCACTAATGAAAGCAAAACATTTCAAAAACCAAAATCTTTCACCATTCATGTTCGGTAAATTATGCATTAACATTGTGTCTTTTCTCACAGCATCAAGCACAAGGCAGCCTCCAAACCCTACATAGGTTTTCTACTTCAGGACAAATTTCCAGGCTTTTTGTCCCTTAAAAATAAACATTACTGCTTATATTCTCTAAAAATTAAAGTCTTTTTCACATTGTGTTACTGCAGAGTGTATGTAATGTTTTCAATTGATTTTATATAATAATTAGGAAAAAATGCTTCAGCCAAAAAAAACTCAAACTTAGTGCAAGTGTAATTAATAGATATTTAAAAAAATTGATACAACTTAGTTTTGAAATTTATATTCATGGAATGCTTCACTTAATAATAATGATGCCTGTAAATAATGTACTTATGTTTACCATATTAATTTTATCAGGTCATATGCATTTTTTTCACATTATTCACATTTTTATTAATATAGATCAATTTACTCTTCTGCGGAGAAATGATATGTTTATGACTTTACTTTTTCATAATAAAATAAGTAACTCTAGTAAAAGTAACTAATTACAGTAGCACTTCTGAGTCACATTTAAAAATTTAAATTGATCCAACTTAAAATAGCTAACACAATAAACATCAGTGAGTCTTTTCAAATCTGGAGCTAATTATTTCATTGGATCAAAAAAATCAGGTGTTTTTTATAAAGAATACGGCCATGTGACCCAGCAATGATGAATCTTAGAGATAAACAAGCTCCTTTTTCCAGGTTATCTTTTTATGCTCTTTAAAATAAACTCTTGTCTCATAAAAGACCCTTCTTCTAGTATTGTGAGCCCAAGGTTTGGCAGTGTTCTCTCTTCTAGCTCTTCCGGGGGAATCCCGAGGCGTTCCCAGGCTAGCAAGAGACATACTCCCTCCATCGTGTACTGAGTCTTCCCCGGGGCCTCCTCCCAGTTAAACATGCCCAGAACATCTCACCAGGGAGGCGTCCAGGAGGCAGCCTGATCAGATGCCCGAGCCACCTCATTTGACTCCTATCGATGCGGAGGAGCAGCGGCTCTGTTCTGAGGCCCTCCCGGATGACTGAGCTCCTCACCCTATCTTTAAGGGAAAGCCCAGACACCCTGCAGAGGAAACTCATTTCGGACACTTGTATTCGCGATCTTGTTCTTTTGGTCACTACCCATAGCTCATGACCATAGGTGAGGGTAGGAACATAGATTGACTGGTAAATGGAGAGCTTTGCCTTACGGCTCAGCTCCTTTGTCACCATGAAAGACCGATGCAGAGCCCGCATCACTGTGGACGCCGCACGGATCTGCCTGCCGATCTCACGCTCCATTCTTCCCTCACTTGTGAACAAGACCCCAAGATACTTGAACTCCTCCACTTGGGGCAGGATCTCGCTCTCAACCCAGAGAGGGCACTCCACCCTTTTCCGGTTGAGGACCATGGTCTTGGATTTGGAGGTGCTGATTCATATCCCAGTCGCTTCACACTCAGCTGCGAACCGATCCAGAGAGAGTTGAAGATCACGGCCTGATGAAGCAAACAGGACAGGATCATCTACAAAAAGCAGTGACCCAATCCTAAGTCCACCAAACCTGACCCTCTCAACGCCATGGCTGCGCCTAGAAATTCTGTCCGTAAAAGTTATGAACAGAATCGGTGACAAAGGGCAGCCCTGGCGGAATCCAATTCTCACTGGAAACAGGTTCGACTTACTGCCGGCAATGTGGACCAAGCTCTGACACCGATCGTACAGGGACCAAACAGCCCTTATCAGGGGGGTCCGGTACACCATACTCTCGTAGTACCGCCCCACAGGATTCCCCGAGGGACACGGTCGGACACCTTTTCCAAGTCCACAAAACATATGTAGACTGGTTGGGCACCCTCCAGGACCCTGCTAAGGATGTAGAGCTGGTCCTTTGTTACACGACCAGGACGAAAACCACTCCTAAATCCAAGGTTCAACTATCTGACGGAGCCTCCCCTCCAGGACCCACAAATAGACTTTTCTAGGGAGGCTGAAGAGTGTGATAACTCTGTAGTTGGAACACACCCTCAGGTCCCCCTTCTTACAGAGGGGGACCACCACCCCGGTCTGCCAATCCTGCAGAGGCACACTCCCTGATGTCCATGCGATGTTGCAGATACATGTCACCCAAGACAGTCCTACAACATCCAGAGCCTTCAAGAACTCCAGGCATATCTCATCCACCCCTGTGACCCTGCCACCGAGGAGTTTTAAGACCACCTCGGTGACCTCAGTCCAAGAGATGGGGGAGCCCACCTCCGAGTCCCCAGGCTCTGCTTCTCCATTGGAAGGCATGTTAGTGGGATTGAGGAGGTCTTCGATGTACTCCCCCCACCGGCCCACAACGTCCCCAGTTGAGGTCAGCAGTGCACTATCCCCACCATATACAGTGTTGACACTGCACTGCTTCCCCATCCTGAGACGCCTGATGGTGGACCAGAATCTTCTGAAAGCCATCCGAAAATCGTTCTCCATGGCTTCGCCAAACTCCTCCCACGCCCGAGTTTTTACCTCGGCAACCACCAAAACCACATTCCACTTGGCCTGCCTGTACCTATCAGCTGCCTCCAGAGTCCCACAGGACAAAAGGGTCTTGTAGGACTCCTTCAGCTTGACAGCATCCCTCACCACCAGTGTCCAACAATTGGTTCAGGGATTGCTGAACCGACAGGCACCGACCACCTTACGGCCACAGCTCCGGTCAGCCGCCTTGCATGGAACATGGCCCATTCAGACTGAATGTTCCCCACCACCCTTGGGATGTGGTCAAAGTTTTGCCAAAGATGGGAGTTGAAGCTACTTCTGACAGGGGACACGTTTGGGATTACCAGGCCTGACTGGCATCCTCCCCCACCATCGAACCCTCCTCACCACCAGATGGTGATCAGTTGACAGCTCCATATTTCTCTTCACCCGAGTGTCCAAGACATATGGCTGCAGGTCTGATGACACGACCACAAAGTCGATCATCGAACTGAGGCCTAGGGTGTCCTGGTGCCAAATGCTCATATGAAAATACCTATGCTTGAACATAGTGTTCGGTATGGAAATCCATGACGACCACAGAAGGCCCCGATGACCCTCGTCCAGGCAAGGGAAAAACGCCATCCAAAGTTTTCATTCATCATGGAAGGTTTGCTGAACCGCTCTTTGTCTCATCCCTCACCTAGGACCAGTTTGCCTTGGGTGGCCCTACCAGGGGCATAAAGTCCCGGACAACAGAGCTTCTAGGATCATTGGGACACGCAAACCCCTCCACTACGATAAGGTGGCAGTTCGAGGAGGGGTAAATATTTGTGCTCAGCTCATATTTTAAGGGGTTATATTTAGATAATCATTTATACACTTCTACATTTTTATCGCCATTTTACAGTACTTCTTAGTTTGTTGTTTTTTCCATTCTTTATGTATTTCTTCAAAAATAAGCTGCACACTGTAGGGAGAGGGTTAAAATGTATTGTCTCCTTCATACCCTGCAGGACCAGGTTTAGAAAGGAAAAGCCCTAAGCCCTCTGTGACTGCTAGCATAGTTTCAGTAAGATAATAACAATCTTTATTTCATCTAAACCTGTATAAGTTTATTTCCAAAGAAACAAAATATATCAAACACCAGAAGTTAAACAGATGAAATCATACAACCTGAACGGCTGAATAAATCTCTCATAAAACGCTTAGTATGATGTTGTTAACCTTGAGCAGTTACAGAATAAGAAGCTGACCAGAGAGTGTTGCAGGTGGCAGAAGAAGAGCAAATGACCCAGTGCAGGTGGCAGGTTTTAAACCGAGAAGAACCAGGACATTCTGAAATGCTCTAAAATTCAATGTTATATACTACCTTAATGATTGGTCACCTATGACTTACAAAAACAAAGCAATGGTTGCATTATGCTAAAACTGAACAACTGATAATTTGTCATTGGTCATGTTATTTGCATGATCATTGCTACTTAGCTAATGCAATGACATCATAACTGATAAGGTCTCAATCACTTATCGCATCTCTTCTCACAAGCCTATACACACTATTTTATCTTCAGTTTAAAACTCACACAATCTATTTAGCTATCATATTATACAAGTAGACACTACTGGATGTTTTTAATTTTTCATATACCTTCAGCGATGATGATAATCTTTAACATAAAATATGTACACTGACTAAACATTCTACAGTACATAAAAACATTCCTGTTCAATGTTTGCTTAAATTAAATTAAAAACTCTGTTTATCCATCCAGCAATCTTCAAAACCCAACTAGTCCAGAACAGGATCATGGAGAAGCTGGAGCTCATCCTAGCAAGTGACGGATTCAATTTAGTACTGCTCTCCCAATAGTTACCATACGTTTAACCAACATCTCACTGAGTGACTACACAATTTTTATGAAATTGAACTCCTTTGCATTTACATACATTTAATAACTCAAACAACAAAATATACAAGCCTACAACATGACAGTGGCAATTAATAATGTCAAGAAATACATAAAATAATGCAACCTTATTTAAAAATGACTGTTATATGAATGACACCATAATGCTTGAAGTTTTGGTGGCACATCACACAAATTATTGTCAACATAAATATATTTAATATACAAAATAAAATAATATTGAAAGCAGTAAAATATATTTTCATATTTTGTTAAATAATAAAACAATCCAATAATTATATGATAATCATTAGTTGCTAATTTGTTAATTATCATTTTTCTGTAGAGAAACAGACCTTTTTCTATGAAATTAGAAGAAAAATCAAATGAGGTGTTCATCTTTTATGTTATATTAATATGTAGATGCCGAGTACTGATTTAAAAGAACATACAAAAGTGTTACTACTTTCTCTAACTCCGGTAAACATTGATATTAGTATAATAATTTAGTCACTTATAAGTTTTGTTCTAGAAGAATTGTTTTGGAAAATCTTCCCAGTTGCAATTAATTTAAGGGCTTTTCTGAACCAACTGTAAAAGAAACCATAAACAAGAGGGTTAAATGTCGAGTTCATGTAACCAAAGCAGATAAAGATTTCGATAAGTAAAGGTGACATAACGTGATTTATAAGGGGATCAATGATGTTGCACAAGAAATATGGGACCCAGCAGAAAATAAAAACTCCCACCACAATTGCCAGTGTTTTTGCAGCTTTGGTTTCTCTTCTGTTTGATGCAGCCCACTTTTTTTGTTCCTTGTGGCTTTGATGTCCTTCGTCTCTTATTGCCCTGGCCTGCCTACTAGCAACTGAAAATATTTTTATATAAATGCATATCATAACAGCCCCTGGGAGGTAAAAAGAGAACAATGATGATAAAAGACCTGAAACTTCATTTAGCATCAGATTACAGCTCCCCACACATTTTGTATTTATATATTGGTCTTCTATTCCTTTTATGTTTAGCTCAAGAAATATAATTATAAAACCAAGCACAGCTGACAGAACCCAGGTGAAAACAATAAAGATTAATGTTATTAGGTTCGTAATAATATTTTTGTACCTTAAAGGATGGCATACAGCAAAATAACGATCAACGGATATTAGACACAAATGAATGATTGATGCGGTACCAAGCATTATAGATGAGCTGTGATGAAATTTGCATAATAATTCACCAAAATACCAGCAGCTTTCAGCAATTCGAGCCATGAGAGGTGGCATTAGACAGCACCCTAGAAGTAAATCAACCAGTGCCAAAGAGAGGATGAGATAATTTGTTGGAGTATGAAGCTGTCTGAAGTGTGATATGGTAACAACAACCAAAAGGTTTCCACATACAGTCACAACGATGATTATGCACATTATGATATATATTATTAATGAATTGTTGACTGAATAGAGTTGTTTTGGGCAAGAATCATTAAGTGAATCATAACAGACTAGTGTATACTTTAGAATCCTGTTTTCATTCAAATTCATTGCTTGTAGCCTGGACATTGAAGTGTCCTATCCTAAAGAAAAAAATATAAATACCATTATATGCATATTAGATCAGCAGTTAATAATATTTAACATAGCACACAATTGTAAGATTTCAAAAGTTTAAGAGGAACTAAGGGGCTTTGCCCCCTGCTCGCTTCACTCGCCAACCCTCCTGTCTCTGCTTCTCGCATAAGTGGATATCATTTTTACTAAACAACAAACCTTTTAATTCTTGCGGATATGACTCTTCATTGGGAAGAAACACAACTTTTTCATGGTGGCAACATAAATGAGATGATCTACAAGTCTCTGACTTAAAGTTAAAATCTGAAGAATATATTCAAGCTTTTTTGGCTGTTACATTATTTCACGAGTAATAATTTCCATTTTTTGCGCTAATGCGATCTTTACTTTCATTTTTTTGAGACTTTTGAATTTTAGTACTTTCAATATTTCTAACCTGCTGTGCATGTTTATCACGCCAAAGTTTTTGTATTCTTTACGATGTTCTACTTTGTCACCTACTCTTTGGATTTTATTTCCGGCCCTGGGTGTGGTTAAATCTCTTGGCACAAAGTCTCATCTCATGGGACATGAAAGTATCTCTCTGAAAAAGTCACGTCTCTCCCAGGATTTTTTTATTATAATAGAGAGATACGATTGAGTTGTTTAGCTAATGCATCATGTTTAAGATAAGGACTTTTAGTTAATAATATTAATGATAATATGATAGGATGTATACGTCAGCAAAAAAAATCAGGTTCTGAGATCTTCAAACCTTTGACCATTTACATTTTAAAAGCTATACTACAAAATTTCATTTTACTTTATATAATTTAAGTCATTAATCAATATTATAAATATAAAAATTGTAGCACAGGGCCGTGAGCAGTCTAATTACCATTCCTTTTTTTTTGTTTTTAAGTGCCATTTCCAAACCTGGTAATTTGATAATCAAATCAAAAAGAGTATGTTTCTTATATATTATTAAAATCATTTCATTTTCACAAAGAAAGACTTAATCATATTTGTTATTTCATACCAGTTTCAGATTTACTCTGATTTGCAGAAAAATGATGTAATTTGTTTTTGAAATTCTTAATAAATAGAGTTTAAAAAGTGTGGAAACATTTTGACCATCCCTTGTATATTTACTTAACCTCTAGGAAAATCACAGCAAGTGGTGGTGATCTTTCCACTTGAAAAATGTCTAATCTTTACTGCTACTAAAAATTTTTAAACTTTTAGGTTAGGATAACAAATAAATTTTTTATTTGATCATTTTTTCCAGTTTGGACTGCCCTAAGTCAAATAAGTTGATTTGGTAGCAGCAACAATGATTAGAGACCTGTTTGGGCTTTTAGAATTTTGTATTTTTGAAAACAGTAATACCAGACTGTTGATCAAATAGTTATGTGGTTATTATAATGTGCACATCTGATTCTTTTAAGAAAATAAACCACTAATCAAAACAAAACACTTTGACATACACAATTTTTCACCACCCATTTTCTTCTTAAAGCCATTTATTCTGTAAAATACACATTAGCATGATACCTTTTGTCACAGCATCCAGCACAAGGCAGCATTCAAACCCTAGATAGGTTTTCTATTGCAGGGCAGATTTCCAGGCTTTTTTCCCTTAAAAATAAACATTATTGACTAGATTTACTAAAACATTAAACAGTCTTTCTCATATTGTTGAATTGCATATTGCATGTAATGGTTTCAATTTATAGTATATAATAAAGTATATATATATATATATATAAAGTGAGAAATAATGTTAGGTCAAAAACTGAAACTTTAATGCAAGTGTAATTAATGGAAATTAAAACAAATTAACATTCCTCGCTCAAATTTATATTCATGGAATGATTTGCTAAATATTAATGATTCCTGTAAATAATGTACTTAAGTTTACCATATTAATTTAAAGATGTCATACATATTTTATTTTCACATATTTTCCACATTTTTATCAATGTAGATCAATTTACTCCTGCCATCCATTGCCATTATGTTTTTGGCAGGAAAATGCAATGTTTATGGTTTTACCTAGTAAATGGTTAACACTTTATCGCAAGTAAGTACATAACAGTGTTCTCCTGCTACCAGTATAAATATAGGTAGTGTAAATCTAATGTTATTTGTTGCTAAGCTTTTGAAATGATCTCCTTTATTGGTGTATTTTATAAATGAAATGTATTAAAAATATGATAGTGTGCGATGCAGCAAAATAATAAGGGAATTTTTTAATAAATATTGTATATATTGAATTAACATTCTCATTGATGTTTTATGATGATGGTGATCTTTATTATTTATATTAATCTTCATAGACTAACATTTTCATGACATAAAATTGTGTATATAACATATAATTATTACTTAGTTAAATCTTACATATACTGTAGCAATAGTTTAGTTGTGCAGTGGTATTATCTAAATTGAGGCAGATCTTTTTGCTGTGTAGTATGGTTCATGCTTTTATTTTTGTTCTTATGAAGTTGATGTATTAATAGCTAAACATCTATTGAGATGCAATTGTGCTTATGTAACACACAAGCAATGCATGTAAAATATATACATATATTTATATGTGCAGTTTACTTTTAATATAAAATGAAAGTATAGGGAAACCAACACCCAAAACAAAGAAGTTAAGTCACATACCTTCGATCGAATCCTTCTATTTATGCTGCACTGCTTTTCTTAATGAAGACTTTTATATACCTGACAGTCTAACAACGATGAAAAACAGCCTGACTATCATTACCTTCCAGATTTATTGCACTCTTGCACATAGTTAAACAAATATGTTACTTTAATTACCCCAAGGACTGATTCTTCTCCCATTGGCACTTGATGATTAGACAAAATACAACAAAATGAACATTCCTGAAAAGCAGTATAAATAATAAAAAATAAAAAGTTGGATAAGCTAACATTGTTACAACTGTCATTTTTTTGGATGACACAAATAAATATGGATGTGAAACAAAAACAGAAAAGAATGAATAAAAATGAATCCTCCTCTTAATAAAAATTCTTAAGTAACTAAATACAGCTGCACTTCTGAGTTTGCTCTACATCTCATCGACACTTCACAGGATAAAAGATACACGTTACTGAATTAAAGAAATTAAATTGACCCAATATAAAATAACAAACAGTGAACATCAGTGAGCCTAGTCTCATCTGGAGCTAAGGCTTTCTATAGACGATATGGCCATTTGAACCATTTGAACCAACAATGATAAATCTTACAGATTAACAAGCAACTTTCTAATGCATATATATAACGTACAGGCTACTTTTTGCATGTTTCCCAAAAACTCTATTAAGCAACTTTGTTGTGATTTTTACTGCTCCCTATGGATTGCCTGGATTTTTTTCCTCTGCTATCATTCTAGATATTGCTATTGGATTTGTGTTCTTGATTTTGTTTGCCTTTAGGTTTTCCCCTAAATGTCAAACATATTTTGCTCCTTTTTCCTGCTTATCTTTAATTGTTCTTTAAATTATTTAATTACAAAAGACCATTATTTTAAGTGAGCCCAAGGTTTAAATGTTCCTCCTTGGTATCTTTATATTTTTGAGCATTGAACCATACAAACTTGAATCTCCATTTTGAGCATGTGAAGACTGAAGGCTGTTTGTTGTGTTTGGACTTAGGCTGCTTGAGGTGAAGCTTGTCCTTGGCTGAGACAAGAATCAAGATTAGTGTAGCCTTTTACTCTTATGAGGTCTGCATTCATTTTTATGCTATTCTGTGCCGAATATCGTATGTATGAATCTCGAAAATTTAAGGACACATTTTAGTGTTTGAAAAGTATACACTTGTAATGTAACATCAGATGAAACTCACCTGTTGCTTTATGAGACCACATGGTATCAGCTAAAATCTCTGCATGTCTCAGTGATATTTTTTCCATGTTTTACAACTGTTCAGCACTCCATCTCTGTTCAGCTTGGCTCATTATCACTAACACCTGAGAAGTCGGTATGTAACCTAGTGGTGGTGTTTGATATCCATCTGCACTTCAAGGATCATGTTGTTATGGTTTCTTGATCTTGGAGAATCACCCTGTATAATATCCCCTAGATCAGACTGTATCTGATACAGTATTCAGTATAACTCCTACTCCAGGCTCTTGTCTTGTCACATCTGTAATACTCCAACTGTCCGCTGGCAGCATTTTTGGTGTTTAACCATCTAAGACATGCATAAGTAATTCCTCTCTTCAGATCACTACATTGGCTCCCTGTAGCAGAACATATGAAGATCAAATCCTTGATGCTTGCATATAAATAAATCAGTGGGACTGGACCTACAAATAAAGTAACTGTTGTGAGATCCTATATTCCTTCTTAACCACTCAGGTCTGCTGTTAAATGGCATCTCCTGATGCCACCTCTGCGTGGTATCAAATTTCAGTTCAGAATGTTTTCATGTGTACCTCAAGGCTGGTGGAATGAGCTCCTCACCTCCATTCGAAACAGTGACTCCTATAATGTGTTAAAGAAGCATTTGAAAACTCTCGTGTCTGGTAACATTCAATCAAAGTGATATTAGTTATTAAGTTTTGTAAATCTGCGAATTGTAACTAGTGTGATGCCTGGGTGCGTACAACTGACCCAACCTGACACAGACAGGCATGACAGAGGTTCACCACACAACACATACGTTTATTCTTTGGCTGCCAATTCCCAGCAATATAAAAATAATGTCCATAATGACAGCACAATCCTTCCACTTTCAGTCTTCCACACAGGACTTGTCTTTCTTTTTCCTGACTCTGGCCCCCAAATGGAGTGAGGTGGCTTCTTTTATGATGGTGCTGGGTGTGTTCCAGGTGGCTCATTAATTGGACTTGGAACCACTCTCATGTGTGGTGAGAGCCCCACAAAGGGCTCTGCAGCTCCCCCTAGTGGCCTTCATGGACCCCAACAGGGTTGTGCCAATCTCCACTACTACGGGAATCCAGTGTGCCATAGCCGCCCAGGAGAGCTGCCCTCTAGCAGCTTAAAACCAATTCTAATTATGGACTTTTCTTTTAATCATTTAACTATTTTATGTAAGTATGTATTGCTTTATTTTTTATCTTTTTATTCAGTTTTATTTTTTTAAATTTTAATTTGTTTCTGGTAACTATTTGTTTGACATGTTATAAAGCACTTTGGACCAAATCATGTTCAAGAAACTGTGCTATAGAAATGTGCTTTTCTTTAATATACAATATATACGCTGACTAAACATTCTACATAAAACATGTAATTTAAACATCTATTTATATTAACTTAACAGCTCTGTCATTCCATCCATCCATCTTCCAAACCCACTTGTCCAGAGCAGGATCATGGAGAAGCTGGTGATTATTCCAGCAATTATCTGGCGCAATGCAGGAACAATAACTAAATAGGATGCCAGTCTAACACTGGGCGACGCACACACTCATACTGGCCAGTTTGGCATTGCAATATTATACCTCTACAAATAAACCTTTCTTCTTTCACCTTTGGAATTTATTTTTTTCAATTCTAATATACTTTTAAGGCAGTGGTTAGTTTCATCAGCCTGGGCATGACATCAGATTGACTTACCAATAGTGTGAGCTGGCATTCCATCATGCGAATGAAGATCTTCAGATCCAGCTGCAGACTAACATAAAAACAGTAGGCCTACCACATTCACACAGAAATTTCAACTAGTGTAACAATAGGAACTCGTTCTTCTAAGGACCATATGCTACCTGTAAGTGTGATGTAGAAAGCAAGACTCCATTGACACTCTACATTGGTGGGCACTTGGATGGGCTGCTAAAATATTTATGTGTTTTATTTCATTGTTTATTATTTTTAGTTTTATATTGCCATTGTCAGGGCGGTGTCATTTATTCAGCACTGTTTTGTATGTATAAATGCCTAAAGCACAGAAATGATTCCACAGACAAAATATCTTCGTTTTTAAAAGTTTAGCTAAGTTTCAAAGTAAAACAGTTCACATAAAAAAAGAAAATTGAAATAGCAAAAAAAGAAAAAAAAATCATGTTAAGTAAAGTTCAGTTCTAAGCTTAATCTTGTTACATCTTAAATCGTTACTATTTACTTATCATTTTTGAATCATTTCAAAACGACAATCAGAAAAATGCTTATCCCATCTCTGAGAAGAAAATGGGTCTTTTAAGTCCCTATGTACTGGGACCTGTTCTAAACACAACTGAATCTAATATCACACTGTTTCTCAGTTATAGTAAGAGGGTTCTATTTCTTACTAACTTATAGGGGGAAAAGACTACACCATTGTCTATGACTATGGAAGAAATGTCTATTCTATTCAAAATTAGCAAACATTAATATGAGTTTAACTCAAAACTTTAACTTTCTAAGATTGGCTCTTACATTTCCGGCCCCTAATTGGCTATGCAGGAGCGGAGACAATTACTATTCTTTACTTCAATACGAGCCAAGTACCTTTATATTAACTATTGTCTTCAAATCACTAGCAATTACACTGCAAACAAGTATTTTAAAAATTTCCTATTTCAAACATTGTCTGTTTCTTTTAGCAGGCACAGTTTATTCACAGGTCTGTCCAGTGTGCTGGTTTTGGTCTGCACACAAACTCTTCTGACTACACCTTTGGCGTCTGGCATTGTCTTGATGACTCAACCCATTACCCAGGAACTGTGTGGTGTAGCTTTATCTACAATTAAAACAATGCTCCCTGGTTCGAAATTTCTTCTTGGTGCAAGCCATTTTTGACGTTCTTGAAGTATTGGCAAATACTCTTTAGTCCATCTTTTCCAAAACAAATCAGCCATATATTGAATTTGTTTCCAACATCTTCTTGGGTATGGTTCATTTTCTGAAACAAGTTCAATTGGCATTTCAGGTTGTGTCTTCATTAATAACAATTGATTGGGTGTGAGTAGTTCTAAATCATTTGGATCATCTGATGTCTTTGTAAGGTGTCTGTTATTGAGTATTGATTCCACTTTACACATCATTGTACTAAGATTTTGATCATCGAGTGTTTGTTGGTTTAGTGTTGAATTTAAGATCTTTCTTATGTTTCTGATTTGTCTTTTCCGCATTCCACCTTGATGAGAGGATGATGGTGGATTGAAAATCCATTTGATTTCTTCCTGCATCATAGCATTGCCAATTTTTTTTGTGTTCCATATTTTTAGTAGCTTCTTGTAGCTATGCTCCAATAAAATTTATTCCATTGTCTGATCGCATGATTTTAACTTGTCCTCTTCTACTCAAAAATCGGAGTTTGTCTTGGAAACAAGAATCAGTGTCTAAGCTATGTGCAATCTCTTATGTGCGCTGCTCTGGTTGTTAAACATGTGAAGATTACTCAGTACTTCTTGACTAGACTTCATCCTCTTTTGACTAGAAATGGGCCAAAATAATCGACTCCAACATTGGTGAACAGTGGTTGGTTGGGTGCCAGGCGATCTTCTTGGAAATCTGTCATTTTTTGCTCATCTGCTTTTGCATTGTATCTTCTGCACATTGTGCCCTTTGAAATTATTTTTCTGCTAGCTGAGTTTGCTTGAGGTATCCAGTAGTTCTGGCGTAACTGTGCGAGGACATGGTTGCGGCCACAATGTCCGATTTGTTTATGAATGTATGAGAGAAGCAACATGTGAATGCTTGTGAAGAATTGCAGGATGTTTAGCTTCTTCGGGCATTGAAGCTTTGCAGTCTTCCTCCAACTCTCAGTATTCCATGTTGTATGATGTGGGTCAAGTTTATAGACTTGACTGTTCCTTTATACATTTCTGAATGTTTTTGATTTCTACTTCGTCATCCCACCCAAATTTCTCATTGCATAAGTCTCTTAGGATAAGCTTTGCTGGCAGTAAGGAAGGTACTAAAAACCCAAGTGGATCATAAACTGAGCTAACAACAGACAGAACACCACACTGTGTAGCGGGCTTGTTTTGTAACTTAATCTGAAATTTGAAATTGTCAGTTTCTGTGTACCACTGGATGCCCAGGGCACGCTCTGTTGGAAGGAGACTGTGGCTCAAGTCTAAGTCCTTTTGTTCATTAGCTCTGTCTTCTTCAGGAATAGACGATAAAACTGCTCTGTTGTTACTAACCCACTTAGTCAAATGAAATCCCCCTTTGAGGCATAGAGCGTGGAGGTCCTTTGCCAGCTTAATTGCTTGTTCTTCTGTTGTCACCGACCTTAAGCAGTCATCCACAGTGAAGTTATTGAGAACCGTGTTAACAGCTTCCTCAGGAAATGTATCACTGGCACCTTTGGCTGTTCTATGCAAAGCATAAGAAACACAACTGGTTGAAGAAGTGGCACCAAAAAGATGTACTGTCATTTTGAATTCTTCAAGGTCTTTACTTAGATTACTTTCAGGACACCATGGAAAACATAAGAGATCAGTGTCTTTATCTGGTACTTTAACCTGGTAGAACATTGACTTCATATCTGCCATTAAGGCTACTGGCTCCTTTCTGAATTTTGTAAAGACGCCAATGAGTGTGTTAGTTAGGTCAGGGCCCTTTAATAATTGCTCATTACATGAAGTCCCCTAGTAGGTGGCAGCGCAATCAAAGAGCACTCGAATTTTATTTTTCTTTTGATGATACACACCATGATGTGGAATGTACCACACTCTGCCTTTATTGCAATTTAGGCTTTCTTTGGGTACCTTGACAACGTAACCCTTGTCTATAATGTCTTTCATGAAGGCTTTATAGTCTTCATGGTAACCTGAATTTTTGATCAGTTTTGAGTCCAATAGCCCGCTGTTCAGCAATACAGCGGTTCTTCGACATTTTAAGTGTTTCATCCTTTAAAGGCAAATTTAAACAATAGTGGCCACCTACTAGTCTCACAGATTCTGAGGCTATGCGCATGAACTCCTGTCACATTTCCTCCTTTTCTTCACAACTGCCTTCTGGAAAATCTGTGCTGTACTGTTGCAGCAACCTATCTTCAATCTCTGTTATTGACACATGATTGATTTAATGTTTGGGCAGCTTACCGCTTTGTTTTGCGAGGTCATCTGTCTCTTTGCATGGTCCACCAACCACCCATCCAAGTGCAGTCTTCATAGAATGAGGTCCACTTCCTTGGCTAGGTATGATTGGTGTCTTCTCGAAGATTTCTGGGTAATTGATTCCTATTAAAAGATCAACTTCAGAGTCATTATGAGATAAACGTACCTCTTTAAGATATGCCCACTTATCTATATCTTCTTGTAGTGGAATACTTTCTCTGTTCACTGGAATAGAGACCTGTGTAAAGACCTTTGGCAAATCAATATATTCATCATAATTGAGACAGCAAACTTGTAAATCTGATAAAACAGAACATTGGGTTAGCATCTTTGAATCATCATCATAATTACTCATAGTTTTGAGTAATACTTGTGTTCTTCTCCCTTGAAGGCTTAATTGTCTCTGGAGCCTTTCAGTGCAAATTGTTACTGTACTGCCAAGGTTTATAAAGGCATATGAACATTACAACATTAGAACAATCTAGACGAGAACAGCCATTCAGCCCAACAAAGCTCGCCAGTCCTATCCACTTGTTTCCTCCAAGAAAACATCAAGTCGAGTTTTGAAAGTCCCTAACTTCTTACTGTCTACCACACTACTTGGTAGCTTATTCCAAGTGTCTATCGTTCTTTGTGTAAAGAAAAACTTCGTAATGTTTGTGCGAAATTTACCCTTAACAAGTTTCCAACTGTGTCCCCGTGTTCTTGATGAACTCCTTTTAAAATACAAGTCTCAATCCACTGTACTAATTCCCTTCATAATTTTAAACACTTCAATCATGTTACCTCTTAATCTTCTTTTGCTTAAACTGTAAAGGCTCAGCTCTTTTAATCTTTCCTCATAATTCAACCTCTGTAGACCTGGAATCAGCCTAGTCGCTCTTCTCTGGACCTTTTCTAGTGCTGCTATGTCCTTTTTGTAGCCTGGAAACCCAAACTGCACACAGTACTCAAGATGAGGCCTCACCAGTGCATTATAAAGGTTGAGCATAACCTCCTTGTTGACTTGTGTTTATTTTTTATTGTGTCTTCTATTTTTCTATTCATTTTGTAAAGCACTTTGAGCTACATTTCTTTGTATGAATATGTGCTATATAAATAAATATTGATTGATTGATTGATTGTACTCCACAGATCGTGCTATATAACCTAACATTCTGTTAACCTTCTTAATGGCTTCTGAACACTGTTGGAAAGTTGATAGCTTAGAGTCCACTATGACTCTTAAATCCTTCTCATAAGGTGTACTCTCGATTTTCCGACCGCCCATTGTGTATTCAAACCTAATATTTTTACTTCCTATGTGTAATACTTTACATTTACTGACATTAAATTTCATCTGCCACAAATCTGCCCAAGCCTGTATGCTATCCAAGTCCTTCTGTAATGATACAGTATAACGGATTCCACATTATCTGCTAATCCACCTATCTTGGTATCATTTGCAAACTTAACCAGCTTGTTACTTATATTCCTATCTAAATCATTTATATATATTAAAAATAGCAACGGCCCTAACACTGACCCCTGTGGAACACCACTCTTAACATTGGCCAGTTCTGATGAGGTTCCTCGCACCATCACCCTCTGCTTCCTGTGTCTGAGCCAATTCTGCACCCATCTAAAAACATCACCCTGAACTCCCACTTCTTTTAACTTGATGCCCAACCTCTCATGTGGCACCTTATCAAATGCTTTCTGAAAGTCCAGATAAATAATATCATAAGCTCCACTTTGATCGTATGCTTTTGTTGCAACCTCATAGAATTCCAACATGTTAGTAAAACACGACCTTCCTCTTCTAAACCCATGCTGACTGTTCAGAATAACTCCTTTCCTTGCCATGTGTTGCTCAATCTTATCCTTAATAATTCCTTCCATTAATTTTTCTGTGATACATGTTAAGCTTACTGGCCTATAGTTGCTTGGATCTGCCCTGTCACCCTTTTTATATAATGGGATGATATTTGCCATTTTCCAGTCCTTTGGAATCTCTCCAGTGCACAGTGACTTCCTGCATTCCTACTTCCTACATACCTCTTGCTCTTCTTGGATTTTACCTTAACAGGAACTACTTGCGGTGCGCATTCTTCTCCAGCCCCAGTAAAGGCACAAGTTACAGTTTCTGTTTCCTTTACAGTTGGTGTTGCCACACTGGCTGAAGCTTTAGATGTTGCTCCACTGTCTTTTTTGATGTGCAGGATGTCTAAGTGCTGAAAAGAACATGTCTGACATTTCATTCTTTCTTTACAGTTATTACCAAGGTGCCCCTGTTTGAGACAGCGAAAACATAAACCTTTAGATTTTAAAAAGTCAATTCTTTCCTTATGTGGCAGATCTTTGATTTTACTCCATTCCGCAAGAGTATGCTGGCTGTTGCAGAATTAACAAGGGTTTTTAAATGCACATGTATCATTAACAGTCTTTTTGACAGAGATTTCTTGAGTCCCCTTTTCGGCAGCATCAGATATACTTGTAGTGTAGATACCTCCTGATTTCTGTCCATACTTAAGAGGAGACCTAACTGTCGTTTTTTTTCCTTTTTCTCTGTGCTGCCATAAATGGCATGCATACATATCTTAGCCTGTTTATGTAAAAAGACAGTAAAATCTCAAATTTATGTCTCTCTTTCTTCTTCTTCAATTTCATAAGCTATGTCTCGCCACTTATTTTGTAGAGAATATGGGAGTGTTGAGAGTATAATACGGATATTTTCATTGGTATTAAATGCTGCTTGATTTCTTGTTTTAGTCATGGAGTCCATACAGTTATCAAGAAAGGTTGCATAGTTTCTCAAGGCCTCCCCATCATTTTGTTTTATTTGAGGCCACTTCAATGCTTTACTTATGTAAGCATCTACTATAAATGCTTGGTTGCCATAGTAACTTTCAAGCTGCTTTCTAGCCTTTTTATAACCTTCATCTGGTGGCAATCGTGCACAACCATTAATCATTTCTTGAGCTGGTCCTCTAGTATATCGAATCAAGTAATCTAAATTATCTTGTGGGCCTGCTAATATGTCACCTACAGTGTGATCGAAGGATCTGATGAATTTTGCATAAGTCAATGGGTCACCTGAAAATAAAGGGACCTGTCTGTGTGGTACTTCACCATGCGGCCCAGGAGGTGCTGGAGCAGGTGTTATCTTTTGTTGGGTTAATGATTTTGCCGTTTCGGTGATTGCTTTTTGATATTCGGCTTGATTTTGCACTAATACATCTAGTATATCATTTCTGTAGCTTTGAGTGACAGTTTTTGCGCTAGTTGTGGATTGTTCCTGCCTTTCTACTTTAACTTTAAGTTCATGTAGCATTTGTAGCATACTATTGAGTTCCGTGCGTTCAAGGGTGACTGTCAAACAAGGTTATGATGCTGCAGCAGTTTTCTGGGTGGAAGAGTCACATTTAATATCCAAAGTGTGCTTTAACTGAGGAGAAGCCTTTTGTACTGTTGACTTTGAGCGATCCTGTTCTTGCAATTGCATCTCTTCGAATTGATTAACTAGCTGTTTGTCAGATGTGTGTGTTAACTGGCTATTTGTATCTTGCTGCTGTAGTGTCAATAAATTCTTTCCATTTCTTAGAATTTTCCGCGAATGTCATTTTCTGTTTCTTAATCACTCCTTCTTTACTTAACGCTGATATTAGCCTTTTATGCAGCTCCTCTATTTGACTGCACGTCTCACGGAAAATTTCAAGTTCAAATTTTCAAGATTTTCTATAGTATCTTTAAGGCTTTCAATTTCAGTCATAAGCACAGAGAGCTGATCTTCCCTCTGACTTAAGTGACCTTTAAGATCTACAATTACATTCTCTATCTTTGAGTCCATACTCAAATCACTCCTGACTTCACTTGCAATGCTTAGATGTTGCCATGACAACAGCTCAAGTATATGACAGCTCATTTCTTGACAGCAACAAACGTCACAGTCAAACACTCTGACAACATACAACTTCCTTACAGCGAGGTTTCCATGACTCAGGCAAAGCACAACTGATCATTCACAATGTCTTTATAATATCACAGTATCCTAAATCTTCTCAAGTTCAGGATCGGCGGCCTTCTTTCATTTACGATCCTGCAGAGACAGAAGATAAGAGCAGAGTATGTCAAAACAGCTCAGTTCTTTTTCTTCGTTGAAAAGTCCTGAAGCAGTAGCGTCCTCTGTCCTCAGATGGTAGATTCCAGTTCAAGTTCAATGCCTTCAGAAGGCAAGTTTTCTGACGAAAAGGTAGCTGCTTTTTTTCAAAATTACAAAAGTTCAGCAGCTCTAACTCAAAAAATGGGATTCAACAAAAGACTGATGCGCAGAAATGTTTCCACAGACAAAGTATCTTCGTTTTTAAACGTTTAGTTAAGTTTCAAAGTAAAACAGTTCACACAAAAAAAGAAAACTAAAATAGCAAATAAGGGAAAAAAATCATGTTAAGAAAAGTTCAGTTCAAAGCTTAATATTGTTACATCTTAAATTGTTACTATTTACTTATCATTTCTGAACCATTTCAAAACGATAGTCAGAAAACTGTATGCTTATCCCATCTTTGAGTTGAAAATGGGTCTTTTAAGTCTTTATGTACTGGGACCTGTTCTAAACACAACTGAATCTAATATCATACTGTTTCTCAGTTATAGTAAGAGGGTTCTATCTCTTACTAACTTATAGGGGGAAAAAACTATACCATTGTCTTTGACTATGGGAGAAATTTATATTCTATTTAAAATAAGCAAACATTAATATGAGTTTATCTCAAAACTTTAACTTTCTAAGATTGGCTCTTACAGTTCGTGTTAGTCCATTATGCCACAAAATACCCATAAGTAGCTGTGCTGTGATCTATTGCAAAAGCTCTCTTAGAAATGTTCACGCATATTGGCATCCCTCGCGAGATACTAACTGATCAAGGCACGCAGGATTTATGTCTCGCGTCATGATGCAGCTATGTGAAAGTTTTGCAAGTAAGCAGTTACACTCCACAGTTTATCATCCACAGATGAATGGCCTGACTGAACGATTTAATAAAACCTTAAAACAGATGATATTGCGGGTGGCCCTTGATGACCCAACCTCCTGGGATACAGTATTTCTTTTCCTCCTATTTGCTGTATGGGAGTACCCACAAGCATCTACTGGGCTGATTCCTTTCAAACTATAATTTGACCACCAACCATGCGGGAAGAATAGACAAGGGACTCGCGAGACACCCCATGAGGGGAGATTTGTTGACTGTCATTTTGTTGCAAGAGCAGATTGCCAGATTGTCCTCTATTGCAGTGGAACATCAACAACACGAGCCTGAGGTACAAAAACACAATAATGACGATTAAACTCCACAAGCTTAAGAAGAGGGATCGTGTGCTGGTGTTGATCCTGTCCGATCCACATAAGTTTTGGACTGAATGGCAAGAGCTGGCAGTAATAGAACAGCATATATCCCCAGTGAATTATAAAGTCAGGATTACTGGGCAACAGAAACTGGTACAGATGATACATGATAAGATTTTGATGGAGTGGCATGACCACCACAAAGTCCTGGTCACGTCCGCAGTGGTCTCACAGGCTGAAGTTGCTATTGGGGAGGATCTAACTGATGCAGAAAGCAGAATTGCTTTCACTGATCGAGGGGAGCTCCAATGTCTTGTTTCCCAGACCTGGCTGGATAGACATTACTGAAACAAAGATCTTAACTCTGCCCGGTGTTACTGTACGGGTGCTCCCGCACAATTTGCCAGAGGCAACAAGAAATGTGATATATGATGAAGTCCAGCCGATCCTCTAGTTAGCCGTTATTCGTCCACACAAAAGTGAGTGGCAAAGGCCTATCGTACCAGTCTGAAAACCTGATGGTTCAGTTCTGCAAGCTATGTATGTCGGAAACCCATTATCTGGAATATTCCATGCCGAAGGGTTAGCTCAAGCCTCAAATGGACAAGGTGAGAGAGGTGGTTGCGTTTCCACCTCCCAAAGCACAGCAGCAGGTTAATGCATTCCACAGGCTCTCAGGTTACTACAATCAATTCATCCCCAATTTTGCACCTCAGACAACCCCCTCACTGACTTGACAAAGGGCAGAAAGAATTGTAGTGTTGTCTGGACCGACTCCCTATGACAGAGCCTACTGTGACCTAAAGGCCGCTTTATCCTCTTTCCTGGTTGTGTGCAATCCGGACATTACAAAGGAATTTAATCTGCTAATAAACACAAGCACTTTCAGTTTAGGAGCGGTTCTCTGACAATGTTTTGAGGGGGAAGAACACCCCATCATGTTTTTCAGCAGGAAGCTGCTGCCCAGGGAATGTAATTATTCAACCATTGAAAAGAAGTGTTTAGTGAATAAGTGGGTGGTGGAGGCCCTCTGTTACTACCTCTGGGGATGGCGGTTTACCCTGGTGACTGACCATGCCCTGCTTCAGTGGTTGTATAAATAGAAAGATACAAATGCCCAGCTCACTCAGTAGTTTATCAGTTTGCAGGCTTCTGCTTTTGATGTTCGCCACCATCTAGGAGCTGCACACACCAATGCTGATATTCTCTCCCGCCAGGCTAAGCGTGGCTTGGACAAAGCTAAGGACACCCCCATGTGACAACACACCGAAGCATAATTGTCTTTGAAGGACTGCTTGTACATTACCAAGGCAACTGCAGGTTTGCAGCACAGCTTCATAGCGCTGCGGAAGCAACTAAGAGGTGATCGCAGTCTGGCAATAAGCACCTATTGTCAATGGGTGATGAAAGAAACATTGTAAATGTATAGAAAAGTATTACTTAGCCACTGACCTTGTCCAGACCCTGACGGTTTTCTGTGTCTGTATATCAGAGAGTGGCAGATCCCACTACAATAACCGTGCTGTTCCTGTTTCAAGTTGAATAAAGCTGGTTTTGCTAAAGTACTAAGTGTTTTGGGGTGCCAGACAGTGACTCATGCATCACTATATGTATACACACACATATATATATATATATATATATATATATATATATATATATATATATATATATATATATACGTTCAAGTAACACATTTAATGACTCACAACAAAGACATACAGGACTAGATTTTGACAGGATTATTAGTAATATTCAGGAGGTAATTTAAATATAAGAAAGAATGCAACATTACTTAACAATGACATTTATATGAATGATGCCATAATGCTTGAAGTTGTTTGGTGGCACATCACATAAATTATTATCAAATTACATATATTTATTATACAACATATACTAATATTGAAAGCACTAAAATATGTTTATTATTATGTTAAATAATAAAACAATTCAATAAAAATATGATTATAAGTAGATGTTAATTTGTTAATTATCATTTTTCAGTTGATAAACAAACCTTTTTCTATTAATTGGGTTTTCCTCTTCTATGTTCAATTAACATGTGGTTGCTGAACATTGATTTAAAAAATGCATTATTGGTGTAATCATTTAGTCACTTATAAGTTGTGCTCTAGAAGAATTGTTTTGGAAAATCTTGCCAGTTGCAATTACTTTCAGGGCTTTTCTGAACCAACTGTAAATGAAACCATACAGAGGGTTAAATGTTGAGTTCATGTAACCAAACCAGAATAAGCGTTCGATAAGTAAAGGTGACATAACGTGATTCAAAAGAGGATCAATGATGTTGCACAAGAAATATGGGACCCAGCAGACAATAAAAACTCTCTTCACAATTGCCTGTGTTTTTGCAGCTTTTGTTTCTCTTCTATTTGATGCAGCTCTCTTTTTTTGTTCCTTGTGATATTAATGTCCTGTGTCTCTTATTGCTCTGGCCTGCCTACTAGCAATTGAAAATTTTTTTATATAAATGCATAGCATGACAATCCATCCATCCATCCATTTTCCAATCCGCTGAATCCGAACACAGGGTCACGGGGATCTGCTGGAGCCAATCCCAGCCAACACAGGGCACAAGGCAGGAACCAATCCTGGGCAGGGTGCCAACCCACCACAGATCATAACAATCCCTGGGATGTAAAAAGAGAACAATGACAAAGAAAGACCTGATATTTCATTTTGCATTAGATAACAGCTCACCACACATTTTGTATTAATTTATTGGTCTTCTATTCCTTTTATGTTTAACTCAAGTACTAGGGTGTTGTACCGTGTTAGCCATTTAGAATGTAGAGAAAAGCCAAGCAAAATGACACATTTTATTGGCTAACTAAAAAGATTACAATATGCAAGCTTTCGAGGCAACTCAGGCCACTTCTTCAGGCTGAGTTGCCTTGAAAGCTTGCATATTGTAATTCTTTTTGTTTAACTCAAGAAACATAATTATAAAACCAAGCACAGTTGAAAGAACCAAGGTGAAAACAATAAAGAAGGCCCATAACAATATTTTTGTACCTTAAAGGATGGTACACAGCAAAATAACGATCAATTGATATTAGACACAGATGAATGATTGTTGCGGTACAAAGCATTATAGCTGAGCTGAGATGAAACTTTCAGAAAAATTTTCCAAAATACCAACAGCTTTCAACAATTCGAGCCATGAGAGGTGGCATTAGACAGCACCCTAGAAGTAAATCAACCAGTGCCAAAGAGAGGATGAGATAATTCATTGGAGTATGAAGCTGTTTGAAGTGTGATATGGTAACAACAACCAAGAGGTTTCCACATACAGTCACAACGATGATTATGCACATCATTATATATATTATTAATGAATTTTTGGCTGAATAGAGTTGTTTTGGGTAAGAATTATTAAGTGAATCATAACAGACTAGTGTATACTGTGGAATCCTATTTTCATTCAAATTCAGATTATCTGAAGCCTGGACATTAAAGTTCCTATCCTAAAGAAAAAAAATAAATAACTTTATATGCATATTAGATTAACAGTTAAAAATATTTAACAAAAAACACAATTATAAGATTTTGAAAGCTTTATGACAAGAATTTTATTATGTTGTTAGACTAAAGCAACATGTTGTTGAAGATAAGGACTGTTAGTTAATAATATAAATGATACGTATTATAGGCTGCAAAAACAATCAGGGTCTGAAACCTCCTAACCTTTAACTTTTGTCATTTTAAACGCTAAATTACTGCTTTACTACAAAATTTATATTTATATATACTGCTCAAAAGAACTAAAGGAACACTTTTAATATAGCATGAAGTCAATGAAACTTATGGGATATTAATCTGGTCAGTTAAGTAGCAGAGGGGTTGTTAATCAGTTTCAGCTGCTGTGGTGTTAATGAAATTAACAACAGATGCACTAGAGGGGCAACAATGAGATGACCCCCAAAACAGGAATGGTTTAACAGGTGGAGGCCACTGACATTTTCCCTCCTCATCTTTTCTGACTGTTTCTTCACTAGTTTTGCATTTGGCTACAGTCAGTGTCACTACTGGTAGCATGAGGCGATACCTGGACCCTACAGAGGTTGCACAGGTAGTCCAACTTCTCCAGTATGGCACATCAATACGTGTCATTGCCAGAAGGTTTGCTGTGTCTTCCTGCACAGTCTCAAGGGCATGGAGGAGATTCTAGGAGACAAGCAGTTACTCTAGGAGAGCTGGAGAGGGCCATAGAAGGTCCATAACCCATCAGCAGGACCAGTATCTGCTCCTTTGGGCAAGGAGGAACAGGATGAGCACTGCCAGAGCCCTACAAAATGACCTCCAGCAGGCCACTGGTGTGAATGTCTCTGACCAAACAACCAGAAAGACTTCATGAGGGTGACCCAAGGGCCCCATGTCCTCTAATGGGCCCTGAGCTCACTGCCCAGCAGCATGCAGCTCGATTGGCATTCGCCATAGAATACCAGAATTGGCAGATGCACCACTGGTGCCCTGTGCTATTTACAGATGAGAGCAGGTTCACCCTGAGCACGTGACAGAAGTGAAAGGGTCTGGAGAAGCCATGGAGAACATTATGCTGCCTGTAACATCATTCAGCATGAGCAGTTTGGTGGTGGGTTAATGATTGTCTGGGGAGGCATATCCATGGAGGGTCACATTGACCGCTACAGGCTTGACAAAGGCACCTTGGCTGCCATTAGGTATCAGGATGAAATCCTTGGACCCATTGTCAGACCCTATGCTGGTACAGTGGCTCCTGGTGCACGACAATTCCTGGCCTCATGTGGTGAGAGTATGTAGGCAGTTCCTGGAGGATGAAGGAATTGATACCATTGACTGGCCACCACACTTTCCTGACCTAAATCCAATAGAACACCTCTGGGACATTATGTTTTGGTCCATCCAATGCCACCTCAGACCTCAGACTGTCCAGGAGCTCAGTGATGCCCTGGTCCAGATCTGGGAGGAGATCCCTCACAACACCATCTGTCATCTCATTAGAAGCATGCACCGATGTTGTCAGGCATGTATACAAGAACACAGGGGCCATACAAAGTGCTGCATACAATTTTGAGTTGCTGCAATTAAATTTTGTCAAAATGGACTAGCCTGCCACATAATTTTTTCACTCTGATTTTTGGGGTGTCTGAATTCAGGGCTCTGTAGGTTGATCATTTTCATTTCCATCAAACGATGTGGCATCCTTTCGTTCCTAACACATTACCCAGTCTATCTATAGATATCCACGAGGATTTCTTTTTCCCATTGAGATCTGATGTGTTTTCAAAGTGTTCCTTTAATTTTTTTGAGCAGTTTATATATATATATATATATATATATATATATATATATATATATATATATATATATATATATATATATATATATATATATATATATATAAAGACATTTATCTGTTTTATAAATGAAAGTATTGCAGCTCAGGGCCAGGAGTAGGCTAATTAGCATTTATTTGTTTTAATGTGCCATTTACAAAACTGGTTATTTGACTACCAAATCAGAAGGGTATGTTTCATATACAGTATATTATCAAAACCAGTTCATTTTCACAAAAAAAAGACTTAATCATATTTATTATTTTATACCAGTTACAGAATTAGTCAGATAAATTTATTTAACTCGGCAGGAAACTAACAAGCGCTGTTGCCTTGCAGTAAAGAGAACTGGGTTAGCTTCCCAGGTCCTCCCTTCTTGGAGTTTTCATGTTCTGCGTGGGTTTCCTCCGGGTACTCCGGTTTTCTCCCACAGTCCACAGACTTGCAGGTTAGTTGCATTGATGATTCTAAATTATCCCTAGTGTGTGCTTGGTGTGTGGGTGTGTGTGTGTGTGTCCTGCGGTGGGCTGGCGCCATGCCCGGGGATTGTTTCCTGTCTTGCGCACTGTGTTGGCTGGGATTGGCTATAGCAGACCCAAGTGTCCCTGTAGTTAGAATATAGTGGGTTGGATAATGGATGGATGGATAGATAATGGATTGATGGATGGAAACTAACAGTAAGTGGAAATGATCTTTCTATTTAGAAAATATCTCTAAAACCAAAAATGATTTTTAAGCTCAGTTTTTAATTGCTTATTTTCTGTTTTCCAATTTGGACTGCCCTAAATCATATACGTTAATTACGAGGTAGAAGCAAGAATGATCAGAGACTTGTTTTCGGCTTTTACAATTTTGTATTTTTGAAAAAAGTAATTTGCACATATGATTCTTTTAAGAAAATAAACCACTAATGAAAGCAAAACACTTCAAAAACCAAAATCTTTCACCATCCATGTTCGGTAAATTATGCATTAACATTGTGTCTTTTCTCACAGCATCAAGCACAAAGCAGCCTCCAAACTCTAGATAGGTTTTCTACTTCAGGACAAATTTTCAGGCTTTTTTTCCTTTAAAAATAAACATTACTGTTTATATTCTCTAAAATATTAAAAAGTCTTTTTCACATTGTGTTACTGCAGAGTGTATGTAATGTTTTCAATTGACAGTATATAATAATTAAGAAAAAAAACTTCAGCCAAAAAAAACTAATAGATATTTAAAAAAAATTGATACCACTTAGTTTTGAAATTTATATTCATGGAATGCTTCACTTAATAATAATGATGCCTGTAAATAATGTACTTATGTTTACCATATTAATTTTAACAGGTCATATGCATTTTTTTTCACATTTTCCACATTTATATTAATATAGATCAATTTACTCTTCTGTGGAGAAATGACATGTTTATGACTTTAATTTTTCATAATGAAATATGCAACTCTAGTAAAAGTAACTAATTACAGTAGCACTTCTGAGTTTGCTTCACATTTAAAAATTCAAATTGATCCAACTTAAAATAGCTAACACAATAAACATCAGTGAATCTATTCAAATCTGGAGCTAATTATTTCATTGTATCAAAAAAAATCAGGTGTTTTTTATAGAGAATACGGCCATGTGACCCAGCAATGATGAATCTTAGAGATTAACAACTCCTTTTTCGAGGTTATCTTTTTATGCTCTTTAAAATAAACTCTTGTCTTATAAAAGACCCTTCTTCTAATATTGTGAGCCCAAGGTTTAGCAGTGTTCCCTCTTCTAGCTCCTCCGGGGGAATCCCGAGGCGTTCCCACGCTAGCAAGAGACATAGTCCCTCCATCGTGTCCTGGGTCTTCCCCAGAGCCTCCTCCCAGTTAAACATGCCCAGAACATCTCACCAGGGAGGTGTCCAGCAGGCATCCTGATCAGATGCCGAGCCACCTCATCTGACTCCTCTCGATGCGGAGGAGCAGCGGCTCTATTCTGAGCCCCTCCCAGATGACTGAGCTTCTCACCCTATCTTTAAGGGAAAGCCCAGACACCCTGCGGAGGAAACTTATTTCGGACACTTGTATTCACGATCTTGTTCTTTTGGTCACTATCCATAGCTCATGACCATAGGTGAGGGTAGGAACATAGATCGACTGGTAAATTGAGACCTTTGCCTTACGGCTCAGCTCCTTTGTCACCACGAAAGACCGATGCAGAGCCCGCTTCACTGAGGACGCCGCACCGATCCGCCTGTCGATCTCACGCTCCATTCTTCCCTCACTTGTGAACAAGACCCCGAGATACTTGAACTCTTCCACTTGGGGCAGGATCTCGCTCTTAACCCTGAGAGGGCACTCCACCCTTTTCCGGTTGACACCCTTATCAAGTGGTCCAGTACACCATACTCTCATAGTACTCCCCACAGGATTCCCTGAGGGACACGGTTGATTGCCTTTTCCAAGTCCACAAAACACATGTAGATTGGTTGGGCAAACTCCCATGCACCCTCCAGGACCCTGCTAAGGATGTAGAGCTGGTTCTCTGTTACACGCCCAGTAAGAAAACCACACTGTTCCTCCTAAATCCAAGGTTCAACTATCTGACGGACCCTCCTCTCCAGGACCCCCGAATAGACTTTTCTTGGAATGATGGTAAAAAACTCCACTACCATCTGTCCTAAACACTTTCGTGCTTCCACAGGTATGTCACCTGGACCAGCAACCTTTCCATTCTTCATCCTCTATATAGCTATCCTTACTTACTCCTTGCTAATCCATTGCACTTACTGATTCAATATCTCCACATCATCCAACCTTGTCTCTCTCTCATTCTCTTCATTCATCAGCCACTCAAAGTACACTTTCCATCTTCTCAACACTCAACCACAATCAAAACTCAACCACACTGTTCATCCTGATTCCGAGGTTCGACTATCTGACGGACCCTCCTCTCCACGACCGGCGAATAGACTTTTCCAGGAAAGGGGACCCCCACCCCGGTCTGCCAATCCAGAGGCACTCTCCCTAATGTCCATGCGATGTTGCAGAGGCGTGTCAACCAAGACAGTCCTACAACATCCAGAGCCTTCAGGAACTCTCATATCTCATCCACCCCCGGGACCCTGCCACCAAGGAGTTTTTTGACCACCTCGGTGACCTCAGTCCAAGAGATGGGGGAGCCTACCTCCAAGTCCCCAGGCTCTGCTTCCCCATTGGAAGGCATGTTAGTGGGATTGAGGAGGTCTTCGAAGTACTCCCCCCACCGGCCCACAACGTCCCGAGTCGAGGTCAGCAGCCCACTATCCCCACCATATACAGTGTTGACACTGCACTGCTTCCCCATCCTGAGATGCCTGATGGTGGACCAGAATCTTCTGAAAGCCATCCAAAAGTCGTTCTCCAGGGCCTCCCCAAACTCCTCCCACGCCCGAGTTTTTACCTCGGCAACCACCGAAACCACATTCCGCTTGGCCTGCCTGTACCTATCAGCTGCCTTCAGAGTCCCACAGGACAAAATGGTCCTGTAGGACTCCTTCTTCAGCTTGACAGCATCCCTCACCACCAGTGTCCATCAACGGGTTCAAGGATTGCTGCCACGACAGGTACCAACCACCTTACGGCCACAGCTCCGGTCAGCCGCCTCAACAATAGAGGCACGGAACATGGCCCATTCAGATTGAATGTTCCCCACCTCCCTTGGGATGTGGTCAAAGTTTTGTCGGAGATGGGAGTTGAAGCTACTTCTGACAGGGGAAAAGTTTGGGCCTACCAGGCCTGACCGGCATCCTTCCCCACCATCAAAGCCTCCTCACCACCAGATGCTTATCAGTTGACAGCTCCATATTTCTCTTCACCCGAGTGTCCAAGACATATGGCTGCAGGTCTGATGACACAACCACAAAGTCGATCATCGAACTGAGGCCTAGGGTGCTCTAGTGCCAAATGCACATATGAACACCCCTATGCTTGAACATGGTGTTCGTTATGGAAATCCATGACGAACACAGAAGGCCCCAGTGACCGGCATCCAGGTGAGGGAAAATGCCATCCAAAGTTTTCATTCATCATGGAAGGTTTGCTGAACCGCTCTTTGTCTCATCCCTCACCTAGGACCATTTTGCCTTGGGTGGCCCTACCAAGCGCATAAAGCCCCGGACAACCGAGCTTCTAGGATCATTGGGACACGCAAACCCCTCCACCACGATAAGGTGGCAGTTCGAGGAGGGGTAAATATTTGAGCTCAGCTCATATTTTAAGGGGTCATATTTAGATAATCATTTATACACTTCTACATTTTTATTGCCATTTTACAGTACATCTTAGTTTGTTGTTTTTTCCATTCTTTATTTGTTTCTTCAAAAATAAGCTGCACACTGTAGGGAGAGGGTTAAAAATGTATTGTCTCCCTCTTACCCTGCAGGACCAGGTTTAGAAAGGAAAAGCCCTAAGCCCTCTGTGACTGCTAGCATAGTTTCAGTAAGATAATAACAATCTTTATTTCATCTAAGCCTGTATAAGTTTATTTGTAAAGAAACAAAATATATCAAACACCAGAAGTTAAACAGATGAAATCATACAACCTGAACGGCTGAATAAATCTCTCATAAAATGCTTTGTATGAGGTTGTTAACCTTGAGCAGTTACAGAATGAGAAGCTGACCAGAGAGTGTTGCAGGTGGCAGAAGAAGAGCAAATGACCCAGTGCAGGTGGCAGGTTTTAAACCGAGAAGAACCAGGACATTCTGAAATGCTCTAAAATTCTCTTTTATGTACTACCTTAATGAATGGTCACATATGACTTACAAAAACAAAGCAATGGTTGCATTATGCTAAAACTGAACAACTAATAATTTGTCATTGGTCATGTTATTTGCATGATCATTGCTACTTAGCTAATGCAATGACATCATAACTGATAAGGTCTCAATCACTTATCGCATCTCTTCTCACAAGCCTATACACACTATTTTATCTTCAGTTTAAAACTCACACAATCTATTTAGCTATCATATACAAGTAGACACTACTGGATGTTTTTAATTTTTCATATACCTTCAGCGATGATGATAATCTTTAACATAAAATATGTACACTGACTAAACATTCTACAGTACAAAAAAACATTCCTGTTCAATGTTTGCTTAAATTAAATTAAAAACTCTGTTTATCCATCCAGCAATCTTCAAAACCCAACTAGTCCAGAACAGGATCAGCAAGTGACGGGTGCAATTTAGTACTGCTCTCCCACTAGTTACCATATGTTTAATCAACATCTCGCTGAGTGACTGCACAATTTTTTATGAAATTGAACTCCTGGTTAGTTTACACATCTTTATAATTCAAGTATAAGCTCAATTTTTCTCTTCTTTAATGAGTCAAGGATAAGTAATCATACATTTGGTTGATACAATTCCATTTTCCACTCTACTGGAGCCTATCGCAGCTGTTTTCAGGTGCAATGTAGGAACAACAACTGGACAAGGTGCCAGTCCATTGCTTGGCGAACACACACCAGGGCTAATTAAGTAACACCACTTTACGTAACCTCTATGACTTCGGACTGTGGGATAAAACTGGAGCACCCAGAGGAAACCTATATGGATACAATGATAACATTCAAACTCCATATAAAGAATACACTCAGTATGCAAATTGTTTTCTCCTAATTGCAAGGTAGAAACCTTACTTCTGCACTACCATGCTCACATACAGTTTTGTATATTTTGGCATTACAACTAAAATAATGTGTAAACCTCTTAAAAGTTTTCTATAGCCTTCATTAGTTATTTGTAATTAATTTATAATGTGTAACTAGATGAGAAGCACACTTTATAAACCTGTTCAGACTGGCAGCTGAAAATTAATCATGAGGCAACACAACAAACACATAAGGTGTATATAGAAAAGAAGTAAATATCATCTAATAAAACTGTGTTGCCTAGTTTTTAAATTTAAAGACACATTATACATTAAAACACTTAAAAATATAATTCAACCGATTCTTAAAAATAACAAAAGCAGAATTCAAATAAAACATAAGTTATGATTAATACAAAATACAGTAAATCTGAAGAGAGATAAAAGGTTTTAATTTATTTTGCACAATTTTAGATATTATTGAAAGGGGGATTTTATATACTACTTTTTCAGTTTGGAAAGCTATTGAAAATGTAGTCATTTCTCTATGTGAAAATAGTTAATTTGAACACTATTATTTTGCATTTACATACATTTAATAACTCAAACAACAAAATATACAAGCCTACAACATGACAGTGGCAATTAATAATGTCAAGAAATACATAAAATAATGCAACATTATTTAAAAATGACTGTTATGTGAATGATACCATAATGCTTGAAGTTTTGGTGGCACATCACACAAATTATTGTCAACATAAATATATTTAATATACAAAATAAAATAATATTGAAAGCAGTAAAATATATTTTCATATTATGTTAAATAATAAAACAATCCAATAATTATATGATAATCATTAGTTGCTAATTTGTTAATTATCATTTTTCTGTAGAGAAACAAACCTTTTTCTATGAAATTAGAAGAAAAATCAAATGAGGTGTTCATCTTTTATGTTATATTAATATGTAGATGCCGAGTACTGATTTAAAAGAACATACAAAAGTGTTACTACTTTCTTTAATTCTGGTAAACATTGATATTAGTATAATAATTTAGTCACATATAAGTTTTGTTCTAGAAGAACAGTTTTGGAAAATCTTCCCAGTTGCAATTAATTTCAGGGCTTTTCTGAACCAACTGTAAAAGAAACCATAAACAAGAGGGTTAAATGTTGAGTTCATGTAACCAAACCACATAAAGATTTCGAAAAGTAAAGGTGACATAACGTGATTTATAAGGGGATCAATGATGTTGCACAAGAAATATGGGACCCAGCAGAAAATAAAAACTCCCACCACAATTGCCAGTGTTTTTGCAGCTTTGGTTTCTCTTCTGTTTGATGCAGCCCACTTTTTTTGTTCCTTCTGGCTTTGATGTCCTACGTCTCTTATTGCCCTGGCCTGCCTACTAGCAACTGAAAATATTTTTATATAAATGCATATCATAACAGCCCCTGGGAGGTAAAAAGAGAACAATGATGATAAAAGACCTGAAACTTCATTTAGCATCAGATTACAGCTCCCCACACATTTTGCATTTATATATTGGTCTTCTATTCCTTTTATGTTTAACTCAAGAAATATAATTATAAAACCAAGCACAGCTGACAGAACCCAGGTGAAAACAATAAAGATGAATGTTACAAAGTCCGTAATAATATTTTTGTACCTTAAAGGATGGCATACAGCAAAATAACGATCAACGGATATTAGACACAAATGAATGATTGATGCTGTTACAAGCATTATAGCTGAGCTGTGATGAAACTTGCATAATAATTCACCAAAATACCAACAGCTTTCAGCAATTCGAGCCATGAGATATGGCATTACAAAGCCCCCTAGAAGTAAATCAACCAGTGCCAAAGAGAGGATGAGATAATTTGTTGGAGTATGAAGCTGTCTGAAGTGTGATATGGTAACAACAACCAAAAGGTTTCCACATACAGTCACAACGATGATTATGCACATTATGATATATATTATTAATGAATTGTTGACTGAATAGAGTTGTTTTGGGCAAGAATCATTAAGTGAATCATAACAGACTAGTGTATACTTTAGAATCCTGTTTTCATTCAAATTCATTGCTTGTAGCCTGGACATTGAAGTGTCCTATCCTAAAGAAAAAAATATAAATACCATTATATGCATATTAGATCAGCAGTTAATAATATTTAACATAGCACACAATTGTAAGATTTCAAAAGTTTAAGAGGAACTAAGGGGCTTTGCCCCCTGCTCGCTTCACTCGCCAACTCCCCTGTCTCTGCTTCTCGCATAAGTGGATTTCATTTTTACTAAACAACAAATCTTTTAATTCTTGCAGATATGACTCTTCATTGGGAAGAAACACAACTTTTCCATGGTGGCAACATAAATGAGATGATCTACAAGTCTCTGACTTAAAGTTCAAATCTGAAGAATATATTCAAGCTTTTGTCGCTGTTACATTATTTCACGAGTAATAATTTACATTTTTTGCACTAATGCGATCTTTACTTTCATTTTTTTGAGACTTTTGAATTTTAGTACTTTCATTATCTCTAGCCTGCTGTGCATGTTGATTACACCAACGTTTTTGTATTCTTTACGATGTTCTACTTTGTCACCTACTCTTTGGATTTTATTTCCGGCCCTGGGTGTGGTTAAATCTCTTGGCACAAAGTCTCATCTCATGGGACATGAAAGTATCTCTCTGAAAAAGTCACGTCTCTCCCAGGATTTTTTTATTATAATAGAGAGATACGATTGAGTTGTTTAGCTAATGCATCATGTTTAAGATAAGGACTTTTAGTTAATAATATTAATGATAATATGATAGGATGTATACGTCAGCAAAAAAAATCAGGTTCTGAGATCTCCAAACCTTTGACCATTTACATTTTAAAAGCTATACTACAAAATGTCATTTTACTTTATATAATTTAAGCCATTAATCAATATTATAAATATAAAAATTGTAGCACAAGACGGTGAGCAGTCTAATTACCATTTCTTTTATTTTTTTTTTAAGTGCCATTTCCAAACCTGGTAATTTGATAATCAAATCAAAAAGAGTATGTTTCTTATATATTATTAAAATCATTTCATTTTCACAAAGAAAGACTTAATCATATTTGTTATTTCATACCAGTTTCAGATTTACTCTGATTTGCAGAAAAGTGATGTAATTTGTTTATGAAATTCCTAATAAATAGAGTTTAAAAAGTGTGGAAACTTTTTGACCATTCCTCGTATATTTACTTAACTTGCAAGAAAATCACAGCAAGTGGTGGTGATCTTTCCACTTGAAAAATGTCTAATCTTTACTGCTACTAAAAATCATTTTTAAACTTTTAGGTTAGGATAACAAATACATTTTTTATTTGATCATTTTTTCCAGCTTGGACTGCCCTAAATGAAAGAAGTTGATTTGGTAGCAGCAACAATGATTAGAGACCTGTTTGGGCTTTTAAAATTTTGTATTTTTGAAAACAGTAATACCAGACTGTTGATCAAATACAGTGGTGTGAAAAACTATTTGCCCCCTTCCTGATTTCTTATTCTTTTGCATGTTTGTCACACAAAATGTTTCTGATCATCAAACACATTTAACCATTAGTCAAATATAACACAAGTAAACACAAAATGCAGTTTTTAAATGATGGTTTTATTATTTAGGGAGAAAAAAATCCAAACCTACATGGCCCTGTGTGAAAAAGTAATTGCCCCCTGAACCTAATAACTGGTTGGGCCACCCTTAGCAGCAATAACTGCAATCAAGCATTTGCGATAACTTGCAATGAGTCTTTTACAGCGCTCTGGAGGAATTTTGGCCCACTCATCTTTGCAGAATTGTTGTAATTCAGCTTTATTTGAGGGTTTTCTAGCATGAACCGCCTTTTTAAGGTCATGCCATAGCATCTCAATTGGATTCAGGTCAGGACTTTCAGGCCACTCCAAAGTCTTCATTTTGTTTTTCTCCAGCCATTCAGAGGTGGATTTGCTGGTGTGTTTTGGGTCATTGTCCTGTTGCAGCACCCAAGATCGCTTCAGCTTGAGTTGACGAACAGATGGCCAGACATTCTCCTTCAGGATTTTTTGGTAGACAGTAGAATTCATGGTTCCATCTATCACAGCAAGCCTTCCAGGCCCTGAAGCAGCAAAACAACCCCAGACAATCACACTACCACCACCATATTTTACTGTTGGTATGATGTTCTTTTTCTGAAATGCTGTGTTCCTTTTACGCCAGATGAAACGGGACATTTGCCTTCCAAAAAGTTCAACTTTTGTCTCATCAGTCCACAAGGTATTTTCCCAAAAGTCTTTGCAATCATTGAGATGTTTCTTAGCAAAATTGAGACGAGCCCTAATGTTCTTTTTGCTTAACAGTGGTTTGTGTCTTGGAAATCTGCCATGCAGGCTGTTTTTGCCCAGTCTCTTTCTTATGGTGGAGTCGTGAACACTGACCTTAATTGAGGCAAGTGAGGCCTGCAGTTCTTTAGACGTTGTCCTGGGGTCTTTTGTGACCTCTCAGATCAGTCGTCTCTGCGCTCTTGGGGTAATTTTGGTCGGCCGGCCACTCCTGGGAAGGTTCACCACTGTTCCATGTTTTTGCCATTTGTGGATAATGGCTCTCACTGTGGTTCGCTGGAGTCCCAAAGCTTTAGAAATGGCTTTATAACTTTTACCAGACTGATAGATCTCAATTACTTCTGTTCTCATTTGTTCCTGAATTTCTTTGGATCTTGGCATGATGTCTAGCTTTTCAGGTGCTTTTGGTCTACTTCTCTGGGTCAGGCAGCTCCTATTTAAGTGATTTCTTGATTGAAACAGGTGTGGCAGTAATCAGGCCTGGGGGTGGAATTGAACTCAGGTGTGATACACCACAGTTAGGTTATTTTTTAAAAAGGGGGCAATTACTTTTTCACACAGGGCCATGTAGGTTTGGATTTTTTTTCTCCCTAAATAATAAAAAACATCATTTAAAAACTGTATTTTGTGTTTACTTGTGTTATATTTGACTAATGGTTAAATGTGTTTGATGATCAGAAACATTTTGTGTGACAAACATGCAAAAGAAAAGGAAATCAGGAAGGGGGCAAATAGTTTTTCACACCACTGTAGTTATGTGGTTATTATAATGTGCACATCTGATTCTTTTAAGAAAATAAACCACTAATCAAAACAAAACACTTTGACATACACAATTTTTCACCACCCATTTTCTTCTTAAAGCCATTTATTCTGTAAAATACACATTAGCATGATACCTTTTGTCACAGCATCCAGCACAAGGCAGCATTCAAACCCTAGATAGGTTTTCTATTGCAGGGCAGATTTCCAGGCTTTTTTCCCTTAAAAATAAACATTATTGACTAGATTCACTAAAACATTAAAAAGTCTTCCTCATATTGTTGAACTGATTATTGCATGTAATGGTTTCAATTTATAGTATATAATAAAGTATATATATATATATATATATATAAAGTGAGAAATAATGTTAGGTCAAAAAAACTGAAACTTGAATGCAAGTGTAATTAATGGAAATTAAAAACAAATTAACATTCCCTCGCTCCGAAATTTATATTCATGGAATGATTTGCTAAATATTAATGATTCCTGTAAATAATGTACTTAAGTTTACCATATTAATTTAAAGATGTCATACATATTTTATTTTCACATATTTTCCACATTTTTATCAATGTAGATCAATTTACTCCTGCCATCCATTGCCATTATGTTTTTGGCAGGAAAATGCAATGTTTATGGTTTTACCTAGTAAATGGTTAACACTTTATCGCAAGTAAGTACATAACAGTGTTCTCCTGCTACCAGTATAAATACAGGTAGTGTAAATCTAATGTTATTTGTTGCTAAGCTTTTGAAATGATCTCCTTTATTGGTGTATTTTATAAATGAAATGTATTAAAAATATGATAGTGTGCGATGCAGCAAAATAATAAGGGAATTTTTTAATAAATATTGTATATATTGAATTAACATTCTCATTGATGTTTTATGATGATGGTGATCTTTATTATTTATATTAATCTTCATAGACTAACATTTTCATGACATAAAATTGTGTATATAACATATAATTATTACTTAGTTAAATCTTACATATACTGTAGCAATAGTTTAGTTGTGCAGTGGTATTAGCTAAATTGAGGCAGATCTTTTTGCTGTGTAGTATGGTTCATGCTATTATTTTTGTTCATATGAAGTTGATGTATTAATAGCTGAACATCTATTGAGATGCAATTGTGCTTATGTAACACACAAGCAATGCATGTAAAATATATACATATATTTATATGTGCAGTTTACTTTTAATATAAAATGAAAGTATAGGGAAACCAACACCCAAAACAAAGAAGTTAAGTCACATACCTTCGATCGAATCCTTCTATTTATGCTGCACTGCTTTTCTTAATGAAGACTTTTATATACCTGATAGTCTAACAACGATGAAAAACAGCCTGACTATCATTACCTTCCAGATTTATTGCACTCTTGCACACAGTTAAACAAATATGTTACTTTAATTACCCCAAGGACTGATTCTTCTCCCATTGGCACTTGATGATTAGACAAAATACAACAAAATGAACATTCCTGAAAAGCAGTATAAATAATAAAAAATAAAAAGTCGGAAAAGCCAACATTGTTACAACTGTCATTTTTTGTATGACACAAATAAATATGGATGTGAAACAAAAACAGAAAAGAATGAATAAAAATGAATCCTCCTCTCAATAAAAAATTCTTAAGTAACTAAATACAGCTGCACTTCTGAGTTTGCTCTACATCTCATCGACACTTCACAGGATAAAAGATACACGTTACTGAATTAAAGAAATTAAATTGACCCAATATAAAATAACAAACAGTGAACATCAGTGAGCCTAGTCTCATCTGGAGCTAAGGCTTTCTATAGACGATATGGCCATTTGAACCATTTGAACCAACAATGATAAATCTTACAGATTAACAAGCAACTTTCTAATGCATATATATAACGTACAGGCTACTTTTTGCATGTTTCCCAAAAACTCTATTAAGCAACTTTGTTGTGATTTTTACTGCTCCCTATGGATTGCCTGGATTTTTTTCCTCTGCTATCATTCTAGATATTGCTATTGGATTTGTGTTCTTGATTTTGTTTGCCTTTAGGTTTTCCCCTAAATGTCAAACATATTTTGCTCCTTTTTCCTGCTTATCTTTAATTGTTCTTTAAATAATTTAATTACAAAAGACCATTATTTTAAGGGAGCCCAAGGTTTAAATGTTCCTCCTTGGTGTCTTTATATTTTTGAGCATTGAACCATACAAACTTGAATCTCCATTTTGAGCATGTGAAGGCTGAAGGCTGTTAGTTGTGTTTGGACTTAGGCTGCTTGAGGTGAAGCCTGTCCTTGGCTGAGACAAGAATCAAGATTAGTGTAGCCTTTTACTCTTATGAGGTCTGCATTAATTTTTATGCTATTCTGTGCCGAATATCGTATGTATGAATCTCGAAAATTTAAGGACACATTTTGAAGTGTTTGAAAAGTATACACTTGTAATGTAACATCAGATGAAACTCACCTGTTGCTTTATGAGACCACATGGTATCAGCTAAAATCTCTGCATGTCTCAGTGATATTTTTTCCATGTTATACAACTGTTCAGCACTCCATCTCTGTTCAGCTTGGCTCATTATCACTAACACCTGAGAAGTCGGTATGTAACCTAGTGGTGGTGTTTGATATCCATCTGCACTTCAAGGATCATGTTGTTATGGTTTCCTGATCTTGGAAAATCACCCTGTATAATATCCCCTAGATCAGACTGTATCTGATACAGTATGCAGCATAACTCCTACTCCAGGCTCTTGTCTTGTCACATTTGTAATACTCCAACTGTCCGCTGGCAGCATTTTTGGTGTTTAACCATCTAAGACATGCATAAGTAATTCCTCTCTTCAGATCACTACACTATGAAGCAGAACATATGAAGATCAAATCCTTGATGCTTGCATACAAATAAATCAGTGGGACTGGACCTACAAATAAAGTAACTCTTGTGAGATCCTATATTCCTTCTTAACCACTCAGGTCTGCTGTTAAATGGCATCTCTTGATGCCACCTCTGCGTGGTATCAAATTTCAGTTCAAAATGTTTTCATGTGTACCTCAAGGCTGGTGGAATGAACTCCTCACCTCCATTCGAAACAGTGACTCCTATAATGTGTTAAAGAAGCATTTGAAAACTCTTGTGTCTGGTAACGTTCAATCAAAGTGATATTAGTTGTTAAGTTTTGTAAATCTGTGAATTGTAACTAGTATGATGCCTGGGTGCGTACAACTGACCCAACCTGACACAGACAGGCATGACAGAGGTTCACCACACAACACATATGTTTATTCTTTGGCTGCCAATTCCCAGCAATATAAAAATAATGTCCATAATGACGGCACAATCCTTCCACTTTCAGTCTTCCACACTGGACTTGTCTTTCTTTTTCCTGACTCTGGCCCCCAAATGGAGTGAGGTGGCTTCTTTTATGATGGTGCTGGGTGTGTTCCAGGTGGCTCATTAATTGGACTTGGAACCACTCTCATGTGTGGTGAGAGCCCCACAAAGGGCTCTGCAGCTCCCCCTAGTGGCCTTCATGGACCCCAACAGGGTTGTGCCAAACTCCAAGTCCTAGCATACCCCTACAGGAATCCAGTATGCCACAGCCACCCAGGAGAGCTGCCCTCTAGCAGCTTAAAATCAATTCTAATTATGGACTTTTCTTTTAATCATTTAACTATTTTATGTAAGTATGTATTGATTTATTTTTTATCTTTTTATTCAGTTTTATTTATTTAAATTTTAATTTGTTTCTGGTAACTATTTGTTTGACATGTTATAAAGTACTTCGGACCAAATCATGTTCAAGAAACTGTGCTATAGAAATGTGCTTTTCTTTAATATACAATATATATGCTGACTAAACATTCTACATAAAACATGTAATTTAAACATCTATTTATATTAACTTAACAGCTCTGTCATTCCATCCATCCATCTTCCAAATCCACTTGTCCAGAGCAGGATCATGGAGAAGCTGGTGATTATTCCAGCAATTATCTGGTGTAATGCAGGAACAATAACTAAATAGGATGCCAGTCTAACACTGGGAGTACGCACACACTCATACTGGCCAGTTTGGCATTGCAATATTATACCTTTACAAATAAACCTTTCTTCTTTCACCTTTGGAATTTATTTTTCCCAATTCTAATATACTATTAAGGCAGTGGTTAGTTTCATCAGCCTGGGCACGACATCACATTGACTTACCAATAGTGTGAGCTGGCATTCCATCATGCGAATGAGGATCTTCAGATCCAGCTGCAGACTAGCATAAAAAAACAGTAGGCCTGCCACATTCACACAGAAATTTCAACTAGTGTAACAACAGGAACTCGTTCTTCTATGGACCATATGCTACCTGTAAGTGTGATGTAGAGAGCAAGAATCCATTGACACTCTACATTGGTGGGCACTTGGATGGGCTGCTAGAATATTTACGTGGTTTTTTTCATTGTTTATTATTTTTAGTTTTATATTGCCATTGTCAGGGCGGTGTCATTTATTCAGCACTGTTTTGTATGTTTTGTGACTGCCATCATGTTATTTATTAATGACTAGCAAAATACCCGCGCTTCGCAGCGGAGAAGTAGTGTGCTAAAGAAGTAATGAAAAAGAAAAGGAAACATTTTGAAAATAACGTAACATGATTGTCAATGTAATTGTTTTCTCACTGTTCTGAGTGATGAGTGTTGCTGTCATATATATATATATATATATATACACACACACACACATATAAACATATATATATATTGTAATAAGATGAGACTTGAGGCGTGAAAAGGTTTGGGGCAGCCACCCATTTAATTCGGTTTCCTGGCTGCAAAAGTACTTGAGACATTATATTAAAGTTTACACAACAGAGTCCAAAACAGAACTGCCTGCCAGAGCAAAGGCAGTGGGCTTTATAGGACAGAGGGCGGAAGTGATGTCGTCCTCTGGGCCGGAACTGGAAGTGACGTCATCCTTGAGGCCGGAACCGGAAGTGCCCTCATTCTTGGTGCCGGACCCGGAAGTGATGTGTCCTTTTTGGAAATGGTGGCTCCTGGTGGGATTTCCCGGGTAAGACCTGCAGAGAACTCAGAAAGAGCGTCAGCGTACCCCCCGGGGAAGAGGTATAAACATGATTTTCTAAGCCCTTCAGCTGCCTCCCATGCACACGTGTGTGACAAGACTCCCAACTCAGCCCAGACCCGTCGGGTTGGGCGACCTGCACCGAGAGGTCGTTGGCATGAAGAGACCCCTGTCGATGAACGAGCGTATACTTGTACTGCTGCAGGTCAAGAAACCACCTCGTGACCCATGAATTCGACTCCCTGTGAAGGGCCATCCACTTCAGAGGTGCATGATCCGTCACCAGAGTGAACACGCGACCCAAGAGGTAGTACCGCAGCTGCGTAACCGCCCATTTGATCGCCAGAGCTTCCTTCTCCACCGCCGCGTACCTGGTCTCCCTGTCCAACAGTTTCCGGCTCAGGTACATAAACGGGGTGTTCAACACCGTCAACGCTTTGGCTCAACACGGCTCCCAAGCCTGTGTCCGAAGCGTCCGTCTGGAGGACAAAAAGGGAGAGAGAAGTTAGGGGGAGATTAAGATAGGTGCTGAAGTCAGAGCCCTTTTTAAGTCACTGAACGCAGCCCCTGCTTTATCAGACCATACCACCGTATTAGGAGCTCTTTTCTTTGTCAAGTCGGTCAAGGGCGCCGCTCTCACGGGAGAAGCGAGGCACAAACCGGCGGTAGTACCCGGCCAAACCGAGAAAGGATTGGACCTGCCGCTTGGTCTGCGGACGGGGCCAGGCCAGTATGGCTTGCAACTTGGGACACTGTGGCCTCACAGTACCTCGGCCCACCAGGTAGCCCAAATATTTGGCTTCTCTCAAATCGAAGAAACATTTCTTGGGGTTGATTCGGAGCCCGGCCTCCCCTAATGTCCGTAACACTGCTGTGACCTGCTGTATGTGTTCCTCCCATGTGCTGGAATAGATGACGACGTCATCCAGATAGGCAGCACAGAACGAGTTATGGGGCCGGAGCACTTTGTCCACCAGACGCTGAAAAGTCGCAGGCGCCCCGTGTAACCCGAATGGAAGGACACAATACTGCCAGTGTCCGCTAGGAGTGCTAAACACGGTCTTTTCCACAGCGGACTCCGTTAAAGGAACCTGCCAGTACCCCTTTGTCATGTCAAGTGTAGTCAAGAATTTGGCTGGTCCCAGTCTCTCGAGGAGGTCATCCACGCGAGGCATGGGATAAGCATCAAACCGGGAAACTTGGTTGAGCTGACAGAAGTCATTGCAAAACCTCCAACTGCCGTCAGGCTTAGCAATCAAGACGATGGGACTGGACCAGGGACTACTACTTTCCTCGATTACTCCTAGTTCCAGCATTCGCTTGATTTCCAGTTCCACTTCTACTTTCTTTGCCTCCGGGAGTCTGTAGGGTCGCTCACGGACGATCACCCCCGGGTCAGTCAATATGTCGTGCGCAATCAGAGAGGTCCAACCAGGCTGTTCACTTACCACCTCTGGGATGGAACGGATAGCTGCTTCGAGCTCCTGTTTCTGTCTGGGAGATAGCTGCTCGCCGAAATTAAGGGAACTTACTTCAGCGAAGAGAGAGCAGGGCTGTCCAGAGGAGTGATCGGGGTCCCTCTCCTTCCACGGTTTCAGCAGGTTTACATGATACACTCGCTCAGCTGGTTGGCGATTGGGCTGTTTTAGCAAATAGTCAACCAAACCCTTCCTCTCCTTAATTTCGTAGGGGCCTAGCCAATGTGCGAGCAGTTTAGAGTGACAAGTAGGTACCAACACCATGACGCGATCCCCCGGTTGGAACTCCCGGAGAGTTGTGCCACGGTAATAAAGGCGGGCCTGTGCTGATTGTGCCTCCTCTATATGACTTTTTAGAATCGGTCTAATTGCATCAAATCTATCGCACAATTGGGCGATATATTCCAAAATATTAGTGGAGGGTTGTGCCTCCCCTTCCCAGCCCTCTTTTAAAATATCTAATAAACCCCGGGGCTGTCTTCCGTACAATAACTCAAACGGAGAGAAACCTGTACAGGCTTGAGGAACTTCCCGGTAGGCAAAGAGGACAAGAGGGAGGAGTTGGTCCCAATTCCTCCCATCCTTGCTGACTACCTTACGTAGCATTTGTTTGAGAGTTTGGTTAGATCTCTCCACTAACCCATCGGTTTGAGGATGATACACCGAGGTCTTTAAATGCTTTATTTTCAGTAACTTGGCAGTCTCCTTGAACGTTTCAGAGGTAAAAGGTGTTCCTTGGTCTGTCAGGACTTCTCTAGGAATGCCCACCCGCGCAAAGACTCCTACTAGTTCCCGTGCAATATTTTTTGTGGTAGCCGAGCGCAACGGAACGGCTTCTGGGAATCGGGTTGCATAATCCACGAGGACGAGTATATATTTATATCCTCGGGCTGAGGGTTCTAGGGGTCCTACTATATCGACCCCAATCCTGTCAAAGGGAACGTCAATAAGGGGAAGGGGGACCAGAGGAGCACGGTCCCTCCTAGGAATTTGCCGCAGTTGACACTTCGGACAGGAAATGCAAAAGCGGCGAACCTCCTCATTAATCCCCGGCCAAAAAAAACGGAGCTTAATTCGCTCTAGTGTTTTGTCGGAGCCGAGATGGCCCCCAAGAAGGTGGGAGTTTGCTAACTCGCAGACCTGCCGGCGGTAGGTTCGTGGGACTAGCAACAACTTCCGAACCTTCCCCTCATGCTCAGCGACCCGATACAACAAATCATCATCAATAACAAAGTGAGGTCCCTGTGGCATGGGCTGATGAGTGCGTTGGCTGTTAACGAGGACCACTGCATTCTTTGTGTGTTTCAGAGAGTCGTCATTCCACTGTTCTCTCTTGAAAGAAGCCGGCGTTGCTCTAAACTGAAAGTGCAAGTCAGAGAGTGGGTCCGGTCTGGCCTCAAGGGGCGGAGATTCCTCCCTCGCTGCCGGGGCACTGGTGGATGACGTAGCAGCCAGCGACGGTCCGGGAGTGCCTTCGTCATTCTCTTGGCCTTTCGCCCCACTCCCTGTCGGCTGATTACACGGTGTGGAAGCAGCTTGAGATGAGTCTTTGTCATCTATAATGAGGCCATAAGTTTTTCGGGGAATGCTTTCTAGGCTACCGCTGTTACTATTAGACCAGTCCCGCCCGAGGATTACGGGAAACGGAGGATCCGGGTGCACCGCTACGGTAAGTTGTCGAAGGGTTCCTCCGAGACATACGTAACACCGGGCGGTTTTGTACGTGCGGATATCTCCGTGTACACATTTGAGACTGGTCGTTTTTTTAATCCATTGTTGCGGTAGCACAAAATGGCGAGCAACGACAGACACGCTACTGCCGGAATCAAATAGGGCTGTTACTTTATGTCCGTTAATGAGAAGCTCCCCCGTATGTTTGTCTGCCAGGGGATTGCTAAGGGCACACAAACAACTCCGCCATTGTCCCCTATGGTCCGCCTTATTCCCCGACAGGTCGCAGGCCAGACGGTCCGGCAACTTCGGAACAGGCTCTGGATTGCGTGGAAGGGACTGCTTCAGTGGGACATAGCTCCCGGGCAGTCCACAAAGTGGCTGTTCTGCCCTCCCAGGTTTCACAGCCGGCCTCAGTGTTTTTAGGAGCTGTAGGAGCTCGTCCATTAAATGAAATTCGCCCCAGGCCAGCTGGGCAAAATCCTGGGGTAGGTGTTGTAATAGCAGAAAACAAGCCACTTGCTGCACGATTTGTAACGGGGTCAAATCAAATGGCCGTAGCCACTGACCCACCTGTTGCCAGAGAGCCATAGCCTGCTCTGTAAGCCCTTTAATTGGGTTAAACACCCAGTTTTGTATTTCCTTTACCTGCTGGCCTGGGGTCAACCCATCGTTAACAGGGACCTTGGTCCCGATGGGCGGCTCGGCTCTCCTGCCCAGGAGAGCATACTGAGCCACTTGTGTGTGTTCCCCAGAAACCAGCCCACGCCTGTGGGTCCCCTCTACCTTCTCCACGAGATGGGTTGTTAGCCCCGGGTTATGCTCGTGGAGCAGAGCCTGCACCGCGTCCTTCCTGACCCCCCGGCGCACTCCCTGCCCCGAAACTCGGCCCGGTACTTACCCACCTGGTTCTTTGTAAGGTCGTGTCCCGGGTTCTTCAGGGACACCATCCTGCCGACTACGCCACTGTAATAAGATGAGACTTGAGGTGTGAAAAGGTTTGGGGCATCCACCCGTTTAATTCGGTTTCCTGGCTGCAAAAGTACTTGAGACATTATATTAAAGTTTACACAACAGAGTCCAAAACAGAACTGCCTGCCAGAGCAAAGGCAGTGGGCTTTATAGGACAGAGGGCGGAAGTGATGTCGTCCTCTGGGCCGGAACTGGAAGTGACATCATCCTTGGGGCCGGAACCGGAAGTGACCTCATTCTTGGTGCCGGACCCGGAAGTGATGTGTCCTTTTGGAAATGGTGGCTCCTGGTGGGATTTCCCGGGTAAGACCTGCAGAGAACTCAGAAAGAGCGTCAGCGTACCCCGCCCCCCCCTTAGGCAGATGTATAAACAGTATTTTCTAAGCCTTTCAGCTGCCTCCCATGCACACGTGTGTGACAATATACATATACATACATATATACATATACATCCACATATATATATATACATATCTACATATATACACACACACACACACACACACACACACACATATATATATATATATATATATATATATATATATATATATACACATATATACAGTCTTTGGGGTGCGAGCAACTGTTGCTGGGGTGCCAGAATCCATGAAGGAAGAAAATGAAAACATTATTTGTACAAAATCTTAATTTATTTATCCATTCCTAAATAATTAAATGTGCAGGCTATTTCGTATCAGTGCAATACGCTGCTTGTTAAAACGGATGACTCCCGCTCTTACGTGCAAGTCTGCGTGGATATTATGAACTATCGTATCTGTTCAAGTTCTATTTAAATTTTAACACTAGAATTACCAGAGCCTACGAAAAAACTCGTAATTCCGTCCCACCTTAAACTGCTTCTTAAATCCCTTCACACCTCTCCGCCAGCGTCCTTTGTTCTCTAAATGTGCTGATAAAGAGAAGCTTGGAGCAGCCGGCTACTCCATCCCCCCACCAATTTAGAACGTGCACGAACTTCTCCCAGCTCATGCCTTGATTGAGTATCTGGGAGTGAAGTGGAGTTTTAGAGTGGAAATAATAGATCGTTTTTTGGAACACACGCATTTCATATCTGTTCCGTTTCTACAGTAATCTGTGTCAACACATTGTTAAAACAGAAACGTTTTTTTATATTCTAGTAGTAGATGACAAAATGTAGGCATAAACTATATAATGTATGAAGCCTGAAGTCCAAATAGCAAAGAAACATTTTCACAAGAATAACACAATTGCACTTTTATTCAAACATATAATTGCAGAAACAAAAAGCCGCCTTAACATGTGACATTGACACCAGTTTGCTGTAATTGATTCCGTGGTTCAATAGACTCAGCACCCGCTTGGGAATCAAGGGGTCACGGGTTTGAATCTGCGCCCCTCCGTTTTGAGAAGTAAACTGCTCTTATTCTTACTGTTTTAGAATAAAAGCATACATTTGATTTCAGTCTGGAACTGCCGGTGCAATTTACGATCCTTGTAAAGGTTAGCTTTTTTTTCGTTTTATTCACTTTTCATTCTCTCAGTCGCGTTCACAATCAATCCATACAACCCCATCTGACACGGTTGTTTTCACTAAAGACGCGCTATAGCTCTGCAGTGTACCACGATGCATACTAACGCCAAATCCCCCCACCCGGTTCTGACACACAAACGCTGGCGAAGCTGCCTTCTTCGTATCTCACCGTCACTTTCTTTTATTTTTATTCAGTTTTATTGAGTGTTCCTGCCAGTCCCCGCATGTTGCTGTATGCTTTTTCTTTTGTACTCCAGAACATGCAGAGGAAAGAATGGTAAAGACCAGTAACTTCGGCGCTATATGCAATCATCAGACACTCCCCATCTGCCCGTGTCGTTCAAACACAGGAACATATATTGGTGTAAAAGTATAACAAAAGTGCACTTTTATTCAAGTGCACTTTTTCCATCGCCTTTTCCTGTAAGAAGCAATGTACACACTTCTCTCTATGCTGTGGTTTCTATTACACACCTGAAAGGGGATGTGGCCCATGGGCCTTGAGTTTGACACATATGGACTATATAGAACTTGAAAAGAAATATTTTTCGAATGTGATCATGCAATTCAGATCGAGTTGACACGCACTACAGTACATCGAGCCCGTGTGCTATTGTGGTTTTGCCTGTGTGCCTCAATAGGTTACCCTCCCCTCGCTCTTACTTTTTTACCGTTCATCTAATGAATACACTGAGTATGGCTTTACCAAAACAATAATTGATCGCGAATAAAGTATCCATTATTCATAAAGCTTCAATTGGTGATCTGTCTTTCTGCGTTAACCGCATATTTTTTCATACGTCTCAAACCAAGGGGATGTGAGGCTAAAATGAATCGAGAAGCGCGCGTACATACTTAGTGCATCCCCTCTCGGGAATCAAACCTCGGAAGTCAGCGCTAGAGGCGAAGCCTCTACTATTGCGCCACGGCGTGCAATTTGTCTATTTGAGCGTAGCAGTGTAATTCGATTTTTGTTCAGCACTCTTTGGAACTGTTGCTTTTTGTCTGCGCACTGCGTCAGTTCACGTGAGCCACTGAATATGGTTTTATATGTCACTTGCTCGCTTCTAATTGTTTCGCTGCCTTCTTAATTATATAATGCATGTTTTCTTCAGCGCTTTTTGTAGCTCTTCCTGGTTTTCTACTTAATGCGTGATTACGTGAGAGGCGTGATGATGTCACACGAAACTCCGCCCCCCACGGCTTTCGAGCTCAACTCCATTACAATAAACGGAGAAAAATAGCTTCTAGTTATGACCATTATGCGTAGAATTTTGAAATGAAACCTGCCCAACTTTTGTAAGGAATGAGCCTGCCAAATTTCAGCCTTCTACCTACACGGGAAGTTGGAGAATTAGTGATGAGTCAGTGAGTCAGTCAGTCAGTCAGTCAGTGAGGGCTTTGCCTTTTATTAGTATAGATGTCAGTTGCGGGTTACTTGGGTATTATTTCTGAGTGTGACATCATGTGTTTAAACACAGTGCATGTTATCCAAACACTAGAAAAATAACAAAAAACAGAAAGTTCAAGAAGCCAGGCATAGAGTTACCCGGAAGAAGTACAACTAAGTTACTTAAACTAGGTCATAGCATAGCGCCACAGAATCAACTATGAGCCAATCACAGTCGCACTATAAGCACCTGTCATCGATGGATGTTGCAAGGGACATTATAAATGCAGAGAACAGTACAACTTGGCCACTGACCTTGTCCCGAACCTGCCTCTTTGCTGTGTCTGTGTATTGGAGTGGTAGATCCTGCTACAATAAATAGCTGTGTTGTTCCTGTTCCAGCGGTGTAAAGGCTGCTTCACAAAAAATCAGCGGAGCGCCTAATATGAGTAGGCAGTCAGCTAAAGAAGGGAATCAATAAATATCTATAATCGTAATAAACGAACAAAAAATAGCGTACAAGCCGCAGATTAAATAAAGGAAATGGTTACCTGAACAGTAAAGTAAGTCTCGAATAGCTACACAATAACTATAACAATCGTAATAAACGAATAATAAAACAGTACAGAACCGCGAAGCAAGGAGAAATGACGGCCTTATATGGCATTCGTTTATAAAGCAGCGGAGAAGCTGTGTGAAGGCAGCTACACAAAAAAACAGCAGAGCACCACACTCTGAATGTATTCCTCGCATCACCGTTATACCCTCTGATCTCCCATTTCAATTCAAATGCCTCAAATTTCCAGTAAGGCTCTGCTTCGCGATGACAATTAATAAGTCTCAGGGACAGACCCTACAAAAGGTTGCCATTGATTTTAGGCAACATTGCTTTTCTCCTGGACAACTATACGTTGCATTCTCAAAAGTAATTTCAGTGCACAGCTTGGTCATATTACATCCGGAGTGCTGAACTGACAACGTGGTATACAAAGATATCCTTAACAGATAGTTATTGGTATATTTTCCCTCAGTTTAAAAAGGTTTTCTTTTCTTCTTAATAAAAATTTAAAAGCAGTTCTTCGTCGCTGCGAAGTGCAGGGATTTTGCTATATACAGTATATATATATGGTAGATATATACTGTATATATATATATGTGTATGTATGTATGTATGTATGTGTATATATATATATGTAGATATGTATATATATATGTGTATATATATATGTGGATATGTATATATATATATATATATATATATATATGTGTGTATTCGCACGCACGAATAGGAGACCGCGGACGGACCTTAATACGCTTCAGAAGACGTTCGCCAGCAGGGAGTGGCGGGATACTAACCTTTCTCCTTTGCTTTCTGTCAGAAAAAAAGACGCTCCGCCACCATAAGCCTCGTTTTCCCTCAGCACGTTACTTCCGCCCTTCCTCCGCCATTGTTCCTGACGTCATCAATCCCATCTTCCCTCACGGTTCCTTCCCAGCATTCCTCCACTTCCGGCTCCTCCTATATAAAATGGCCGCCGGCGCCATCTTCGGCGTCGTGCATATGAACTGTTTATGTTTATGTATTTTGACCCTGATTTTTTTTTTGTGCTGTGGAGAATTTTACAGCATACAGGGCCAGAAACCCCAAACCTTTATGCTGGCTATTGATTTGTCTTTTACAATATGTATATATCTGTAGATCTGTATATATATGTATATATGTGTCTGTGTATATATATATATATATATATATATGTGTGTGTATATGTATGTATGTATGTGTATGTATGTATATATGTATATGTGTGTGTGTATGTATGTATATGTATATATATGTTTATATGTATATGTATATATGTTTATATGTCTGTCTGTCTGTGTGTGTGTGTGTGTGTGTGTGTGTGTGTGTGTGTGTGTATATATATATATATATGACAGCAACACTCATAACAGTGACAAAACAGTTACATTGACAATCATGTTACGTTATTTTTAAAATGTTTCCTTTTCTTTTTCATAACTTCTCCGCTGCGAAGCGCGGGTATTTTGCTAGTTGTTAATATTATACAATAAAAACATATATTTGATTTGATTTGAGCATTTAACAGCCAGTGTAAATTTATAGTATTTCAATCAATCAATCAATCAATCAACATTTATTTATATAGCACATATTCATACAAAAAAATGTAGCTCAAAGTGCTTTACAAAATGAATAGAAAAATAGAAGACACAATAAAAAATAAACATAAGTCAACATTAATTAACATAGAATAAGAGTAAGGTCCGATGGCCAGGGTGGACAGAAAAAGCAAAAAAAAACTCCAAAGGCTGGAGAAAAAATAAAATCTGTAGGGGTTCCAGACCAAGAGACCGCCCAGTCCCCTCTGGGTAATCTACCTAACATAAGTCAAACAGTCCTCTTTGTATTTAGGGTTTTCATGGAAGGACCTGATGATGATGGTCACGTAGACTTCTGGCTTTCAGTCCATCAATGTTGGTGCATCATGATGCTTTGAGTAGAAGAAACAGAAGAGAGAGTAGGGGTCAGTATGGATTTTGGAGCCACTGTGAATAGTTATTATGAAGAATTGAACATACAGAGTATCAGTATTAAGTTAAAGTGAAGTTATAAAAAGGCCATGTTAAAGTAATGTGTTTTCAGCAGTGTTTTAAAGTGCTCTACTGTATTTGCCTGGCGAATTCCTATTGGCAGGCTATTCCAGATTTTAGGTGCATAACAGCAGAAGGCCGCCTCACCACTTCTTTTAAGTTTAGCTTTTGGAATTATAAGGAGACACTCATTTGAAGATCTAAGGTTACGAGATTATTTAAGGCTTTATAAACCATAAGCAGTATTTTAAAGTCAATCCTGAATGACACAGGCAACCAGTGTAGTGACATCAAAACTGGAGAAATGTGTTCGGATTTTCTTTTTCCAGTTAGGATTCTAGCAGCTGCATTCTGCACTAGTTGCAAATGATTTATGTCTTTTTTGGGTAGTCCTGAGAGGAGTGCGTTACAGTAATGTAGTCTACTGAAAACAAAAGCGTGAATTAATTTCTCTGCATCTTTCAATGATATAAGAGGTCTAACTTTAGCTATGTTTCTTAAGTGAAAAAATGCTGTCCTGGTGGTCTGATGAATATGCGATTTAAAATTCAGATTACAGTCAACGGTTACCCCTAAATTTTTTACTTCCGTCTTAACTTTCAACCCTAGTGCATCAAGTTTATTTCTGATAACCTCACTGAATCCATTATTGCCAATTACTAAAATTTCAGTTTTCTCTTTATTTAGTTTGAGAAAATTACTATTCATCCATTCAGAAATACCAGTAAGACATTGTGTTAGTGTATCGAAAGAGTCGGAGTCATCAGGTGCTATTGATAAGTACAGCTGTGTGTCATCAGCATAGCTGTGGTAATTCACGTTGTAACCTGAGATAATCTGACCTAACGGAAGCATGTAGATTGAGAATAACAGCGGACCCAGGATAGAGCCTTGTGGAACACCATATCGGATATCATGCGCCTTTGAGATGTGATTACCACAATTCACAAAGAATTTTCTCCCTGCCAGGTAGGATTCAAACCAATTTAAGACACTGCCAGAGAGGCCCACCCATTGACTAAGGCGATTTCTAAGAATATTATGATCAATGGTGTCAAATGCAGCACTCAGATCTAAGAGGATGAGAACAGATAAATGGCCTCTGTCTGCATTTACCCAAGTTAGCATTATTTTAAAGTTTTATTCTCACACTCACGCTCCCCCCAACCCCCACCCAAATCCCCGATCTGACATCGTTTTCAGGTAAGGACATGGTATAGCACTTACCTCTTTATTTGAGAACAGTGTCAGATCTTCTGCGTTAACAAGACTGGGACTGGGAAAACGGTGGACGTGGCTGTGAGTGGTGTGCATGACTGAGAATGATGGTGGATGCAAATTTTTTCTTTTATTTATTTTTATTCTTGAGTGTTCACGCTCACCCTGAATTAGTATGCCCCTTCTGGTTCATGATGTGAAACCCACACTGACAAAAAAGAGAGACATAGGTATATATGACATTTGGAATAATTAATTTTATGACCTGTAAAGTACATTTCAGAAAACACTGTTGCACTAATGCTACATTATATTCATTCGCAAACCTTCATGCGGTTGTAGTCTGTGACTGCGTTTTTTTTCCAAATCTTGCCCAGTCTCCACATTTTGGTGCATGGTAGTGTTTCTTTTGTACTCCAGGAGATGCAGAGTACAGAATAGTACAGAGAGGTCAGTTCTGTGCTATATACAATCATCAAATTCAAATGTGAACAGTTCCCACACACCCAATAGAACGATGGTGCATGTGTTTATTTGATATTTGGACTGAAGTCTTCACACATTATACACTTCATGTCATTATTTGTATGGCATGGAAAATGTCTGTGCTTTAGGTATGTGTTCAGCATTTTTTGCCTCGCATTTTCTGTCATCCTACACTTACACAGATCGTTATAGACATGGAACACTTATGAAATGTATGAATTCCAACAATAACAATATATTATTTACCCAATACAACTCCAGGCACCTCACAACCCTGATAAAGAGACGTGAACTAGGAGAACTTCAGCTGCATCTCTGAGGGGATGGCATAGCAAGCTGCTTGCTTCTTGTGCTGATTGACACATTTGCAAAACATAAGACGCTGATGAAGAGGTGCGAAGGAATTTAAGGTGACCCAGGATTGCAAGTTTTTTCGTAGACTTCAGGGATTCTAGTGTTAAAAAATGGTGTCATAGCCCTAAGCCAAACCACAGCCACACGGAGAGCATGAAAACATGTCGGAAAAATCTGAAGCATCATTCATATTCACTTTCTGCATTGCATTTGATGCTTTCAGGTTAGGCTCAGGGGCTGTAACGCTCAAATAGATTCATTAGGTTTGAAAGTACTGTGATCAACAGAGAGCATTATACATCCCAGACACAACTAACCAAGCCTCCAACCAAAGTACAAAAGGTACTTTTATTTGACACACTACTTTTTATACAGGTCAAAGTATTACAGGTGATGCTACCAATACACAAAAGACCAGCAAAGAATCCTTTCTTCTCTCCTCCCTCCTTGTCCTCCCCTTCAGGTGAGAGTTGTCTTCTTTGACTCCTGACTCACACAGCCAAGGAGAAGTTCATTTTCATTGCAACTGGGAAACACTGCTGGGTCAGTTGGAATGTTAAAGTGACAGGAGAGCAGTTGTGGAGGACCCTAACAGGGCTGTAGTGCAAACAAAATCAAAATACAGCCCAGCAGCTGCTTACAAAGCAGTGTTGTCATAGGACTGTTGTCACCCATTGTGCAAAGGATCATACCTCCCACTGCCCTTACATTATTTTGACCTCCAGACCAGGAACGGTACCACAAACCAACCCAATAATGACCCCAGAAAATTCAACCATCTGCTACATTAGATAGATCAACAGTAGAAAAACATTTTAAATTAAATTTTTGTTTAATAAGCAAATTCTATAAATTGACCAACCTAAGAAAAACTAATGTATCTCTGAAAATTTGTATGCGAATCAAAACAGGAATTTAAGGTCATTGTCAAATTTTTAAGAATTACATTTTAGGGTTTCTTTCTTGAGATGGGACTAACAATTGCTTATCATACCAGTGATGGCAACTGTTGTTATTTCTAAACTCACTGATGTGAATGGTATTCTCATTTAAGGGCATCATTCCACGTCCTATAGAAAGTTTAAAAGAAAAAATCAGATATTGAGATCATATAATTTTGATGAGTGAACTGATCTTGACTGATGTCCTGGTGTTACTGTTTTGTACAGAGATTCAAAAATCTCACCATTTCTACTTGGGTTCTTCCCTTTGTATTCTGGCTGGTGATCTAGAAAAATATATTGTTAGAATTGATAATCTCTATGTACTAGAAAATTATTATAAACACATGTGAAAAGTAGACTGTATATTTTACTAAGCATTAAGAGTTAAGATTAAAAAGACTTATGCTTATACATATTTTTTTATTATTCTGTATGAGGTAGAAACCAGCAATAATTCATTAAGCAAAAAATTAGACGTGTTGGAGAGCTGGAGAAAGATGGGCCCCTTGAATAGAGAGGGAATATGAACTCTTTGGCTGTAAATTAAAATAGCAAGCGCTGAGCTAGTAGGGAGTAAGGATAGGCTTCATCAAACAGAAATGATGGACAGAGGGAGGTTTTGACACCCCCTCAGTTAAGAAATATTGGTTGAATTAATTAGAGGAAACAGTTCAACAGCAAAATGATAAGAGTCAGATGAGAATATATCATGGCGTGTATGATAAGAATTGTAGTAAATGTAAAAGATACCTATGGCTGCTTGCTCGTTTCCATCTGAATTGTGTCTGTATGTGTATCTTACAATAAATCTTGATTCTGCTGCCTTACCCGACACTTCGAGTGCCTTCATTGGGGTTGAGGGTGTCTGCGCCAGCCTGCTTTAACAGTGACTACCATGTTCCAAGCAAAACAATAATGAAAATTGCACTTTGAAAAAAAGAATGGATGCAAGGAGGGAAGAACTTTCATGAAATGTTGACACTTATGGCTACATTTAAAAAGCATAATACTTCCCAAGGACTTCAATAAGACTTTTTTTAATGATAGGTAATACATTTATTATTTAAAGAAAAAATAATTTTGAAATAAAAATTACAAATTGAAATAAATGAAGTTTTACCTTGGATGTAAAGTCATATTATTAACCAGCTCTACTTGTAAAGCAATGCTTGATAATAAATTTAAGATATGAATGGATGGATGAATGGATGGAAAGTTCAGTACAGTTACATACCTGGCATTACCAACACAAGCGCTATTTTCTGTTAAAGGTTCAGCACTTCCTATGTTATAACGCTATTTAAATAAGTTATTGTGTATTGCTGCTGATGGTACAATTACAGCATGACATAAAAAGCAGCACTATACTAAAAGGCATTCTTTTCAAAGAAGGTGTGATTTTTAGCAATATTTTAATCAATACCAAACTTCATGATACCAGAAATTGATGACATTGCTTTTGAGTTTATCATGCAATTTCAAATAGAAAATAATATACAGCATTTGCTTTCCTTTTTAAATCCAACCCTGTGAAGTGTTAAAGTCTATCAGAGCAACATTGCACAGGCAGAAACCAACTGTACCCATGGCACCGGTCCTTTGCAGGACCCACTCATTCAAACATCCACAGCTTCAATTTACTGTCACAATTTTATGACTGTGGGAAGAAAAGCCTCAAAAACACAGGGAGAAAGTGCAAACTACACATAGACAACGATCAGTGCCAAATCTGTGAGGCACCAGCAATAACCAGTGTGCCTTCTGTTTTTCTTTACAATAGCTAAATATTTTTTTTTTTTTTGCTGATTCTTTAATAGTATTATTTTTTTCTATCTACAGTACATAGTGATTACTGTATTTCATTATTGCCATTCGGATAGATTCTGTTTAGATATGTACTTTAATATGATCGTCAAATGTTGAAGTCTTAAGTAAATAATATTTAGCTGATTGATGCAGTTTTAGTAATTTGAAAAATCATTTCAGTAAAAATCTAGTAATCACGTGCCTATAAAATGTAATTTTTTTACAATATTTGTCAATTCTTCTGTCTTTACTCTGAATAAAGTTGCACTGAGCAAGAATTGCTTTTATATATTTTACCTAATATAATTAATTTCACTGCTTTTCTAAACCATTTATAAAAAAATGCATAAATGAAAGGATTAAAGGTTGAATTTGTGTAGGAAAACCAGAAAACAAATTCAAAGAGTAAGGAAGGGATTGAAAAATTAATAGCAGGGTTAATAATAATGCAGAAAAAAGTTGGTGACCAGCAAAAAAGAAAAACTCCAACAATGATTGCCAGTGTTTTTGCTGCCTTTGTTTCTATCTTCCTTGAGTCTTCATTTCTGTGTTCACTTGTTTGTCGTGAAGATTTGGCCTGCTTTGATGCTACCATGTAAATCTTCACATAGATTCCAATCATAATAGATCCAGGAATATAAAAGGAAATTATTGCAGAAATTGTACTTGAAACTTCATTCAGAAGATTATTGCAACTTCCTACACAATAATTATTTCCACCAAGTATACTCTCTTTAGGCTTTACATTGAATTGAGTAAAAATTATTGCAAATCCGTAAGCAGCTGCTAGAGACCAGCAAATGAAAATCATTTTTTTCATAAGGGTGAGTGTAAATTTAGATTTATATTCGAAAGGATGGCAAATTGCATAATAGCGATCAATTGAAATGAAGAAAAGATGCAAAATAGAAGTTACACAAAGCAAGAGGTCTATACTGCTATGAAATATACAGAAGAGATCCCCAAAATACCAACATTTTTCAACAGTTCTGATCACACAGAGAGGCATTACCAGTCCACCAAGAAGTAAGTCAGCAACTGCTAAAGAAAGCGTCAGAAAGTTTGTTGGTGTATGAAGCTGCTTGAAATGAGCGATAGCAATGATAACCAAAAGGTTCCCAGACACTGTGAACAGAATTACTGCGCATAATGCTAAATATATAACAATATGTATGCTTACAGAGTAGGTTTGTCTGAGACAGGAGTTTTTTATTGATCTGAAACAAAACTGGCTGTTATTTAAACCTGCAGATTGATTCATGTTGATGAGTAGCATTCAGGAGTGTAATGCACTTGATTTGCTCTTAGCTGGGAAAAAATAAAATGTCATATTATAGCATCAGTATTTGTAATGAGTAAACAGTATATGTTAGAATACAGATTACCATTAAAACTTAACCTGGCATAATGTTTATATTAAGGTTTTTAATATGTAACTGATAACAAATGTTTTAAAGTTTTTAAAAGAAATATTTCTCTTAAAAGTACATGGCTTAGTATTTAGAATAACTTGTCTAAACAATTGCATATAGACGTTTTCAACATACTTACCAAAGTATACTAAGTTCTCCTGAAGGATGTGAATTTCATCACAACAGCTGTCAACTTTATATATTCTGTAACCATCCAATTAAATGTTCTCTGTAGAATTCATTACAGAAGGTTAAGAAATGTCATTACCTAAGGTATTTTCACATAATAGAACATGTTCCCTGAAGTCACACACACACAATGATAATGTATGACTGCAATTAAAAACACTTGAAAATAAACATTGCAAGGTTTTTAATTTACTATTTGTAGTGTGTTTATAGCATAAAGTAAAGCAAACAAAGGAGGGACAACACAAGAACTAAGTACAAAGTCACAAGGTAAACAAACACCTGCTGCGTTTATGGCCCTGCCTTAAATAGGATTTGCACCTCAGTTCATCTTCTTACCTAAAGAACTGAAACAAATTATTTTTTCTCAGGTTGGACTGCATCATCTGGCACATTTTCTTATAAAGTGGGCTATGCTTTAGTTTTTTCAGAACATTGACTATGTCAGGGTTATAATTTATTTTTAGTTATTACAATAAAACTAATAAAATAACAACAGTAAGAGGTTTATTTTATTGTTTGCTTTTCTTTCTTAAATGATATGAATTTTAGGTTTGTTTTTATCTGAATTTCAATAAGGTCTAATTTTTTGTTTAATTTGTTGCACTGTCCAGTCGGTCATTGCATTGATTCTCTTTTAGTTTGAAAACCTTCTCTCAGATTTTGACCACTGTCTGTCTAATGACTAAGATCTATTTTTTTGGCTGCACTTTCCTCATCTATGTCATCCCTCCTGTGTTATCGTCTAGTTACCCTTTTCTTTGTCAAGTTCGTGATAGGATTGGTCTACTCCCGCACCCTAAATAATAATACACACGCATACATAGATACACATACACTCAGACCCTAACCACAACAGTGCCATATGAATGACACCCACACAGTTGGCTAACGTTTAGCATTTAAAATACCACACAAATGCTTTAGGTATAACACAACTTGTCACTCTCTCAGCACATCAAGAGACTTATTTACTATCGGCACGAACAACATACGATGTTTTAAATAGACCTCAGACTTACCTAAATATTACTTTAGGTCTCCAAGTAAAATAATAAAACATACAAAGACTCAGTATCCTTGACTATAGGCCATTTATCGGCCAAGAACACCTTCTTCTCGTATTGTCCCTAACTTTCGAGCGGCGCCCTCGCTCTCAGCCTTAAAACCCAACAGCATAGAGCTAAATGGCAAAATCTCTAGCTACTTCAGGTGCTCTTAGAAATCTACCTTATTACTTCAATCACTCTAGATATTAAGACAAAGCATAGAAAGATGAAAACAAGTTACTATTTATTAAAGAACAATAATAAGTGATAGAAAATAAGTTCGATAGAAAAGTCTGGATAAAAAAGTCTTTAAAAAAGCTTACTGAAAGGAATCAGTGATGTCAAGGATGAAAGTCCCAGGCGGCGGTTGATTTAGCAATCGATGTTCATGAGAATGCTGTTAACTGACGATCGGATGAAAACTGATTACATGTGTCTTTGTTGTATTCTCTGATGTGGCTCTCCCGTCGTCTCTGTTTCTCTTCTTCTTCTGCTTCTGACCTTGCTTAAAATGAGGCATATTTATTATAAAATTTCATGCCGTGGTTTCACAGCACATGAATGTTCCATGCACGTGATTGGCTGGCTGTCAATATGATGGATGAATTTTGCTCCCCAGGTAATAAAGTATTGCCTCAGTTCTTCCTTTCTCAGTCTGTAAACCCCATTGATGTCCCAGATGTCCATCCGTAAAGTAATTAATAACCTGAGGTATCAGGTCATGCTTCCTTTCTCAGGCTGTAAACCCAATTGATGTTCCAGATGTCCATCCGTACAGAATTAAATGTAGATTTTATACACCATAACACTCCACCCCTATTTTGGTCAGACAAACTAAAGATGAATTGTGGGCCGTTCAAACTTTTTTTTTTTTTTACTATTCTAACTGTTCATTCCACCCCTGGACCCCTAAAATACAGTACATGTATTAGAAAAACAAAAATACATTAAAAAAAAAACAATGTTTAAGAATACAACTTCATTAAAAATTTTTATACTACTTCACATCTAAATGATTAAATGAATAATCATAGGAAGGAACTTCTTCACTAATTAAGCCTTATCAAAACGTTTTTTTTTTTTTTTTACTTCATTTATTCAATGAGTAGGGAGATCCGACTACCACCAATACCATCTAGAATATATTGGGACAACCTGTATAGGGTATCAAGTGTCATCTCGTCCAGCAGGTTACCACTAAATATTACACCCACAAGGCGGAATCTCCCCAAAGCTTCTTTTAAATCAAGTAATGAAAGAAATTTGCCATACTAACAAAGATGAATACTTGTCTTATTTGTAATGCTTTGTGATTGGAATGATACAGTTTTGTCTGTTTAGCAGAAGGTCCTGGTTTCCAGTCTTTATGCTGAACATAAGCAGTTCAGTAAATCTAACCCCCACCTGGCTAGCTTAATAGGTACATTCGCTCTTCCCCACCAATGCCACTTAAGTGCACAACTCCCATGTCATACACTACCAGGGACTGGGCAGATTTACTGGATATTGTTACTTCCTCCATATTATTGGTCTTATGGACACATAAGCATTGTGTGCTTTAAACCAAAGTCTCCTTAGTTTTATGCATAAATAAATTTGAATTAGAAGCAGAATTAGCATACATACTGTTAATATTACAATTGGAAGAGAAAGTTTGTTTAGTACATTGCTCGCTGTAGGTGACCAATTACCGAAGAAATCCCACCAATGATGATTTAAGGATGTTTGAATTTCAGAAGCTATCCGAAGCACATCAATCCGATCTTGTTCTATTCGAGTGATGATTTTTGAAACCATATTGTTGGTCTTTGCTTCTTCTTTTTGTAATTTTTGTATGGTCTTCTTATAATTGGTCATTAAATCTAGAGGTTCCAGGTGAGGTAACTCCACCCCTTCCACTAAACCTGTCCAATCCCATTCTACATTTTGCATAAGTGGATATGTTTTATCCTCAATAATATCTATAACCCAGTTTATGTTGTTCCTGCAAAACACCCCTGGTCCATTATCTATTTGTAAGTTTGACCATACTATCAGACCATTCGTTAACAGACATGCAGCTGTACTATTTATTTCAAAGATTTAAAATGTAACCTTCAACAAGTTCCTATGGCAATCTCCTTTTCCAAAATGTGTGCAAGCATGTCCCTTTATAAAACTGTGTTCACAAACTAACCCTTATGGCCAATTCTCACACATTTGAGGATCAACTAGATCACCTTGGCTGTTTATCCACCCATGGTGTAACTCTGACTGCCACCATACCTTACCAGTATATACTGGCAGCACTTCCATGGGGCACGAAGTATCCTTGTGTCCCTCTGTGGGGCCCAATTGCATTGCTGCTATACAACCTTTGTCCTTAATCCGTGTGTAACATGTGAAGGCAATGGGTTTCACCCAATACTCCTTTGACACATTGAACTGGTTAGCCCATTGGCTGGGTTGTATGCCCATCATAAGTATCTTCCAATTTAGATAATGCAGTGCTGGGGCAACACACTGTACTAGGCAACTTAATTAAGAGTCTCTCCAGTGGTCCTGTTCTTTTGTTACAGCTGACACATGTAGCAGGGCTTCTGTGTTTTTCCTTATAAGATTTATACTAGAATTGGTTACTTTGCCAATTACAGGAGCCCACGTAGATTGTGTTTCAACTAACTGCATCTGCTTACTCGAAAGATCTGATAGTTTGCTATATATCTGTTCTGTGTCAATAGTGTTAACTATTCCTAAGCCTATTCCTCCTAATCCTAACAGAGAATTTATACCGTCCCAAAGACTCCTCTTTTGTCGTTTTATCTTTATATTATTTTCTAGGATGAGCCAAAATTCTGACCAATTAGCTTTACATTCAGCTTTATTTTGGAAAGGTATGCTGTAACCACTAACATGTATATGGACTAGCACTGTAACTAGCATCTGAGGTATTCTTACTGGTTTACATAATCTCCATCGTCTGAGCAGTGTAGCATTAAATGTTTCCTGTATGGGACTAACAGTCAATAGTGGACATAACAGTGTCTGTTTGATTCCCCTTCTTTCACAGCTCTGTTTCCACACCCACCAACATGCATTTTCAGTGGATTCTATATTACATGTGGAGTCTTCCGGCTTATTAATATCTCTTTACCTAGCAACTCCCCAACCTTTTAATACCCCACCTTTACAATTTAGTGTACATTCTTGGTCTTTTATTATTATAAAATCCTGCTCTTTTTTAGGGATCTCTGTTACTTGGCAAAAAATGTCTTTTACCTGCATAATTGATATTCCTTCAACAATGTCTTTCTTCATAGTCTGTATATTATTTATTGAGCAGTTAGTCCAAAATGAGAGACATGCATGTTGGAAATTTATTTGTGTCCTGTTACCTTGAATTTCTACACTATGAATACCCACTATGTCTGTCAAAATAATGTAATAAATTGTGTACTCCATTTTAATCTATAAATTGTGGAGTTACCCTTATGGAAACCTCAGATAGACCTTCTTATTCCTTTTGCTTCCGATCTTCTTCTTCTTTTTCCTTTTGGTTCCAGTCACTGTTAGTCTGCTCTGTGGGCAAGTCTGTAGAGAGGAAGATAACAAGGCAGCTTCTGTCCATAAATTATAACCAATCTTGTATCTCCTTGACCCACTGCTATTATTTCCCCTTTTCTGGGTGCTTTTCCTGGACTATTAATGCAGACCTTTCTACCAGGTGTAGATACATATGGTATCAAAATAACTGTTACTTTATCAGTCTTTTCTAAAGTGATTGAAGCATTAAAATCTTTATTTATTTTAATATTTTCAGTTGCTCTGATTAACATACTTCATCTTTCTCCTGTTTCTATCGGCTCTATTAGAGTTAGATTATTATACAACTGTATATTCATAACTACTTCTTTTGGAAGATTACCACTTAATCCGATTAATTTTCTTGCTTAGATTAGCTCCCAAACTCCATTCTACAGCTGAAAAAACTTTCAATTTATTTTCCTGTTGTTCTACTATAACATTGGCATTGGTTTGTTGAAGCTTCACAAGTAAATTGCTTCCTGTTAATCTCCCAATAAGAGTGCTGTTAGCTATTAGAAAAGAGCCGGTTGTAAGTATTTTGACCAACCTTTCAAGTTAGACACCCCTGTTAGAGTTCTAAGTTGTTATTTTAACAAACCATTCATACTCTCAATTAGCCCTGCTCCACATGGATGATATGGAATATGGAACAACCACATAATACCTCTTTCCTTAGCCCACTTCTGCACTTCCTGACCTGTAAAATGTGTACCGTTGTCTGACTGAATTTCGTCAGGTATACCATACACTTACACCAAACAGGAAAGTGATTTAATTGTGTTAGCTTGTGTGGCTCTTTGTACAGGGTACGCCTGCATGATGCCTGTGTACATGTCCACCGCAGTCTTAAGATATCTTTTGTTCTGTTCTGATCTTAATGGTCCTACATAGTCAATCTGCCATACTGTGCATGCCTTCTCACCTCGGTGTAATGACCCTCCTGATATTTTTTGTAATGGCCATTGTCTGACTTTAGCACATGTTTCGCATTGTTCAATTGCTTGTTTCATTTGATTTTCAATGACAAGGGCACTTCTCTTCCTACACTATTCTACTGATACTTTAATACCTAAATGCCCTGAGGTCTGATGACCCCAAGCCGCTAATGCTTGCATGAGTTCTCTGTCCTCTGTACCGACTGCTCTAATATCTGAGGCAATGGCATCTGCCTTGTTATTAAACTCATGTTCCTCTTTTCCTTTTTTTATATGTGCACTTACATTCCCTATCAGAACACCTCCTCTTTGTCCATTTTCCCATAGTGACTCCCACAGCTGTTTACCACCCCAAACAGGCTTCCCACGTATGTGCCACTTATCTTCTCTCCATTTTGGTGCCCACATAACAAGGCCTTAAAAAACTGCCCAGCTGTCAGTATAAATTACAATAGGCCTTTCTGACTGTCTTTCAAGCACCATAGCCACAGCTCGCAACTCAGCCCACTGGCTAGATTTTCCATCCCCTTCTTCTACATGTTGAGTGTTAGAAACTGGATGGAAAGCCACTGCCTTCCACTTTCTTATTCCTTTATGTAACTGAGCTGCCCCATCTGTAAACCATGAATTAGCTTTTTGTTCTACAGACAGATCAGAAAACGTAGGAGCTTCACAAAAGGGTGATGGTTCAAGAGGTGGTATCTGGGGAAGATCAACCGGATCTTTAAACTGAACCATGCCAGCCATAGCACCATGCAATGCACTAGGTTCTTTCCCTTCTAATTTAGCTCTAGCCTGTAAATACCACTTCCATTTACACAAAGTCTGATTTTGAGCTGCTCCCGTCCTACCCCCCTGTGTATTATCTCTGACCCATCCCTGGATGGGTAAACCAGTTCTCAAAGTTACTTGAGCATCTTTAGTTATTCGTTCTGTATGTAGAAGGGCCCAGTAAGCTGCTAAAAGCTGCTTTTC